>NC_083594.1:48453336-49083336 GCF_027579695.1 Neoarius graeffei | reverse complement strand
TGTTGGCGCGCCCGCATCCAAGACGCACTATTTCGAATAATGAACGCATTGTCGAGAGGAGCAGGAGCCAATATGGACGCGAGCATTTTATACCCTATTTGGAACGTTTCGTGGCGTATTATAGACCCTCCAGGATTTTGCGATGTTGCGATTTGCAACTTCAACGCAAATTCAACCAATCCCCGCGAATTCAGGGCGGTGTTGCAATTATATCCAATCACCGCAACTTTCCCGCAAATTTGACCAATCGTTGGCGTCGTCTTGAGGTGACGTCGACAAACTACCTTCCGCCTTAGTTCCACTGTTGCCAGATTGGGCGGTTTACCTCCCAGTTGGGGTTTCAAGTGCATTTTGGCGGGTTTTGAACATATTTTGGGCTGGAAAACGTCAGCAGTATCTGGCAACACTGCTAACTTCCGTGTTTCCGTTCAAGAGAAGCAGCATGTGCGAGTCAGTGTTTATGTAGGCTTAAATTCTGTGACTGAAAGTGTGTTATGTTTACAGTGAAGGACTGTGTGCACTTTATTTTTTTTTTACTTAATACAAGAAGTTAATGGATGCCAACATTTTTGCCAAAATGGTATTTTATTTTCCATTGTTTAGGCAGCTTCAGCATCATACTGTGAGATTCTGTTCAAATTGTTTTTTTTCTTCTTCTATGAAGCCTGAGCCATTTATTTTATTAGTTTATAATTATTGTTTAATTTAGTCTTCAGGAGAGACTGCCTGCACACAGTACTAGTATTAAGTTTTGTTTTTTTTTTCTTCCATGAAAGCTGAGGCATTTATATTATATTTTAAGGGAACTTCATGTTGTGCTGTGAGGTTCTCTGCACTTTAACTTTTGAACCAACAGGAGCATTTGGATAAGTAAAGCCTATTTTTCTGCATTTTTGTAGTCCTGCTAATCTTTTATATTGGTAAAGTTGTTTATAGGACCATTTTTCAGTGTCTTTTTTTTGTTTTTTTAATCAGTAGTTTTTCAGTAATAACTTATCACTCAATTTTAATCACAAAAAGAGAAAATCGCAACAATTCCTCGCAACTTTCACTTCCTCCCGCAATGTAATCGCAACAAAAGCCTAAAAAACACCGCAACTTTCATCGCAATTTTTTGGAAACCCCCCGCAACATCAGGCATTTTAGCCCGCAACAATCACAAAAAAGGCCCACGAAATCCTGCGGGGACTGGAATTACTTGACTTGATGGTCTCAATATCGAAAATCTTGCACAAATATGCAACTTCCAGCATAATTATCTGGATATTCAACAGATTTCAGCATCGGATGAATTTGTTTTGACCGACGCCATATTGAATATACGTCGGACCCGTTCGTGTATTTACGCCGCCCCGTTTGTAGCGTCCCAAGCGAGTAAAACCTGATCCAAGTCTTTTGCTAGGTGGCGTCTTACGGTCTATGTACAAATATTCGAAAGAGACAAGAAAACATGGATAAGAAAAAAAAGAAAAATACATCTATTTTGTCATTCTTTGGCAGAAAGAGAGTACATTCACCTGAAAAACTGATACCCAAGGTAATTAGTCATACTAGATTTACAACAACTACTACAACAGCAACCACTACTACTATTTCCACTACCGCTACCACTGGTGACTACTACTATAGACCTACACCAAACTGAAAACAAGTTAATAAAATTAAATAAATGAATAAGTAAATATATGAATAACATGGTTTATTGGCTAACATCATGTTGGTTATTACTTCACAGGGAAGGGTGACCAAGAACAACATGAACATTCTGAGCCCCAAACATCTAATGACCCTCCAGTTGGAACTAGTACGCATCTGTATTTCAGCGTACCTTGCCAGACGGCAGTAGGTACTATTTTTATGGTGGTCTTTGGTATGACCCGACCTCGTATAGAACTCGGAGTTCTATTCGCGGTCGGGTCATACCAAAGACCACCATAAAAATCATAGACATACACACATCCTGATTCTGGTGATTTAATCAACTGTTGTATCATTAGTATCAGACATTATTAATTTTCAAACTTCATAGCCTGAATTTGAACCCAAGATTGAAGATTCAGCATCCCATCCGATTCTCTGAAATTAGAAGTAGAGATGATTAGAGACGAGCAGAATTAGACCGTCACAGCATGCAAAAAACAAACCCATTCTTGTGCTATAATTTACAAGGAGGAGATAATGTAGATGTGATATATAGTGGCCTGTGGTTGAATTCCAAAATACTGCCACTGATTAAACAATATCTCAATATATTTGGTTGAAGCATTGATTTTTGTCATCTACATTGCTTCATATGGCTTCTAATACCAAAAAAAAAACCAGAATTGAGAAGAAAAAAACAGCCCCTGGGCTGCCCCAGCTGTTCATTGGGCTCGCTTCGCTCACTAGGTTCGCTTCAACTGAAGGATAATCACTGGGCCCCCCATTGTAGACATGGGCCCCTGTTTTTTCCCAGGAGGGGCCCTGTGGGCCCCTTGACCTGCAAAACAATCTGAGTCTCTGCTGACAGAGCCGTGTATACAGATATAAGGACCCACACGGAGATTTACAGTCAGCCATGTTGTTCCTCCCAGTGATCTCCAGCCATATTCACTCCATTTAATAATAGATTTGAAGGGATTAGTCATTCATAATGAAACGTATCAGACTGGATTGTATTAATCTCGATATATTTTAAGCACTGAAGACTGTAAGGGTGTGAAGATTGGGGTTGTTTGTATCTCATTTGTTTTGTATGTCTTGCTTTCTCTCTCTCTCTCTCTCTCTCCCATGATGTTTTCTCTCTTGCACTGTCTCTCTCTCTCTCGTGGTCTCACTTACTCTTTCTGTTTGTTTTGCTGTTTATCACAGTGTCTCTCCATTGTGTGTCTCTCTCACAGTCTCTCTTGCTGTCTTTCTATCTTGTGCTCTCTCGCTCGCTGCCTTTCTATCTTGTGCTCTCTCGCTCGCTGCCTTTCTATCTTGTGCTCTCTCGCTCGCTGCCTTTCTATCTTGTGCTCTCTCGCTCGCTGCCTTTCTATCTTGTGCTCTCTCGCTCGCTGCCTTTCTATCTTGTGCTCTCTCTGTCGCTCGCTGCCTTTCTATCTTGTGCTCTCTCTGTCTCGCTGCCTTTCTATCTTGTGCTCTCTCTCTCGCTGCCTTTCTGTCTTGTGCTCTCTCTCTCGCTGCCTTTCTGTCTTGTGCTCTCTCTCTCGCTGCCTTTCTGTCTTGTGCTCTCTCTCTCGCTGCCTTTCTGTCTTGTGCTCTCTCTCTCGCTGCCTTTCTGTCTTGTGCTCTCTCTCTCGCTGCCTTTCTGTCTTGTGCTCTCTCTCTCGCTGCCTTTCTGTCTTGTGCTCTCTCTCTCGCTGCCTTTCTGTCTTGTGCTCTCTCTCTCGCTGCCTTTCTGTCTTGTGCTCTCTCTCTCGCTGCCTTTCTGTCTTGTGCTCTCTCTCTCGCTGCCTTTCTGTCTTGTGTGCTCTCTCTCTCGCTGCCTTTCTGTCTTGTGCTCTCTCTCTCGCTGCCTTTCTGTCTTGTGCTCTCTCTCTCGCTGCCTTTCTGTCTTGTGCTCTCTCTCTCGCTGCCTTTCTGTCTTGTGTGCTCTCTCTCTCGCTGCCTTTCTGTCTTGTGCTCTCTCTCTCGCTGCCTTTCTGTCTTGTGCTCGCTCTCTCTCTCGCTGCCTTTCTGTCTTGTGCTCTCTCTCTCGCTGCCTTTCTGTCTTGTGTGCTCTCTCTCTCGCTGCCTTTCTGTCTTGTGCTCTCTCTCTCTCGCTGCCTTTCTGTCTTGTGCTCTCTCTCTCGCTGCCTTTCTGTCTTGTGCTCTCTCTCTCGCTGCCTTTCTGTCTTGTGTGCTCTCTCTCTCGCTGCCTTTCTGTCTTGTGCTCTCTCTCTCGCTGCCTTTCTATCTTGTGCTCTCTCTCGCTGCCTTTCTATCTTGTGCTCTCTCTCTCGCTGCCTTTCTGTCTTGTGTGCTCTCTCTCTCGCTGCCTTTCTGTCTTGTGTGCTCTCTCTCTCGCTGCCTTTCTGTCTTGTGTGCTCTCTCTCTCGCTGCCTTTCTGTCTTGTGCTCTCTCTCTCGCTGCCTTTCTGTCTTGTGCTCTCTCTCTCTCGCTGCCTTTCTGTCTTGTGCTCTCTCTCTCTCTCGCTGCCTTTCTGTCTTGTGCTCTCTCTCTCTCTCGCTGCCTTTCTGTCTTGTGCTCTCTCTCTCTCTCGCTGCCTTTCTGTCTTGTGCTCGCTCTCTCTCGCTGCCTTTCTGTCTTGTGCTCTCTCTCTCTCGCTGCCTTTCTGTCTTGTGCTCTCTCTCTCTCTCGCTGCCTTTCTGTCTTGTGCTCTCTCTCTCTCTCGCTGCCTTTCTGTCTTGTGCTCTCTCTCTCGCTGCCTTTCTGTCTTGTGCTCGCTCTCTCTCTCGCTACCTTTCTGTCTTGTGCTCTCTGTCTCTTGCTGCCTTTCTGTCTTGTGCTCTCTCTCTCTCGCTGCCTTTCTGTCTTGTGTGCTCTCTCTCTCGCTGCCTTTCTGTCTTGTGCTCTCTGTCTCTCGCTGCCTTTCTGTCTTGTGCTCTCTCTCTCTCGCTGCCTTTCTGTCTTGTGTGCTCTCTCTCTCGCTGCCTTTCTGTCTTGTGCTCGCTCTCTCTCTCGCTGCCTTTCTGTCTTGTGCTCGCTCTCTCTCTCGCTACCTTTCTGTCTTGTGCTCTCTGTCTCTCGCTGCCTTTCTGTCTTGTGCTCTCTCTCTCTCGCTGCCTTTCTGTCTTGTGTGCTCTCTCTCTCGCTGCCTTTCTGTCTTGTGCTCGCTCTCTCTCTCGCTGCCTTTCTGTCTTGTGCTCGCTCTCTCTCTCGCTGCCTTTCTGTCTTGTGCTCGCTCTCTCTCTCGCTACCTTTCTGTCTTGTGCTCTCTGTCTCTCGCTGCCTTTCTGTCTTGTGCTCTCTCTCTCGCTGCCTTTCTGTCTTGTGTGCTCTCTCTCTCGCTGCCTTTCTGTCTTGTGCTCTCTCTCTCTCGCTGCCTTTCTCTCTTGTGCTCTCTCTCTCTCGCTGCCTTTCTCTCTTGTGCTCTCTCTCTCTCGCTGCCTTTCTGTCTTGTGCTCTCTCTCTCTCTCGCTGCCTTTCTGTCTTGTGCTCTCTCTCTCGCTGCCTTTCTGTCTTGTGCTCTCTCTCTCTCGCTGCCTTTCTGTCTTGTGCTCTCTCTCTCTCGCTGCCTTTCTGTCTTGTGCTCTCTGTCTCTCGCTGCCTTTCTGTCTTGTGCTCTCTGTCTCTCGCTGCCTTTCTGTCTTGTGCTCTCTGTCTCTCGCTGCCTTTCTGTCTTGTGCTCTCTCTCTCTCGCTGCCTTTCTGTCTTGTGCTCTCTCTCTCTCGCTGCCTTTCTGTCTTGTGCTCTCTCTCTCTCGCTGCCTTTCTGTCTTGTGCTCTCTGTCTCTCGCTGCCTTTCTGTCTTGTGCTCTCTCTCTCTCGCTGCCTTTCTTTCTTGTGCTCTCTGTCTCTCGCTGCCTTTCTGTCTTGTGCTCTCTCTCTCTCTTGCTGCCTTTCTGTCTTGTGCTCTCTCTCTCTCGCTGCCTTTCTGTCTTGTGCTCTCTCTCTCGCTGCCTTTCTGTCTTGTGCTCGCTCTCTCTCTCGCTGCCTTTCTGTCTTGTGCTCGCTCTCTCTCTCGCTGCCTTTCTGTCTTGTGCTCTCTCTCTCTCGCTGCCTTTCTGTCTTGTGCTCTCTCTCTCGCTGCCTTTCTGTCTTGTGCTCTCTCTCTCGCTGCCTTTCTGTCTTGTGCTCTCTCTCTCTCGCTGCCTTTCTTTCTTGTGCTCTCTGTCTCTCGCTGCCTTTCTGTCTTGTGCTCTCTCTCTCTCTTGCTGCCTTTCTGTCTTGTGCTCTCTCTCTCTCGCTGCCTTTCTGTCTTGTGCTCTCTCTCTCGCTGCCTTTCTGTCTTGTGCTCGCTCTCTCTCTCGCTGCCTTTCTGTCTTGTGCTCGCTCTCTCTCTCGCTGCCTTTCTGTCTTGTGCTCGCTCTCTCTCTCGCTGCCTTTCTGTCTTGTGCTCTCTCTCTCTCGCTGCCTTTCTGTCTTGTGCTCTCTCTCTCTCGCTGCCTTTCTGTCTTGTGCTCTCTCTCTCTCTCGCTGCCTTTCTGTCTTGTGCTCTCTCTCTCTCTCGCTGCCTTTCTGTCTTGTGCTCTCTCTCTCTCGCTGCCTTTCTGTCTTGTGCTCTCTCTCTCTCGCTGCCTTTCTGTCTTGTGCTCGCTCTCTCGCTGCCTTTCTATCTTGTGCTCTCTCTCTCTCGCTGCCTTTCTCTCTTGTGCTCTCTCTCTCTCTCGCTGCCTTTCTGTCTTGTGCTCGCTCTCTCTCTCGCTGCCTTTCTGTCTTGTGCTCTCTGTCTCTCGCTGCCTTTCTGTCTTGTGCTCTCTCTCTCTCGCTGCCTTTCTTTCTTGTGCTCTCTGTCTCTCGCTGCCTTTCTGTCTTGTGCTCTCTCTCTCTCTTGCTGCCTTTCTGTCTTGTGCTCTCTCTCTCTCGCTGCCTTTCTGTCTTGTGCTCTCTCTCTCGCTGCCTTTCTGTCTTGTGCTCGCTCTCTCTCTCGCTGCCTTTCTGTCTTGTGCTCGCTCTCTCTCTCGCTGCCTTTCTGTCTTGTGCTCTCTCTCTCTCGCTGCCTTTCTGTCTTGTGCTCTCTCTCTCGCTGCCTTTCTGTCTTGTGCTCTCTCTCTCGCTGCCTTTCTGTCTTGTGCTCTCTCTCTCTCGCTGCCTTTCTTTCTTGTGCTCTCTGTCTCTCGCTGCCTTTCTGTCTTGTGCTCTCTCTCTCTCTTGCTGCCTTTCTGTCTTGTGCTCTCTCTCTCTCGCTGCCTTTCTGTCTTGTGCTCTCTCTCTCGCTGCCTTTCTGTCTTGTGCTCGCTCTCTCTCTCGCTGCCTTTCTGTCTTGTGCTCGCTCTCTCTCTCGCTGCCTTTCTGTCTTGTGCTCGCTCTCTCTCTCGCTGCCTTTCTGTCTTGTGCTCTCTCTCTCTCGCTGCCTTTCTGTCTTGTGCTCTCTCTCTCTCGCTGCCTTTCTGTCTTGTGCTCTCTCTCTCTCTCGCTGCCTTTCTGTCTTGTGCTCTCTCTCTCTCTCGCTGCCTTTCTGTCTTGTGCTCTCTCTCTCTCGCTGCCTTTCTGTCTTGTGCTCTCTCTCTCTCGCTGCCTTTCTGTCTTGTGCTCGCTCTCTCGCTGCCTTTCTATCTTGTGCTCTCTCTCTCTCGCTGCCTTTCTCTCTTGTGCTCTCTCTCTCTCTCGCTGCCTTTCTGTCTTGTGCTCGCTCTCTCTCTCGCTGCCTTTCTGTCTTGTGCGCTCTCTCTCTCGCTGCCTTTCTGTCTTGTGCTCTCTCTCTCTCTTGCTGCCTTTCTGTCTTGTGCTCTCTCTCTCTCGCTGCCTTTCTGTCTTGTGCTCTCTCTCTCGCTGCCTTTCTATCTTGCGTGCTCTCTCTCTCTCGCTGCCTTTCTATCTTGCGTGCTCTCTCTCTCGCTGCCTTTCTATCTTGCGTGCTCTCTCTCTCGCTGCCTTTCTATCTTGCGTGCTCTCTCTCTCGCTGCCTTTCTATCTTGCGTGCTCTCTCTCTCGCTGCCTTTCTATCTTGCGCTCTCTCTCTCTCTCTCTCTCTCTCTCTCTCTCTCTCTCTCTCTCTCTCGCTGTATCTCTTTCTGTCGCTCACTCCCCCCCCCTTGCTGTGTGTGTGTGTGTGTGTGCTCATTTTTTCCACTCTCTCCTGGGAAACTATTGGGTCTTTTTTTAATGTCGTCTGCAGCTCTGTGTGTGTGTGTGTGTGTGTGTGTGTTTCTCTTGGTTTATAAGTGAGAGAGAAATGCTCACACTGTATGGTCCACTCTTACATTTTTTCCCCTCTCAGAATGTCTGCTTTGTCCGTACTGTACTTGTGTGAAAATAATCCAGGGTTTGTTCGTGCGTTTGTTTAAAAAGTCCCCAATGCAAGCAGTGTGTGCTTCCTGTGCGAGTGTGAGAGCGCAACACCTCTCAAACACACACACACACACACACTCTTCCTCAGTCCCACTCCACCTGCTCCACATTTCATTCCTGCCCTTAATCAGTGCCCCAGTGGTGCAGAGAACCCCACGCCCCACCCGTCCTTCTTTCCAGGACCCTTACTCTCGCGTCCCTTCCCAGTGTTTAGATCCCCGGCTGCTCCTCCCAGCCTCCTGTTCCGATGTAAACACGCCTTATCAGCGTGGGGACTGAAATGTGAGCATGTGTCTTTGCTTTGGAAACCCTCGAGCTTATCTGCTGTTGGAAAAATGCACTCGTTGAAAGCTTCTTGGGGGTTGACATTGAGCTCGCCAACATTTTGAGATAAGAAGCAAGACCTCGAGGGTTCCAGCCAAAATTGTCGATGTTCCTCAGCCAAAAAATGCCGTCTGGAATCTGCAGCTCAGTCGCCGTTTAATCCTCACCATAGCAACGTGCTAAAACCCAGCACTCGGAACATTATGAGCTGCTCTCAGATCAGCTTCTCAGAGCGTCTAAACCGGTTTGAGTGCCGGGAAAGTTGCGATCTGAACTGATCACAAGTCTGTGCTGGTTTTAATTGATTGAACACACGAGCTGACGGAGGATCGTGGAGCTTTGATTTGATTGCTGAGGTGTTTCAAGAGCAGCCCTGTTGGAAAGTGTTTGCCAAGTAAAAATGGAAAAAAAAAAGGAAGAAATCCGTCCATGTGCTCTGGATCTACAAATAGTTTCCTTCCAGTTGTTAGCCACCGCTTCCTCGTTTTTACAGACGTACAACGTGAGCCTGTAAAGTCCCGAGGTCATAAGATCCCTTATCATATGAGGAGATTCGTTGAAGATCAGAACTGTAACCTGTGCCATGTTATGAAATGGTGTAAAGGCCAGTTGTGACACCTCCAGCTGTGGAATCACTAGAGAGGGTGGGTGTGTGTGTGTGTGTGTGTGTGTGTGTGTGTGTGTGGACGTGTGTCGGTGTGTTTTGAGCTTTAGTCCCAGCAGGAGTGCAGTCTCTGTTTGGAAAGTTTTTGTTTTTATTTATTTTGTAGTACATAAAAAGGCGTAAAGCTGATGCGAACACAGGAAAGTGTGTTTCAGGTTGACTAAAGCAATGTGTGAAATTTCGCTAAACGCAAAGGAAGAGGAACAAGAAATGATGAAAGGCTGTGTTAACTCGGTGCACTTTTTTTTTTTTTTTTTAAAGCAAATAGCTTTAGATGCTCAGCTTTGTGACATGAGCATATTTATTTTTCTTCATTTCTGCACATTGTTTCTCTAATAACGCTTTCTTAACTCCACGGATGATCTCGCGTCTACGACCAAGCTTTTCACGGACATTAGTGGTCCTTCCTGCTTCAGTAAAACGCATCTCACACACACATCACAGCTCAGCTAGTACACAACTCCTCCTTTTGTAGTGTGAAGGAAATGAAAAAAAAATTGCTTTCACTGTCATGTGAGCGGTTTGTGTGTGGAACACTTTTTCATGTGGAAGTTTCTCTTTCTTTCTGTGCCAACTCCAAAGACATTTCCTGTCCGTAGATCCAGCTCTGCACACAGCTGTTTGAACATCTGTTTGATCTGTGTGTGTTTCAGGTGCATGTTCGCCATGGCTCCGTTCCTGCGGATCGCCTTTAACGATTTTAGTTTGGGAAGCCTTCCTCCTTTGGCCGATACACCGTTCTGTGCCATCAAGATGAAGGAGTCCCTCAGTACGGGTTAGTATGTACGAGTATAATCAGTGCACACACACTCGCACACAAGTCTGCCGACATAATACACCTCTTAGTTGATCTTAACACTGAAGCATTTCTATGCTATTATTATAATTACTGGCATGATCATGCTTGTGATTGGCTGCTGAACATCTCGTACATCATGTCAACACCGTTCATAAATCAGTGCACCAGATTCAGTGTAACCATGACGACAAGCCTGATTAAAGGTTTCGGCTATGTCTAAGTTTACTTCCCGACACCCTTTTACCGTCATAGGTTTCTCTAAATAAAATCTAAAAAAGTGCAATGACAAGGATTGACTGAGGAAGGAATTATTTCTACGCAGGCGTGGACGGAAATGTCATAACGAGACAATCGAGTAACTTCCCTGTTTGAGACACAACCACAGTATCAGTGTTGTAATGGTAGCCTGTTGAGGGATTTTTAAAAATCAACTCAAGGAAATACTAATATTTATTCGATCCACATTCACTGGATATACACTACCGTTCAAAAGTTTGGGGTCACCCAGACAATTTTGTGTTTTCCATGAAAAGTCACACTTTTATTTCCCACCATAAGTTGTAAAACGAATAGAAAATATAGTCGAGACATTTTTCTGGCCATTTTGAGCATTTAATCGACCCCACAAATGTGATGCTCCAGAAACTCGATCTGCTCAAAGGAAGGTCAGTTTTATAGCTTCTCTAAAGAGCTCAACTGTTTTCAGCTGTGCTAACATGATTGTACAAGGGTTTTCTAATCCTCCATTAGCCTTCTGAGGCAATGAGCAAACACATTGTACCATTAGAACACTGGAGTGAGAGTTGCTGGAAATGGGCCTCTATACACCTATGGAGATATTGCACCGAAAACCAGACATTTGCAGCTAGAATAGTCATTTACCACATTAGCAATGTATAGAGTGGATTTCTGATTAGTTTAAAGTGATCTTCATTGAAAAGAACAGCGCTTTTCTTTCAAAAATAAGGAAATCTCAAAGTGACCCCAAACTTTTGAACGGTAGTATAAGTAATCGAGCGCTCCGATTGGCTACTCTACTACTCGGATATCAGCTCGTATCCTGTGAGTAGAGAAAAACAAAATGGCCAAAATGAACCAACCGAGGACAAAATAAAAACTCTACTCAAAAACAAAATCCCCCCAAAAAAGCAAAATAATATGGAATGAAAGTATTTGATAGTAAGAACGTATCTATTTTTTTAAAAAGCTTTTCAAGAATTATTATTGCATTTTTCACAAATTGGTACTGCCATTTCGCTGCTTTGTTTACATTCTTCATCTTTAAGTATTAAAATTTTTATTTTTTTGGACTGGTTCAAAAGCTCAAAGAAGTTTGAAGTTTATTAAAGAATTAAATAAATGTCGAAAGCTATTCTTTACCTCGGCATGACAGCAAGACGGGACTTTTTCTGCAAAAAAACAAAACAAAAAAAGCATTCCAGTCAATTTGTGCAGCCATCGATAGGTTTTTAAGAAGTCCACCTGAACGGAATTGATTTTGTCGGACGTTTTGTGTGTCGAAGTTTTTATTTATCGAATTTACAAAAAAATCCCAGTGCATGTGTAGAGAATATAATGGTTATTCTGCTCAATCTCGTCGTACTCGGCGCTACACGCCTCGTCAGCTATCGGCTCATGTACGACTCGATTTCGTGGAATGGCTGTTAAATATATGCAGTACATCCTGGCAAAGAGCCACATTATTAAGCAGAAATGAACGAACCAGTTTGTCAAACGCAGCACGATTCTCGGCCGGTTCAGCTCTGTCTCTTTCTCTCCAGAGCGGGGAAAGACTCTCATCCAGAAGAAGCCCACGATGTACCCAGCGTGGAAGTCCAGCTTTGACGCTCATATCTACGAAGGCCGCGTGATCCAGGTTCTCCTGATGAAGACGGCTGAGGAGCCTCTCTCCGAGGCCACCGTGGGCGTGTCGGTCCTCGCAGAGCGCTGCAAAAAGGGCAACGGCCGAGCGGAGTTCTGGGTGGACCTACAGCCGTCTGGGAAGATCATGATGTCCGTGCAGTTCCTCGTTGAGGATATGGACTCGGGTGGGTGGACTCTGACAGCATATATACACTTTTTTTTTTTTTTTTTTTTTAAATATGAGTGATAGATACAGTATGACCTTATTTTCATGAGATCATTTTCACATTGTAGTGTAGTGCAGGAGTTTTAGTAACCAGGGAACGTTTTCACGACTAAATGTTCCACCCAAAGTACATATTTACATGATATGGGGGGGAATTCAATGCCTTTTGTATCAGATCAACAAATGGTTTGTTCAGTTTGAAGGAACAATCTGTACATTCAGCGAGGTTTGTTCCTGTTTTTACGTTTTGAGCTTGTTCAGTCCGTGAGTCTCCATTTCAGATTATAACTCAAATCGGTAACAGAATTGACAGTTCGCGCTGTAATGGCTTTCATACGCTTAAAATAAAACCGGCGGCCGCTCAGACCCCACTGTGCTTGTAATAATGTGTACTTGTGTAGTGCACCCTAGTGGTGATGCAGTGTTAAGACCAACACACCAAGTGTGAGAGAACAAAATCATAAGCAGATCAATAACGAAAATAGGCATTTATCCTTTAACTCTTCTTTCTTCGAAGTCTGTTGTGGGAATTTACAGAAGGATTTAGCACCTCCTGCAGTGGCCAGGGCAGTGTGTGTGTGTGTGTGGTTACTGGAGTGTTTGTAGAGTGTAACGGTTGAGGTGGCAGACACCCTCGCTGGTCCCACCCCTGTTTCATAGGCTTCCTGAAAGGAGGCACGGTCATGCCTATTTATAGAGCTCATGTCTGAACAGGCCTCTGCTCTGTCCTCGGAGTGTGTGCAGGCCTCCCGACAACTTCTTCTTCTAATCCAAAAAACACACATGCACCAAACACTGCGCCCTGTCAATAAGCCATGAACTGGAACATAATGTTTGGCTTTGTCTCCTGCCTCTCTTCTCTTCTCTTTCCTCAAATTTCTCAGCTCCTTTTTTGCTGTCCTTCGTTCTTCCGTCTCGAACTCCTTCACACGCTTTTTTCCGTCAGTCCTGTCCCACAATGCCATCGATTTGTTTACTTGAGTTGTCGGATGAGTCAGAGGCCCAGTTTCACTTCCCCATTCTGCTCCCTGTATCTTTCTCATGCGTTAAAACGCAGGCTTGAAGGCAGTACAAATATTCTGTATCCATCAGGGCTGTAACGATACACCCAATTCGATTCGTATCGCGATTTTTGACCCACGATTCGATACGCCCACGATTTTTTTTAAAGTAGTAAATTTGACTTATTAACATTTACTTACTTACATTAACTATTTAATAACAAATAATTCAGACCACTGCAGAGAATGAGTAATATGTATGCAAAAATGAACAAATGCATATCCAAAGATTGTTTTATTTCTCAAAATAATACTGTTGAGCCGGAAGCTCTGTTTTTTTCGGTTCTGAAAGTCATTTTTCCAAATCGTGTAAATCCGTTAAGATTTTTTTTTGGGGGGGGGGGTATAGGGGTGGCTCTCTCACTGTCTCACTCTCATAGGGCCAATGATTTTCTGTGATCGCGGAAAACAGATGGAAATTACGGAATTTTTATAGTGAAACATTGCTCGCGTGTCAAAATGTAACTGCCGCAGAAGGCTTCCGCCCAAGCAGACATGCCTTCAGTGTTGCCAGATATTGCTAACGTTTTCCACCCCAAAATGTGTTCAAAACCAGCCAAAAAGCACCTAAACCCGCCCAATCTGGCAACACTGCATGCCTTTCCGGTCAAGTGATTGTGATTGGCTCGTGGCACACCTAGCCAGCCAATGAGCTGCTTGTTTACAGATTCGCTCCCCGCGTCGCAACCAGAATGGCGACCGCTTAAAAGAAATGAATGCTCTGCCAGTGGCGAGTGTGGACGTTGCGTGACTCGCAGAAGATTGTCGCAGGTCGGCGAAAAAACGACTTACTAATAGATATTAAAAAAAAAGTAATTTAAGTAAGTTTAAAATGTAATTTAAATAAAAAGTAAAGTATTCATAAATTGAAGTTTGGAAGCGCCTCTGTTTTTGGGCTGAGGAGAAGTGTGAAAGGGTGTACCGCGATTCTGCCTTCTTGTATCGCGACACGGATCGTGGCTCTGCGTATCGCGATTTCGATACGCATATTGTTACAGCCCTAGTATCCATGATTAATATATAGGACACATAATGACATCGTATTATGTAAGATATAAAGTTTTTGCCTTAGACACGGGCATTTTTGCATTCGCCTAATTGTTGCATGACCAGCTCAGTAAAGTAGCACTAATGCAGCACTGGAAATCTTAATGCTGTTCGAAACGAGCGTCCTCGTATCCACAAAATGTACTTACGGTCGAATATAAAAGACGTAGAAAAGCCCATGAAATTAAACAAGACCAAACTAACCGTGTGTGTGTGTGAGAGATGACAATTATATACACGTAAATGCCTAATATGAAATAATATATTGACAAGTGCTTTATGACTTTGGAAAACATTTGGCGAAGAATTAATACATAGGTGGCTGTGGTTGGAAGGTTTTCTGACCCAGTAGGGGGGAAAATGAGTCAGTGGGTAAACTGAGGGAGTTTGAACAGCGAGTCAGCTTTACTCAAAAATACACTGGAACTTCCCTTTGAGTGGTGTGTGTTTGTGGCTTTTTTTTTTAAAAGGGCATTCTTCTCAGCAGGGGGTGAGGGGCTTAGGGGCTCAATTTTGCCTTCAGCGTGGGAGGGGGAAAAACAAATCACAGCACAGCAATCGGCGTAATCTTAAGCACATTACGCAAACGTAGGTTTGTTTGTTTATTGAACCCATAAACTCTTGGAGATATCGATTATTGATCCTGAGAATCACGCTTCTTTAACACTCGCCTTATTGCAATCGGCATCATTTAATTCAATGAAGAGTCAGGTTTATGTTTATGATAATTAATTAAAGAATAACAATAAGGACCATATGAACAGTAGTTAATAGTGATATTCATTGTCTTTATAAAAAAAAACCAATATGCTGATAGACATCACAGACAGGGCGGCACGGTGGTGTAGTGGTTAGCGCTATCGCCTCACAGCAAGAAGGTCCGGGTTCGAGCCCCGTGGCCGGCGAGGGCCTTTCTGTGCAGAGTTTGCATGTTCTCCCCGTGTCCGCGTGGGTTTCCTCCGGGTGCTCCGGTTTCCCCCACAGTCCAAAGACATGCAGGTTAGGTTAACTGGTGACTCTAAATTGACCGTAGGTGTGAATGTGAGTGTGAATGGTTGTCTGTGTCTATGTGTCAGCCCTGTGATGACCTGGCGACTTGTCCAGGGTGTACCCGCCTTTCGCCCGTAGTCAGCTGGGATAGGCTCCAGCTCGCCTGCGACCCTGTAGAACAGGATAAAGCGGCTAGAGATAATGATGAGATGAGACATCACAGACATCCTGGCTATGGGTCCGTCTCAGAATGTTTCTTTTGTCATGTTTAATAAGAATAAAGATAGCATCTTGCTTTATCTGGCCTCCACTGTGGGAAATTTTTTTTATTACAATTCAAATGCTTTTGTAAAATTGATTCTCATATAAAACAACTCCATCATGAAGAATTAAAGCCCCTCCTTCACAGACGAGTGAAAATATCGAATAAATTCCCTCTTTTTGATTGCTTGGGTTAAAAATGCCAAGTTATGATGACTGAATTGATTCTTCACTTAAATATGAATAATATGATACATTTTGGGTATTTGATATGGCGAAATAGGACACAATGGAAAAATCAAGAACACACCGGAAAGATGAGAATAACGGCGGTGGTAAAAGAACAGCGACTGTACCGGCTGAAGGTCGCGCGGGTCTCTGCTGTGGCGTGCGAGCAACGGGACATCACTACCGCACCGGACAGAGCGCGAGGCGGGGGTGGGGCAAAACGACTGGCCGTAGATTCTATCAAAAGTTCGATCTAAATTGATCATGGTTGCAAAATATTGGCCAAAAATACGCAAACACTACGAAATATGAAAGTAAAATGAAAAAGAAACATTCTGTTGCCTTATACTGCAAAACTAAAACAAAATAAAACTGTCATAACTCACCTTTTCAGCGATAACGCCCGAACAGATCACCTGCGTAACAGAAAGACCGCAAATGGAAGCGCGATCAACTTCTAACTGCTGGAGTGGAAAATTCCATTCTACACATGCAAATTGTTAATGTGTGTCCTTCCCCGCACACAAATAACACGCTACGGTAAAAAATAGACCACGACTCATTTTATAGCTCAGAAATTCAAACAAGACCAGCTACCATCGCAACATATTCTGTAAGAAACATATTCTATACCTAACTTTCAGCTTTCGTTTTAAAAAACAAAATCGCAGATTTATAACAATTTTTATACGGCGTAGTGATTTTAAGTTGGTGAGGTCGTGACCTTGACCCTGAGGCTTTCCGTTTAGATCAAAACACACGATCGTATTGGTTTTGCGGAAAACGGAGTTACGATGGCGATCAAATATTTTGCGTGATGTTTTATTCCGGTTATGATTATTCTGTGAGCGCACCGATCCTTAGGTGTATAAAGCTACAACTTAAAATACAATTAGTGATAACTGTAGACTTTTCAGTGAACTACAACCTTTTTAAGGGAATGCGATGTAGTCGACCGTTTATCATGTCCCAGATTAAGCCGCCATTTTTTCCATAAATTTGAAGAATTTTTGCCAAATTCTGAATATTCACATCAAAGATTGTTTCATCTGTATTATTTCTTTCATCATTTTATTTCAAATTAAAACCAACATCACCATTCAAAACCATATAGTTTGACTGTGAGTATATTTAGTGCGGTACCCCCACAGTACCCAGTTTCTGAGACGGACCCATATACGTCTTGAACCCCTGAAGCTTCTCGGACCTTACTTGAAGAGCCCAGGTGCAGAGATGTTCTCCTGAAGACCTTAGTAATCATGTCCTTGATCATTGCAGTAACCTCAGTAACTAAACCATCTGGTTACAGGGATCCCAGACGTCCGCTATTTTAGCGGAATTCCGCTATTTTTCTAGCCAAAGTGGTGGTGGTGGGGTTTTTTTTTTGTTTTTTTTTTGGTTTTTTTTAATTCTTTTTTTTTTATCTCTTGTATATCCGTTAAAAATATGTTTAAGTAAAATGACCAGCAGAATACGTTCTGATTTGGTTTGCTTGTTTAGCGTTGTTTTTGTCAGCTTCGTTTGTTCTCGTTGACATTCGGGAACACTCGGAAGTTAAATTGATGTAAATACCGCGAGACTGTACGCGATAGAACGAGAAAACAATATGGCTGCGCCCATTTGCTAGAAAATGTGTTTTAACTCCGTTCCTGCTTTTGTTTCTAATGCATTGAACTTCATTCAATATGTCGTGGAAAAAAGATATCGTCCATAAAAGAGATAGCGGAACAGTGTCCAGGTTAGAAGAAGTATATTCTTCAAAGCTACATTTTCATCTAATTTTTATAAATAACAATTTTTTTTTTTGCCACTTATGTCATTGATTACAAAATATGGCATCAAATAGATACACATTATTGTTAAATTCTGTTGCTTTTCTATGTTAAATCTATGTAAAAAATGTGTTCTATAGCATCTTTAAATGTTAAAATCTCAACAGCTTCAGGGGGCTTGCAGCGCCCTTGACCCCTGCTGATAGTTTCTTACATTCCTCTATTTTTTTCAATTACTGCTGGGATCCCTGTGGTTAGAAATGTCTGTAATTTGCACTGTTGCGTTTTGTCGTTCTGTAAAGTTTTGATTGAACTGTCTTTCAGAGAGCAAGATGTCAACCAGGGAGAAAGAGGACGACGGGATTTTAACACTGAATCGAAGAAGAGGCGCCATCAAACAGGCCAAGGTCCACTTCATCAAAAACCACGAGTTTCTCGCCACCTTCTTCAAACAGCCTACGTTCTGCTCTGTGTGCCGCGAGTTCGTCTGGTGAGTGGATGGATGGATGGATGGATGGATGGATGGAATCATAATTATTAGGAAATATTGCATGATTATACAAACATCAAATAAGTTATAAAAAGTAGTTTAGTGTGTATATATACTGCAATTAGTGTTTGTCTCAGCTATAAAACGGCTTAAACAACTTCCTGCTCCTGTCTGCTACTTAACGTCACTTCGAGCAGGATTACAGGAAGCACGGCTGTTATTACGCACATGTTTATTGTTTATGTGCGTGTCTAATCCGGTTCTGAGGCATTCCTCTGATTTTTGATTTTTCAAGAGTCGCTTCAAATACCCTGGGTTACTCCTTCCTGGTGTGTGTGTGTGTGTGTGTGTGTGTGTGTGTGTGTGTGTGTGTGAGTGTGATTATAGTCTCACCTGAGCTAGACAGATAAAGCCTCAGACACTAAAACCTTTCTCTGTCCACTTACAGGGGGCTGAACAAACAGGGCTACAAATGCAGACGTGAGTGTTTTTTCTATCTGTTCTTCTCACTCGCACGCACTGTGCGTAAAATTACATTGAAAGGCGACATGTTCTACGCCTTTTCCACAAGGTCTTCATGAAATGTCTGTGACCTGCTTTGATCAAAATACCACAAGGATAAAACACCACAGCTCCCTTCTCACCCTGATCAAAACAGCGGATTTTGAGAGCCTGTTCCTTTAAATGTTAATGAGCCACCGCTCGCCCCACCCTCCATTCTTATGCCGGCCAATCAGGTAGCACTTTCCTGATGAATATTCATTCAATCCGTGAATGGGAATCAGGATGGGGAATGGGGGGCGGCATAATTCTCATGCGTTCTCCTTGTGATGTCATAAGAGGAGCCAAATCTGAACAGCTTGTTAAAGCACTAGTTTGCTGAAGTAGGCAGAACAAAAGAAACCGACTGGGCGTCTTATTTCAGAGTTTGTGGATTGGAACCCAAATGTATGTGCGCTAGTACTGAAAAAGTGAGTTTTTCATAATACGCCCCCTTTTTAATTTGTAAAATCAAGCTTCAGTTACACATCAAACTTTTTGCGCAAAAAAACAGAGGTGGACAGTAATGAAGTAGATTTACTTGAGTATGGTACTTAAGTACACTTTTTGAGTATCTGTACTTTTACTTGAGTAATATATAACCTTTTTTTTTAATGCCTCCGCCACCGTGAGGCATTATGTTTTCGGGTTGTCCGTGCGTGCGTGCGTCCATCCCGAAACCTTGTGAACGCGATATCTCAAAGGCTAATGAAAGGAATTTCACCAAACTTTCACCATTTCTGCGCTTTGGGACAAACATGAACTGATTAGATTTTAAGATCAAAAGGTCTATGGTCAAGGTCACTGTGAGGTCAAATGTCTTGTCCGCAAACCTTGTGAACACAAGGCTAATGCAAGTAATTTCACCAGATTACTGTGAGGTCAAATGTCCATCCCCAAATCACAACTTAAGGCGTGTAGTCTACCGGGCGGAGGCATCCCCATCTAGAGTTCTATCTAGTTTTTTTGGAAATTTATGACTTTTTTTAACTTCACTACATTTGAAAGGCAAATATTGTACTTTTCACTCCACAACATTTCTATCAAGGTCCTCGTTACTATGAAGCAGCTTTGAAAGTGGATGATTTTTCTTTTCTTTTCTAAAACGTGATGTTTTTTTCGCAGGTGACACTGAGACAGCCTGTCAGTAATCACTAGGGTGGCGTCACGTCCATAGACTGTATAAAATCAAGTTCAGTGATTTCTCAGCAGCGTTATTTGAACACGATGAGTTGATGGCAGAATGGAAGGAGGCGGTTCTTCTGCGGAATGCACGCGCTCATGGCCCATGAACCCATGTTTCAGTTTTCTGAAAGGATTGAAGATTTTTCATTTTAAATGTTTGCTTTGTTTGATGAAAACGAACCACATCACGGCCTCCAAAAACTCGCCGTCCAACCTGCGGAAGCATATTGAGGGATATAAACGTTTTATTCCAAGAGAAAGCATGCAGTGAAGTTGTCTGCGCTTTTAGGGCTAGTGATAACGTTGCAATAGCTATGCGGTCTGGTTAGTCAAATGACTTTCTATGGATTTGCCCAGCAAGTTGCCGTCGCCTTGTCCACGGCTAACGTTAACACACAGCTAGTTAACTTGGACGCTGTTAGCTAGCATGTAAAAATGGAGTTATGCTAACATGAATAATGTTAACTTATCTGAAGTCCTTTCAGAAATGTTTTAGCATAATCTTGCCAAATAAACAGAATGTAGAAATCTTTCTTTTCTAGTAACGTTAGCTATCCGATATGAATTCGAGTTTGAAAAGAGTTTGCTAGCATGTCAGGTGGAGCTTCACTGACTAGCTAGCTTAACGTTAAACCACCATGATGGCACAGCATGCGTTCATTTTGTGAATTCACAAAATAATCCAGTCGGTTGCTTCAGAGGCATGAGCGTTGTGACAATAATACAACAATGTGTTAACAGAAAATGTACTTGTATTACTTGAGTATTTTTAAAAGCAAGTACTTCAACTTAAGTAAAAATTTGGCTGGAGAACTTATGCTGGAGTAACGTTTGACCAGCGGGATCTGTACTTTGACTTAAGTTGAGTACTTTGTCCACCTCTGCGGGGGGAAAAAAAAAAGCACAGTAAAATTTGCTGTTTGAAATTTTTCATCAGGTTTCTTTGTACCACTGACTATCAGACCGATTTTAAAATTTTCAGAAGCCACAAGTTTTGTGTATCTAATATTAATCAAGTTGGCATTTTCGGAAAAACAGTAGGAAGTGCAAAAAAAAATTAAAATCGGTGAATATATTTTTCTTTAAAAGCTCAAATATGTTTACAAATGATTCCTGGACTGTGGTCTTCGGACGTCTTCTGAATCCGGTCGTCCCGAGGTTTTATTCCTAACCAGAGAGCAAAGCATTGGTCACAGAACATTGCAATTCCAGTACAATCATCAATAATCTGACTTTCTGGACCAGATATTAATCCGAGTTATAGATGGTACTATTTTACTCATAGCGCCTAAGCTGGTAAGCAGTCGGATTTGTTTTAATTAATAGGCTACTGATTGTCACCGAATGTAACCTCTGTCCCCTGCCCTCTGTCTCTATCCCAGAGTGCAATGCGGCCATTCACAAGAAGTGCATTGACAAGATCATTGGGAGATGCACAGGAACTGCAGCCAACAGCCGAGACACCGTGGTAAGGACCAATCCGCTGTTAAATAAATATCATCTGTTCAGTAAACACGCACGCGAGCAGTAAAGTATCTCCGATCAGCCCCGCAGCACGTTCCAGTTCCAGCGGGACTATTTATAAATTAGTTCAGTTCATCACCGAGCTGGTCTGGTGATCGCATTGACCAACAGATTTACCTCCAGCCTTGTAGAAATGGTTGGAATTGCTCAAAGGTTGTGATAGGTTGTGAAAGGATGAAGTGGTTCGCACTAAAACAAGTGAAAGACTTTCGCCATCAAGGAACAGAAATGAAATGAGTCTGTAAGCTGTTAAACTGCATTCCTTCAATACATTGTAAGCGTGTATTAAATGTTTTTTATTTCCACGCTAATGATGTGACGTTTGATGTGGGTGGACAGAAAAACACAGCAGGGCATTCCTTTTTTATCTTGAAAACTTTCCATGATGGAAAATTTTTTTTTTTCCTCCTCTGACACTGGAGACTCCTTCCAGAAGTGTTAAGTAACCATGTCCTTGCAAAAAAATGTCATCAGATCAATACCATATTATTCTTGGTGCCTTTTCAAAGCAAGAAGCTTGAGGACAGGTCTGGGTGTGAAAGGGTCGAGTTCTAGCAGGACGGACTGGCAGCTCATAGGCTCGCAAGGATCAGAGTCTTCCATTGATCGATCAGTAGTGTGCTGTTAAAGCAGGGCTCGACATTAAGGACTGCTCGATTGCCCGGAGCAAGTGGGATATGTCCCCGACATGCCCGACCGGGCAAGTTGGAATGAGCATATATTATGAACTAGCACCACAAAAATTAGGCTTTTTGATCTTTTATTTCAGTTCCTAAACATGTCCCTCACTACGTATCCACCATTATGTCTTTGCTGTTTTTCTTAGTCTCGGTTTCATTTACTGCCTTGCAAGTTATTTTATATACCCGCGCTGTTGTAGTATGGTACACGGACTGTTTACAGACCCCTTGTGCATGGCGTCACGTGATAATTACAGCTGGGGTCAGACGGACACCGTCTTTCATGCAAGCAAGGCTTAATGTGTCTTCAATATGGTTAATTTTTGCGCTCTTCAAACAGAGAAATGGATAAAAGGCATGACCGTCTCAAAAATGTTAACAAATAGAAGCAAATGCTTCAAGAGCAACGAGGAAACGAGTGATTAAAGAATACGAGGAGAGGAGCTCGGGCTGAAAACTCCAGAGAAATTCACGATTGTATTTAAAATGTATTTTACAAAAACAAAGTTGGAAGTGAGTATGGAAGAGTTTTCTTAAGAAAAAAAAAATTATAAAATTGTTATTGTCCGTTATGAGTAAAAGTAACCAGTGACCAAACTTAATCAATAACCAAACTTCAACTCAATGTGTGATCTTTAGTTTATGTTGAAATTCATAACTATTCTATGGTTTTCTGGAAGGAAAAAAAAAAAAAGTAGTACTCGTAAAATAGGCGGCAAGTGATGATATCGGGGGGCAAGTGGAAATTAACCCCTACTTGCCTCCCTCCCCCCAGGGCAAGTGGGTTTAAAAGTTAATGTCGAGCCCTGTAAAGCCTAAGCAGCTCGGTCGTGTACCTCGTGGCAGTCGGGCAGCTACAGAGACACTGGACTGCTCTTGATGATCCAAAGATCTCTTGGGGAACAATTACAATGCAGACTTTGTAGGGTTTGTTTTTTAAATAATAATAAGTTAAATTTATATAGCGCCTTTTCAAAAAACCCAAGGACGCTTTACAATTATAGACAAGGAAATAAATAAAAATATAATAAGTAAAAAGTCCACCAAGTAGGGGTCAGGATGTAATTCCCGTGGTGTAGCAGCCACAGTCCCACCAAAAGGCGCACGAAAACAAGTCCCACATCTCCAGCACCGCCGCCGTGACGCCGTCAGCAACATCGCTCGAACACCACGCCGTGGATCCACACAGCGAGCAGAGAAGTTCCGCCATGCAGAGCGCTGGTGTGTCCCAAACCGCCTGCACAGCCGCCGCGACGCCACCGAGCAACATCGCTCGGAACATCACGCCAAGCGTTAAAGCACAGAGCGCTGGACAACCACGATGTAAATTGAGCAACGAGCTCACTGCAGTCCACAGCTGGGAGTGCAGGCATCACCCACGGCGAACCAAGGCCTGGAGGGAACCGACGCCCCAAACTGGGTCCAGAGCTGCACCACAGCTGGCGGACAGAACACTCAAACACCAAACTACACAAACACACAGGAAAGAAAAAAATAGAAAAAGAAATAAAATAAGAGCTCCGGTGACAAAAGCCACTCCCTGATATCTGAGCCTCTCAAGGCTATTGAAGTCTGGTCGTAGTTACTGATAGATAGAGAAAAGACAAGAAGCTGGAGGGGTTCTGTTCATTTGAGGGGCACCGTGCAGCAGGGTCGAGGCTGCGTTTGAGATCACAGTCCGCTTGGTTTAAGGTGGCAGGTAAATTATGGCTCCTTTGTGTGTCTGCAGTTCCAGAAAGAGCGCTTCAAGATCGACATGCCGCATCGCTTCAAGACGCACAACTATATGAGTCCGACTTTCTGCGATCACTGTGGAAGTCTGCTTTGGGGAATGGTCAAGCAGGGCCTTAAATGTGAAGGTGAGACAGGATTTAGTGTCCATCTGTCCGTCTGTCTGTCCTTCGCATGTAGTTCTTTCAGCGTTGTCTGTTCGATTTCTTTCACCTCTCCTCCTGCATCCCATATACTCTGTTTTCATGAAAATGAAGAACCAAGTGTTCATCCCAGAATCGAATGCCAGTTTTTTTTTTGTTTGTTTTTTGTTTTTTCTCTACACTACCGTCCAAAAGTTTGGGGTCACTCTGAAATGTCCTTATTTTTGAAAGAAAAGCACTGTTCTTTTCAATGAAGATCACTTTAAACTAATCAGAAATCCACTCTATACATTGCTAATGTGGTAAATGACTATTCTAGCTGCAAATGTCTGGTTTTTGGTGCAATATCTCCATAGGTGTATAGAGGCCCATTTCCAGCAACTCTCACTCCAGTGTTCTAATGGTACAATGTGTTTGCTCATTGCCTCAGAAGGCTAATGGATGATTAGAAAACCCTTGTACAATCATGTTAGCACAGCTGAAAACAGTTGAGCTCTTTAGAGAAGCTATAAAACTGACCTTCCTTTGAGCAGATTGAGTTTCTGGAGCATCACATTTGCGGGGTCGATTAAATGCTCAAAATGGCCAGAAAAATGTCTCGACTATATTTTCTATTCATTTTACAACTTATGGTGGGAAATAAAAGTGTGACTTTTCATGGAAAACACAAAATTGTCTGGGTGACCCCAAACTTTTGAACGGTAGTGTATGTGCGTACAGTTCTGTGCAAAAGTCTTGGGCACATGTAAAGAAATACTGTCGACCAAAAATAGCTTAAAAATAATGAAATGAAATATTTCAACATGGAAAAAAACTACCATAAACAGTAATCAGTAAGCCATAATAAATAAAACAAAGTCGATATTTGGTGTGAGACGACCCTTTGCTTAAAAAAGAAAAAAAAAATAGTAGTCTCCGGTACAATGAGTGCAGATTTATGCGGAAATGAGCTGTAGGTTTTACTGAGCACCTTACAGAACCAGCCACAGTTCTTCTGGACACTTTTGACTGTCAGACTTTTGCACCAAAACCCAGCAGCCTTCATTATGCTTTCTTTTTTAAATCTGAAAAGTGCTCCGTTATGGAATATGCTGCTTAGATACAAACTTTTTTTTTTTTTCTGTAACATTTAATTTTGTGCTGGAAAATAAACAAACGTTTGGAACTCTGTAATGTTTTGACCCGATAATGTAGAAGTCATAAAATAGAAATCTGTAACAAAGTTTGTATGGGGAAAAAAAAAGAAAAAGTCGGGGGCCTAAGAGTTTTGCACAGTACTGTATTTTGTAATAATCATGAGTTTCGGTTCATGTGAGAAAGACCTTCCTTGGGGGAAGCCATGGCCTAATGGTTAGAAAAGCAGCTTCGGGACCAAAAGGTTGCTGGTTTGATTCCCTGGACCAGCGGGACTGGCTGAAGTGCCCTTGAGCAAAGCACCTAACCCCCAACTGCTGCAGCAAGAGTGGTGGCGTATCTTGTGTCTGATTAGCCAAAGAAAAGATGTGATTATCAGTTCGGGTGGTGCCCGACTGAAACGACCGAGAAAGACCTCAAAAGAACTTTTAGTACCGTGCATTCAGATTAATCAGTATCAGTCATGAAAATGGCAAATTAATTGATTGTTTTTCTGTAATCCTCTGTCTAAACCAGGGGTGTCAAACTCAAATACACAGTGGGCCAAAATTTAAAACTTGAACAAAGTTGCGGGCCAACATTGAACAAATGAACCTTTTAATATGGACCCAAACAAGTTTTGCTTTAACATTGAATATGGAACAAGCAACGCTTATTACTATACAATATTAGTCTGGCTAACGCAACTTCAAAGCTCTGCGAGCATTGGTCTGGCATAGATATTAAGCCCAACCGTTTCCCAAAGCGCGTGGTTGACCCGCCTCCCTGAAATGCCTCAGTTTGCTACTGGTCGAAGCCAGAAAAGGCTGTGACGAAGCTTAAACCAATCACATCACTCTTTCCTCTGACGTATGTGACGCGACAGAAACTGCTTGAGTAACAGGAAGAAGAAGGAGGAGCTGAAGAGGACGATAATAACACGAGCAGAAACGGAGAGAAACTTCCCGTTGAATGCTTTCAATACAGCATCTACCGCTGTGTCAAAGGCTTGCCGCTGCTCCATGTTCGTAATGTTTCTAGTGAATGAAGCGCTTCCGGCATAGATTCTGCAAACAATCTATGGCTTCCGGTCGCAGTTCTACTACGTCAGTGTCTTGAACACGCCTCTACCCAGGGCCGTTGGAGATGCTCAAAGTTGATTGGCTCCCGATTTTTCGGGAGCTTGGAAGAGCTGGAGATAGCTTGCCTTGCCAGACTAAGCTCGCAACAGGCCCCCATGTTGCGTCACACTTAGGATGGGCGGGCCCAGGCTAATACAATATATAATAATAGTGCAGACTTGCTAAATCGAATTTCAAATAAAAAAAAAAAACACATCAATGGCATTAATTTATTAAATGAAATTTAAATAAAAATCGTATGCCTCTTTTCTATTTGCAGCCTTCTGATTTAAATATCAAAATAAACTTTTTCCACAGGCTAATAATTTTAAAAATAAAACAACAATAATAAATCAATCAACCATTCAAGCCCATGCCTTGGAGTAGCAAGAAAAAGTGCATAAAGAAAAGGTTAATTATTGCTCAGTTTGCTACATGCTGATCTAATCTGATGTGCTCAAGCCAGATACCTGGCATCTCTTCTTGGATGCGAGTTCATCAATGTCTGGGCTCAGGCTCTGAGCTGAGGAAATCCTCAGTATCGAGCGAAGGTATTCTTCCTCCCACCTGTCCAGAAAGCTCCGGTTTTCTGCCTTTCTTTTCGCCATTTTTGAGAAGGGGTAGCACGGTGAAAGTTGTAGCGTGAAGTCGCTACGGCAACTGTCCGTTTGTTGTTGAACGTTTGGACGTCCTACTGCGTTTCTGGGCCCTGTCCTGATTGACGCGCCAAAACAACAGCAGAGCGTTATGGGATTTGTACTATTAGCGGTGAATGCGCTGTATACACAAATCCGACGAGTAGTCATTTGGGATTGTCTCGCGGGCCAAATATAATTACACTGCGGGCCAGATTTGGCCCGCGGGCCAGAGTTTGACACCCATGGTCTAAACGCTAATTCTGAATTACAAAATGCATGATTAGTTGCATATCAGTAATGATGGGTCACTTTTGCTCATCGGTGTGACTCACACTACGTTCAGACTGCAACCTGAAACGACCCATATCCGATTTGTTGTGAAATCCGATTTTTTTTGTTAGGCCGTTCACATTACCAATTATATGAGACTTGTATGCGATCTCCAATATGAACGGAAAACGACCCAAAAGTGTCCCGCATGCGCAAATTGACATGTAATAAGCACATCTACGTAATACGTAAACAAAAAAAAAAGCGCGCTCTTCAAGTTTAATGATTTCTTTTTTTGTTTGTTTGTTTGTTTGTTTAATTATCTGGTTAGTGTTAAAGTGTGAGGTCTCGTGTGTGTTTTTGTTTCTGAACTGAAATGAAAACGTGTAGCCTGGTAGCGAGGGTTGACTCCTAAATGTCTCTCTAATTTCTATACAAGTGCACTACATGTTACTAGGAAGTAATGGATTTTTAAACTCTATATAGTGCACTCGAGCTTCAGTAGGCAGTCATTTGGGATACGGCCGCTGTATTACCAAACTCTTAATTCAGGTTTAATAATTTGCACATATTTATTTCGTCATATTAATAAACTTTTTCTACATTTTTATAAATATTTATTTAGATTGTTTTATAGCCAGCTGAATTCTGCAACTTCTCTCAGCGCTGGCTCAAGGTGCAGAAACACCAGTGCAGTTTGCGATGGAGACGAGGCGAGACCTGGCGATGTGGTACAGGATGGTTTAAGTTATAAATCAGTTATAGAAACTGTTTTATTTAATCAGGCTAACAGATCAACATCCAGGTCCCTACCAAATCCACCATTAGCTTGAGCAATTCTATAAAAGTCTATTTAAATTCTGAAAACTGTACAAATGTTGTTGTTTTCCACCAAAGAGGCGGGATTAGCCAACGCAGAATAGTGACGTTTGTCTCTTGTTGATGACGTGTAGGTCGCATGAATGCGACCTGTCCGATCAGACTGCAGTCGCATGTGAAAATATCGGATATGCATCGGAATTAGGACCACATATCCAAGCGACCTGGGTCGCATGTGAAAAAATCGGATCTGTGTCGTTCAGATTGTCAATAACAAATCGGATACAGGTCGCATATGGGCAAAAAAATCGGATATGGGTCGTTTCAGGGTGCAGTCTGAACGTAGTCTCAGTGTGTTGGAATACACTTTTTTTTAAACAGTCCAATCAAATCTAAACGGATTAGACGTCAAGTCCGGCCATGCTGTATTTCTCACGTTAGTATCTTGTTTCGGTCGCTGCTTGTCGCTCCTTGACAAGACTTGCACGCTCATCATGTTAACGCTGCCGTGAAATGCTGCTATTCTTCCCATAAATTTGCTTTGAATGATATGTAAGGTGTGTGTAAGCAGTTCATTTGGAGTTTAATTGAAGGTTAACCTGTTGATTTTTTTTTTTTTTATAAATATAGCTTGTGTAAAATTATATTCCAATCCGTTCCCATCTTGCCTGTGAAGTTCTCTTTCGCCGCTCTTTTTGCTCTAATTATTTGCCTTCTCTCTGTTTAGACTGTGGAATGAACGTCCACCACAAATGTCAGACAAAAGTAGCCAACCTCTGTGGTATCAACCAGAAACTTCTAGCCGAAGCTCTCACTCAAGTTAGCATGGTAGGTGACCCACAGCCTGCTTTATACTGTTTTACATCACTGCCCCTGGGTCTCCTAATATCAACCTACGTTCACTTCCTGTTATTTTGTATTTGCCGTTTGTAATGGTACTGGATGGTGAAATATAGTTTCTGATAACATGATATTAATCGTTTATGATATTCTGCTCAGAAATCCTCCACAAAGCGTCCTGATCCCACTCTGTCAGACATTGGCATCTATCAGGATATCCCCAAGCGCGTGCCGCTGGACCCCAGTGGTAAGCCTTTATTATTTCATCACGTTTCTTTTCTTCATTGCAAATAAAGCCTGGCTTTCTAGATGTTACTGTACTGTTGAGATGTGAATAAAGTGTTCAGGACTTGGAGATGTGAAAATATAATCTCGTCACAGTACACCATGATGGATATTAATCTCGTATACCATTCGCTGAGAGGCTCCGGTTGAAATTATGGATTCTGACCGGTATAGGACTACTTTGTGAGGGTACCGGTGCCTGTCAGTGCATGGTATATTTGATTTATATCCCTCATCAAAAATTTCCAAACTGAAACTGTTGATTAGAAATAAACCTGAAAGAAAAAAAAAAAACCACAATAATTCGAGGTCGAACTCTGCCTCATTAGGCGTGATCATGATACGCAGAGCCACAGCTGTGACTCAGATCAGCCACAGAGCTTGAAATTGTGACGTCAGTTCATGGTATATCCAGGATATACCATGACCGACTCACATCATATCCATGAGATACAGTACATTGCTTCATCAGTGGTGGAAGTATTTTACGTCACGTGAGCCATCCTCAGCCAATCCATGCACGGGAATTTTTTGATGAGGGATATAATTATTTCTATAAAATATCTATAAAAATCTATTAGAAAATGAGCTATTTTAATTTGTTAATTTTATCGAAAATAGTTAAAATTCTGTTTTCCATGTTAAATTTTTAAAAAGGAATAAATTATTTAATAAAATATAAATGCAAATTTTAATTATTCAAATGTTAATATAAAAATTTAACGATTTGTCGACATTAAAGTATCACAGGGTTTATTTATTTGTTTGTTTGCTTGTTTTTGAATGCAAGATTGATGGGAAATTGTTAGCAAACATGCATCATAATACATATATTTTTGTAATATCACCCACCTCTAATCAGAGTTAGTGATGCAATGCTGCCATTTATTTAGAAGATAACAATATCGCAGCTCCAAATATCTTCCAGTGCGTATCTGGTTCTCTGTTCTTGTTTTGACTTTAAAAGTAGTTTTCTTTTTATCCCTCGCTGGCTGAAAGGTCCGAAGAGGGATTATGTCGTGGCGATGTCCGTCTGTCCGTCCCGGGAAGGGTTCTCACCTTCTGAACTCAACTCCTCCCACGATTTTTGGAGGAATTTCACAAAACGTGACCGGGTTCTTTGTTATATATCAGTAATGCGTAGATTGTAACTTCGTTAAATTGGGTCACATTTTATCAGAGTTACAGCCCTTGATGAACAAAATTATAATTTGACAATTTCATGAGTGTGTTTTTTCCTTCTGAAATCAACTCCTCTCTGTTTTTGGAGGAATTTCATGAAACTTGGTAAAAGACCTCGCTGTATGTCGGTAATATGCATATTGTTATTTTGTTCAATTCGGTCGCATTGTACCAGAGTTCCAGCCCTTGATTAACAACCTTGTACTTTCACAATTTCATGAAGGTGTGCTCGCCTTCTGACATCGACTCTCAATTTCTGGACGAATTTCTCGAAGCTTGGCAAAAGGCCTTGTTATATGACGGTAATACGCAGATTGTGATTTCATTTCGTTTGTGAAAATTTTCGCAGAGTTTTAACCCTTGATTAAATAACTTGTACTTTGACAATTCATGAAAGTGTACGTTCTTCTGAAATCAACTCCTCTTACAATTTGGGGAGGAATTTCACCAAACTTGGTAAAAGGATTCTTTGTTATATGACCGTTATACGCAGATTGAAATTTCGTTTAATTTGGGCAAATTTTACCAGATTCATGCCCTTGATTATTAACAAACTTGTACTTCTTTCTGAAATCAACTTCCCTCACGATTTTTATCCCCCGCTGGCCGAAAGACCTGAAGCGGGATTATATCGTGGCGACGTCCGTCCATCCGTCCTGGGAAGGGTACTCACCTTCTGAAATCAACTCCTCTCTCAATTTTTGGAGGAATTTCACAAAACGTGACCGCACATGCAGTGTTGCCAGATACTGCTGACGCTTTCCAGCCCAAAATATGTTCAGAAACCGCCCAATCTGGCAACACTGCGCACATGCTGCTTCTCTTGAACATATACACGGAAGTAAGGCGGAAGGTAGTTTGTCGACGTCACCTCAGGACGACGCCAACAATTGGTCAAATTTGCGGGGAAGTTGCGGTGATTGGATATAATTGCAATACCGCCCTGAATTCGCGGGGATTGGTTGAAGTTGCAAATCGCAACATCGCGAGATCGTGGAGGGTCTGATCAATGCGCTCTCCATACGCCTATAAAGCACAATAGCGTAGCCTAAATATCACAATCGTGTCAAAGACTACATAAAGTTGTATAAACTTACCTTAACATGTAGATGCAGGCAGGATGTAGCTTATCAGAGTTGTCTCCTCACGCTGTCTCAGATAGGCAACGCACGCAATGTCAGGCCGGGTGTGTCAGTGTCGCCGTGCGGGCACGGACTGAGACTATGGCGGCCCAAATTAGACTATGGCGGGCCGCCATAGTCCCATCAATGTGTAGGAAACACTGGATGTATCGTAGGAGGGTGTAGCAACACCAATCATGATGGGATTAGTATTCATCGTTTCCCAAAAGACCGGACAGTGAGAGAGAAATGGGAGCGCTTGGTCTACACAGGCTGTGCACTGAAACCTGCTGGCGCTTCTGCAGATAACGTCACGAATCTGGCTCCAGACTCCCTTGGGATTTTTCCAGACGCGTTTTGTTATTTTATTTTATTTTTTCCTGCTGTAGACAGATGGCCTTGTGCAAAATTACCCTTCTGGATGAGTGTGTAAAGGGACATTCTTTCATATATTAAAAAAAAACACGAAATTGGTCCAGAATATGCACTTTAATTTGCATCACATGCTCTGCCAGTTTAATCTCGCACTTTGCTGTTCTTACATTTATTGTTCCAATCTTGACATGATGGTTATTCCTTGGCTTTCATTTTGCTTTATGCTTTATCGCAGTTTGAAGTTGCATTGGATAGTTGATGTATAACAAGCTACTGTATATCTGTTATTTAAAGGGAACTACTAGAATACTACTAAATAAATAGAAATATTTACTAATGATTAACAAACACAGTTGCTCGTCCTATCTGAAGGACTCAAGCTTTTTTTTTTTAAACCTTTTAATCAGCAGTTTCAGATTTGCTTTCCAACTAGGAGGGAAGAGGCTACTTCACTTCCTAGCGCCAGTGACTCTGTTAGTTCACTCAGCCGCAAAGCCGAGCTATCCAGGGTGTACTTTAAGTGTTTCGACTCAGGAGGGCTTATAGACACTGCCTTCTGGGCCTAGCGGATACACCTCCAAGAGTTACGCTTCTTCAACACTCCGTACACATTAGTCACATTGTCCTTTTTTTTTTTTTTCTCTCCTGTGTATGTATGAGCAGATGGCACTGCGTATGACAAGCTGTGGGATGGTCACACTCCCACACTTCCCACCGTCCCACACCAAGCACATTCCATACGCCTCTCCATTGACCAGTTTGCGTTCCAAAAAGTGTTGGGGAAAGGCAGTTTCGGCAAGGTGAGAACACGTCCACACACACACCTGAGTACGCATCGACAGGTTCGATCAGAACATATCTATAAACAGTAAAAGTACCGTTCTCTTGTCTTTCTGACACATCACGTAAATACAGCCTGTAATGTGTAATGAAACGTCAGTACCGTGTGTGTACATGCGCTAGGTGCTGCTGGCAGAGGTGAAGGGCCGCGGCGAGTTCTTTGCCGTGAAAGCGCTGAAGAAGGACGTGGTGCTGATGGACGATGATGTCGAATGCACGATGGTGGAGAAGAGAGTGCTCGCGTTAGCCTGGGAAAACCCCTTCCTCACACACCTCTACTGCACCATCCAGACCAAGGTGCCATAATGGTTCTCGGGAGAAGTGGCGCTTTCAGGCTGTTTAGGAGACTCGTTTTGAGTATTACAACAATAAAAAGTTTGATGCTCGACACTATGGCACTGTATACATCTTACTGTTCATCCTGATGATAAATACAAAGCTCATGACCGTTCACATTGAGGTTTAATTAAGTATAATTAACAAATCTTTCTGGAAATACCAGTCTGCCTCGTCCAACAAATATAGTTTTGTTTTGTTTTTTTAATGAATTGTGTATCTGTCTGTCATTTATCATTCGCCATTTTGGCAGAATGTTGTCAGAGTTGCTTTGTTTAATGATTTTTTTTTTTTTTGTAATCCACTTTCCATGCATTTGCGTCCACAGGAGCACTTATTCTTCGTCATGGAGTATCTGAACGGAGGAGATCTGATGTTTCACATTCAGGATAAAGGCAGATTTGAACTTTACAGAGCCACGTAAGTGACTGACGTAGTTACTCCTAAACAAGCGTAACAAGCCAAACAGGACTGTCGCCTGTACATGCAGGCCTCTGAAAAAAAATCCTTATGCTATAATTAGAAGTGTTAAAGTGCCATTCCACCATTGGATGTATTCTTTGGCATAAAATACAATATATTTTATGACAACATGACTAGACAGAGAAATCTTTTAGCTTCAAAATGATATATCAAACACAATTTTTTGACAACGACAAGTATATTAATTTTGCGACCAAAGTCACCTACCCTTTTAATTTCCGCGCGGTAGTGAAACGTGATGTCATCGGCAGGTTCCCCTTCTTGTGTACCACGTGTCGGTCTATTTTTAGACCAGGAAACGCCCAAAGTGAGAGAGTCATTTCTCCTCGTATATGGGGGCCAAAAAAATTGCAAAAAATTAGTTAATCTTTCAGTTAGCTAGATTTATTGGTATTAGCTAGGTTTATTGGTATTATTTTTATCGCGTTCTATCCTCCATTGCTGATATGTGCCACGTCACGTGGTACACAAGAAGGGGAACCTGCCGATGACATCACAGGCGGAAATTAAAAGGGTAGGTGACTTTGGTCGCAAAATTAATATACTTGTCGTTGTCAAATTATGTTTGATATATCATTTTGAAGCTAATAGATTTCTCTATCTAGTGATACCATTTATATATGTTGCCAAAATATATTGTATTTTATGCCAAAGAATACATCCAATGGTGGAATGGCACTTTAAGGGGAATATCTGATGAATTCGACGATCTGGTCCTTCACTTTAATTTTAGTGCTCGATATCTGGATTATTGATACTGTAATGTGGAATATAAGAAGAAGAACCTCCTCCCAGGACCTGGCACACTGTTTAAGTTAAAACTCGATCAGTATTTTTTTTGCAATTCTCAGTACGTCACCCATATGGAAAAGAAATGGAAGAAACTTGTAAAAACAATATATAACTTTCCGTCACCTTCAGTTTATGTTTCATGTATTGTGCATCATACTCCTGAAAGTGGCCACTTTTGCATTACTGTCCTATATTGTTCTGATAAATACGCAAATCATACAAGTTTCATTTTGTTCAAATTTACTAAGGCTCTTGTATCTGGTTTCATTGTTGTATGCTTTACATACAAGTTTCAGACAAAGGACATACAAATTTTATAAGATTTATCTACATCTTTTCCATATGGGCAAGGATCGGCTTACGCTTCCTGTTTTGGAGTTTCTTATGGTTTAAAGCAGTTTAAGCGCAGTTTGTGGCATAAACAAAACAAAAAGGGACGTGGTAGCAATTAACCCCTTGGCTGCCACCCGTTGTAATGTGCCGGGTATATCGGACAAAAATAGGTCAAAATTGGGATATTTTGATAATCTTTCTCTAACTTGTTCAGAACTTTTATATTTTTAATATTTGTATAGAAAAATCACAAAAAACACTGTCGAGTAAAAGTAACCTTTAGTCATCAAAAACCACAAGACAATGGGTCTCGTCAATGAGAACCTGTCCATAAACATGAATTGCTAATACTTGAAAACACCGTGTACACCAAGGGTCCATGTATTCCAAGTAACTGGGTACCATTTTTATGATGGTCTTTGGTATGACCCGACCGGGAGGCGGACACGCTAACCACTTGGTCAACTCGCGGTAATGCACCATGTAAGGTACATAAAAGGAGGTGTTTATGACAAGTAGTGTACGTCATAAGGCACAGCGGTAAAGGATTTCATGACGTACGTGACTCGTCCAAGGGCATTGAAGGGGTTAAATAATGTAAAATAATAAACCAGTGTTCCACCAGGGACCTAAACATCTGTAAGTACTTATTGTGTGGAGCATGGGCTGAATCAGTGTCATGTAAATCTAAGATTTTTGCAGTTACGACTTGGAGCCGGATTGTTTCTAATAATATGACAAAACAGTCAAGAACAGTTCTGTTCACTTATAGACTCGCCGGGTAACACCACCCCCCTGTGCATTCATGAAATTTTCCACAGAGTCAATCATGTGACCACGATGCAATGCATACATTTGTGCACATGCCAGTGTTGTAGTCGAGCCACTAAACCTCGAGTCCAGTCTAGAGTTCCCAGTGTTCAAGTCCGAGTCATTTAAAAAAAAAAAAAAAATTTCAAGGGCTTCAACCGCACCATTTGACGGCGGCTGTTTCAGCACCATTAAACATGACGTATGAACAGGTGAATGTGCTTCTCTTCATCAGCGAGTGTCGAGTATTCGGCCAGAGATGGTTGGGAGACGGATGTAAGTGCAGAAGGTGTGCTTATTAATACAAGTCAAGACACAATCCAGAACGGCAGACAAAATCGTGAAACGGTGAAACGGGCAATAGGTCGAGCGAGGCACGAACATGCTATCATGCTGTAGACTCAGCAGAATCAAAGACGAGAAACAGGAAATCAGGGCTCAGGAAACCAAATAAGGAAATAAGGCTCGATAACGTGTCAGCAATGCAACTCAATACTTCGCAAAGTAAGTGTGTTTTCAAAGTTTTTATATCCGTGTGCTGATTGCGCCTTAAGCCTAGGTCTCAACCCACGGGCGCAGATGGGGGGGGATTCGTCCCACCCAGATTTAAATTCACTTCGTTCGGTCCCCCCCACTTATAGGGAGGAAAAAACGTCTATGCTGTCTTTCTTTGCATAAGGCAAACCTCACGGAAAAATCAAAAGACTAATTACCATTCGGTTTATTGAGGTGCACAGCAGTGTATACATAGTTGCAACAACTCGCATAAAACAAAACAAAGACTGATATTCGGTTGGTTGAGCTGTGCAGACTGCACAGGTTGCGAGCTCGAGCTTGGTTGCTATGGTAACCCACAAGTTTGACAGGCATATCGGGGTTGGGGTTGGTTTGCTGGCAGCTTTGTCCCCCCCAGTTTTTTGTCCCCCCCCCAGTTCAAAAAACGTATCTGCGCCCCTGTCTCAACCGGACGTACGATTTTTTTGGCCGTGCGATTTTTGGTGTTTCCCAAATCGCTGCGGTTTTTTTTTTTTCGTGGAGAAAGATGCACGTTGGCCGTAAGTTTGTCTTGCAACCTGAAAAAAACGTAAGCGCCCGTAGAGTGAGTTTGACATGACAAAGAACCTCTGCGGCCAGTCTACGGCTCGAAAATCAGCACGTCACACGCGTGCCCTCCGTGTGTTTTTTGCACGTAGACCGGCCGTAGGAGCACGTACGACCGGTTGTGACCGAGGCCTTAGTCCTGTGCAGGTGTGAATCGTTTACGAAGCGCGCCCGAGAGTCTATCTGGTGCACGCGCCAAGGCGTCCAGGTGTGACACTCTCTTGCATGAAATTAGTACAAAAATTAATGTAGATATAAATATCTTTTGCTAAATTATTATGGCATGTTACAAAAAACAACGAAAAGAATCCAAGTCCTCGTCTCCAGTTTACCAGTCCGAGTCGTCAGTGCTCAAGTCCAAGTCAAGTCACGAGTCCTTAAAAGCAGGGCGCGAGTCGGACTCGAGTACTCCAAGCCTGGCAGGTACAGGTAAAGAGCTTCAGTTGAAGATTGGAAAAACAACACTTGACCTTTTTCCGGCCTTCATCTGCCCAGGTTTGGTGAGCCCTTGCAGGCTTACTGGAGCGATGTCAAGAGTGACTGTGGTTAGATCACGGATTTGATATGAACGTTAACCGAAGCGTTTCACCTTGATTCCATTTTCATGATCGTATGTATCGCGCTGCTGACACGTGACTGACTGGATCATTGCGTGAACGACAGGTGTTCCTAATAAAGTGGCTGGGGCGTATCCATATTCCTGACTAAGATGGTTTTTATTTTAGGTCCATCGCTTAAAGTTTAAACAGAAATGCTGAAGTATGGTCTGCTGGATTTCAGTGCACGTCTCGAGGTTATTTATTCAGGACAGTCAAGAGTGCGAATTGGAGAAACGTTACTTGTTTTATGCGCTGGCGAGACGGGATGGAGGCTTTGAATGTAAAATATATCTTCATGTAAGAGGCATCTTAATTTGAAACTTTCTTTTACTGCAGGTTTTATGCTGCTGAAATTATTTGTGGCCTGCAGTTCCTTCATTCCAAAGGCATCATTTACAGGTGAGCTTCGAGTAAATCATGATTGCTGGTATTTCCTCATATCTATCCTGTGTTACCCTGAATATTAAATAAACTGCCTTCACTGAAGCAGATAATACAGTATATTAGGATGTAATATTGTAATTTGTCATTTTAAACTGTTTTTTTTGGATTACATCAAATAAAATATTATATAAAGAGAGGATATTATGCAGTGTGCGTGAAGATATGAAGTTTATCTCCGAGTCATTTATGTAGATCTCACGAGTGATTTTTATATATTTTTCAACACTTCATATTATATCGACACATCAACAACAAAAAAGCAAGTTAATTAAAAGAATTTTAATTTTGAACCAGTCCACCATTTTGACAATGCGCATCCAGTCAACGGGAAAACACTAGGAGTGATGTCATCGGAGTGAAATATTACACATACAGGTCAGGACGCTTTTCCGATGGAATAAAAACACGTGTTCTGTTCCCTTCTAGCGGGTTTCATTCATTTGGTTTGATAGCATGCGATATTGTTAGCATATCGCTTAGCTTACGCGTATGATGTCACTCTACCCCAATGGAGAATGAGCGTTGAATATGGTTTACGATATTGCATGGTTGTCCAGACAACATGACGTCACATATCAGAGATGTAAAACTTCGACGCTAGCGACTGTGACAATTTGTAAACAAACATGGCCGCCCGCCAGGTTTGCTTCGTTAAATCTGGAAGCTTTTGAGAGAATTTTGAAAGACGCATTGAACATCTGAAACGAATGTGTGTATTATAATAATAATTAATAATATTGGCTGGCTTTTTTTCATGGTATATCAGATGTATTCCATTCAGCTACTCGTCTTCAATTTGTTCATTCAGTATCATGCTAGCTGAATGGAATATATCTGATGCATCACTCAATGCCAGCCAATATTATTTAAATATGTCACTCATACCCCTTTTCCACCAAAGCAGTTCCAGGGCTGGTTCGGGGCCAGTGCTTAGTTTGGAACCGGGTTTTCTGTTTCCACTGACAAAGAACTGGCTCTGGATCAGAAAAACCAGTTCCAGGGTAGCACACCAGCTCTAGCCCAGCAAAGAGGAAAGAACTGCTTACGTCAGCGGGGGGGCGGAGTTGTTAAGACCAACAACAGTAGCAAGACCGCGAGAGGGCGCCATTTTTAAATAAGCGACGAGATATCATGGATGCAGTAAAGCAGCAGTCATCCATTATTGTTGTTGTTGCTGCTTCTTCTTCTTCTCCGTGGTGTTGTTGCTTCGATGTTCACGCCAAGGTTTATGCAAATGCAGCGACGTAACTGACGTATACAGTGACGTAATGACGTGGCTCCCCTTAGCACCGCGAGCTATGGAAAAGCAAACTGGTTCTTAGCTAGTTCGCAAGTTGAACGAGTTGTGAACCAGCACCAGCACTGGTCCCGAACCAGCCCTGGAACTGATTTGGTGGAAAAGGGGTAACAGATCTGCAATGTATTTTGGATTTAAAAAAAAAAAATGCAAATTTTTCAACACGATGATAAACTTCATATCTTCAAGCCAACGTGTGATGTTCTTTTTATTATATAGACACATTGAGAAACAAAAAATGCCCAAATATATAAAATAAAATGTTATTTACCAGCTAGGAGGTCACGGTATTTCACCATACGGACCGACCTTAAGCTGGTAAATAATATATTTATTTTTTTCTTTACCAAATTCTAACAGAAAACGAGAGCGCCCGAAAGGGAAAACCGAGCCGAGCCGCCATTTTGAATCCTCATTCACGGCTGTAATGCAAATGGCTTCCTCCTCGGTATACAAGTGCACTTCCATGGCAGGAAAACAACTACATTTTGCCGCCTATGTAGTCCCCTATTTATACAAAATCGAGTCATTCAGGATTCAGCCATGTTTTTGCTCGGCGTTAGCAACAGTTACAGGTTTTTAGCTTTCTCCTGAAATGTTTTCTTTTATTTTGTCTTCCTCAGGGTAGTAAAACTCGCTTTCGCTGTGAACACTGTCGTTATCGCTATCCATGCTGTAAAATTAATGCTATTCTCCTGAGAAATGCTGGCAAAAATTTACAAGATTTTTGAAATAAATCTTATAAAAAAAAAAAAAGATAAATGTTGACAAAAAAAAAATGCTACGATGTTTGTTGTTGTGAACGAGCGAGTCGCCAGGGGTCCGTAACTGGGGTCCGTACTGTAGGATAAAAGCTCGCCAGCCAATCAGAGCGCAGGATTTGATGGAAACCAGACCACGAAAAAAATAAAAAGGTTTATGTCACGGTTTTGGTTCTCCGTGCCCCGACTGGAGCTGGAATGAAAAATACGAGTGGCGTATTTCCCAGTAAAACGCTCGTGTCCATATCTAATCATGACCTGCTCGCTGATGCGCGTTTGTGCTTTTCAGGGACTTGAAGCTGGATAATGTGATGTTGGACAGAGACGGCCACATTAAGATCGCAGACTTCGGCATGTGTAAGGAGAACGTGTTTGGAGAGAATCGTGCCACCACTTTCTGTGGAACACCGGATTACATCGCACCAGAGGTGTGTGGTTTTTGTGCACGTCCTGTCTATAGCAGTGGTTCCCAAAATATAAGCTGATTTGAGAGGTCACTCGTTTTTGATGGAAGACTGACCCGAACACATCACAAGGATTAAATCGTGATCCGTGCATGTGTCTGTGCTCAGATCTTACTCGGGCAGAAATACACATTCTCCGTGGACTGGTGGTCGTTCGGAGTGTTGGTTTATGAGATGCTGATCGGCCAGTCACCGTTCCAAGGCGATGACGAGGACGAGCTGTTCGAGTCGATCAGGATGGACACGCCTCATTACCCGCGCTGGATCACCAAAGAGTCCAGGGACCTGCTGGAGAAGGTAACCGCGTGTGAACCGGCACCTAATGAAAGCTCTCTCTTGTCAGTCAGTCATGCTGCGCATGCTGTTAAAAGCAAACAATGCTAATCGCTAAATACACTTGCGCACTACCTGTTGATTACTATACACATTTTAAACTTCTACTGTTTTATTGAAATTATTCAAAAAGTGCGTATTTTTACTTTGAAAATCTCTTTAAGCAGAAAAAGGAACATTATTTGTGAAAATGTACTTTGCTGCTGAATATTACTTTTGTGTTTAACCCTCATCCTACCATGCTATTTTACACCTTAATCTTACCATGTGGGGTCCGTTTGGACCCCAATACTTTTCTTTAAAATTAAAGCTTATAAAGACAAAATCACCAGATAAGTTTTGTTCAGAACATCTTGTATTAATAACAGCAATACACTAAAGGGCCCAAGGCATAAAGAACACACTTAACCTTCATCCTACCAGCCAATTTTACATACACAAACTACCAGGCGGGGTCCGTATGGACCCCAGGAGGGAATAGCTTCAAATCAATGCAGTAAGAACCAATTCAATGCAGCAAACAGACATAACTTTATTGAAGAACAAAATCCACTATGGCTGAATATCAATGATGTATTATAAATGCAATAACATTGCAATAATATTGCAATAACTAGCATACATGTAGCAAATTATAGCGCCACAAAAGAAATTGGCATTATATACATGATTTTTGCAGCTCATGCAGCTGTAAAACATTCTGGATTACAACTTAGGTCTTTTCTTACAGAATTTAAAACAAAAAAGTAATTGTAAAATAATTTAGGGCTTTTGTTTTGCAGCCTGTGCTGATTGCAGCAGTGGGGTCCACACGGACCCCAAGAAGGAATGCCTTGGTAGTTTCATTATGGAACATAAAAGAAATAAAAGAAGTTAACTTTCAGTGTGCTATTCAATTATAAAATGAAAGACAGATAAACTTTACTCTGGGGTCCGGTTGGACCCCAGTAACAAATTAATTATACCTTCACAATGCAAAAAGCTGATCTTCCGGTGCTTTAGTGTTTTAATTAAGACATAAATTCCGACAAATTCATAAAACGGTGAGGCAGTATGTCACATATTTTTAAAATGGCAAACAAACATATAGGTGCGGGGTCCAGATGGACCCCACTTGGTAGGATGAAGGTTAATGTTCAAAAAAAAACCTAACAGCTGTACATCATCACTGTTTTATAGTTATTCGAGCGGGAACCAACTCGCCGACTTGGCGTCGTGGGGAACATTCGTGGACATGCCTTCTTCAAGACCATCAACTGGCTGGTACTTGAGAAGCGAGAGGTCTCTCCTCCATTCAAGCCGAAAGTGGTACGGTCTTTACATTTATTACATTGTCTGGTCTTTCTTTAGCTGACACTGCAGACAAAATATCAATCTTGTGATTACGTTCATAACCAAGACGAACAATCCCATTACATAACATTCAAAAGTCACTGGAGAGTCTGTGATTTCTTTCTTTTTATCCCTCGCTGGCCGAAAGGGGATTATGTTGTTTTTGTTATAGACCCTTCCCACTCACGTGACCTTCGTAAACGCGACCGCCATTTTGGACATGAAGAAATAACGGTTTATGGCACAGACCCTTTCGGTTCTCGCTCATCTAGCTGCTACAATGACTGCTTAGACTGCAACAATAATACCTAACACACATTTAAGTATCCGTCGTAAAGACGTGAAACTCGTCGAGTGACGAGTGTGTTCATTGATAAGCTAACACAATCTAAAAGTAGACATACCATCACACTGCCCTGGCTCTGTGTACAGTTTACCTTCTATGGTTTGTGCACTCACTATTTGCCATTACTTTCTCCAACCCAGTGTTCGAACTATGCCGATATTTTCGGGGGGTCCCTTTTTTTCCCTTGGGGGGTGCTTGCGCTTGTTTCAGAGCGCAGATCTCCAAACACATGAGAAGCCTATCTTACGCACATCACGCGGACTCCACACACGCATCGCATCTGAAGTCCTAACTCATCAGGGGAAATCGTGTCCGCATTGGCATGTTCAAAAAACAACCTCGCGTCAACAATGATACCACACGCAAGAAAAAAAAAAACAGTCAGGCTACTCAACACATCTGATCCACAGCAGCACCAAAGCATCACTGGAAATCATGTCAACAACCAATCTTCCATTTCAACACGCGTCAACAAACAAATGGCACCACAAACATGAACGAATCGGTCAGGCTACCGATTCCAAACCCACAGCAGACGAATAATTAAATGAATCTTACCTTAAAGCAGAATCGACCACAAAGGAAGCGTGTTGGCACTGTTGGCACACTTCCTTTCTACTAGTTTGTGTCCCCAGCCTGGCAGCAGCAGTCGTTGTCATATCGGTTTATTTTATCTTTGATGTAAACACGACACTTCGGATATGCAAACGCTTCCCGTTACACACGATTGCTATGTCAATAAACATCATTTTGCCAATATTTTAGAGACCATCCATCTTCTCCGTCGGTCAGCATCTGTCGGGATCTGATAAAATGATAAATCTTGCCTTGTGTGTTGATGGTTACTACATCCAGGTGCACAACAATATAATGGCATGATGGAAGTCTTGCTGAAAGTAAAAACTTTCTTTGACGGCTATATTCCTTTCGATGCTTCGCCGTCGTTCCTCGTTGTTGGCTGTGGTAGACTACTGGTAGTTCATGTCCAAAATGGCGGCCGCATTTGTCGTGACGTCACGTGGGATGGGTCCATATGTCGGTAATACGCTGATTGTAATTTCGTTCAATTCAGTCGCGTTTTACCAGAGTTACAGCCCTTGATGAACAAACTTGTACTTGAACGATTTCATGAGGGTGTATTAAGCACTTGTGGCATAGATGTAGTTGCCAGCGAGGGATATTGTGCTCTGAGTACCCTTCGGAGCGGAGGTGTCCTGGTTTACCCGTCAGTCCGTCCGTATCTCCGTCTGTTCAAAACACCCTTTTTCTCAGCAACCACAAATCATAGCCACTTGGTACCAAACTTCAGCTTGGGGTTCTGTACCGTGTTTACTGTTTTTTCAGGTCTGTCGCACATCAACTTCCTGTTTACCGACTGAATGTATTTACGAAAGATACAGTGTGGATTTACAAAATTTTCCTCACACTTTTCTCAGCAACTACAAATCACAACTGCTTGATATTTGGTACCAAACTTCAGCTTGGGGTTCTGTACCGTGTTTACCGGTTTCAGGTCTGTCGCACATCGACTTCCTGTTTACCGACTGAATGTATTTACGAAATGTATAGCATGGATTTGCAAAATTTTCCTCATACTTGTCTCAGCAACTACAAATCGCAACTGCTTGATATTTGGTACCGAGCTTCAGCTTGGGGTTCTGTACCGTGTTTACCAGTTTCAGGTCTGTCGCACATCGACTTCCTGTTTACTGACTGAACGTATTTACGAAACATAGGATGGATTTACAAAATTTTCCTCACACTTTTCTCAGCAACTACAAATCACAACTGCTTGATAGTTGGTACCGAGCTTCAGCTTGGGGTTCTGTACCGTGTTTACTGTTTTTTCAGGTCTGTCGCACATCGACTTCCTGTTTACCGACTGAATGTACAGTATTTACGAAACATATAGCATGGATTTGCAAAATTTTCCTCATACTTTTCTCAGCAACTACAAATCGCAACTGCTTGATATTTGGTACCGAGCTTCAGCTTGGGGTTCTGTACCGTGTTTACCGGTTTCAGGTCTGTCGCACATCGACTTCCTGTTTACTGACTGAATGTATTTACGAAACATAGGATGAATTTACAAAATTTTCCTCACACTTTTCTCAGCAACTACAAATCGCAACTGCTTCATATTTGGTACCGAGCTTCAGCTTGGGGTTCTGTACCGTGTTTACTGTTTTTTCAGGTCTGTCGCACATCGACTTCCTGTTTACCGACTGAATGTATTTATGAAAGATATAGTGTGGATTTACAAAATTTTCCTCACACTTTTCTCAGCAACTACAAATCACAACTGCTTGATATTTGGTACCAAACTTCAGCTTGGGGTTCTGTACCGTGTTTACCGTTTTCAGGTCTGTCGCACATCGACTTCCTGTTTACCGACTGAATGTATTTATGAAATATATAGCATGGATTTGCAAAATTTTCCTCATACTTTTCTCAGCAACTACAAATTGCAACTGCTTGATATTTGGTACCGAGCTTCAGCTTGGGGTTCTATACTGTGTTTACCGGTTTCAGGTCTGCCGCACATCGACTTCCTGTTTACCGACTGAATGTTTTTACAAAACACAGGGTGGATTTTGATGCTATTTCAAAATGACAGAAATACCCGGGGAGACACTGCTCTTTACTTACTCGTTTCAGGGTTAATTATTTGTTGAAGTCAACATTCATAATAAGTGTCCCATTCCTTCAATCACTTGCGTTCTGATATACGGGAAGCGAGAGTGGGGGGTAAGTGAGCAGTTGCTCACAGTTGATTTTTTTTTTTTTTTAATCATTCAACAAACAGAAGCTGATGAATGATTAATTAAGAGCTGGAATGTTGTCAAGAAACACGGTTTAAGATTCCTGGGCTTTAGATAAGCTCATAACCTTTACTCCCAGCCAGCCGTTGGAACTCTGTTCTGTAACTTGACTGCATTACATCTTGATGCCTGTTTAGTGTTTTATCTCAGTTAGCACATTGTATTGGGACATGAATGGCAAAAATTCAGCTTGGATCCAAGCAAAACTATACTGAAGTGTTTTGGTGGGGGGGGGAAATGCATTGCATTGTGCAAACTATGACTTCCTAGAGGGTTTGAGTTTTATACGTTATACATTACATTAGCAAGATACAGACTGTAGCCGGACACTTGATCAGATTTATCTCTGAACTTGTCATTTTAAAAGAATTAAAAATAAAATTGATGCATGTTAAAAGATGTACAAAAAAAGAATTATCTTTAACACACAGGTTATGTAATTTCTCAGGTCGTCAGGATTTATACGACTTTTTTTTATTAAGCAGAATTGTTTCCACATGCCAGTTTGATGCATACGCGGGGAACGCCAAAGACGTGTCCCATGCGAATGCGCTCTAATTGGATGCAAATTGTTAAATGAACCATAACGCAGTCGGTATGTTGCTGTTGTGTTTGATGCCAAACGATTATCATTCTGCGCTCTGATCGACATGTGCTTTCCATCAACCGCAGAAATCCCCCAACGACTGCAGCAACTTTGACCGGGAGTTCCTGAGCGAGAAGCCCCGCCTCTCACACAGCGACAAGAACCTGATCGACTCCATGGACCAGTCGGCGTTCGCCGGTTTCTCGTTCATAAACCCCAAGATGGAGGCCATTATGGGGAAATGAAACGCAACCTTCAGTGCTGTAACCCAGACTTCACCCCTCTCACTCTCTCTCTCTCTCTCTCACTCACACACACACACACACACACACTCAGAGGTTGCTGGAGCTCTCGGGGTCCAACCAGTGTTACACAGCCACCCTCTGCAGGATCTACACCACAAATACTTACATTGACTTGACCGAATGCACTCTGCTCAAACCTGCTCATTGTGTAATGAAGTGCATTAGATCAGAAAAATCCAGAAACCAATCGGTATGAACACCTGCTCACAAAGAAATGTCACTGCGCCCCCTAGGGACCAAGTACTGAAATATGGTTATGGTTCTCTTTTTTTCTTTCTCATGATCAAACCTTGCCATGGAATGAACTGTATCTGACGTACTGTATTTTGGTGTTGTAATATAGGAAGATGTGCAAATGCTTAATTTGCAGATGAATTGGTTGACGTACACAGGAAATCTGCTCCCGCTCACACTTCGTTTTCCGAATGTAATCCAAATGGCTGGACTGGGAATCTTACACTGCGACTCTGGGTTTCAATACCAGTGATTTTGTTGACTCATCAGCAGTGTCGCTCTTTATATAGATAGTTAGTTAGTTTTTCTAGTGTTGCCCTTTTTTAACGTCTTTTTTTTTTTTTTCTTTTACACCTGGGTTTCCCTTCAAACAACAAACAGGAGTGCTCGATGAAGCTGGATTCGTTTCATAAGTTGAGGTTTTTCCACTCGCCTTCCCACCATCTCCAGAAATCTCACCTGCTAGTCCATGAACTCGCTCCTTTGTCCTGGAAACGACAGCCAGGAAGAAATCATACTTTTGTCCTTACAGTCTATGGTACTCAAGAATAAAATGTGGGTGGAGGTTTAAGATCTGCATAAATTAATAAGTGAGATAGTATATATTATGTTATTAAACATGTAGGTATTTTTAAAAAAAAGAACTAAGATTGTGTGTATGTATATAAATATATATAAAAATGTATGTATATTGTTCTGAGCTGTTGTCATTGTTGGGAAGATAAGGATGTTTTTTTTAAACTGCTATTACACTTCAAAACTCAGTATAATAAAAACATCTTTATCTGAGAATCTTGGAATCATCGTGTGTGTGTGTGCGCATGATTTGAACTTTATTAATACCTTCTTAATTCCCATGTTAAGGAAGGATTATTAGCCCTCCGTGAAGTCATGTTGAGAAATGATGATGAATGTATTTTAAAGTCACCCTGAATTTTATAAAATGCATTAAAAAATTTTCATTTAAAGATTTTATCACAGGATTTTATTTCAGAGCTAAAAGAAATCTTTGGAAATGTTAGTACTGAACAGGTCAGCGTTAATTTGTCAAACATTCGAGCCAGTCATGTTCCAACATTCAGAAACAGGCCACGCAACATTCATTATCGGGCAACCAAGTTATGTATGTTATTAATGTATTATTATTGTTATATTCTGACTTGCTCTGGCATGTTTCTGTACCCGTTTGTTATGGAAGGACATTTACTAGTCTATTATTATTTCACACTATTTACAGAAAAGGTTCTTATAACCTGAGCAAATAATGAGATTGTGTAATAACCTTGATGACAATGAAGTGACGTCATAGAACACGATTGGAATGTAAAAAAAAAATTCTCTTGATGGTTATTGTGCTTGCTGTGTTGCATGAATGCCATGCTTACTGACATATATTTTTAAAATATAATAATAAATAATCTGAAAGTAATGACGTAACCATAAATTAATAAACTAGCTAAATCAGGGAATTGTAGCAGTAAATAAAACTTTAAAAAAAAAAAAAAGCTGAAATAGGGTATTCTGTAGTGCACTGAAAATAACGTTCATTTACTACTCGTTTTATAAAGCCTCCATCTCTGTGTGTGTTTGAGAAACTTTAAGTGCTGAAAGATCATTAGTTACTCTGTTACACTATTATTTACGTCGTTTTTTAAAAAATATTTTATTCCAAACATAAAAAAAAAAACACGACCCGCACAATTAAACACACCGCCTGCTTTGACTTGTCCCGTGTGGCTCCACACCGCTAGAGGGCGCTCCACAAACGCCCACAAATACACAAAAAGCTTCGCTTAAGTGACTTTGAAAACAGTTACTGATTTACAAGTTGATTCATGTTTTAAATCAAACTAATGACATCACTAGATACAGAAAATAGGATTGTAAACAAACAACCTTATAGGCTCCTTCTAAAATTTAAAAAATGTTAAAAGTTAGAAGCAACATACTTTGATCGTAATTCCCGAGTTGTTAATAAAATCTAGTGATGTACAAATACAGAAATGTGAAATTACACCAAATCTAACTGAAACACAGATCTTCTCCACTGTCTATTTTTAAAAACAAATAAATTTCGTCCAAGGCGGAGAGAAAATATTGATTCTGTCGCCATCTTGTGGTCGCGCTCGGTAACTGCATGTCTTTGGTTTTCTGCCTTTGTCTGATTTTACTGTTAAAAACCTGGAAGTGCTGAAAGATTTTTACAAAATAAATCTTTTCTAAAAATAAAGAACACAAGCCAATGCACGAACAAACAAACAAAAATAAATCAAAAATAAATATCAACCAGCTATTTCTGACCTTCCTCAAAAAATAATCCATAAATCCTGACAGCTGCAAGAGCAATTAATGTGTCTCTAATCTAATCTGATCTATCACAATATAAATTAACAGCTTTGGCATAAAACCTGAATATTTTATACATATTTACAAATGATAGTTTTGCCAAAAATCACCTAAATATTACAGGTTTAGTCGCCTACTGATGAGCTAAACTGCTTGCTTGCTTTCTCGTTCAAACATTTCTCATGTTGGAAAATAATAATAATAATAATAATAATAATAGTAGATAGTTTTGTCATTAGCATGAATTAACGACTCAACCATGCTGAAATATTCCGCCATATTAAAATCACTCTGAGTCTCATAGAGCACAATCCTGGAAAAAAACAAAAACAAATAAAAGCAGAATGAGTAATAAAAAGATGGTTGTTTATTTATGATGGGAACTTCATGACTGTAAGGCAACCTGAAGAGGTTCAGAGCTGCGTCTCTCTTTAAACTCGGACAGATAAACCCTGCAGGATAACAAAGCGTCATTTCTCCCGCCGAGTGAAAGCGCAGCGTTTTAATCCGGAGCTGTTTTTGCTGTGTGTGAACGCTTCACTCCGAGCTGAGACACGGGGAGACGAGCTGAATGCTGAGCACGCGGACGAGGAGGTCTGACTCGGCGCATGCGCAGTAGCACTTTGGGCCATATTGGAATGAGGTCGTGTCGTGAACGGCTGAACGAAGGCGGAAAAAAGAGACTCGGCATCTATTAAAGGAAAAAACTCCTCGGAGGTGAGAAACAGTGCGAGTGTTTATAATCGAGTCGTTTGTTTGTGGTTTGTTGTGTTTATGAGCGCTTCAGTGGTGTGGGGCTTTTCTCGTTTGTAAATAATAATAATAATAATAATAATAATGAAATGGGTTGTGCTGAGTTGTGCTCGGATGATGTTTGGGTTGAAGTTGACTCGGTTTTTCATCTACAGCACCAAAGCGCGTGCGACAATAATATAGACTGGAACCCAGGCAGTTCTGGTTCTGATGGGGAAATAAACGCGCTGTGGCGGTGCTGGGTTGAGTGGTGGTGCTGGGTTGAGTGGTGGTGCTGGGTTGAGTGGTGACGGGTCACTGATGGGTCTTTATGTGTGAAAGTTGTTTGATCGGTTTGTGCTGTGACTGATCTGCAGCACAATCTGCCTCAAAACAAAACAGCCGCTTTACCAACACATGCATTCATTTTCTAAACCCTAATCCCAGTGTGTTGTTTAATCCCGGGGGTTTACTCAGACTGGAAGCGTTTTCAGCTGGTTTGGGTTCCATCAGAGCAACATGGAAGAGTTCCTGGTGCTGCTCTGCTCTGAACACCAACAATTATTCCTGTTTGATTGCACAGGAAGGGGGGGGGGGAGAGTGGCAGAGTGAGTGAGTGACAGAGAGAGAGAGAGAGAGAGTGACAGTGAGAGAGAGAGAGTGACAGCGAGAGAGTGAGTGACAGAGAGAGAGAGTGACAGACTGAGTGAGAGACAGAGAGAGAGAGAGAGTGACAGACAGTGAGTGAGAGAGAGAGAGAGAGAGTGACAGACTGAGAGAGAGAGAGAGAGAGAGAGAGAGTGGCTGAGTGAGAGAGAGTGAGTGAGTGACAGAAAGAGAGTGACAGACTGAGAGAGAGCATGGCTGAGTGAGTGAGAGAGAGAGAGAGAGAGAGAGAGAGAGAGTGAGTGAGTGACAGAAAGAGAGTGACAGAGAGAGACAGAGAGAGAGTGACAGTGAGTGAGTGACAGAGAGAGTGACAGACTGAGTGAGAGACAGTGAGAGAGTGACAGACTGAGTGAGAGACAGAGTGAGAGAGAGTGACAGACTGAGTGAGTGAGAGAGAGAGTGACAGACTGAGTGAGAGAGAGAGAGAGAGAGAGTGACAGACTGAGTGAGAGAGAGAGTGACAGACTGAGTGACAGAGTGACAGAATGAGTGAGAGAGAGAGAGTGACAGACTGAGTGAGAGAGAGAGAGTGACAGACTGAGTGAGAGAGAGAGAGTGACACTGAGTGAGAGAGAGAGTGACAGACTGAGAGAGTGAGTAACAGAGTGAGAGAGAGAGAGAGATTGACAGACTGAGTGAGAGAGAGAGTGACAGACTGAGTGAGAGAGAGAGTGACAGAGAGAGTGACAGACTGAGTGAGAGAGAGAGTGACAGAGAGAGTGACAGACTGAGTGAGAGAGAGAGTGAGTGACAGACTGAGTGAGAGAGAGAGAGAGTGAGTGACAGACTGAGTGAGTGAGAGACTGAGTGAGAGACTGAGTGACAGACTGAGTGAGAGAGAGAGAGAGAGAGAGAGAGAGACAGACAGACTGAGTGAGAGAGAGTGAGTGACCGAGAGAGAGTGACAGACTGAGTGAGAGAGAGAGTGAGTGACAGAGTGACAGACTGAGAGAGAGAGAATGGGTGACAGACTGAGTGAGAGAGTGAGTGACAGAGAGAGAGAGAGAGAGTGGGTGACAGACTGAGAGAGAGAGTGACAGACTGAGAGAGAGAGAGTGACAGACAGAGAGAGAGAGAGAGAGAGACAGACAGACTGAGAGAGAGTGACAGACAGAGAGAGAGAGAGAGAGAGTGACAGAGAGAGAGAGAGAGAGAGAGTGACAGACAGAGAGAGAGAGAGTGACAGACTGAGAGAGAGAGAGAGAGTGAGAGTGACTGAGTGAGAGAGAGTGACTGAGAGAGAGTGACTGAGTGAGAGTGACAGTGTGTGAGAGAGTGACAGAGAGTGACAGTGTGAGTGAGAGAGACAGTGTGAGTGAGTGACTGAGTGAGTGACAGAGAGAGAGTGACTGAGTGAGAGAGACAGTGTGAGAGAGAGTGAGTGAGTGACTGAGAGAGTGACAGAGAGAGAGTGAGAGAGTGACAGAGAGAGAGTGAGTGAGAGTGTGAGTGTTGGCATTGCTGCTGTGCTGGAAGTCAGTGCACCCTTTGAAATGAAACCTAGAACAAGTTTTTGCATTGATTTCTCACCCTGAAATATTAAAGCATGTTCCAGTGCTTGGTGTTGTAATATACAGGGTTAGTCAAAATTATGTGAACACTAATGGATTATTATTTTCGACGCTGCTGGTGTAACAGGGGCCCTCACTTTTTTGACACCCCAACAGTAACATCAGACGTCACTTACAGACGATGCAGCCGTACGCCATCGACGAACTTCCACTACAGATCCAATTAGCGGGTTATTTCCAACAGGAAATACTTGCATTCATCGCTGCGTTTTGGCCGTACTGTTCGTGCTTATCTCGACCACACATTTCCAGGTCGATGGATACGTCGCGGCAGACCGTCGCCGTGGACTCTCCACTCCCCTGGTTTGACGCCCTTTGATTTCTCATGAAGGAGCACATGTATAGCAAGAAAGTTTGTGATATCAATGACCTCAAGGACAGAATAAGGACCGTGGTATCATTTATTCCCAGCAAAATGTGTGTCCAGGCTTTAAATCGTACCGTCGCTCACTGGTTTTTGTGTGTTGAACACGATGGCGAACAGCTTGAGACCGTCCTGTAAATCATCTTGCACATGTGATGTATGTTTTGTGAATAAATGGTTTCCACCATTTAAGTGTTTAACATAATTTTGACGAACCCTGTATTTTTGTTTGTATTTGTAATTGTGTTCTTCTTTTGAGAAGTTGTGTGCTGGACTGACCTCACAGGGTGACATTGCGAGTGTCTAAGTGTATTTATATATTTGATAAAATATCTGCATTTTTCTCATATTACATATATATTCGCACGTCTTTTTCCATCCCTGTATCGCTCGAGAGAATACAGGTCATTTCATCCAAAGGCTTTTTCATACACACTATCGATTATTTTATATTTCAGGTATTATTCATGGAAAATCCAAGAAATATTCGACAAAAAAAACTCCTTCCTCGCACATCTTGTGGGCCGCAATTGCAAATGAGTCCATGTGGCTACTGCTTATAAATAAAACAACCTTTCAAAAGGACCAAACAAAAGCTGAGATAATCAAAAGGTCAGTTTTCTTCAAATAAACACCACTTACTTGATAGCGAATCAGCAGCCTTGGAGAACGACGAGGTGAATTTCGTTTATCTTTTTATCTGCCGATTATCTTCCGATACTACGAAGTTATAACGAGGTTTCTCTGATTTCGTTTCTGGTTCTGATTGGTTCCGAAGTTTATCAAGAAGTAGAATGGGTAATTGAACTTGATCAGGATAAGTGCTGATTGGTTATGAAGTTTTGCTATTGTTACACTCATTCTTACATTCGTACAACACGATGACATGTACCCCTTTTCCACCAAATCGGGGCCGGTGCTGGTGCTGGTTCACAACTCGTTCAACTTGCGAGCCAGCTGAGAACCAGTTTGCTTTTCCATAGCTCGTGGTGCTAAGGGAAGCCACGTCAGTTACGTCGCTGTATACATCAGTTACGTCGCTACGTTTGCATAAACCTTGGCGCGAATATCGAAGCAAAAACAACCCGGAAGAAGCAGCAACAACAATAATAATAACGGATGACTTCACGTTTGTACAGCTGCTGCTTCTCGTCGCTTAAAAATGGCGATCTTTCACGGTCTTGTTATTGTTGTTGGTCTTTAACAACTTCGCCCCCCCGGCTGACGTAAGCGGTTCTTTCCTCTGGCCCAGCAGAGAGTTGGTGCTAGCCTGGAACCGGTTTTTCTGGCCCCAGAGCCAGTTCTTTGTCAGTGGAAACAGAAAACCCGGTTCCAAACTAAGCACTGGCCCCGAACCAGCCCTGGAACTGCTTTGGTGGAAAAGGGGCAATAGTGGCTCCGCCTCACTTCACTTCTATGAGGCAGTAGCCACACCAAAACCGGAAATGATGGGAATCAGCGAGTGTCAGCTTCGGGAGTGATCGTTTTTATTAGACCAAATTACATCGAAAATCTACACTCGCACGATTCGCACTTGCCAGATATCCTATTTTGGGGCCCCAACTATTATGTGGGTGTCAGCCCTGCGCACTTTGGCGTGTGCACCTGAAGGACTCTTGGGCGCGCTCCGGACTGCGCACGTGCACCGAGCGGACTCTCATTAACACACGCTGTTAATGAAACTCACCTGCACATGACCAAGAGCCATCAACATGCCTGTATAAAGACTGAGAAAACGCACGTTCAGCACGAAGTATTACACCATGTCAGCACGCATTACCGAGCCTTATTTTCCCATGTAGATTCTTTGGTTTTCCAATCCTGTTTGCTGTTCTTAGTTTCTGTTACCGTATGTCTCAACTATTGGACGAAATGGTCATTGGACGAAGTGTCCTGATCCCGCTAGAGAGACACCAACTGCCAGAACCAAATTCCTTATGTGTGTCAACATACTTGGCCAGTAAATATGATTCTGATTCTGAACTAAGGAATAAAACATGACCGGACATGGTGTTGTTGGAAAACAATCAACAACAACACAAGGTTTAAGTCTTGAATTTTCAGAAGAAGTATTCACACAAAGCCATGCAGGTTCCTATTAGTCTTTACACACCAAGAATGAAATTCGGTACGATGAAAAAAAAATGGATTCATTTTGTTTTCTGCAAAATTTCGCATTGCCAAATGATGGCCTGACCAATAAAATGGGCTTCCGCTGGGTTCCATTGGTGTCACAATAAAACGAGCAGGGCATTCGGTAAAGTGTCTACCTCCGCCAAGCCACAAACCTGGATTTGCATCAAAATCGAATCAAGTGTTCCTTGGCCCATGGCTCACCTTTCCTCCAAATTTCATCCAAATCCGTTGACTACTTTTTGACAAATGCCCCTTTTCCACCAAAGCAGTTCCAGGGCTGGTTCGGGGCCAGTGCTTAGTTTGGAACCGGGTTTTCTGTTTCCACTGACAAAGAACTGGCTCTGGGGCCAGAAAAACCAGTTTCAGGCCAGCACCAACTCTCTGCTGGGCCAGAGGAAAGAACCGCTTACGTCAGCCGGGGGGGGCGGAGTTGTTAAAGACCAACAACAATAACAAGACCGCGAAAGATCGCCATTTTTAAGCGACGAGAAGCAGCAGCTGTACAAACGCGAAGTCATCCGTTATTATCATTGTTGCTGCTGCTTCTTCCGTGTTGTTTTTGCTTCGATATTCTCGCCAAGGTTTATGCAAACGTAGCGACGTAACTGACGTATACCTACAACAACGTACCTGACGTATACAGCGACGTAATGACGTGGCTTCCCTTAGCACCGCGAGCTATGGAAAAGCAAACTGGTTCTCAGCTGGCTCGCAAGTTGAACGAGTTGTGAACCAGCACCAGCACTGGCCCTGAACCAGCCCTGGAACTGATTTGGTGGAAAAGGGGTAAAACAGAGGTGAAAACATAACCTCCTCCAACAAAGTTGGTGGAGGTAAAATTCCAGCAAAATGGGCGAGCAGCTCGTTCATCTCGTTGCCCAACATTAGTCTTTGAGCCTCATCTCTTGAACAAGATGAAACTCTGTCTGTTGTCGTTTCCATTCCAGCATCACGTGTACCAGAGACTATCTCTTTCTTGAGAGCTTGTGGATAATTATTATGGCTTCATCACTGCTCCATGACTCCATCATTCACTCAGGTTATTACAGACCGTCGTGGCATGAAATATAAGAAAATATATAAAAAAAATTAGGTTTGAACTCTGCGTGAGTATATTTTCACACATTTTTGCATCGCACTTTCATTTTGTATCCACAAGGAAGTGATTCTTTTCCTGTCACATAAGGTCTTGAAGTGTTTTATTCTTCTTTCGTCCTATCCGGACAGGATTAAATTTACATGGAGTCATTGAGTAACTTCCTGTTTTACAGGAACTCCAACGCTGGAGTTTTATTTCCATCTGGATCGGCCATGTCAGTCTTTGACTTGCTCCTTCTATGAGAAAGTGACTGACTAAATTACCGACCGTTTTTCGCGTTTGGCTCAGCGCTTGTCTGGTATTTTATTCCAGATACACGTTCGCGATTTTCTATACGGATTTTGCCTCATGTTGTGGGAAAAAATATGTTTGATTGCTGCGACTTGCCATATACACTGTTACCGGCTGTTTTCAGGGGAAAGTCGCGAGGTGACCTCACGGACTCGTCTGCATCCGAGATATTCATCGTGATCAAATGGCAAATAAAGGGGACATGAAGAAGGAAGATTTTTACTTGGAGTATAATAGCGTAACATTTATCGAAAGAAGTCATCTTTGATCACGGCACCACGAACAAAACGTTTACGAATTTACAGCGGTGTTCAGTGATCGGACGTTGGAGACGGTGGTTATCGCAACACAGTCAGGACGTCAAGCGGAAATAGTTTCTGAATTTGTTTTACCGCAGCTGTGATGTGACCTCAAACTGTAATGAATTCAATGTGTGCTGAAAAAGGGCAATTCCATGTAAATGTCAACCTCACCATGCAAAAATAAAGCAACATGTAATACATCAAAACCACTCCCAGAGATATCACCTAGGCCTGTATTTTACAGATGTGAATAAGTTGAACCAATTTGTAACCAACCTAATATGTCACTGTCAGTCTTTCTTTCTTATAATGTAAAACCCAAGCTAAAATCAACTTTGATCATGTACAATTCTATATTATTGCCACAAGCCACAGAAATGTATGCTAAAATCCACAAAACAGCAAAACAATAGCCATCCTAAATATTATTTAAGAACTTTGATAGTTTTAGCTGATATTTAGAGAGTTTTTCAAAGGGTTATGGTGGTTAAATTGCTGATTTTCTAAACATATGCCATGTCTATTTCGGACGCGTCAAATCCATAACGGAATTTCGTCACATCCATAACGCTGACTTTTCCTTCCGAAACTCTGCATGAAATACAAAATATTTTAAACAAAGATTTTTTTAATATTCACCTTGGACCCCTCTATCAAATGGATATCTCCATTTCGACATTAGGTTTACAATTTCACAGAGTTTGATAAAAATGTACAGTCACCCAAGAAAAGTGATACTTTTTCTGTCACATCCATAACGCATCTTTTATTGGCATTTTCCGGCATGCCCTAGATGTACTATGGGAATTGTTCTTGTTCTATCACTTCTCCAGTATGGTACAGCCTTAAAATATACAACACCTGTTTAAATACTGGGAGACAATAAAACATGCACTGGGTCATTTGTTGCCATTTTGAGTTCAAGTGTCACGTCCATAACGCTGGAATTGCTCAAAAGTCGCTAGATTTCTCGCTAGGCTTTTTTTTTTAAATTCAAGTCGCTAAAGGGGAATAAAAAGTCACCAAGTCTTGCAACACAGTCTCTAACTGGTCATTTATAGTCCCGTGGCACGTGTATCAGTGCCCCTCCCTCACATCTGAATCACGAAACGAAAAATGGATCCTTCGTGACGATTGTTTTATTGTATTTTCAAATTGCTGCTGGAACTTTTGGTTCACTCCGAACTGGAATAAGAGTTGTTCTTGACTCCAGCGCTTTTATTGCTGCTTGGACGCCATGTTTGAGAAGAGCGTGATCGTATGACTGCATGACACAAATATCCAGTTTTGTAGGAAATGCAAGAAAACCTCCTGTGGTCATTGTGTTGCAAGCCGGATGTGGAAGTTTCATCACTGAGGAGGATTATTTAAAAAAAAAAAAAAGTATCCCAGACGTCCAACTGAAAAACCAACCCAATCCGAATAGGGCTTTTTATAAAACCGGTTTGTTAATGATTATACTTTTAAAATGTATTAACGATCCTCTTATGACTTTCCGAAAACCAGCTATAAACTCTCTTTCTGCCTCGAAGTGAATATCTGGAATTAAAATGATGAACTTGTCATGTTCCCGAGAAACTGAAACGTCCTGAACTTCATCCTGAAGAACGTCCCATGGTTGAAATCCTGACTGTTCCAAAGCACCGACTCTGTAGACTCCTTCTATAAACGTTCTAGAAACATCTCCTCACATAACGCTTCAACGTTTCTACAGCTTTTTAAAGGTCCCGTGGCATGAAATTTTCACTTTCTGAGGTTTTTTAATGTTAAAATGAGTTCCTCTGACCTTCTTAAGTCACCCCAGTGGCTAGAAATTTCATAATGTGTAAACCAAACTATGCCCAACATTTGAGAATGGCGCGTCAAAACGGCGCGTTGATAAACTCTTCCCTTTACTACGTCAGCAAGGGAGATGATCCCCACACCCCCCCTCTGGATTCCCACCCACTGTATGGATTGCCCCGCCCAGTTGTAGTGAAGAGACCATAGAGGACACAACAACATGGCATCACCTAAGCGAGCGAAACATGGAAATTGCGCTGTACATGGATGTGACAACAGAAAAGAGTCTGTTTTTACTGCCGACGGGAGAGCCCCTGAAGACGCAGTGGCTTAATTTTATTTACTTCAATAATACGCCGTCGAGTCGACCTAAGACGGTGTATGTTTGTCGGAAGCATTTTCCTGATGAATGTTTCCACAACTTGGGACAGTACAGGGCAGGTTTTGCACATCAACTGTCACTGAAGCCTGGGTCCGTACCAAGCATCCCTGCCGCATCAGCCACAAACACCGAACAAGTAAGTGTATAACTGTTGAGTCGTTTTGCCGTGTTTTAAAATCGGTGCCACGTTAGCCTTGCAATGGCTACATTAGCTGTGCAGCTAACCGCTTCCTGCAGTTAGCCAGGTACTCTGCGCTACAAAACCAAAAAGCATGCAGCATGCTCTGTTATAATAGCCAATCAAAACAGTTTTTACAAAGACACCCACATTCTTTTTTTTTTAAGTCACTCGTTCATTTTATTTGTTTGTTTGTTCAGTAAAAACCCAAACATTTGTTGAATTTATTTTATTTCCTCGCGTCGCACCTTAATGACGTCAGTGCACGGTATTTTTCCCTTCGCGGTTTGTTCCTTCTCTCTCGCCATAGTAAGACACCCACATCCGCTTGTTCTGACCCACTGGAGATAGCGGCACAGTGCTGTTAGCCAATCAGAGGTAACACGTTTACATGTCATGAATATTAATGATAAGACCCGCCCCCACCCTCTATCCTTCCCCGCCTCCTGCTTCTCATTAGCAAAACGATGCACTGGGAAAAGCGCTGAAATGGGGCTTTCTCCCAGGAGGCTATATCTACGTGCCGAGGGTTCATTTCGAGAAAGGCTGCGGATATAACATCCGGAAGCCTCCACGAGCCCGTTTAAAGCATCAACAAACCACCATGCCATGGGACCTTTAAAATAACAACACGTTATTTATCCATTTATTATTCAATTATTATTCCACTCTTCAAATCCCTGTGAATAGAAACGATCGCGGATTAAAACGAGCGTGTTAATATCGTAGAAACCTGTCGTTTGGATTGCACACGGTGCGACCCCCAGAGCTCCTGTTAGAGAAAACGAATCAACTCTTCCTGACCAGTCAGGATCGAGAATTCGCCGGTGAATATCAGGGATGACTGTCGGGTTTCATCATTCAGGCCTGAAAACAAAACAGCCAGAGCTTTTTTCACTCTGTGATCACGGTAATGAGAACTCCAGGGTCGGACTCGAGAATATTCCAGAATGTAAGACGGTTATACGACAGAGCGTGTCCTCAGGGAGTTAGTGATCTCAGGATGATGAGTGTGATGGTGTTGATGGCTGTATTAATAATAAAAGGTGAAGATTTGAGTACTGAAGAGGTGACCGAGTTGGACAGACTAAAGGATTAAAGCGCCGCTGCATCACTGTCTGTCTGTCTGTCAAATCAAGGGCTAAATCTGTCTATCAAGGCAGAAGAAGAGCAGTGGCTCAGAGATTTTTTTTTTTTTTAAGCGTGATTAGTGTATCCGTCCAACTATCGACAGTTTCTTCATTCGTTTCGACACAAGTACAGACCTGCGTTGATGTGTAATAGATTATAACGATTGCTCGTCATGATGTTTGATCCGAGCCCAGGACCTTGTGTTTCCCAAATTTTCCATGGTGTAATACCTGCACCAGGTTGTGTGTGAAATCCCCAGAGCTTGCACCTGCACCTTATAGACGCTACACCTCGGTCTCTCGGTGCTCGTCTTGCTCTCGTCTCATCAGATGTCGGTGTTTTCTTGTTGAGCCGTTGAGCCTCAGCTTGCGAGATTTCCTCTCACACAGTGCAACATGTGCAAAGAAAGCAGGATGGAAGCATGTTTGCTGGCCTCACTGAGTCATGCCTATAGATAGATCATGGCCTAAGCCTGTTATATTTATGTAGGGCCTTTCACGAAACGGGCCGGGACACAAAAGTAGAAAAACAACACTGAATTGAGATTTAAGGCAAACTGTTTCTGAGGGTGTATTCAGACCAGGATAGTTCGATACCGCCACTTTTTGAAAGAATGTCCCTGATTTTAATGTAGGTCTGACGGAGTTTCTTCACTTTTAGCCGACATTGTTCTGGGGAGCGCGTGAACCCCTTCTCCTTCATTTTCTCACTGAATACAGCAAACACGTCGGCATTTTTGTGTGTTCTCTCCAAAAGCTCAGATATGTGGACATCTGCCCATATATCCACAAGAGTACGCGTTTCTTCCTCGGCCCACGTTTGCCCCCTACTCATTTTTTGTACTCTGTAGTCTAGCCTACCACTGGTCTGAATGACTGAACGACTGTTGTAAGGTTCCCTTGACAACCGAAACAGTGTTTGCGCTTTGCGGTGGAGTGTCAAGACTCTGTTTCCCATAATGCTCGACAAACGACGGAAGCTCCCGAGGTACAAAGAAGCAAAATTGTCGGATTAGGTCCGGTCTGCTTTCACACCTCCAAAAGGTCCGCACCAGGGTTCCTTTGGTCCGGACCGAGTCCGACCTCGGTCTCGGTCCGCTTGTTTGGTCCGGACCAGAGTTCGGTGGTTTGTATTCAGACCAACCCAAAAGGTCCGGACCAAGGGAAATTTGGTTCGTTTGGTCCGGACCAAACAATGTAGGTGTGAATACACCCTGAGAGAGGGAAGCGATGAAGCGTTGAAGTACGAGAACCAAACCTGTTGATCCTTTCGAGCAGAGCTGGGATGCAACAGTGACTTTAAAACTTCAGAAATTACTTTGTATTTTTCTTAAAGGAGAACTGAAGTCATTTTTAAACTTGCTTTATTTCTTAATTCACGTGTTATTCAATTACGTTTTCGGTTTTAGTAACCTTATATCGTGACTCATATTGGCAACTAATCGCAATTAAATATTAGACTTATCGGCCTTTTCGGTTTTTAGCCGTATTGAATTTAGTTCGTTTGGTCCACGGCAGGCGTCGCTTATCCGCGCGATCTTCACGAGACTTGTGCGAGACTTCGAAATGTCAAGTGTCAGCCAGGTGTCAGTGCCGCCATTTTGAACTGTTTTCCAAACGAAGTATTGCACAAAAACAAGTTTAAATGATGATTACTGCAGACTTTTTTCCAACTTTCCTGATCGCTATCAAAACAAACAAAACTTCCGGCTTGATCACGTCAACATTCGAAAGAGGGCGTGCGCATCTTTTGACAGCGTTGGCAGATGTCGCTCGCTTTGATTTCTGCTGTACGTTCTACTTCCGTCCTACGATGTCTCGCACAGGTCTCAACGAATCTCGTTTATTGCTTTGACATATGGACTGATGTATTACGTAGCATATTTCAAACACTCCTAACTTGCTATAGCAGCGACAAAATAGCGATCAAACATGCATTCCTACCCGTATATTTAATAAAATGAGAGAAATAGAATTTTGATCATAAAAAATTTGCCTTCGGGTCTCCTTTAATTTCACCCAAATGCAAAACATTTTTCGACTACAATGCTGCTGAATTCGTCATTCTGATTGGTCAGGAGATTTTTTTTTTTTTTTTTGATTTTCTGGTCGTTATTTCATCTGTAATTCAAATCGCAGGTTCATATTAATTTATTTGTTTGAATATGTTGTCGTTTCTATAGTAACAGCAAAGTCACATGGGTTTGTATAGCAGACGCTACACATAACCTAAGGCTAATAAACGGATTAAAACGTGTTGCTGTTTAACAAAGAAAAACTTTGACATGGTGGCATTTTCACTAAGCAGACATTTATTTTCATGTTTACGGACAGAGGTGGACAGTAACGAAGTACATTTACTTGAGTACGGTACTTAGTAAGTACCGTTTGTGAGTATCTGTACTTGAGTATTCTTTTTTTTTTGGAAACTTATGACTTTTTAACTTCACTACATTTGAAAGGCAAACATCGTACTTTTCACTCCACGGCATTTCTATCAAGGTCCTCGTTACTATGAAGCAGCTTTAAAAGTGGATGATTTTTCTTTTCTTTTCTAAAACGTGATGGTTTTTTCGCAGGTGACACTGAGACACCCTGTCAGTAATCACTAGGGTCACGCCACGTCCATAGACTGTATAAAATCAAGATCAGTGATTTCTCTGCAGCGTTATTTGAACACGATGAGTTGATGGCAGAATGGAAGGAGGCGGTTCTTCTGCGGAATGCACGCACTCATGGCCCATGAACCCATGTTTCAGTTTTCTGAAAGGATTAAAGATTCGTTTCGTTTTAAATGTTTGCTTTGTTTGCCGAAAACGAACCACATCACGGCCTACAAAAACAAGCCATCCAACCTGCGGAAGCATATTGAGGGATATAAACGTTTTGTTCCAAGAGAAAGCTTGCAGTGAAGTCGTCTGCGCTTTTAGAGCTAGCGATAACGTTGCAATAGCTATGCGGTCTGGTTAGTCAAATGACTTTCTATGGATTTGCCCGCCAAGTTGCCGTCGCCTTGTCCACGGCTAACGTTAACACATAGCTAGTTAACTTGAACACTGTTAGTTAGCATGTAAACACGGAGTTACGCTAACATGAATAACGTTAACTTATCTGAAGTCCTTTCAGAAATGTTTTAGCATAATCTTGCCAAATAAACAGAATGTAGAAATCTTTCTTTTCTAGTAACGTTAGCTATCCAATATGAATTCGAGTTTGAAAAGAGTTTGCTAGCACGTCAGGTGGAGTTTCACTGACTAGCTAGCTTAACGTTAAACCACCATGATGGCACAGCATGCGTTCATTTTGTAAATTCATTCGGTTGCTTCAGAAGTGTTAGGTTTTGTAAGCGTTGCTGCAATAATACAACAATGCATTGACAGAAAATGTACTTTTAATACTTAAGTATTTTTAAAAGCAAGTACTTTAAGTTAAGTAAAAATTTGACCGGAGAACTTTCACTTGTATCGGAGTCACATTTGACCAATGGGATCTGTACTTTGACTTGAAGTAATGAAGTTGGGTTCTTTGTCCACTTCTGTTTACGGAAGGAGTCTCCAGTGTCAGTGCTTTGTCACAGCTTTCCACCAAGCCTTTAGGACACAATAGTTTATATTTTACATTTTGCGGGTGTAATTTTAGTCTTGTTCACTTCAAGAGACGTAAAAAAAAAAGAGGCCGGAGAAGGAACGACTCTTTCCAACTGCTCTAACAAGTGATACCAACAAGAACGACTTTATTTTGCGAGCGATTCTCAATATTAAACTTGACCATAAATGGATAAAAAAGTATGTCCTGCTTTAATTAATGACGATTATACTTGTTGGTAAATAGCTGTAGGAATATAAGAGGAATAAAACACTTCAGGATGTAACGTTATCAGGAAATAATCAGCGTCTAGGTGGTCACTCGGTTTCATATCGGGTCACGACACCATGTTGATTATTTTCCGAAAACACAGTGTCCTCCAAGTGTGTTATTCATTCTGCTGTCCAAAAAAAGGAAACCGTATATTTTGTCGGTGTCCAAAGACGCTCCAATAGCGTCACCTGTTCTGTATTGGACCGTCTTTTTGGAAAAAAACAAAACAAAAACCACAATGTCTTATAAGAGACAAGATACAATTTGGTTAAAACTGAACAGGCCACGCCCACAGGATCAGTTATTCGTGTCTTCATGATGTTTGTACGGAAGCCGAGAGAGGCCCTTCATATAATCCTTTTTTTTTTTATTCACCTTGTTATCCCGAGATAACGACATAATTCATTCAGGATCTCGAGAAAACAACACAACTAATTCGAGATCTCAAGAAAACAAAACCGTTATTTTGAGATCTCGAGAAAACAAAACAATTATTTCATGATCTCGAGCAGCGCTCGAAACTAACGGTGTCCCGATGTCCCGGGGACCATAAAAAATGTCATCGGGACACAAAATTATCATATCTGGGACAATCCCGGGACAATGGAAAAAAATAGATCTAGAAAAAAAGTTCTACATTAATATTATTTACAAAGCCGTGACACATACGTAGACATTCACCTAATTTGTCAATTTTAATTTTAAAACGTTAACAGCGAAAAATACATAGTAGCTACACTTTCGATGCACCTGCATCCGTAGGCTACAGAGCAGCGCATTCTGTTCTAGAATCTTCGGCCGGAGTCCGCATTATATGGACTTGGAATGGAATTGCTACCGCACACGCTGCGCCGACTCTTGCCAGAACAAAAATACAAAATATAAAATACAACAGGAATGATGTGGATGATATTGACGGAAGATACCGTTCAACAGAATAAGTGAGTTTTCTTGGTGTCTTTCTAGTTCAGAAAGTTTAGTCAGTCAGCAGCACAACTAGGCTCGGACCTGCCACTATGCTGATGCTGCTAACATTTGCACCCACGTTTCGGCAGCGAAAGTTCATAAAATGGATAACGGAAAGTTCATAAAAATGGATAACGGTAATGGTGAAAATTATAAGTTGGCCTTATAAGTGCCAACAGATATTCAAGGTATAAGTAGATGAAATGAACATAAAAGGGGTCTTATTTTCAGCTAAAGTGTACTGCAGATGTAGGGAGTTGAAACATTTTCTGAATGAGCTAGTTGGCCCCTTTAAATAAACGGGTATCTATTCATACAGTGAGATCGCCAAAGTTTAATAAACTGAAAATGCAATAACTGTAATTTTGAAGTAGATGATGTATAGGACATGTGTCGCTTGTGTCTTGTGACTTATTGTAAAAATGATATAAAGGGTTCAAAATCGCATAGTTACAAATATAATAGTAACTTCATATGATAATATTAACCACTGGTTATTTCAGAGAGGAAAAAAATGGGGACACTATTGCTTCCATTCGGGACAATACAACACAGAATTCGGGACCACTGGGGGACACAAAGAAAAAAAGTTAATTTCGAGCCCTGATCTCGAGTAAACAGCTGAGAAATGGTTCATTCAGGTACGACAAGAGACTTGTGATATGCTGACTTTGGGGCTATTTCTCATTCTGTATAGACGCAACTTTGGTCATTAGAATGTCTGGAATAATCGATCACCTAATAAGGCAATATTTTGATCAGGGGTTGACACAGGGAGAGATTGCATTACGTCTTTTAATAAGGGATCATTTCAAAATTAGTCCGCGGCACCTCCGCAGAAGACTGGCCCGGCTTCATCTCTGCTGACGGAGATGCAGTGATCCAGCTGAGATCATGAAATAATTGTTTTGTTTTCTCGAGATCACGGAATAACGGTTTTGTTTTCTCTAGATCTCGAATTAGTTGTGTTGTTTTCTCGAGATCCTGAATTAATTATGTCGTTATCTCGGGATAACAAGGTGAATAAAAAAAAATTATATGAAGGGCCTCTCGCGGCTTCCGTATGTTTGTGATGTTTGTGCACTATTTATACTGATTGTGTTCCATAGGAGCCTGTAACAGTACGGTTATAAGCAGCAACACACACAGTCAAGGCAAGGCAAGTTTATTTATATAGCGCATTTCATACACAGTGGCAGTTCAATGTGCTTTACAGAAGTAAAAGCAAAACAGTAAACAATAGAAAATAAAATTACATAAAATAAATGGGGAAGAAAAATAATAAGAATTAAACAATAGTAGAAATAAAATAATAAAATGAAGTAAAAGTTCAGTTAAAAAAAACCAGCAGAATAAAATAGAATAAAAGTTAAGTAAAATTTAAAACATGCAGAGACTGTAAAAGTAGAGTTTAAAACATGTAGAGATGACAATATTAATAATTTAGCAGAAAGCATCTGAGAACAGCTTGGTCTTTAGTCTAGATTTGAAGCTGCCAACAGCAGGAGCATTTTTAATGTCCTCTGGGAGTTGCTTCCATAGCTGTACTGCATAGTAGCTAAAAGCTGCTTCACCATACTTTGTTTTAATAACAGGTTTTAACAGTAAATTTTGCTGCTGCGATCTGGTAGATCTGATTGGGTTAGGCCACTGCAACATATCAGAGAGGTAACTGGGCCCTGTACCATTTAGAGATTTGTACACCAGCAGCAATACTTTAGGGCGTATTCACACCTACGTTGTTTGGTCCGGACCAAACGAACCAAATTTCCCTTGGTCCGGACCTTTTGGGTTGGTCTGAATACAAACCACCGAACTCTGGTCCGGACCAAACAAGTGGACCGAGACCGAGCTGCAAGGTCGGACTCGGTCCGGACCAAAGGAACCCTGGTGCGGACCTTTTGGAGGTGTGAAAGCAGACCGGACCTAATCCGACAGTTTTGCTTTTTTGTACCTCGGGAGCTTCCGTCGTTTGTCGAGCATTATGGGAAACAGAGTCTTGACACTCCACCGCAAAGCGCAAACACTGTTTCGGTTGTCAAGGGAACCTTACAACAGTCGTTCAGTCATTCAGACCAGTGGTAGGCTCGACTACAGAGTACAAAAAATGAGTAGGGGGCAAACGTGGGCCGAGGAAGAAACGCGTACCCTTGTGGATATATGGGCAGATGTCCACATATCTGAGCTTTTGGAGAGAACACACAAAAATGCCGACTAGGGGTGGGCGATATATCGAGATTTGCGATATATCGATATGTTTTATGAACACGAAAAAGATTTTGGCATATCGTATATATCGAGATAATGCTCTAAATTAATATGATTTCGCCACTGTGCTTAATTTCCTTCACTGTGCTATGGTGCTGCCCGCCCCGCCTCCTTCTTGTGTTTGTACCCCCTCCCCTCGCGTGTAGGCGGCGTGTTAACTCATTCAACATGGCGGCGCCCACAGAAAGCCCGGAGGCGGCAGAACTCGTACCAAAAAAAAGGACAAATGGCTCCATTATATGGAGATATTTTGGTTTTAAACCGTCGGACGAACCACAGAAAGAGGTCTACTGCCGGGAATGCAAGAAATTGGTGGCAACCAAAGCGTCGAGCACCACGAACCTGTTCAACCATTTACAGGTACGCCACAAACTTTTGTACAAGGAGTGTGCCAGGCTGAGAGTTAATGCGGTGAGATGAGTTTGAGTTTTGTTTTTAAGGAAAAGGAAGGCAATATGTATTATTTCTATAAGTCAAATTAATATTTATGAAATGAGGGTTTTTTTTGTTACTTAAATGTTTAAGACGCACTTTATAAGAACTGCCTACCCTCAGGTTTTATGTTTGTAATTAAAATAAGGCAATATGCTACTTCCTTGGTTTGATAATTCATGTTAAAAATGGTGCACAAGCACTTTGTTACTAGTACCTGTCTACCGCTAGGCACTTGGCTGCCTACCTGTTTGCACTTCAATAAAAAAAAAAAAAACACCTTGCTGAATTTGGTGTGTCTGTTTTTTGGGGGTTGTTTTTCCTGCATAGATATCGAGATATATATCGTATATCGAGATTTTTTTTTTTTCTCCATATCGCCCAGCCCTAATGCCGACGTGTTTGCTGTATTCAGTGAGAAAATGAAGGAGAAGGGGTTCACGCGTTCCCCAGAACAATGTCGGCTAAAAGTGAAGAAACTCCGTCAGACCTACATTAAAATCAGGGACATTCTTTCAAAAAGTGGCGGTACTAGCGACTTGCGTGAAGAGCCAGAATTGTCACAACATGATGTGCGCTCATCAGCGCTAGCCTCCGTGACTACTTTTGAACTTAACGCTTTGTGCGCGTGTCGTCTCTGACCAATAGCTGAACGACCTCAGGGCGCGTGGCTTTGTTGACAGATTTTGGTCCGCTTACTAAAATGTACAGTGTGAAAGCGAACCGCACCAAAATGAAAAAAAAAAACAAAAAACATTTGGTTTGGACCAAAGCAAGTGAACTATCGAACTATCCTGGTCTGAATACACCCTTAAAGTAAATTCTGTAGCTTACTGGAAGCCAGTGAAGGGACCTTAGAATTGGAGTAATGTGTTCTGTTCTTTTTGTTCGTGTGAGAACCCTAGCCTCTGCATTTAGAACCCTAGCTGCTGCACTCAGAAAAGAAAGTACATTATTGTCCCTTTAGGGATACAGCGGCTAGTCGCTGGGGCAGTTCCCTCTACGGTACTTATTTGTACCCTTTATATACTGCTTGGGAATAGTCCAAGATCCACATAGTTACCTTGAGGTCCAATAATGAGCCCTAGGGGGTACATTAGTGTAGATTGTACCCTAGGGGACAGAAATGGACTCCTACTGTACAGCCCTATTTCTAACAGTGCACACGTTGAGTAAAAATCATTAACTTGGGCAGAATTACTGCACGCACATCCGAACTTCTCACACTGCCGCACTCGCTCTGCTGAGGCTTTTACAAACGGCTAGAGACTCTGCTCTTCTCCTCGGCGCTCTCAAGCTGATTATTTTCTCATATAAGAGCCATGAGGGTCCTTATAGTCCGCGTTTTTGCTCTCTATGAGCGCCAAACCACACGAATACGTGCCAGGAAAGTTGAAATGGGGCTCATTTGATGCTCAGAGGTACGAGTGTTCGAATACAGCATCACGGCAGGATTGGCGATGGTGCAAATTTTTTCATCATATGTCCCCTTTTAATATTTAAGCAGCATATCTTATATCTTATACATGAGTTGTTGTTGTTTGTCGCTGCTGTAATGTAACTTGTCTCACGGATATTTAACACCTTTAAATGTAGCTGTAAGCGGATAAAAAGTATGACGTTGATTTTGTGATGAATACAAATGGCTGCGGTGCAAAAGGATAATAATAAAAGATTATTGTGCTGTGATGATTGGAAAATAATCACCTTCTGGGTGGTTCGTCACACGAAGACACTGTGAATGATGGATTATTTTCCTGGAACAGCATGCCCTGGAGTTATTATTGTTGTCAAATATGTATAATACCTGCATTGACTGGAGGGAAATTTAATTGTAGGATTTCTTACACACAGTTAGTCCAATATTCATTCCTTAAATCTAGTCAGTAACTGTTAAATATTGAAATTAGTCCAAATTACTCATTTTATACTGGTTTCTCTGATGTTCAAATATTATTATGATTATTATTATTATTATTATTAGTAGTAGTAGGCGTATCAGACACTCGCTGGCCGTGCTGTGAAAATTGTCCATGCAGACACTCATCAAAGTTTCCAAATCTGTCATTGCTTAACTCTTGAATATATTTCTGTCATGAATACGATCATTAAAACGCTCGTAATCTCTGCTTTCCAAAGAAGTGTATCTCAGTAAGATCTGTTCAGTACTTTGGGAGTAACAGCAAGTTGAAGTTGGAACAACAGAGTAAAAACTCTCTGCTCGCGGTAAGGGTGGCAATGCGGGGTAGGATCACGATACAATGCATATCGCGATATGGTGGTCACGATACGATACGTATCGTGATACACTGTACATTATCTGACATTTTGGTAAAATGTAATTCAAAAGACAAAAACAAGAAAAGTATGGTTGAAAATGCTAATTTCCTTTATTCGCTGTTTTGACAGAGACGAATTGCATGTTTTTTAAGAACAGCAGGATGTCCACATTTTCTGGGCCGAGTGATGCCCTTCGGGCCGTAACTATATCCCCAGCAGTTGAGAAAACGTGTTCGCTTTGGGCATTTTATCCTCCTTCGCTTTTCTAACAAAGATGATAGGATTTGTGAAATATGTCAAATAACTACTGATTACCTAGCCACGAGCGAGTCATCACCACACTGCCTTAAAAACGTAAAGCAGAAATGATAGATGGCGCCGGCTTAGAAACGAAATCTCGCACGTTCACGTCCGTTTCCAACACATCCCTGTTTAAGCGAGCGTGATTTTGCGAGATCCAAAACGGCGGCCCCCGTTGCAAGACGCTTCGGAGCTGAACAGAAGTAAAAATTGTGAGTTTCTTCAACGAAAATCATTTTAAAACAAAAATGAACGAAATGACCAGTTAGGGTAAGGTATCGCAATACTTGTGGACAATACAATACGCGAATCGTGGCGGCAGAAATCGTGATATATCGATGCATCGGTGAATCGTGCCAGCCTTACCTGACGTGACGTCGGGAAACTGCCAATGCTTTTTGAGTCACAGGAAAGCATAATCGGTTTCCGACTGGATTACTCATCAATATCAATCAGATAACTTTCATTTATAGGGATGTTCTCTCGCTCTCACTGTTTCTGATGAAGGATTCAGCAAAATTTTCCGTCTGCTAGTTTTGATGTTCTGATTCACAGGAGACTTTGAAGTCAGTTTTCGTAGCTTTACCTACTTTTTTTTCAAATCAAACTGATTCGTGTAAATAACTGTTTTAGAATATAACTGGAGTTGTTTTGATGAAAAATATTGAGATCTTAGTGGTCGGGATGAGGTTTAAAAAAAAAACGGAAGTCAGAAACTCGAGTCTCAATTTCAGTTCAGTTAATGTGAATTGTTTACTGGATGTGGATCAGACAGTTTTTTCAAGGTTCGCCTTGAAAGCTGTGAATATTATCATTTATATTCTTTCATATAAACACTAGTAGGCCCTACTTTTGGGAAATACAAAGGCCTACAGAGCACAAAGAGGGGATTAGAAATAATCTTTTATTTCTTTTTTTATTGAGTGTACTGATTTAACGGTTTTACCTAATTAGCATAATTAATTCTAATGAAATACTAATTTGCACAATTGGTTTTTATTAATTTTTCAAACTTTGTATTCGGTATACAACCGTCTATAGCCTCGGTCACAACCGGCCGTACGTGCGCCTACGGCCGGTCTATGTGCAAAAAACGCAAGAAACGCACGGAGGGCGCGCGTGTGACGTGCTGATTTTCGAGCCGTAGACCGGCCGCAGAGGTTCTTTGTCATGTCAAACAAACTCTACGGGCGCTTATGTTTTTTTCAGGTTGCAAGACAAACTTACGGCCAACGCGCGTCTTTCTCCATGAACAAAAAAAACCGCAGCGATTTGGGAAACACCAAAAATCGCACGGCCAAAAAATCATACGTCCGGTTGTGACCTAGGCTTATGTGCTGCCAATTTCCATGTCAATATCTTGAAAAATAGAAGAGTTATGAAAAAAAAATCATTTGATCTCATTGGTTAACGAGGCCCATTTTGGACCATGTGATCCTCAGACTGAATATTACGTCAGGTTTCGAAAAATTAAGCCTCTTTTTTTTTTTTTTCCCCCAATGTTTGATTTGTAATATCTCAAGAACGGAGAAACAGATTTTAATTCAGTAAAAAGTATGTTGTTCTGCATTCAATTCTAAATTCAGTTTGGATTGAATTTGAATTCTCACCTGATATGCCTAATAGTAGTCGTATTACAAGTTGCCTTTTTTGTCGTGTAATCGTGCCACTTGTAGTTTGATTGACTGATTTGTCAGTCGCGTTTCTCGTCAGTAGATTATACAGCACTTGCATGACTGTCTGCTCCTTTAACAGCGCTGCACTTGGATTGCGTCACGCTGGATAAAAGCGCCTGCCAAATGAATAAATTACATTTACAGTATTTGGCAAGCGTTCGTATCCAGAGCGACTTTCAGAAGTGCTTTGCTGTCTCTTTGGGAAGCATCTCGCTTATATAGTACAGACACACCGCGCCGGACACAGAAACATGATCCCGGCGTGATGTGTTAATTTAAGTGCTTACTGAGGACACTGTACATTTGAAAAATACAGCTCGGGAGAAGTTCAATCCCTCACCCAAGTGCTGAAGTCATCATACTTGTGTCAGGTGGCCAAAATTTACGGTCAAGGTGGAGTTAAAAAATATCCGTGTTGGTGTGTCATAAAATTAAACTCTGTTTAGTGAATGAAAGTTCATTGTTTGTGGTTCTTGGAATAAATTGCAGGTTTTGTTTTAATATACTGTAATAAATAAATATTACATTTTGCACTACTTGTGATGGGCACGAACGCACACGCTGCAGGAAATCTGGTCCAATCAGGGAAGAGCAGCAAATGCGCTAGTCGCTGTATAACTGATTTCTGAATGAAAATGCGACTCTACTAACCACCAGCGGTCTCAAAAGTAGCCGGTCACCGGCGGCAAATCGCCGGCTATGGCTTGTTATGCCGCCGGCTGTTGTCAGTCGAGTCACAAAATTTAATATTAAATATTTCTGACAGCAAAAAAAGTTGTGAACGTAAATTACATCCACTATGTCATGTATGTCCGTTGCCGCGTCAACTATGTTTACATCCTCGACACGAGTGCAGCCATTACTGCCGCCTGTGTTGCCAGATTGCGCGTTTTCCCGCCCAATTTGGGCGGTTTTAAGTGCATTTTGGCGGGTTTTGAACATATTTTGGGCTGTAAAACGTCAGCAGTATCTGGCAACATATTTTTTTACTTAATACAAGAAATTAATGGATGCCAACGTTTTTGCCAAAATGGTATTTTATTTTCTATTGTTTAGGCAGCTTCAGCATCATACTGTGAGATTCTGTTCAAATTGTTTTTTTCTTCTATGAAGCCTGAGCCATTTATTTTATTAGTTTATAATTATTGTTTAATTTAGTCTTCAGGAGAGACTGCCTGCACACAGTACTAGTATTAATATTTTTTTTTTCTTACATGAAAGCTGAGGCATTTATATTATATTTTAAGGTAACTTCATGTTGTGCTGTGAGGTTCTCTGCACTTTAACTTTTGAATAGTGTTGCACCGATACCATTTTTTTGGCCCCGATACCGGTACCTGGCTGTGCAGTACCGGCCGATACCGATACCACTCCGTTTGAAATGTGTATGTGTGTGTGTGTGTGTGTGTGTGTGTGTGTGTGTATATATATGTGTGTATATATATATATATATATATATATATATATATATATATATATTTATATATAATATGAAGAGCTGCATACTTGGATGTAAAATCATTGCTATCATGGCTTTGTCAGGCTGCTGCTTACCTTTGTGAAACAGGAAAAAGACTAATACAAAGTGAATCCAGTAGAAACTCTTTGTGTTCGTTCACATGTTTCGTCTTCAAATGTTTTATCAGGTTCGAGGTATTGAAACTGGCCGATTTAACTCCACCTCTCGAAACTTTCAGGCCGCAAATCTTGCATGTAGCCATTGTACTCGCCGGAGTTTCTATGCTGAAATATATCCAGACCGCCGACATTTTCTTCTCGTGGTTTGTTTTTCCTCCGCATGAAAAAGCTGCCCCTGTATTGGTTAAGAGCGGCTATTGGCCCGCTCTCATTGGTCTGGAGCAGGTCAATAGCAATAGCTGCTTGGCAGGCATGCACAGTGATCACGTGTGATCACACAACACAGAGTGTAGTGAGTGTCAGGAGAGAGAAGGCTGGGTTCAAGTGTCATACTAGCATCGGTAAATGGTATCGGCGCCCTATTTCTTGCTACTCGCCAATACCGATACCACCATTTTAGTGCCAGATCGGGGCCCCGCCTGATACTGGTATCGGTATCGGTGCAACACTACTTTTGAACCAACAGGTGCATTTGGATAAGTAAAGCCTATTTTTCTGCATTTTTGTAGTCCTGGTAATCTTTTATATTGGTAAAGTTGTTTATAGGACCATTTCTCAGTGTCTGGTTTTTTTAATCAATAGTTTTTCAGTAATAACTTAATATTTAACATATCACTCAATTTTAAACAACCCCCGCGCCTCCCCCATAGTCTCCAAAATTTCTGTGGGAAACACTGGCGTGCGTAACAACGCTAATCAAGCTTAAGCTAGACGACCCGCCTCAAATACCCGTCCCGGGTAAATGTTATCCCAATTTTAGATGGCCTGTTCCAAACCATCCCGCCCCATGAAAAATTCGTACTTGCATCTCCTATCTATCTATCTATCTATCTATCTATCTATCTATCTATCTATCTATCTATCTATCTATCTATCTATCTATCTCTCTCTCTCTCTCTCTCTCTCTCTCTCTCTCTCTCTCTCTCTCTCTCTCCCTGCACGCTTTGCGTGCATTATGTCTGCCGCTGGCAGACATTTTACCATTTTGCACCCTGCTGTAAATTATTTGTACCCTGCTATTCTCCCAAACTTTGAAGCCCCTGAACCACGTTATTGAACTCGTTGATATTTGGTGGATGTGGTCGGGATTATTCCAGGTTGAAGAGTTATCATTAATAGATTAACTATCGCATGCCTCCAGAGCTAAAGAACAACCAATATGTCACCTTCACTGTTTTTTTTTTTTTTTAACAGATAACCGAATCATCGATAAAACTTTCCGCATAGTTCAGTGTTTCAGGTCAGGGTTCGGTCCCGGTGTCATGAACTCCACACAAGATGTCCGCTTGAGATAACATTGCTTGTTACTCTTTTCTGCTATATGACCAGCTCCGGAAAATTCTCCGTCCTTTATAAAGCTCCAGTTCAGTCTCTACACTTTCTATTTCTGGCCGTGTGTCACAAGTAGTGATAACAGTGAGGTTAGAGGTCACAGGATGGGTATTTGAGTGTTTAGGGGCGGAGTTTGGCATGATAAACTGGCTCTGTACAGCTGTCACGTTATCATGATTTTTCAGTATGGAACTCGCTGGAAGTGTAGAGTCACGAGTGAGGGCGTTCGAACACTGCGGTTTCGTTTATACTTCTCTGTCGAAGCACGTTTGTGGAGTTGTATTGTGTCAGAGAGAGAAAAAGAGAGATAGAAAGAGAGAGCGAGGGAGAGAGTAAGAGAGTGGGAGACAGAGAGTGAAAGAGAAAGAGGGAGATGGACAGAAAGACAGACCGACCGAGTGAGTGAGTGAGAGAGAAAGAGGGAGAGAGAGAGTGAAAGGGAGAAAGAGAGAGTGTGAGAGAGAAAGACGGAGACAGAGAGAAAGACAGAGTGAGGGAGAGAGAAAGGAAAGAGAGTGGGAGACAGAGTGAAAGGGACAGGGAGAGACAGAGAGAAAGAGGGAGACAGAGAGAGAGTATGAGTGAGGGAGAGTGAGAAAGAGAGGGAGAGAGAGTGGCAGACAAAGAGAGAGAGAGAGTGAGAGAGAAAGAGAAAGTGAGAGAGAGGGAAAGAAAGAGAGAGAGGGAGACAGAGTGAGTGAGAGAGAGCGAGAGGGAAAGAAGGAGAGCGAGAGAGAGAGAGTTTGTGTATAAGTTGAATGGGGAGACAAATTGGTACCTTTTTGAAAAATCAGATTTTGAGAGTCAGTCAAGAACCAGAAAGAAAAAAATCAACACTTTATTGACTTCTGGAGAAGTTTGAAGTCATTTGGTGAGTTAATTGTTTTTTGTTTTTTTTTAACGGATTGATGTTTTCGGCTAATATGCCTTTTTTTTGGGGGGGGCCAGAATTAAACATCTCCAGAAAATTAAATACACGGGCTCTAACGAATACTAAAGGCGTCTACTAGTTCCCCCTTTTCGATGTCGCTCTCTTGGTTAACTTTTGTTCGATAGTATTTCATATCGCATTTCTATTGATTTGAAATCGAATCGCATCAGACTGGATCGAATCGTTCACTTGTGAATCGGAATCAAATTGAATCGGAGCATCCGTGCTAATACCCAGCCCGACTCTCCTGCTCACAGCACACGTTTTCCTCATGCTTAAAAATATCAGGACGGGGGGGGAACCACTATGCAGACTTTTTAAAAATATATATAATATTTTTATTATTATTATGATTATTACTTGTGATGCGACGAGGTAACGCTATATCGCATCGCCGAAACGGCTAAAAACGTTTGTCGAAGCTGCAGAAATACTTCGGAAACTTTGTTTCTAAGAGGATCGTGAGATCGTTATGTGAAATCATGGTCTGTTTCCTTTTCTCTGTATTAATGTACTTAGCTTTCCATGTTATTACATTAGCTGCCACTTTTTAGCTTAAAACGTGAGACTCAGTAGTACAACAGTGCTTTTACTTCCCCGGTGAACCGCTGATGAATATTTCGGACCAGTCAAAGGTTTGGACGCACCTTCTAATTCAGTGTTTGTTTTTTCTTTATTTGTATGAATTAAGTCGCTCCGTGTCTTAAAGTAATGATGTTCTGTCGTTTCTCTTTACTTAGTTGAGCGGCTCTTGACATAATACGTATGGATTACGACAGTTGTTGAATCGGGTTATTTTATTATTTGTACTTTTATTACTTACTATTTCCTGTTTGATGTTCCAGATGTTATTTCATAGTTGTGATGTCCTACAATGTAGGAAATACAAAATAGCCTATGAATGAGTAGAGTAGGGGTGTACAAACTTTTGACCAGTACTGGACGATGTCTCCGCCCCGATAAGTGAGACGGGTTGGCGTACACACGCCTCTAAAATCTAACGGCGCTTTGGGTGGATCTCCAGAGCTGCGTGTCGGATAACTTTCAGGCGAAGGCTAGTTAGAACGTTTCATTAAAATGATTTGTGCTTCAGTAGTTTATTGAACTCATGTCCACGGATTTCTACTGCTGGGAAAAGATGTTAATGTACTGCAAGACGTTTCAGACGATGCCACGTTGTGTGTGTTCACGTGAGTGGTATTTTATGTTTCTGCGTTCTGTCGTTGGCGAGTAGTTTGGTGACGGCGCACTGTTGGTCCAGCCGAATGTCCCATCGATACGCTGCAGAAATACCACAAACGGCAGAGTCCTCCTCTGTCACAACCCCTTCCTTCCTTAATTTCAACCCTTTTCTTCTGCCTCTGAGTGGAAAGAGCAAGCGTGCAGGGCTTTGAGGCCGGCCTTTTCTTTCGCTCCTGCATTGGAGAGCTCTGGGACACGATCCCCCACGTCTCTGCCGCTCCAGTCTGAGCACAATGTGCTGGAGGAAGTGGGGGGTGGGGGGTCGCGGCGGGTGGCTCGGGTCAGCTAGTGCCTGTCAGAACGAGCCTGTCGCTCCCTCATCACCTCCTTTTAATAGAGATGTCAAGCATCACAAAGACAACTTGACAGCTCGGGCTGAATGGAGCTGTGGAGTTCACGCCACTTTGTTTTAACTGGTTTTTTTTTTCTATACGTTTAAGCCTTTACGTTTTGGTTTTTTTTCCCCTTTAAAGTGCAAAATGGTTTGTATTTGAGAACAAGCTATGAGTCTTTTCACAAAGTTTCATGCGTTAAGAGCAGTAACGTTTCCAGGGTTTTGGTTTGGTTAACATTTCACATTCTTTAGTCGGCAGTAGATTATAAATATGTGTATTTTTTTGACATGACGGTTTTTAAAATTGAAATTTCTGCACTGCAAAAAATATCAAGTGAAGAGAAAATGGGTCTGTCTCAGAAACTGGGTACTGTGGGGGTACCCCACTAAATATACTCACAGTCAATAAACTATACGGTTTTGAATGGCGAAATAAAATGATGAAAGAAATAATACAGATAAAACTAAATCTTTGATGTGAATATTCAGAATTTGGCAAAAATTCTGCAAATTTGTGGAAAAATGGCGGCTTGATCCGGGACATGATAAACGGTCGACTACATCGCATTCCCTTAAAAAGGTTGTAGTCCACTGAAAAGTCTACAGTTATCACTTATTGTATTTTAAGTTGTAGCTTTATCCACCTAAGGATCGGTGCGCTCACAGAATAATCATAACCGTAATAAAACATCATGCAAAATATTTGATCGCCGTCGTAACTCCGTTTTCCGCAAAACCAATACGATCGTGTGTTTTGATCTAAACGGAAAGTCTCAGGGTCAAGGTCACGACCTCACCAACTTAAAATCACTACGCCGTATAAAAATTTAGTTATAAATCTGCGATTTTGTTTTTTAAAACGAAAGCTGAAAGTTAGGTATAGAATATGTTTCTTACAGAATATGTTACGATGGTAGCTGGTCTTGTATGAATTTCTGAGCTATAAAATGAGTTGTGGTCTATTTTTTACCGTAGCGTGTTATTTGTGTGCGGGGAAGGACACGCATTAACAATTTGCATGTGTCGAATGGAATTTTCCACTCCAGCAGTTAGAAGTTGATCGTGCTTCCATTTGCAGTCTCTCTGTTACGCGGGTGATCTGTTCGGACGTTATCGCTGAAAAGGTGAGTTTTGACAGTTTTATTTTGTTTTAGTTTTGCAGTATAAGGCAATAGAATGTTTCTTTTTCATCTTGCGTTCATATTTTGTAGTGTTTGCGTATTTTTGGCCAATATTTTGCAACCATGGTCAATTTAGATCGAACTTTTGATAGAATCTACGGCCAGTCGTTTTGCCCCACCCACACCTCGCGCTCCGTCCGGTGCGGTAGTGATGTCCCGTTGCTCGCGCGCCGCAGCAGAGACCCGCGCGACCTTCAGCCGGTACAGTCGCTGTTCTTTTACCACCGCCGTTATTCTCATCTTTCCGGTGTGTTCTTGATTTTTCCATTGTGTCCTATTTCGCCATATCAAATACCCAAACTGTATCATATTATTCATATTTAAGTGAATAATCAATTCAGTCATCATAACTTGGCATTTTTAACCCAAGCAATCAAAAAGAGGGAATTTATTCGATATTTCCACTCATCTGTGAAGGAGAGGCTTTAATTCTTCATGATGGAGTTATTTTATATGGAAATCAATTTTACAAAAGCATTTGAATTGTAGTAAAAAAAAAAATTCCACAGTGGAGGCCAGATAAAGCAAGATGCTATCTTTATTCTTATCAAACATGACAAAAGAAACATTGAGTGTTAGGTAAATGCAAAAAAATAGTAAAATTAGAAAATTTATTTTTTGACCATAATGTCCCAAATGAGAGAGCAGTTTCTGAGACGGACTCAAATATCTTTAATATGGCCGAATTTATCAAATATTTCTTATTAGAACTCAAATTTAAGTTTATTTTGCTCATTTCAAACTTGAAATTTTCTTATTCTGTTTTTAGTTAGTTAGTTATGGCCGGGTTCTTACCCAGACTGATACTCACATCATTAGTTTTTCTCTGGCTAATCAGACACCAGGTACACCACCACTCTTACCGGAGCAGTTGGGGGTTAGGCGTCTTGCTCAAGGGCACTTGAGCCAGTCCTGCTGGTTTAGGGAATCGAACCAGTGCCCCGTATAGTGAGTAGGGAGCTCGGATTTCAGACACAGGGAAAACTTCTGGCTTGATTACGTCAGCATTCGAAAGAGGGCGCGCGCGTCTTTTGACAACGTCGGCAGATGTCGCTCGCTTTGATTTCTGCTGTACGTTTTACTTCCGTCTTACGATGTCTCGCACAGGTCTCAACGAATCTCATTTACGGCCATCGCTTTGACATATGGACTGATGTATTACAGAGCATATTTCAAACACTCATAACTTGCTATAGCAGTGACAAAACAGCAATCAAAAATGCATTCCGATATTTAATAAAATGAGAAATAGAATTTTGATACTAAAAAAATTTGCCTTCAGTTCTCCTTTAACAGTTATTCCATGAAGTCGAGTCGTACGTGAGCTGATAGCGCTATAAGCCGTGTACGACGAGATTGAGTGGAATAACAGTTTTATTCTCTCCACATTCACTGGATTTTGAGAAACAGAGCATTTTTATTTAGTTTTTGCAAATTCAATAAATAAAACTTTATACAAAACATCCGACAAAATAATTTCCGCTTAGAGTGTAAACAAACCGGTGAAATGACAGGAGCATTTGTGAAAATGCGATGATAATTCTTGAAAATAAATTAAAAAAAATATGTTATTACCATCAGATACTTTTATCCCATATTTTTTATTTTTTTGGGTTTTGTTTTTGAATAGTTTTTGTTTCATCCTTGGCTGGTTCAGCAACACGCTCCGCCATTTTGTTTTTCTCTCATCACGGTATATGAGCTGATATCCTAGTCGTAGAGTAGCTTATCAGAGCGTGCGATTGCTCACATCCAGTGAATGTACACTACCGTTCAAAAGTTTGGGGTCACCCAGACAGTTTTGTGTTTTCCATGAAAAGTCACACTTTTATTTCCCACCATAAGTTGTAAAATGAATAGAAAATATAGTCAAGACATTTTTCTGGCCATTTTCGCTACGTTCACACTGCAAGGCTTAATGCTCAATTCCGATTTTTTTGTGAAATCCGATTTTTTTGTGAGGTCGTTCACATTAACAAATATATGCGACTTGTATGTGATCCTCAGTCTGAACGAAAAGCGACCTAAAAGTGTTCCGCATGCGCACTGCAGGATACGACGACGTCACACGCAGTGAGCATGGCCAGTGTTTACGGAAGTAAAACCGCCCGGTTGCGGTATGACCCATCCAATCTAGCTTGAATAGCTGCATCCCCCCAAATGGAAATCAGCTCCCTAACCTCTGCGTCCTTCCATTGAGAAGATTCAGAACCTTCACAGCCCGAAGCGTCCCTCGCATTGATGTCATGCGCAGGGGCGCAGATACGTTTTTTGAACTGGGGGGGACAAAAAACTGGGGGGGACAAAGCTGCCAGCAAACCAACCCCAACCCCGATATGCCTGTCAAACTTGTTGTTGGTTACCATAGCAACCAAGCTCGAGCTCGCAACCTGTGCAGTCTGCGCAGCTCAACCAACCGAATATCAGTCTTTGTTTTGTTTTATGTGAGTTGCTGCAACTATGTATACACTGCTGTGCACCTCAATAAACCGAATGCTAATTAGTCTTTTGATTTTTCTGTGAGGTTTGCCTTATGCAAAGTGGGGGGGACCGAACGAAGTGAATTTAAATCTGGGTGGGACGAATCCCACCCGTCCCCCCCTCTATCTGCGCCCGTGATTATGCGCCATGTTGTTGTAACTTTTTTTGAGAGACCCGCCGCCTACTTCAGCGCAGAATAGTGACGTTTGTGGCTTGTTGATGACGTGTAAGTCGGATGAATGCGACCTGGCGGTTCAGACTGAAGTCGCATATGAAAAGAGCGGATAGGAATCGGAATTAGGACCACATATCCAAACGGCCTGGGTCGGATTTTAAAAAATCGGATCTGTGTCGTTCATATTGTCAATAAAAGATCGGATACAGGTCACATATGGGCGAAAAGATCGGATTTGAGTCACTTCAGCCTGTAGTGTGAACGTAGCCTTTGAGCATTTAATTGACCCCACAAATGTGATGCTCCAGAAACTCAATCTGCTCAAAGGAAGGTCAGTTTTATAGCTTCTCTAAAGAGCTCAACTGTTTTCAGCTGTGCTAACATGATTGTACAAGGGTTTTCTAATCATCCATTAGCCTTCTGAGGCAATGAGCAAACACATTGTACCATTAGAACACTGGAGTGAGAGTTGCTGGAAATGGGACTCTATACACCTATGGAGATATTATTAATGATAATAATAATAATAATAAGTTAAATTTATATAGCGCCTTTCAAAAAACCCAAGGACGCTTTACAATTATAGACAAGGAAAGAAAAAAAATAAAAAGATAATTAAAATAAATAAATAAAAAGTAAAAAGTCCACCAAGTAGGGGTCAGGATGTAATTCCCGTGGTGTAGCAGCCACAGTCTCACCAAAAGGCGCACGAAAACAAGTCCCACATCTCCAGCACCGCCGCCGTGACGCCGTCAGCAACATCGCTCGAAACACCACGCCGTGGATCCACAAAGCAAGCAGAGAAGCTCCGCCACGCAGAGCGCTGGTGTGTCCCAAACCGCCTGCACAGCCGCCGCGACGCCACCGAGCAACATCGCTCGGAACATCACGCCAAGCGTTAAAGCGCAGAGCGCTGGACAACCACGATGTAAAATATTGTAAGATATTGCACCAAAAACAAGACATTTAGTAGAATTTAGCTAGAATAGTCATTTACCACATTAGCGATGTATAGAGTGGATTTCTGATTAGTTTAAAGTGATCTTCATTGAAAAGAACAGTGCTTTTCTTTCAAAAATAACGACATTTCAAAGTGACCCCAAACTTTTGAACGGTAGTGTAGATAGAATAAATAATCTTATATTTGAGTTCTAATAAGAAAGATCTTTTCTCCTAACAAGTTATCGTTTTTTGCAGTGTGTTGAAAATGAAAGGTTTCCTATTACCGTGTTTGAATAAAATGGTGGACTACGGTAAAAGGAAAGGAGCCGATACAGTTCTGAAAGAGTCCGCAGAGGAAGGAGATGCGGTTTACAGGTTTAATCAAACAGATTCGGTAAGATTTCGTTGCGACAGCGTGAGCCAGGAACCAGCGTGGGCTCGGATTCCTGCTCTCAGCTGGTGGGACTGGAACCTGATCTCGTCTTCTGCTGCTGTAGCCAATCTGCCGTGAAGATTCAGCGTGTGGATGCTTTTCTGCTCACCATGGTTGTAAAGAGTGATTATATGGCTGACTGTAGCCTTCCTGTCAGCTGTCGAGTCTTTCTGCTCTGATCTTTAACATCTGGGAGGTGTTTCCACGAGCAAGCTGGCGCTCACAGGATGATTTTTTTTTTTTTCTTTTCATGCCATTCTGTGTAAATTCGAGAAACTGTTGGGTGTGAAAGTCTTAGGAGAGCACCAGTTTCTGAAATTGGATATTATAATAATTTTTTTTTCTCAGGACTGTTCTCATGATATTATATGGGGAGTTTTTTTTTTGAGGAAATATTTTCTCATTTGATTTTTGTGCATTGCTCTGGACTTTTAGGTGAGCATAGATTACCGTTGAAATAAATTCCCTTATTCGAGTGTTGGTTGAGGCTTTTGTTGTCATGCGTAAGTATCTTCAGAAGAAAATAAACCTAAAAGCAGACACGACTGTCCTTCAAAACGGATCAGATCAGATATAAAGAGGAATTGTCCTTCAGCAGTATTAGCACATCAATAGGGCTGAGTGTCAAATGTGTGCAGCGTTCACGCCCGTCACGGTCCATGTGGCGGTTGTGGGAAAATAGCTGTTCTATTGCTATAGAGTTTTGTGTGTGTGTGTGTGTGTGTGTGTGTGTGTGTGTGTGTGTGTGTGTGTGTGTGTGTGTGTGTGTGTCCTTTTCAGGGTTGAAATATTTGTGATCCCAGTCATTACAGACATCGTGCTTAGCTTTAGTGAAAAAGAAAATCAGAACCAGTTTCACAAATGTCAGCAAGAAAGACGGAGAGAGAGAGAGAGAGAGTATTCAATCTGATGCTCGCTCGATCATTGAACCTTTGTTCTGTTTTGCTCTGATTTGAGAAATTTCAACCCATTTACTTTTTCTTTTTCTTCTTTCTTAATTCCTGCTGATTGTTTGCGTGAGGACCATTTTTTTCCCTATTCATCATGCTGGATTCAATGGACAGATGTTTACAGCTGGAGTAAAGCTAAAGCCATGTTTGATTTTGTGCCTTCTATATTTGGAACTAATCCTCATCGTACACGTGGGTTCATCTCCCCGACACTGGGTTAAAATCTTTCGTTTGTGTGTGAGAGTCTGAAGGAAGCGCTCTGGTCGCTGAAAAGCAAACATGGCCGAGTCTGGTTTTTGAATTCTGCCTCGAAGTTGTTTAGCTGTTGGACATCACGCAGTTTCAAAGCATCAGTATGTATTTTCAAAAAAACACTCTACATTCTTCCTCCCACACACGCTACCGTGTCAAATGTGGCTTTTTACAACGCCTGCTTATCGACGCGAGATCTCCGTCTCATGATCTTTTTCTGTCTCTCTTCCTCTTCCTCTCGGCATTTCTCTCTCTCTCTCTCTCTCTCTCTCTCTCTCTCTCTCTCTCTCTCTCATTTTCGCATGCTTTTTACGTTGTTCTCAGATCTTTTTTTTTTTTTATTATTATTAATTATTTCCTTTTTCTTTCTTGTTTTTCTTTCCTCCTACAGACGCTGTGAGATCTGGTTGCAAAATGAGCCAAGATGCTCTGGAGTCCGGTAAGGGATTGATATATTTTAAATAATTGCAGCCTGTGCCATTAATACATGTTTAAATCCTCTAGTTGGCAGATAACAGCCAAGATCCTAATGATGATTAAATGCGATGCTTTTAATTTGCACCATCATGAAAGAGGAAATAAATGCAATTTGGCTGATTTGAAAAGAATGCCACGGTTGTTAGGAAGGAACCTAATCATCAACAACACCAAGGCAAAGCTGAATTACTGCCTACTTTTACCTCAAAGTTGCTTATTTCCCAAAACCGTCACGTCAGTGTTTTATTCCTCTTATACAATGACAGCCTGCCATTTTTTTTTTTACTTCATTAAAGCTTAACGGCCTTTCGATTTCATAAAATTGGTGAAATTTAGTTCCCTCTGAAATGTGGTCATTGTGAGATATGTTTGTTTCTGTAATATCTCACAAAATATCAGGCCATTCTGTGGCTGGGAAGTTATTGAATTTGAGGGGATTAAAGCAAACTAGACTGCATTTTCTCTGCGGAAATGCATAGTGTACTTGCTGAGCTGTAGCAGAACAGCTAGCATGCTAAAAGCTAGCATGCCAACATGCTAACAACTAGAATGCTAACAGTTAGCATACTAATGGCCCTTTTCCACTACCCTTTTTCAGCTCACTTCAGCCCGACACGGCTCACGTTTCGACTACCTCAGAGCAGCACGACTCAGCTCGCTTCAGCCCTGCTCAGCACCCAAAACTCGCACGGTTTTGGAGTGGGGCTGAAGCGAGCCAAACCGAGCCGAGTGAGGCTAGGGGCGTGAGGAGACACTCCCCTGTGCACTGATTGGTGAGGAGGAGTGTCCTCACACGCCCCGCGAGCACGCTGGGATCTGTAAACACCGTAAACCCAGAAGAAGAAGAATTACGAATTACAAGAATTTCTGAAGCCTTATGCGCCTCGCCTCATCTATACGCTCTTGCCAGTATCTGTTGGCGTTGTCGGTGACAACAAGCCACAGCACCAAGACCAGCAACACTAACGACTCCATGTCCTCCATGTTTATTGTTTACTCTCCGGGTCGTGAGACTACCGCTTAAAAGCTCACTGATGTCACTGTTTGCGCCGCCTAACGACATCACGTGACGTCCACCCACTTTCGCTAACTCCACCCAATGTGTCCACCCACTTCCAGCCAGCACGGTTCAGCGCGGTTGTAGTCGAAATGCAACTCCAACAGCCCCACTCAGCTCGACTCAGCCCAACTCAGCCGCGTTGGTAGTGGAAAAGCGGCATAACATGTTAAAAGCTAGCATGTTAACATCTTAATGCTAACATGCTAATAGATAACAATGCTAACAGCTAGCATTCTAACATACTAATGATTAACATGCTATTTGTTAAAATTCTAACACTTTAAGGCTAATATGTTGACAGCTATCATGCTAACAGGCTATCATGCTAATGGCTAATATGTTAATTTTTAGCATGCTAACACGCTGAGGGTGACATGCTAACAACTAACATGCTAACAGTTAGCACGCTAACATGCTCAGGCGAACTCGCTAACAGCAAACATGCGAACTCTGCATGCTACCATGCTAATCCTAACATGTTAACAGCGCTCATGATAACATGCTAATGGTGAACATGCTAACAACTCGCGAGCTAACAGCAGGCATGATATTGTAATGGGTAACATGCTAACAGCTAGCATGGTAACACGTGAATGTTTATTTGCTAATTGCTATCGTGTGTGCGTGTAAGTATTCCTAATAAAGTGGCCATGGAGTTGAAGTTGATTTGCTGTCAAAGTCTCAAATGAGCAGATCCTTGCCAAATGCATCATCACCTATGGGGGATGGGAGGAATGACTCAGTCAAGCTTCCATTGATTAGCGGCAATTTCTGCATAAATGTGACCTAAAACATCATCAGATTTTCACACAAGTCCTAAAAGTAGATAAAGAGAACCCAGTTAAACAAATGAGACAAAAATATTATACTTGGTCGTTTATTTATTGAGGAAAATGATCCAATATTACATATCTGTGAGTGGCAAAAGTATGTGAACCTTTGCTTTCGGTATCTGGTGTGACCCCCTTGTGCAGCAATAACTGCAACTAAACGTTTGTGGTAACTGTTTATCAGTCCTGCACACCGGCTTGGAGGAATTTTAGCCCGTTCCTCCGTACAGAACAGCTTCAACTCTGGGATGTTGGTGGGTTTCCTCACATGAACTGCTCACTTCAGGTCCTTCCACAACATTTCCATTGGATTAAGGTCAGGACTTTGACTTGGCCATTCCAAAACATTCACTTTATTCTTCTTTAACCATTCTTTGGTAGAACGACTTGTGTGCTTAGGGTCGTTGTCTTGCTGCATGACCCACCTTCTTTTGAGATTCAGTTCACGGACATATGTCCTGACATTTTCCTTTAGAATTCGCTGGTATAATTCAGAATTCATTGTTCCATCAATGATGGCAAGCCGTCCTGGCCCAGATGCAGCAAAACAGGCCCAAACCATGATACTACCACCACCATGTTTCACAGATGGGATAAGGTTCTTATGCTGGAATGCAGTGTTTTCCTTTCTTCAAACATAACGCTTCTTATTTAAACCAAAAAGTTCTATTTTGGTCTCATCCGTCCACAAAACATTTTTCCAATAGCGTTCTGGCTTGTCCACATGATCTTTAGCAAACTGCAGACGAGCAGCAATGTTCTTTTTGTAGAGCAGTGGCTTTCTCCTTGCAACCCTGCCATGCACACCATTGTTGTTCAGTGTTCTCCTGATGGTGGACTTATGAACATTAACATTAGCCAATGTGAGAGAGGCCTTCAGTTGCTTAGAAGTTACCCTGGGGGTCCTTTGTGACCTTGCCGACTATTACACGCCTTGCTCTTGGAGTGATCTTTGTTGGTCGACCACTCCTGGGGAGGGTAACAATGGTCTTGAATTTCCTCCATTTGTACACAATCTGTCTGACTGTGGATTGGTGGAGTCCAAACTCTTTAGAGATGGTTTTGTAACCTTTTCCAGTCTGATGAGCATCAGCAACGCTTTTTCTGAGGTCCTCAGAAATCTCCTTTGTTTGTGCCATGATACACTTCCACAAACACGTGTTGTGAAGATCAGACTTTGATAGATCCCTGTTCTTTAAATAAAACAGGGTGCCCACTCATACCTGATTGTCATCCCATTGATTGAAAACACCTGACTCTAATTTCACCTTCAAATTAACTGCTAATCCTAGAGGTTCACATACTTTTGCCACTCACAGATATGTAATATTGGATCATTTTCCTCAATAAATAAATGACCAAGTATAATATTTTTGTCTCATTTGTTTAACTGGGTTCTCTTTATCTACTTTTAGGAATTGTGTGAAAATCTGATGATGTTTTAGGTCATATTTATGCAGAAATATAGAAAATTCTAAAGGGTTCACAAACTTTCAAGCACCACTGTATGTTTTGGACAAATCGCCCATGCCTACGCGTACCTACTGTGTGTGTGTGTGTGTGTGTGTGTGTGTGTGTGTGTGTGTGTGTGTTTAATTATGTACATGTAGCATGTGACATATGTTGTGTTCTGTTTCAGATGCAGACTCTGGTCAGGACATGTCAGAGTTTAACTGGGACGATTATCTGGAGGAGACGGGCGCGCTGTCTGTACCTCACCATGCCTTCAAACACGTAAGCAAACAGTTTGGAGTTGTGAGTTGTGACTCCTCTTCTGCTTCCTGCTAATAACACACACACACACACACACACACACACACACACACACACACACACACACAGCCTGATTTGGGACACGCAGTTAGTCGCAGTATTGCACATCCATGATGAAATAACACATGACCATGCAAATGCTCTCTCGATTTTGCATTTTACAGAAGTGCAATTTTCATATGAACTGTAAAATAATATCTTTGTATTCTTTCGATTCCATGGAGAAACACACACACACACACACACACACACACACACACACACACACACATGCACGGAAGTCTCTGTGAAAATGTGCAAGTGTAATTTAATTTTGGGTTCGTTTGTATATTATTAATCAGCGGAACCCCACTGAGACGAGTGTCTTGTTTTCAGAGGGGAGCTGTATATTTATGACCAAATCATAAAAAATTAATGAGAAAATATAACTGGCAAACATGAGAAAGGGAAATGATGATGGATAATGCATTTCAGGGAAATTAAGTGGAAGTAAATTCAAATGAGGACTCACAAATAAAAGGAAATGAAGCCTTCTGCTGCCCATAAAATCACAGTGTAATGTGAGATTAAATAAAGGAGACGGAAATACAATAATAAAACCTGCAGCTGATCATAAATGATTAACTGTGACCAACCTGCATGATTTTTATCCCTCGCTGGCTGAAAGGCCCGAAGGGGGATTATGTCGTGGCGATGTCCGTCCTGGGAAGGGTTCTCACGTTCTGAAATCAACTCCTCTCACAATTTTTGGAGGAATTTCACGAAACTTGGCAGGATTCTTTGTTATACATCGGTAATGCGCAGATTGTAATTTCGTTAAATTGGGTCACATTTTATCAGAGTTACAGCCCTTGATGAACAAAATTATAATTTGACAATTTCATGAGTGTGTGTTTTCCTTCTGAAATCAACTCCTCTCTCAGTTTTTGGAGGAATTTCATGAAACTTGGTAAAAGGCCTCGTTATATGTCGGTAATACGCATATTGTTATTTTGTTCAATTCGGTCGCATTGTACCAGAGTTACAGCCCTTGATTAACAACCTTGTACTTTCACAATTTCATGAAGGTGTGCTCGCCTTCTGACATAGACTCCTCTCACAATTTTTGGACGAATTTCTCGAAGCTTGGCAAAAGGCCTTGTTATATGACGGTAATACGCAGATTGCGATTTCATTTCGTTTGTGAAATTTTTCCCAGAGTTTTGACCCTTGATTAAATAACTTGTACTTTGACAATTTCATGAAGGTGTACGTTCTTCTGAAATCGACTCCTCTCACAATTTGTGGAGGAATTTCACCAAACTTGGTAAAAGGATTCTTTGTTATATGACAGTTATACGCAGATTGAAATTTCGTTTAATTTGGGCAAATTTTTACCAGATTTATGCCCTTGATTATTAACAAACTTGTACTTTGGCAATTTCATCAAGGTGTGCTTGCTTTTTGAAATCAACTTCCTTCACAATTTTTATCCCCCGCTGGCCGAAAGACCCGAAAGGGGGATTATGTTGTGGCACTGTATGTCCGTCCGTCCATCTGTCCGTTCCGGAAAGGGTACTCACCTTCTGAAATCAACTCCTCTCACAATTTTTGGAGGAATTTCACGAAACTTGACAGAATTATATGTCGATAATACACATATTGCAATTTTGTTCAATTCAGTCGCATTTTACTAGAGTTATGGCATAGTTACCAGCGGGGGATATTGTGCTCTCGGAGCACTTTTTTTTTTTTTTTGAGTGTTTTCCTTATGTCGTGTTTATTTCACATGCGAGACTTTTAGTCTGGGTGTCATGGGACGTCCCAAATGCCAGACTCGCTGTTTGTCATATTGCGAGGCCTGTTCATCATTCACAATATTTGTGTTCCGAGCCGACACTGAAAATTTGTCGGGCAGAACAAAATCATGTAAAAATCAGGCTGAATTCAAGTCCTCAGACCCCAGCATAACACACGAATAACATTTTTGGGGTTGGGGTAGCTTCCTTAAAGTGCTAATTTGGATTCAAGTGGGAATACTTTCAGGCATGAGAAGTTCAGTAACCATGCTCTGTTTCTTCTCAGATGGATCAAGGCCTCCAAACAGGTCTGTCTCCAGGTATGAAGCTGGAGGTTCTGGTGCGTGGAGAACCCGATAGTGCTTACTGGGTGGCCACCATCATCACCACCTGCGGCCAGCTGCTCCTATTACGCTACGAAGGCTACCACGACGACCGTCGTGCTGACTTCTGGTGCGACGTCATGACCGCCGACCTGCACCCCATCGGCTGGAGCAGGCAGCAGGGTCGACCCATGAGACCACCTGAGGGTGAGAGTAGGGGGTTATGGGTGATCAAGTTTCTATTTTTCAACAGTTAATATGTTTTTGTGTGATCTTCAGGAATGCTGCATGTTCTTGGAGAGTAAAACTAGTGTTTAATTTTTAATTGCGCACCATTCCTGTCATAAATATTCATGAAAACGCACCATCCATGTTCTGAGTAGTAACTCGGTCAAAAAATTCCGATTTGTATCATAGTCTTCCTTTAAGCAAAGTATAGTCCAGGAGGACCTGCACATCATTCACCTACGATGTGATTTTATAATTCAGCTGGTCTGGCAGCATCAGGCAACATTGTGCAAGTTCAGACATGATTTGAAGGTACCGTGTTGAGGAAGTGGGGGATGGGGAAGCCTGTGTTGTGGTTAGATTGTACTCTATTTGAGATTACATCTCAGAATGATGCACCATCCAAAATGTGCCAGTTCTCTTTGCGAGCAAAATGCACTACTCTGTGATATGTTTGGGAGTTTGTAATGTCCAGGCCATGTTCTCTGGGAGTCCAGTTCTGCAATTTAGACATGAGTAAAAGCAAAAAGACCCAAGTTCAAGGAAGGTAGTCTGGTTTCAGCTATGGTATGGGGTCTGTATAAACGCTATTGCGCACAACAACAGTTCCGTTTTATTTACCGGGTGGTGTTTGTGTTTAGGCGTGCAAGAGAAGCATCAGGACTGGGAGTCCCTGCTGGAGAAATCTCTGTCAGAATCCTGCAGCGCCCCGGCCAACCTGCTGGAAGGGGTGAGTAATATAGAGCTGAGGTCAGAAGTTTACATACACTCATCATGGACATGAATGTCATGGCAATATTGGACTTGCAGTGATTTTCTTTGAACTGATCTTGTTCTGGCGAAGAATGATGATGCAAGATATACATTTTTAATAGGGAAAAAAAAAAGAACTTGGCGCATGACTGTTAATTTATTTTGAGTTTTCTGAAATCAGCACACGGTCAAAATTATATATCAAAGTCCCTCCCGTACCAGGACCTGGTCTTCCCAGGCAGTCTCCCATCCCAGTACTAACCGGGCCCTGAAGGTGCACTGGGTGGCACCAATCTCTGTTTCTATAGCCCTAGGCCTCTTGGTGATTACATAGCAAGGGTTACAGTGGGAGGTTGGTCCTCTGGTAACTGCAAGAGTTTGATGTCCTACTCACAAAATCTGTATTGTAGCATGCCTCGCCAGATGGCAGTAAGTACCATTTTTGTGATGGTCTTTGGTGTGACCTGACTGCAAGTAGAACTCACATCGATCTCCTGGTCGAGAGGCACACACACTAACCACCAGGCCAGCTTGCGGGCCAAAATTATATATACAGCTCACCTAATATTTTTGGTTAAATGTCCCTTAGCAAGCTTCACGTTGACCAGACGTTTTTGGTCGCCATTGACAAGCTTCTGGCAGAATTTGTTGGTTTCCTGGCAGTGACCTGACTTGTAAGCACAGTCCACAAATTTTCGATAGGGTTGAGGTCAGGACTTTGGGAAAGCCATTCCAAAAGCTTAATGTCATCCTGCTTTATTCACCCCACCACCATCTTTGATGTATTTGGGGTCACTGTCCTGTTAGAACACCCAACGGTGTCCAAGTTTCTACCATTTTAGCTGGTGGTTTGAGGTCATGCTGAAGAATTCTGAGGTAGTCCTCGTCCTCCTTCGTTATTCCATCCACTTTGGGGAACCATACTTAACAGTTGGTACAGTGTTCTTGTGGCTGAACCCCTGACCCGTTACTCCTCCAAACATGCCTCTGGTTATTGTGGCCAAACAACTCAATCTTTGTCTCATCTGAGCCTAAAACTTTCCTCCAGTTGAAGGTGTCGATTTTGGAGCAGGGTCTTCTTTCTTGGATTGTAGCCTCTTGGGCAATGCCGATCAAAAGCTCACTTGACTGTAGAGTGATCCAGCAGCTTCCAATTCATGGCAGGTTTGTGCCTTGGTGGCTCCTGGGATGTTCTTGAGCATCCAAACCAATTTTCTCTCAGCTGAGGGTGACAGTTTGGGTCTTTTTTTTTTTTTTTCCCCCAGACCTTGGTAAAGTGGTCACACCTCCCAAAAACGTATATTTGTCAAACAAACCCTTTTTATGTTCACACTGAGAAGTTCCCAGCTGTAGTCAATCATGATCACGAACAGGAAGTTAAGAGGTCTTGGTTTTGGCAAGTCAAAAGACATTTTGGAACTTTTAGCCACACTAAATTCATAATCTAAGTTGTGTTTGGATATTTTTGACCCTGTATGTATCATTTTGACCCTGTGCTGATTTCAGAAAATGCAAAATAAATTAAAACTGGTGCACCAAATTCTTGTTTGTTTGTTTTTTCTGTTAAAGACGAATGCTGTGCAATCATTTTGCCCCAGAAAAAGGTGTGTACATAGGAAGCATGGAAGGTCTTAAGGGTGTGTGTGTGTTATTTTTCCATGACCCTTAGGCCCAGCGTGGCTGCAACCCAGTCGACCTGCTTAGTCCAGGTCTTGGCGTGGAGCTGGTAGATAAAGAAGATGCCGAAGTGGTCTGGGGTGCAACAATTGAGGATAACGTCGGGGGCCGACTCCGTGTCCGCTACGCTGGCACAGAAGGACTCCCAGACATACATTCCATCACCTGGATCTTCTACCTGAACCCCCTGCTCCACCTCCCGGGCTGGGCCAAAGAGCACGGCTGCACCCTCAGACCCCCATCAGGTGAGCCACAAACCTTTCTCTAGCGCAGTTTTCAGTTCTGCTTCGCTTTTTGGAACGTAATTAGAAAGCAACAGCATGTTATACCAAAGTATTAGTTGGTTTCTAGCATTTCTACCAAAACTTAGTATTTCGCAAACCACACTTTGGGAAGCACATTTCTTGCCTCTATAAAAGCAGAGACTTTTTTTTTTTTTTAAGATACAGTCCAGTTGAAAATCAGGAACGAAACGTTTGTTTATCCACAAACCTGCTGTTAGGTTTTATGGTCCTTCATGATCAGATATCAATATTTACAATTGATTTGTATCTAATGAATCACATGAATTATATTTAATGATAATGGCTATTGGGGCGGCACGGTGGTGTTGTGGTTAGCGCTGTCGCCTCACAGCAAGAAGGTCCGGGTTCGAGCCCCGTGGCCGGCGAGGGCCTTTCTGTGTGGAGTTTGCATGTTCTCCCCGTGTCCGTGTGGGTTTCCTCCGGGTGCTCCGGTTTCCCCCACAGTCCAAAGACATGCAGGTTAGGTTAACTGGTGACTCTAAATTGAGCGTAGGTGTGAATGTGAGTGTGAATGGTTGTCTGTGTCTATGTGTCAGCCCTGTGATGACCTGGCGACTTGTCCAGGGTGTACCCGCCTTTCGCCCGTAGTCAGCTGGGATAGGCTCCAGCTTGCCTGCGACCCTGTAGAACAGGATAAAGCGGCTAGAGATAATGAGATGAGATGAGATAATGGCTACTGAGCAAGCTCATGATGATTATAGTACTCTTTAGCAGAATCCAGGTGTTACGTCATTGCATCTGATGTATCATATCTCAATGTTCTGCTCGAGTTGATATTTGACGATTTTTCGTCGTTATCTTATCACTTTGGCTTGAACAGTGAGCTGTGTTACAGTTTAGCAGATCAATACAGCAGAGGATCAGAGTCCATGAGCTTATATGAGATAAACATTGTGTATTTGTTTAAGTGTTATTTATTCTGGTTAAATTATTTTTGTGTGACTTGGATTTGTGTGTGTGTGTATAGTTTTGCTTCCGTTGCGCAATAAGGAGGAATGGGAGGAGGTAAGACAGGCCATCGCGAATCAGCCACAGGATTCGAGTCTTAGTGAGGAGTTCTATAAGGTGAGCAAATAATTGACTTCTGTACGTATGATCATTTACTCGAATGTGAACGTTGATGAATATTTAACCTCCTAGGGCCTAGCGGTCACATACGTGGACAGCACTTTTTAGAAATTCAGAACAAGAATCCACATATGTGGACATACTTTTTCTCAAAAAGTACATCTTATCAAAGATGATGCTTAGTTTTTATTCTAATCAGGTTCTAATAAGCCCAAATAGCAAAAAGAAATAAAAAATGCATGTCAAAAAACAGCTTGGGTCTTAGGAGGTTAAATGAGGAAAGCATAACAGGTTGGAGGTTGATATTGTGTGTGTGTGTGTGTGTGTGTGTGTGTGTGTGTGTGTGTGTGTGTGTGTGTGTGTTCAGGATCGTCCAGCCATCACTCCGCACTGCTTTGCTGAGGGGATGAAGCTGGAAGCAGTAGATCCGGTTGCACCTTTCACCATCAGCCCTGCTACTGTTGCCAAGGTAACAAACACCCTCACCTGCCCAGGTGACAATATATCTGTCCTGCCACTAGAACTAAATTCCAACACGCTCTTATCTTTCTGCCTAAGGTAACAGGAAGGTGTCCACTTTTAACCTTCTCAAAATATTTGGATCATATGAACATGAATATTGTAAACACACAACCCGAAATGGACCTGCCCACTCTCTTACCCTGTGTCCGAAATCACTCCCTACTCACTATATAGGGCGCATCTCCCATAACCCGGTACGGGACGGAACAGTATCGTTACGTATTTTAATGCAGTGTCACGTATTTTCTTAGATTTGCCTTCCGAGTTTTTATACGCTGTTCCATCCCATGTACAAGTGTTCCATCCCGCAATACCATTTTTGTGACGTTTATTTCCATAATGTATAATCTTACCGTTTTTTGTTCCAGTTTCACAGAGACATCCGTCACGTCCGCCATTTTATTAATCGGTACTTACATTAGTCATCCCGCCTTTATAGATGAACCCGTCCCGTCACGTATGATAAATAAAGTTGGAAGAAAAACAATAGATTGTTTAGTTGTTTTATTGTCAAAACATATAACTTAACTACTAGGGCTGTAATGATACACCCAACTCACGATTCGATTCGTATCGCGATTTTTGACCCACGATTCGATACACCCACGATTTTTTTAAAAATGTTTTTTAAAGTAGTAAATTTGACTTATTAACATTTACTTACTTACATTAACTATTTAATAACAAATAATTCAGACCACTGCAGAGAATGAGTAATATGTATGCAAAAATGAACAAATGTATATCCAAAGATTGTTTTATTTCTCAAAATAATACTGTTGAGCCGGAAGCTCTGTTTTTTTCGGTTCTGAAAAAGTCATTTTTCCAAATCGTGTAAATCCGTTAAGATTTTTTTTTTGGGGGGGGTATAGGGGTGGCTCTCTCACTGTCTCACTCTCATAGGGCCAATGATTTTCTGTGATCGCGGAAAACAGATGGAAATTACGGAATTTTTATGGTGAAACATTGCTCGCGTGTCAAAATGTAACTGCCGCAGAAGGCTTCCGCCCAAGCAGACATGCCTTCAGTGTTGCCAGATATTGCTAACGTTTTCCACCCCAAAATGTGTTCAAAACCAGCCAAAAAGCACCTAAACCCGCCCAATCTGGCAACACTGCATGCCTTTCCGGTCAAGTGATTGTGATTGGCTTGTGGCACACCTAGCCAGCCAATGAGCTGCTTGTTTACAGATTCGCTCCCCGCGTCGCAACCAGAATGGCGACCGCTTAAAAGAAATGAATGCTCTGCCAGTGGCGAGTGTGGACGTTGAGTGACTCGCAGAAGATTATCGCAGGTCGGCGAAAAAACGACTTACTAATAGATATAAAAAAATAAAAGTAATTTAAGTAAGTTTAAAATGTAATTTAAATAAAAAGTAAAGTATTCATAAATTGAAGTTTGGAAGCGCCTCTGTTTTTGGGCTGAGGAGAAGTTTGAAAGGGTGTACCGCGATTCTGCCTTCTTGTATCGCGACACAGATCGTGGCTCTGCGTATCGTGATTTCGATTTCGATATGCATATTGTTACAGCCCTATTAACTACTATTTATTCATCTATTTTACAATTTCTTGCCTCTACCTCTACCTTTTCGTTTCTTCAGCTGACACATTTCAAGTTCTTATCTTTTTTGATCTGTGCTTCTGTTTTATGACCCACATTTTCGCAATCAGTATGAAACCACGTTTTACATTCATTGCACGTAAAATACAAATCTGAATCTTCTGGTAACTTGCAACTACGGTAAAGCCTTTCTACGTGAATGGTTCTGTGTGACGTCACGCCGAGCTATATTCCGTAATTGGAGTTCCGGGCTTTTAGAGTTCCGGGATTTTAGATCAATTTCGATTGAAAATATCGTGAATACAACGTTAATACAATGTGACGGGATATAATTACACTGGATAATCAAAGAATACATGACAGTGATACGTGTGAGTACAAGATGTGAAATATTTAGGGGTTTCATACTTAGAAAACGTAACGTTATTGTAATGTACCATCCCGTATTGGGTTCTGGGAGACACCATGGAGTCCACCAGGGGGCGAGATATTGTTTTCGGTGGGGTTTCTTTGTTTGTTTATTTCTTTTTCTTTGTTAATGATATTACGGGAAAACGGCTGGACCAATCTTCATGAAACTTTCAGGATAGATGGGCATTGGTCTCAAATAGAACCTCCAACATTTTGGGGGTCGTCCGTTCAAGGTCAAGGTTTTTTTGGTGACTGCTTCATATAGAGGCAGTAGCCACTATGTCATCGTGCTGTAAGAGTGTAAAGGCCTCTGCATGCTCTTGCGACAAGGCTTTCGTAGATAGCTTTTCGCAGACAGTTGTAATTTATCGTTGAACGGGGAGTATAGGCGTGCGCGATGTTATTCACCACCACAACGCAAGGGGGCGCGAAGTCGCAAAATCACTAGGAGTAGTTGGTGGGTGTGGTTAGTGGAGTGTTTATCTTCCAGTTACTGAGCAACAGGTCATTCAACACCGCTGTCCTTATAATGACTAGAACTGGAGTCGTATAGATGTACGTACTTCCTCACTTCCTTGATCAACCGCTCTTTGTGCTGCTCCATCTTCGCTCGTGTTTTTAAAAATGGCGGTCGTGAAAACAAACCAAACCGGGGAAGTAGGGAAGCGGAAGTGTGTGTACAGCGGATGTAGAATGGACCAATCGGAGCCCTCTTGTCTGCGACGCTGTCTGCGAGGCTGTCTGCGGTGGTCACAAATTTTGGGAGGTGCGCGCAGAGCGTCTGCGAAGCGGGGGGGGGGGGGGGGGGGCTTCGCAGACGCCATCTGCGAGGACTGGGTTGTCAGCATAAATTGGCCCTAACAGTCACACAGTACGGTGTGTTCTGATTGGTTGAGAGCAGCAGAGAATCAGAATTAGAATCATGTTTATTGGCCAAGTATGGTCACACACAAGGTCAAGGTCACCAAAAAGGTCAAAATCGTTTTTTCGCAATATCTTCCTTCATATTCATCACAAGTGCTGTTGGGTAAGATTTGTTTTGCCTGGCAACACTTGTTCTCTCCTGTTTCAAATTTCTATCCCACAATGCCTTGCGCGAACGCGGAAAGCCCACCACGTGACGCATGACATACAGTAGTATCTTGAATTGGGTCATGGTGAAGCAGGAAAAAATAGCAGAGAATTTAGGGCCATGTGGCTTGAAATTAATAAATTGTTCTATTTTTTTTAAAAAAACGTATAAAATTGGAAGTCCGTGATTCGAATTCTGTAGCTTGCTGACTTTGGGACTGCGGTTGTCATGAATGGTTTTGCGCTCGGGTTTCCGTCGGTGGAGGGTTTATAGCATCAATCACCGAAGTCCTTTATGTTAGGACTGTTAATGTTATAATCATGTTGTCTGTTGTCACCCAAATGAGGATGGGTTCCCTTTTGAGTCTGGTTCCTCTCGAGGTTTCTTCCTCATGTCGTCTGAGGGAGTTTTTCCTTGCCACCATCGCCACAGGCTTCTCATTGGGAATAGATTAGGGATAAAATTAGCTCATATTTTAAGTCGTTCAAATTCCGTAAAGCTGCTTTGCGACAATGTTTATTGTTAAAAGCGCTATACAAATAAACTTGACTTGACTTGACTTTCGGTCCACTGAACAACAATAATTGGGTGTCGGGGAAAATTCCTTTTATGATCTAGACTTGAAAAATCTGAAAAGCAATCTAGCTTTAAAATGACTCAGACTTTCTTCGTCTTCCTTTTTTCTTCCTCGTATTTTCCTTCCGCTGCTGGCTGCCACTTGCAAAAACGCAAAATACATTACAGTCCCGAAAACGTAATTATGAACACTATATTCTGCTCATAATAGATCTCCTTAAATCCTACATAGTTCACCTTTCACCAAATAGCTTTATATCGCATATCTTTTCAGCAGAACCGCTCAAGTAATCAAGTATTTTGATCACGATTCGAAGCTTTGGCTTCCACAATTAAACAATATTGAGTGTCATATTGGTGAGCAACAGGCATTGCACACACCATTACCTAGGTGTATTTGTCCGGATGTTATATCGTGCATTCTGTTGGTTCTGTGATAATAACACAAAGTTCAATACACATGATTGTTCTTGAACTGACTCAATAATAGTGGTGAAAAATTCATGATTTTAACATTGAGCATATCATTTGTAGTCCTGAACATCATCTCTGAATATTTTTAGTTTGTTTCTGTTGCCTTCTTTCTTTTTGTCTCTCCTGTGTATTTATACTGCACTAGGGCATGCCTTACAGCACACTCCTCCTTCAGCCAGAAAGGTTGCGCTCTCGTTATCTGTTTTTTTTTTTCCTGCAGAGGCGTGCATATGCCGCCTCAGCAGCCCTCCTAAACTCCCTCATGCTGTTTTCCAGCAGGGTGAAGTGTACCGGTACAACTCCTACCTACTTATAAACACTAGTTTATAAAAGGTGCTTCTACATTGCTGTGTCATCAGGCCCAAAAATGAATGAAAAGTGCTTTTTCTCAAACAACTTTCCTCTTGGTTAATGTACGAGTGTCCTCATGCCCTAAAGCATTTACAAGAAATGGATCTCTGGTTAGTGCTCGAGATTCACTTCCTTATTTTCTTGGTGTTTGTGGAAGTTGTGTCTTTTTTAAATACCGAAAGCAGGTGATTTGCATGAACGTGTGTTCTTGTATCGCAAAGAACGAAAAATACAAAATGATTCTAAATGGGTATTTACTACTTTAACCAGTACTGTGCCACATATAAAGGCCCAAATTACATTCATTCAGAAGCAGGAGTCATCATGGAGGATCTGCTCTCAGCTTTGCGCTCACACTCAGGCGGTGTGGGTTTATACCTTGTACGTGTGCGTTTTGCATTGCAGGTGTTCGGTGATCAGTTCTTCTTGGTGCAGATGGATGATATGAGCGACGAAGCCGAGAGAAAAGGAGGAACCAGGTTGTTTGTGTGTCACAGGGACAGTCCTGGAATCTTTCCTGCACAGTGGAGTTTCAAGAATGGAGTGAAGCTCAGTCCGCCACCAGGTAGAACAGTTACAAAATTCCTCTTTGTCGTCATCGTTTAAGATGGCTTTTAGTTGTCTTTCTATTTGAAGCTATGAATAATTGTGCACAGTGGCAGCAAATACAAGGGAAAGAACAAAACAGAGCCTTGTGGCACAGTAAAACTTATTTTTGCATGTGCGAGGATGCCTTTAACATTTTAAAGAATACTTATGGTCAGTCGCATGAGATCTGGAAGAGGAAACAGCTGTTCTTTAATCCCAACAAAATTTTCTTGTTAGTCTAGTAGAATTTTGTGATTTATGGTATGTAAATTGCCCCGATATCAAAGTAGTACAAGCAGATGCAAGAGGTGCAACCCTGAGTATCATCGAGTACCTGGGCATTTACTACTTTAACCAGTACTGTGATGAGGCCGAAATGCTGACTAAGAATTTCTGTCTGATTCAGGTGCAAGTATGAGCGAAGCTGATGAACTATAGCCCCGTCTAAATTTGGGATGTTGGAAATAAGAATATAGCAAAGACAAAGATTGCACATGCATGCTTGCAAAGGTTTCTTTAGATTTTCCATTGCTATAGTTCTCGCTGACGAATGAAAGAATTTTGCCAGTGTGTTTCCACACTTAAAATGTTTTTGTTTTTCTGGTCTGCCTACGTTCGTGTGGTTTGAAATCCGTCAGAACTGAATATGTCGAACGTAATGTGTCACTTAATGTGTTTTCGATCAACACATCGTGCGTTAAACTTTGTTTTAGGGAAATAAAAGATGGCAGGGTAAACTGAATAATTTCAGGTTAAGAGCGAAGCTGAAAACAAACATCTCTTTTTCCATCTCTGACACTGGAAAAGAGATGGATTGAAAGGTACGTTGAAGGTGTCCCTGGCAGTGTTGAGGATGACTAATATGCAGATAATTTGTGTTTCAAATATTTGAATAGTTCTTTGGGCTGAGGGACTTTTTTGTATTATCCAGAGAAGAATGAACAAATGACAGTGAAGCAGATAATCGTATGGTACTCTCATCAGCACGACTTGTTAATGGTGTCTTTTGTCTGGTGTGTGTGCAGGGTACCAAGGGCAGGACTTTGACTGGGCTGACTATCTGAAACAGTGCGAGGCTGAGCCAGCCCCGCAACACTGCTTCCCCTCTGTGAGTCTTGTTTCTTTCCACAATAATTCAGCTGTTATTATCGTGTGGTCGAACACCAGAGATATAAAATAAATGTGTAATTTGATGTTAAACTTATCCTATCGCTCTGCGTAAAACGAAATTGTTTTGCATGTGTGCTTTCCTTGTATCAGGACCCCTCTGATCAGTGTTATAAAGAATCCATGATGCTGGAGGCTGTTAATCCTGTTTGCCCTCAAAACATTCATGTGGCCACAGTCACCAAGGTCAAAGGTCAACATATCTGGATTAGACTAGAAGGTGATTCACCCATTTATGCAATATTTTGTTTTGAAATTTTGCAGTTACTAGAGCATTTGTTTTCCCTTAATATAATCAAGCTATTATTTGTAAATGTTTTTCTGGGGCTGCAGGAATAAAATAGAAATAGAATGGAATAAAACGTAAAGACTATCATGAAGACGACACATTTTCAGGCAATAATAATTACGTACTGGTCAATTGCATAGTGTATATATAGTTAGTGTAGTAGTTTGTGTGTGTATATATAGAAAATAAGTAAACGGTAGGGAAATGATTTTATCCAGCACAAAAATACATAATAGTATGTATTTTTGTAAAAGTCACAAAGTCATGAATCATCTGGTATAAATCTGTGATCAGTGGTGTGCAGACTACACTGAGATCAAGACATATGAATGAAGAAACACGACCCAGATACGAAGCCGGTATTTGAACATTTACGACTTTAACCAGCGCTTTTTTTTTTTTTTAGTACTGTGATGAGGTGTAAATCCTGACTGAAAGGATCAAGGATTTTTATTGTTATTGTGATTCACAATGAACTTCAGTTTGGCACTCTCCTAGCAGCAATTAAAAAGGATTTTTAAAAAAAAGGAAATCATTTTATGTATGTGATTCATGTGGAAGTATAAACTTAACTCCTGAGCTAAGTTAGGTCATTTACTGCATTAGCCAGGACTGTTTCATAAAAAGGCAACTCAATAGAGGGATGTACTTTGTTTCAGTAGAGGGGGTGGGTTAGATTATGAGAAAAGGGAGCTTTTTTCGTGTTTTTCATGGCAGGAAGCAGAGGACTTTAAAATTACATAATGCTTCTTTAAGTTTTGATTTTCTCTCTTTTATTTTTTTGGTCTTTAGGAGTAAAACAACCTGTTCCAGAGATCATAACACATATGGACTCCATGGACATCTTCCCTGTGAGTTGGTGTGAAACTAATGGCTACCCTCTTCAATACCCCTGCAAACCCAAAGGTGAGTGAGAGCAAGAGCGTGAGAGAGAGGATATATGTGCCCAAATCCAGAATCCAGGGACACATGTCCGCCTGGGGGCATTTTGAGTTATTGACAGGTTCAGAAAGTACAGTTTCTAAGCTTTCTAATGATGCCTTCCATGTGGAGATCTGACAATATTTGAAGAATGTGTGGCCTTTTGAAAGTGTATACCTCTTAAAACAGAAAAGGGAGAAAATCGCCCTCAAAGGCCAAGTTTGCATTAGACCGTATCTGTCTCGTTTTCTTCGCGGATGCACTGTCCGTTTACATTAAAACGCCGGGAAACGGGAATCCGCCAGGGTCCACGTATTCAATCCAGATCGTGTCTGGTCCGGTGCTGTGTAAACATTGAGAATACGCGGATATGCTGTGCTGAGCTCTAGCTGGCGTCTCATTGGAAAACGCAGCGATTTGGGAAACGCCAAAAATCACACGGCCAAAAAATCGTACGTCTGGTTGTGACCTAGGCTTAATTAAACCACAACACTCTCCGTTACATGCAAAAATAACCACACAGCCTTAGATTAATAAACTCACCCCATCAGAAAGAGAAACGGCGCCTTGCACACACCAATGCCTCCGATGGAATGTAATCCTAGCTTCCTTTTGGTTGGGTTTTTTTGCTAGAAATGGTTATCTCCGATGTAAATACTGTGTGTCTGTTTGCTTCGCGGTGTTTCAGCTCCTCTGCGCTCTGTTTAGCTTGCTCATTCCATAGTGAAATTACACACCTGTATGCAGCTTAAGTAGCCATGCGCTCAGCTCGTATCATACAGCTGATTCGCGAAAAAAAAAAGACTTAAATCATCATGTGAATGGCCCATATGGTAATTTACCCACACCCCCTAGCAGGCTACAGTCCTGACAAAAATGAGACAATTTGCAACAAAAAATGTATGCTTTTCCAACAAAACAATCTATTATCTGAAATACTGATTGCATTCTTCAAGATCTCAACTTGCACATGATGGAAAAAAACAAAAATCACAAATTTCGAAAAAAAAATGCTTCTTTTGCGATTATCTCGGATTCGTTTTGGCCGACATGCGTCCCTGGATTCGGTGAGGCGTCACATATGTCAGTGATGCTGACATACACCCTGACAAACTTAAAGCTAGACTGCCTTTCAGATTTTTCAAGTGTAGGTCATAAAAAGAATTTTCCCCAACACCCAATTATTTTTGTTTCGTGGACCGAAAGCTACAGAATTCAAATCACAGACCTCCAATTTTTTTTTAAATAGAACAATAAATGAATTTAGGGCCACATGGCCCTAAATTCTCGGTTATTTTTTCCTGCTTCATCATGACCCAATTCAAGATACTACGTCATGCATGACATGGTGGGCTTTCCCTGTTCACGCAAGGCATTGTGGGATACAAATTTGAAACGGGAGAGAAAAATGGAGGACGTGAGTGTGCGAATGAAACGTGAAAGACCGACTACAGTAACAAACGGAAAGCGAGAAGAAAAAAGACGTTATGTTACCGTATATACGAAGGAAAGAAAACATAAGCAGGACCGAACTAATAAATATCGGCGCTCAGCGAGCACCTCGGTGTGATCAGCTGTTCGTTTAGCGACAGAATGATGGAACTGTCAGTGCACGCTCAAAGGTAAACCTGCGCATGCATGCACGCACACACACACCTCTGTCTGCTCGACTGCGTGAAGCGAGCGATTTCATGCACATTATTTGCTTTAATCCCCTCAAATTAAATAACTCCGAAATCACAATGATCAAATTTCATAAAGGACTAAATTTCACCGATTTTATGAAATCGAAAGGCCGTCTCGCTTTAAGTTCAGACCTAACGGGGCCTTGCAAATTTTCTATACACAAATTAAAGTCTCTCTAATATTTGAATTGAGCTCAACTGCAGTGCTAAATGAACATTTTCTCGCACATGCATCACTGTTGTTGCTCTGTATTCACACTCACAATCACTATTCGGTTCTCAGAATTCCCTGTGTGTGATCGCCTCATCCTTGCACCAGATCCATGAGGATCTTCACATTTCTGTTCACTCATTTATAACTTATAGAAAGTTGTGGTTTCAGTTTTTCAGAGTCCGTCAGTGCAGGTTTATTGATTTTTTGTGTACGTGTTTGTTCCCACTGCAGTTGAAAAGCAGAAGAAAATCGCCGTCGTCCAACCGGAGAGGCAGTAAGGACCACGATTTGAATGTGACAAATAGCTGTGTATAATTTCAATATTTGCAGACTAATCCTTTCTTTCTCTTGCACCTACAGCAGAGTGCCAGCTAAAGACTCCTCTCCTGATGCCCTCAAACAGCCTCTGAACAGCCAGACAGAGATGAGTAAGTGTTTGCGACTTCATCATCCAGAAACACCTACACACACGCATGTCCTTTTACATCCACTAAAGAGAACAGGCTTTTCCTTGTTCGTTTGTTTTAATACAAACGCTTTGAAATGGCAGTCGGCGTTATCTAACTTTCATACTGCAGTGATGAGGAAGGAAAAACACTTGAGGAAAGTAATGAAAGGGGAACTGTATGGAATCAATTTTGTGCCAAAATGTTCATACAATACTTTTGAAATATCAAACAAAAACGACAAATCAAAATACAAAAAAAAAGTCAATTTTTTTAGACTGGCAAACAAATTATTCGTGTAATCGTGCAAAATATCAGTCTATTACTCTTCAGAAACCTTTTATTTTTGTTCCGCGTCTTTCTCAGTTTTGTTTGACGTAATTTATTTTGGTTGCGATTCCAGCTTTCTCGTTTGCGCTCCCTGACTTTTTGCTTGCAGTTTTGGCACAAACTTCACGTGTGGGTGGGCTGTCCAGGAATGCATTCCCATTGGCTAACTTGTGTTTGACTGACAGCTACGCTCAGCCATTCCCTACTCGGATTTTGGCGGACTGTTTGACGAGTGACCAATCCATTGACGGTAAACAAGGATCGAGTGGACTTCAGTGGCGACTATGATATTGAATTAATTCAACAAAGTGTAAATTCAATATCATAGTCGCCACTGAAGTCCACTCAATCCTTGTTTACCGTCAATCGATCGGTCACTCGCCAAACAGTCCGCCAGAATCCGAGTAGGGAATGGCTGAGCATAGCTGTTAGTCAAACACAAGTTAGCCAATGGGAATGCATTCCTGGACAGCCCACCCACACGTGAAGTTTGTGCCAAAACTGCAAGCAAAAAGTCAGGGAGCGCAAACGAGGAAGCTGGAATCGCAACCAAAATAAATTACGTCAAACAAAACTGAGAAAGACGCGGAACAAAAATAAAAGGTTTCCGAAGAGTAATAGACTGATATTTTGCACGATTACACGAATAATTTGTTTGCCAGTCTAAAAAAATTTACTTTTTTTTGTTTTTTTGTATTTTGATTTGTCGTTTTTGTTTGATATTTCAAAAGTATTGTATGAACATTTTGGCAGAAAATTGATTCAATAGAGCTGAAGGCAAATTTTTTATGATTTAAAATTCTATTTATCTCATTTTATTAAATATCGGAATGCATTTTTGATCGCTATTTTGTCGCTGCTATAGCAAGTTATGAGTGTTTGAAATATGCTCTGTAATACACTACCGTTCAAAAGTTTGGGGTCACCCAGACAATTTTGTGTTTTCCATGAAAAGTCACACTTTTATTTCCCACCATAAGTTGTAAAATGAATAGAAAATATAGTCGAGACATTTTTCTGGCCATTTTGAGCATTTAATCGACCCCACAAATGTGATGCTCCAGAAACTCAATCTGCTCAAAGGAAGGTCAGTTTTATAGCTTCTCTAAAGAGCTCAACTGTTTTCAGCTGTGCTAACATGATTGTACAAGGGTTTTCTAATCATCCATTAGCCTTCTGAGGCAATGAGCAAACACATTGTACCATTAGAACACTGGAGTGAGAGTTGCTGGAAATGGGCCTCTATACACCTATGGAGATATTGCACCAAAAACCAGACATTTGCAGCTAGAATAGTCATTTACCACATTAGCAATGTATAGAGCAGAGGTGGGCAAACTACGGCCCGCGGGCCACATCCGGCCCGTTGGCGTTTTTAATCCGGCCCGCGGAAGACAATCATATAAACATGATTGAGCAGATCTATAAACTATAAGCGTCAGTGTTATCACGTAGACCGGTGTTCTAGAGATCTGTCTTTCCAGTCAGTCGTATTCACGCGAGATTACATTTGCAGAGTGGTGCAGCGCGTGCCATGGAAGTCATTCTGGCGCCTGTGCCACTGATGATCTCGAGAACACAGGATAAAACTTTATACAATGAGTGGTCCTAAAAAAAGAAAAGTGGACAGTGAGTGCAGGGTGTTCAATAAAGAATGGACAACTCAATATTTTTTTGCTGAAGTCCGATCAAAGGCTGTATGTCTTATTTGCAAAGAAACCGTTGCAGTTTTAAAGGAATATAACAAGTGAATGTGAATATTAACACTTTTTCTCTTTTTAAAACTATGTTGGAGCTGTAATAAGATGGTAGTCACATGTTTACAGACATAATAATATAAAAAGTATAACTCTTAGTAATTTTGGTTGTCGTGGGTGGCTGCTGTAGTGCTGGTGTTTGTTTTTAAAGCCTAGGTCACAACTGGCCGTACGTGCTCCTACGGCCGGTCTACGTGCAAAAAACGCAAGAACCGTACGGAGGGCACGCGTGTGACGTGCTGATTTTCGAGCCGCAGAGGTTCTTTGTCATGTCAAACAAACTCTACGGGCACTTTCGTTTTTTTTTCAGGTTGCAAGACAAACTTACAGCCAACGCGCGTCTTTCTCCACGAACAAAAAAAATCGCACGCCCAAAAAATCGTACGTCCGGTAGTGACCTAGGCTTAAGTACCATGTGCTTTTGGGTGTCTGTTCCGCCCCTCATTTATGTCCGTGTCTATTATAAGCAGCTGACCTTGCTTCTGCTTATATCTGTTCCTGGACTTTTGCCTGTGGAGGTTATTCTGATCTATGAGTGGCCTTTTGGAATATGAAAACCTGTTTGGAACCTGTGTTTTGATTTTTTGAGGACTGGAAATTAGTGCTGTCAAAAATGTCGCGTTATTAACGCGTTAACTTGACTCAATTTTAACGGCGATAATTTTTTTATCGTGAGATTAACGCTCTGTGACATGATGCCATGCCCCGCACAGCCAGAGTCCTCTGCCCTCCCCCGAAGAGCCACGGTGCTCGGCTTAGGTTTCGTTTTCCCATCGGCGGCTCCAGCCCCACTTTGCAGTGGCTGTGACAAGACGTGTTATGCTCTGCAATAAAAAAAAAAAAACATTGGTACAACCAGTGTTCGAACTATGCCGATATTTTCGGGGGGTCCCTTTTTTTCCCTTGGGGGGTGCTTGCGCTTGTCTCAGAGCGCGGATCTCCATCACGCGCTCACTTCGGATATGCAAATGCTTCCCGTTACACACGATTGCTATGTCAATAAACATCATTTTGCCAATATTTTAGAGACCCCCCAACATTTCCCAAATCATGTTTTCAAGGGATCTCATGTCTGTTTCAGGGGATCTCGGATCCCCCGTGTACCCCCGTAGTTCAAACGGTGAGCAAGCCCATTCACTTTTTTATGCTGATAAGAGAATTACAATGGTTTTCCATGTGACAAAAATGTGCGATTAAATTGCGATTAATCGCGAGTTAACTATGACAGTCGCGACATTAATCGCGATTAAATATTTTAATCGCTTGACAGCACTACTGGAAATATTTCACTGAGTGACTTTGAACCTGAAAATCAGTTTGGAGTTTTTTGCTTTCTTGAGCTGTTTTGTCTGATTTTGTGGGCTGGATGGATCCAGTGCCAAACCATTGAACTGCAAACATGTTGGCATGGTGTGGTACCCAAACTGTTGAACTGCAAACATTTTGGAATGGTGTGGTACCTCTCCTACTAATGGTGGTTGGTTGTACTGGCAGGCTGGAAGTGGATGGTTAAAAAAAACACTCAGGTGTAAATCTACGAGTTCAGTGAAATGTACAAAAATGATATGTACTGATATGTAATTTAGTTCAATTTAATGATATGCAATTTAGTTGTATGTATAAAATAATACAAATACACTGGCATCCTACTCATCCTGGCAGCTCAAAGATGTAATTTAAGAATTACTAAGTGTGCTACTTTTCTTACTGTCACGTGTGTGTGTGTGTGTGTGTGTGTGTGTGTGTGTGTGTGTGTGTGTGTGTGTGTGTGTGTGTGTTAGTTACTTTTCTGGATGGATCCAGTGCCAATCTATTGAACTGCAAGCATTTTTCTGCCCTGCCTTTGTTGACTGAGAACTAAAATAAATGTCAATCTGATCTGCATTTGGGTCTCTGTCAGTGAAGGCCTTACAATAACACTAAAGCTTTTCCGGTTTATGTTCGATATGTATGAATTTGGTGCTGGCCTGGCCCGGCCCGCCTGGCAAATTTCAAAAGTCAATGTGGCCCCTGAGCCAAAAAGTTTGCCCACCCCTGGTATAGAGTGGATTTCTGATTAGTTTAAAGTGATCTTCATTGAAAAGAGCAGTGCTTTTCTTTCAAAAATAAGGACATTTCAAAGTGACCCCAAACTTTTGAAGGGTAGTGTATATCAGTCCATATGTCAAAGCAATGGCTGTAAACGAGATTCGTTGAGACCTGTGCGAGATATCGTAGGATGGAAGTAAAATGTACAGTGCGCAAATCAAAGTGACCAAGATCTGCCAACGTTCCCTGTGTCTGAAATCGCTCACTCACTCACTACTCCCTATAGAGGGAATTACTAGATAGAGGACTATACAATAAGCTCATTGGTAAAATGAAAAAACGCTTTCGGACACTAGTCCATCGCGCTGGTATTTATGTCATTACTGTCGCACATTTAAAACGTGCCAGATCAGTCGGCTGGTGGGTTTCAAAATAATAAACACATGCATGTGCTTTTGTGATAAATCCATATTATACTGACCATATTTCTGACATTAATCAATACAAAGTCCCTGCATCTTTCAGTTCTTTTAAATCAAGGCTGAATACTTTCTTCTTTGCCGCTGGCTTTTATTAAATCAAATTTAAGACTTTTAATTTGATTTCTTTCAGCACGACTGCAATGCGTGATGGGATATATTGCTTTGGTTAGTGACCATCGTTGTACACTCCTTTTCGCGATGCATTGTGGGATACTTTGGGTGCACTATATAGGGTGTAAATAATCCTCACTAAGGTTTTGGAAAGCACTACAAAATGGCCTCCTCACTATATAGTGAGCAGGGAGCGATTTCGGATACAGGGCGACATCTGCCAACGTTGTCCAAAGACGCGCACGCCCTCTTTCGAATGCTGACGTAATCAAGCCGGAAGTTTTGTTTGTTTTGATAGCAATCAGGAAAGTTTGAAAAAAGTAGGCAGTAATCATCATTTAAACTCGTTTTTGTGCAATATTTCGTTTGGAAAGCAGTTTTCAAAATGGCGGCGCTGACACCTGGCTGACACTTGACGTTTCGAAGTCTCATGAAGATCGCGTGGATAAGCGACGCCTGCCGTGGACCAAATGAACTAAATTCAACACGGCTAAAACCGAATAGGCCGACAAGTATAATATTTAATTGCAATTAGTTGCCAATACGAGTCACGATATAAGGTTATTAAAACCGAAAACGTAATTGAAATAACACGTTAATTAAGAAATAAAGCAAGTTTAAAAATGACTTGAGTTCCCCTTTAATGACAGGGTGGTATGGAGATAACCTGGTGTTACCACCCCAAAGTTGATCATTTTTCCTTTAACAGGAAAATTCAAACCAGCGATCTTTTGGTCCCAAAGTGTCTTCTCTAACCATTAGGCCATGGTTTCCCCAAACTCAAAAAGTAGTGAATGGATTTGGATGAAATTTGGTGGACAGCTTTAATATTATCCGAAGTTCAAGTGATTTGGTTTTGATGTTGATAATATGTGGCTTGGTGGAGGTATGTAAGTTCATAACTGTATTCAGTGACATTTGTTGTGTAACAGGTCAGGCCAATGGGAAGTACAGCTGCCCCAAGATCTACTTTAACCACAGGTGCTTCTCTGGTCCATACCTCAATAAGGGCCGCATCGCCGAGCTGCCACAGTGTGTAGGTCCGGGCAACTGCGTCCTGGTGCTCAAGGAGGTATGCATTTAATAATAAGAATAATAAATTCAACTTGTATAATGCCTTTCTCACACCCAAGGTTACTTTACAATTACAAAAAAAAAAAACATTCACCAAAAGAGGGTCAGGATGTAATTCCAGTGGCGTAGGTGCCCACAGTTCCACCAGAAGGTGCATGAAGGTATGTCCCGCACCGCCTGCACAGCCACCGGGCAACATCGCTCAGCACAGAAGCACCGCCACATAGAGCGCTGGATAACCCCGATGCTAAAAAGAGCAACAAGCTCATTGCAGTCCATAGCAAGGAGCACAGGCATCACCCACGGTGGACTTGCTACAAGGCTTTCGCAGACAGCTTTTCGCAGACAGTTGTAATTTATCGTTGAGCGGGGAGTAATAGGCGTGCGCGATGTTATTCACCGCCACAACGCAAGGGGGCGCGAAGTCGCGAAATCGCTAGGAGTAGTTGGTGGGTGTGGTTAGTGGAGTGTTTATCCTCTGGTTACTTATAATGACTAGAACTGGAGTCGTATAGATGTACGTACTTCCTCACTTCCTCGGTCAACCGCTCTTCATGCTGCTCCATCTTCACTCGTGTTTTTAAAAATGGCGGTCGTGAAAACAAACCAAACCGGGAAAGTAGGGAAGCGGAAGTGCGTGTACAGCGGATGTAGAGTGGACCAATCAGAGCCCTCTTGTCTGCGAGGCTTCTGCGGTGGTCACAATTTTTGGGAGGTGCGCGCAGAGCGTCTGCGAAGGTGGGGGGGCTACGCAGACGCTATCTGCGACGCTATCTGTGAGAACTGGGTTGTCAGCATAAATTGGCCTTAAGGCTTGAAGGGAACCGACCAGAGCTACGCCACAACCGACAGACAAAACATTCAAAGGAAGAACAGACATCGAACTATACAAACACAAACGGGAAAAACAAAGGGGTGAAAAAAGAAAAATAAAAAGCTCCGGTGAGAAGCGACAGCCAAAATGCGCACAGCGTACCCTCTTAACATCTCATCTCATGATCTCTAGCCGCTTTATCCTGTTCTACAGGGTCGCAGGCGAGCTGGAGCCTATCCCAGCTGACTACGGGCGAAAGGCGGGGTACACCCTGGACAAGTCGCCAGGTCATCACAGGGCTGACAGATAGACACAGACAACCATTCACACTCTCATTCACACCTACGGTCAATTTAGAGTCACCAGTTAACCTAACCTGCATGTCTTTGGACTGTGGGGGAAACCAGAGCACCCGGAGGAAACCCACGCGGACACGGGGAGAACATGCAAACTCCACACAGAAAGGCCCTCGCCGGCCACGGGGCTCGAACCCGGACCTTCTTGCTGTGAGGCGACAGCGCTAACCACTACACCACCATGCCGCCCACCTTGAGAATTTTATCACAGTTAAACATTTACTAATAAACTGCATGATTTTATCCCTTCTGTGTGTGTCCAGGTGCTGTCTCTGCTGATAAACTCAGCCTACAAGCCCAGTCGTGTGCTCCGTGAGCTCCAGCTGGACCAGGAAGGACGCTGGCAGGGTCACGGCGAGATTCTCAAAGCCAAGTGAGGATCTCTACATGCTCGTGTTAATAACAAGAAAAAGGAAATGATTTGTTGGTTTGTCCTTGGTGCATGTTTCCCGAGCTACGTTCCTGTCTCTTGGGATTGGTTTTAGTTTTCCTAACCGGTGTGTTCGTATGTATGTAACGTGTAGGTACAAAGGGAAGAGCTACAGAGCGACAGTGGAGATTGTTCGCACCGCCGACCGTGTGGCTGAGTTCTGCAGAAGAACCTGCATTAAACTGGAGTGCTGTCCTAATCTGTTCGGGCCACGCATGGTGCTGGAGCGCTGCTCGGAGAACTGCTCCGTGCTCACCAAAACCAAATACAGTGAGTGACGTTCGTATGCAGTTGGCGTTCTGCAGTGACTTTTTCGATTCGCGACAGCTTGAGGAATTTTAGTAGCCGTTCGCTGGATACGTTACCATTCACAAGGCCAACCACCACTCCTTTTTAATTCCGCTCATGTTGTGGTTTTGTTTTGTTTTTAAGCATGTTATTCCGGGAAGAAGAAGAATCGACGTGTAGGCCGTCCTGCAGGAGGCCACGCCAACACAGAGGCGGGTGTGAAGAGACGAGGCAGGAGGAAGAAGAAAAGGAAGCAGCTGTTTGTCCACAAGAAGAGACGCTCCTCCGCCTCTGTGGACAACACACCTGCAGGGTCTCCTCAGGTAACTTTACACCAATAAATACATCAAACACGCTGGAAAAGTTCAAATTAAGCTCCACGATTCAGCTGAAAAAGCCACGTATTCAATAAACATGATTCTGTTTCTTCGTTTGTGCTGTACCATGGGTATGAAACCTGTTTCTGATTGGCTGTGTGTTATTTTCTTAGGTTCATATATCGGGTCAAAAGGTCTGTTTAGGTCAAAAGTATATTTATGTTTTATTTTAATTGCTCTGGTAAAAGGAAAAAAAAAGTAAGATAAAAAAAACCAGATTTGCAATAAAGGAACTGTTTCAGTTAATCGCAACAAGAACAGAGTGACCTCATGCCCTCAGAGATGTTACCATAGCAACGGTCGTAAATGGAGGCCTGTGTGTGTGTGTGTGTGTTCACATCATCGATTAATGAGAAGAAAAACATGGGTGGTTTAAACGCTGGTACAGGATAACAGGACAAAGCAAAAAGCATCCCTGTGTTCGAAAATAAATACACGACTTGGCAAAGGAAATGTCACTTCATTACATTACATTACAGGCATTTAGCAGACGCTCTTATTCAGAGTGATGTACAGGGCTCTCAAGTTTTGAAGTCAGTTCAGAGCAGGGGCGATTTCTCAGAGACAACAAGGGAAGCCGAGCTTCCCCTAAAATTCTCTCCCCAAACTGCGGCATCTACGACGTTGAATTCTCATTAAAACAATAACTTGCATAACATAATATATGCCCAAGATTGTATTTACGTTCATAACTATCCTGTAACTTATTTGAGTGATGTCTGACGAACTTGCAGTTCGCTACGAGAATCACCTTTGCTGCCAGGCTGTAACCAGCGTTGCCAGATACTGCTGACGTTTTCCAGCCAAAATATGTTCAAAACCCACCAAAATCCACTTAAAACCGCCCAATCTGGCAACACTGGCTGTAACCTTTCTTATTTCAATGGGCTCTATGGCTGGCAGCCGGGTATCCGTTGCACTCTATGAGAGGGCTCTGAACAGCCAATTTCGGCTAGTTGTTATTGGTTAAAATCGACAAAATCGTCACTTCCAGGGAAGCCGGGCTTCTCTGGGACTAAACGAGACAGTGGGAGGGACAAGAAGCCGGGCTGATGAAGGATTATTGGAGGTAGTGTTTGAAAGACATGAGGAGGGCGGGCTCTGTACTTCGGCGTCGGCGAGGAACACGGAAGTATGATCAGTCAGTCCCTAGCGGATGTCGAGAAAGTGTAGTCGTGTGCCAAAGTGCTGTCCGAATTTCTTTTCATATAAACGTTTCTTCTCATTGATGTCTCTGTACATTACTCTGTCAATAAATGTAAATATTACTCGTTGTGCTCCGTTAACTTTTATCCATTCTATCAGTTTGATCATTCGTGAATTCACTCGTTTATTTCATTTGTAGTTCAATCTGGTTGTAGGCTAGCTTGAGCCTTATTGGGATCTGCAGTGCTAGCTGCTAACAGAAATTGGTGAAGTCTCTGGAAAGCACAACCAGCTGGTATGACAGGGTCACAGACCATTTTCTGGAAAAGGAGCGGAGGGCAGAATTTGTGTATAAATAGTGTTCATGTTCATGAATCTGAAGTGTGTATATTGTTCAGTAATGTTAAGAGAATGGTGGGCTCTGTGTTATAGGTTATACCTGGGTATAATATTCAAGGTTCTGTGTGTTGCATAGCCTACCTGGTTATGAATTTCCAGACTGTGTTGCAGAAGATGTTCAAGGATGTGTTGCACAGCTGGGTGTTGTGTTAAAGACTCTGTGTTGCATATCAGGGTATGATGTTCAAGGCTCTTCGTTGAATAGCCAGTGATTTTTGGATGTTTGATATTTTTGATTAAGGATATGAGGCACTAGCCTGGCAAGCCAGACTATAACATGAAATGTACAAGCAAAAATACTTTCTGCCACTAGGTAGGGTTGTCTAGTTCACTATGCTAATGGGGCACACCTTTCTATGCTTTGGCATCCGGCCTACAGGTTTTACGATGAATGCGTAAAATGGGCTTCCCCTGTTTTAAAAACCAGCAGCCGCCACTGGTTCAGAGTGAGATTTTGTCGGGAAGGGCAGGGGTGCTGTTGGTGAGGGGTGTTGGCAGCGGCGCATGGGGGGGTTGGTTATGATTGGTGTTGTGTGTTGTAAGTGTTAGTGGCAGATTTTGATTCCTTCAGTACGGGGGTAGGGGGCTCCCACTTGAAACACAGTGGTTCCAGGCCTGCCATTTTAACAGCCATGATTGAGGAGAGAGTTCCGTCAAGGGCCAAACTGTTTCTGGTCTTGGTCTTATTTAAGCCAACCATGGAGAAAACCCTCTCTGCATCGGCATTGGAGTGAGGGAGCACTAAAACGAATTCAAAAATAGCTGCTGAAATTAGCAAGGATTCAAGATTGAAGTGGCTAGACAAGCTCACAGACTCTGGTCAAACTGATAGTTAGCATTATTAGCTGGAGACAATATTCCCCAACATCAGCTCTCGTTATTTTTGTGATGCAAGTACTAATTTCGTTCAGGAAATACAAAATCATATGACGAGATGACTTGCTGCACTGTAGTCTACTCATCGAACATGGCGCTCCCGCGGCGTCCAATGTGTGTCGGTCTGCACTTCACCGCATCGTCGTCTTTGGAAAGTTATAGGCGGGATCACGTAAATTTTACCTGGATACAGCAATGCTATTTTTTGATTGGCTGTTGGGTAGCTACATTTCTCGGTGTGTGGCAAGCTATTTCTGAACTCGGCGGGAAACCGCTTGATGCCTGCTCTTCGTCCACAGTTAAAAAAAACAGCGGTGCACCTTGGTGGGCGTTGTCCTAGTCATTTCTGTGCGTGAGAGATACAAGGTGTGGCGTGTGAACTGCTTGAAATGCATGTGTCTCACGGCCAATGCGTGAGACTTGAGAGCATTGGTGACGTACAACACACCCAGAGCAGCGCAGGGAGCAGTTAGGGCTGAGATACCTTGCCCAAGGGGGCTTCAGCCATTCCGGCTGGTCTAGGGAATCAAACCGGCAACCTTTTGGTCCCGAAGCTGCTTCTTTAATCATTAGGCCATGGTTTCTCAACTTGGGTCCTTATTTTCAAAATAAAGACATGTTTATAATAAGACGGATATGATGCATCCTTACTGTTCCGGTTTATTATTTCCGTGTCCTTTGAGACACATGCTCACAGATGATTTAAATTTCTTTTCTATTAAACCAAATCACTGAAAGTAGAAACGCGACTTTTCTTAAAGACAGAAAAATAAATGAATTACTGTTTTTATCAACTTATGACCACTGCATTAAACTCCGCCCACTCGGCACCACCACATCAGGTCAGTTTTCTTATAAATAAAACTTTTAAATCGCTCTAACTAGAGCGTAAATACACCAAAATCGCATTGTATTTTTCAAACCGTTTTCCTGACAATCATTGTTTTTTTTGTTTTTTTTTTCTAGATTCAGGACCAAAAACCTCGCTGAAATTTTTGTGAAATTTTCATTCCTGTCCGTCTTTAGATGGATATCGCAGAAGAATTTCCCAAAATGTTATGTGGATAAAAACAGTGCAGGATGTTTTCTTGATTTAACAATAAGAAACTGGTTTTCCAACAAACTTTCCTCACCAGAGAGCATCTTCACAGTGAAATTATAACAATATCAAAAGATTTGATTTTTGGATTCCTTAAAGCTAGACGGCCTTTCGATTTCATCAAATCGGTGAAATTTAGTTCCCGCTGAAATGTAAACATTGTGAGATATGTTTATTTCTGTAATATCTCACAAAATATCAGGCCATTCTGTAGCTGGGAAGTTATTTCATTTAAGGGGATTAAAGCAAATGTGCCTGAAATCGCTCGCGTCGTGCAGTCAAGCAGACAGAGGAAGTCCGTGTGTGTGTGTGTGTGTGTGTGTGTGTGTGTGTGTGTGTGTGTGCATGCGCAGGTTTACCTTTGAGCGTGCACTGACAGTTCCATCATTCTGTCGCTGAACGAACAGCTGATCACACCGAGGTGCTCGCTGAGCGCCGATATTTATTAGTTTGGTCCTGCGTTTCCTTTCCTTCGTATATAACATAACGTCTTTTCTTTTTTTCGCGGTCCGGTTTCCATCAAATCCTGCGCTCTGATTGGCTGGCGAGCGGGTCCGTATCCTACAGTACAGACCCCGGTTACGGACCTCTGGCGACTTGCTCATTCACAACAACAACAAACATAGTGGCAATTTTTGTCAACATTTATCTTTTTTATAAGATTTATTTATAAGATTTTTATCAAAAATCTTATACATTTTTGCCAGCATTTCTCTGCATAATAGCATTAATTTTACAGCATGGATAGCGATAACGACAGTGTTCACAGCGAAAGCGAGTTTTACTGCCCTGAGGAAGAAGAAATAAAAGAAAACATTTCAGGAGAAAGCTAAAAACCTCTAACTGTTGCTAACGCCGAGCAAAAACATGGCTGAATCCTGAATGACTCAATTTTGTATAAATAGGGAACTACATAGGCAGCAAAATGTTTTTTTTTTCCTGCCATGGAAGTGCACTTGTATACTGAGGAGGAAGCCATTTGCATTACAGCTGTGAATGAGGATTCAAAATGGCGGCTCGGCTCGGTTTTCCCTTTCGGGCGCTCTCGTTTTCTGTTAGAATTTGGTAAAGAAAAAAATAAATATATTATTTACCAGCTTAAGGTCGGTCCGTATGGTGAAATACCGTGACCTCGGCCTTGAATACTGACCTCGGCCCAGAGAGCCTCGCTCAGTACTTTCAAGACCTCGGTCACGGTATTTCACGATACGGACCTCCCAGCTGGTAAATAACATATATTTCTTCTCGCTTTCTTTCCGTTACTGTAGTCGGTCTTTCACGTTTCATTCACACACTCACGTCTTCCATTGTTCTCTCCTGTTTAAAATTTGTATCCCACAATGCCTTGCACGAACGGGGAAAGCCCACCACATGATGCATGACATAGTATCTTGTATTGCGTCATGGTGAAGCAGGAAAAAATAGTGGAGATTTTAGGGCCATGTGGCCTGAAATTCATTAATTGCTCTATTTAAAGAAAACTAATAAAATTGGAAGTCTGTGATTCAAACTCGGTAGCTTTCGGTCCACTCAACAAAAATAATTGGGTGTCAGGGAAAATTCTTTTTATGACCTGAGCTTGAAAAATCTGAAAGGCAGTCTATAGCTTTAAGTCTTCCGATTTACTCGTTAAATTAGACAAAGACAGATTTACATCGATAAATATCAATGTTACAAAAGAATAGTCATAAGAATATTCGCAGAAGCATCTCCGGTTTGTTTCTTTGTGGCTCTTCAGGGAAGCGCTGACGAGGAAGACCTGGATGAAGACGACTCTCTGAGCGACGACAGCGGCTCCGAGCAGGACGAGTTGATGGAAGATTCTGAATACTCAGAAAAGAAATCGCAGCCCCCGACACCCTCACCCTCTCCTCCAGAAACCCCGCGGCCCACCCGCCGACGCCGCAAAGCTCGCTCTCCTTCATACTCGGACGATGAGAACAGACCTCCGTCACCCAAAGTAATCACACCCTACAAAATTATATGTAGATCGAACGTTAGATTTTGTTCTACTTGTGACAAATAGTGCACGTCTAGAGCGTGTTTCTGACTTCAGGACATTTCACGCAGAATGGATTCAGACATTTCTGAGAAATATTTCTTTATCTTTCATTACAGAAGCATCAAATTACTGAAAGGATTTATTTTGAATACGTGAATAACTATTGAATACAGGAATAGTTCTTCCGCCAGTCTAAGGAGTGTTTCTGTATCACTCAGAGTCCTTTTCCTGAGACTCCTCAGAAGCTGTGCTTGGACAGCAGTCCCCTGGAGTGGAGCGTTACAGATGTGGTGCGTTTCATCAGGACCACTGACTGTGCTCCACTTGCACGCATCTTCATGGATCAGGTGATTATCTTAGTTTTTTCACAGTTTGTAATTTAGACTTGTATTGTAGATTCAATAAAACTGTCTGTGCTGCAGAAATGACTCTGATTTATTAGAAAAAAAAAACCTAACAAGAATCTCAAGTCATATCCACCCTCAGATCTGCTGTGGTTATGAGAGTGAAGACGTGTGTATATATGTGTGTGTGTGTGTGTGTGTGTGTAAGCTGAGTAATCTACGGTTTGCAAAAAAACAGTAAGTTGGTTTACTAAAAATGAGAACATTAATATACGATAAATCATTTATTGAACCAGTTGTATGTGAACACATGGATTCTAACAAGTCTCAGAAAAAATAAACACAGTGAAGAAATCTATTTTAAATTGTTGTTCAGATTGTTGCGAGAGTCAAAACGAGGACAAGTCAGTGTATGTTAAATTTAATTAAATTGAACCTTGTGGGATCAGACCTGAATCCTGAATCATATCTGTGCTGAACCAAATCCTGTCAGTGTCAAATCAAATTCTATCGATTGTTGCTGAATCGAATCGGATCAGTGATGAATCAAATCCTATGTACTGGTGCTGATCTGAATCATATTTGTGCTCAATCGAATCCTATCAGTGCTGAATCAAATCCTGTCAGTGCTGAATCAAATCCTATAACTGCTGAACTGAATCATATTTGTGCTGAATCGAATCCTGTCAGTGTTGAATCAAATCCTATAACTGCTGAACTGAATCATATTTGTGCTGAATCAAATCCTATGTATTGGTGCCGATACGAATCATATTTGTGCTCCGTGGAATCCTACAAGTGCTGAAGCAAATCATATTTGTACGTAATTGAATCCTGTCAGTAATGAATCAAATCCTGTCAGTCCTGAATCAGACCCTATCTATTGGTACTGATCTGAATCATATTTGTGCTCAATGGAATCCTATCAGTGATGGACTGAATCCTGTCAGTGCTGAATCAGACCCTATCAGTGATGAGTCAAATCCTATGTATTAGTGCTCAATCGAATCCTATCAGTGCTGAACCTAATCGTATTTGTGCTGAATCAAATCCTATCGATTGGTGCCGATCCGAATCATATTTGTGCTGAATCAAATCCTATCAGTGCTGAATCGAATTACATTTGTACTGAATGGATCGAATCATATTTGTGCTGAATCAAATCCTATCACTGCTGAACTGAACCCTGGCAGTGCTGAATCAAATCCTATGTATTGGTGCTGATCCGAATCATATCTGTGCTGAATGGAATCCTAACGTGCTGAATCAAATCATATTTGTGCTGAATCAAATTCTGTCAGTGCTGAATCAAATTACGTTTGTGCTGAATCAAATCCAGTGTATTGATGCTGATCCGAATCATATTTGTGCTCAATCGAATCCTATCAGTCCTGAATCAAATTGTATTTGTGCTTAATCGAATCCTGTCAGTGCTGAATCAGATCCTCTCGGTTTGTGTTCAATGGAATCCTGTTAGTGTTGAATCGAATCCTATCAGTGATGAACTAAATCTTGTCAGTGCTGAATCAAATCTGATGTATTGGTGCTGATCCGAATCATATTTGCACTCAATGGAATCCTACAAGTGTTGAATCAAATCGTAGTTGTGCTGAACGGAATCCTGCCAGTGCTGAATCAAATTACATTTGTGCTGAATCAGACCCTATCTATTGGTACTGATCTGAATCATATTTGTGCTCAATGGAATCCTATCAGTGATGAACTGAATCCTGTCAGTGCTGAATCAAATCCTATCAGTGATGAATCAAATCCTATGTATTAGTGCTCATCTGAATCATATTTGTGCTCAATTGAATCCTATCAGTGCTGAACCTAATCGTATTTGTGCTGAATCAAATCCTATCGATTGGTGCCGATCCAAATCATATTTGTGCTGAATCGAATTACATTTGTGCTGAATGAATCGAATCATATTTGTACTGAATCAAATCCTATCACTGCTGAACTGAACCCTGGCAGTGCTGAATCAAATCCTATGTATTGGTGCTGATCCAAATCATATCTGTGCTGAATGGAATCCTAACGTGCTGAATCAAATCATATTTGTGCTGAACCAAATCCTGTCAGTGCTGAACCGAATCGTATTTGTGCTGAATCAAATTCTATCAGTGCTGAATCAAATTACATTTGTGCTGAATCAAATCCAGTGTATTGGTGCTGATCCAAATCATATTTGTGCTCAATCGAATCCTATCAGTCCTGAATCAAATTGTATTTGTGCTTAATCGAATCCTGTCAGTGCTGAATCAGATCCTCTCGGTTTGTGTTCAATGGAATCCTGTTAGTGTTGAATCGAATCCTATCAGTGATGAACTAAATCTTGTCAGTGCTGAATCAAATCTAATGTATTGGTGCTGATCCGAATCATATTTGCGTTCAGTGGAATCCTGCAAGTGTTGAATCAAATCGTAGTTGTGCTGAACGGAATCCTGTCAGTGCTGAATCAAATTACATTTGTGCTGAATCAAATCCAATGTATTGGTGCTGAACTGAATCATATTTGTGCTTAATCGAATCCTGTCAGGAATGAACCGAATCCTGTCAGTGCTGAATCAGATCCTATCAATTGGTGCCGATCCGAATCATATTTGTGCTCAGTGGAATCCTATTAGTGCTGAATCAAATCATATTTGTGCTTAATCGAATCCTGTCAGTGATGAATCAAATCCTATGTATGGGTGCTGATCCGAATCATATTTGTGCTGAACCAAATTCTGTCAGTGTTGAGTCGAATCCTATAAGTTAGACCCCGAAGCCGTTTGTTTTCAGGATAATGGCTGGCTGATGAAATTATTGGCTGGCTAGCTGACTCAGCCAAAACCTTAATGGCTGCTGCAGCCACCAAAATGTTTATGGCTACAAATGGCTGATACTGGACGTCACTGTGTGGCATATATCCGGGCGAACGGATCAAATAAATGGGGGGAATAAATAGCAAATTACCACAGGTCCCCTGGTCTCTTACTTCATTGTAAATATAAATCTAGCAAGATTGTAGTTCAGTGCTAATAATAAGCTAATCTGGATTGTTCGAGGAAGGCATCTAGCTATCTACTCTCACTAGCAATGACCAGTGAAGGACTGGCAGCTATCTTACTATGATGAAAGTAGAGTGGTGGAGTACTTTTTTTTTTTTTATCAATCTCGAAGTATGTGAAACAAACAAACAAAAAAATACCTTTACACTTTCCCTCAGCAGCGGCAAAGAATGCAGCCATCTCGTCGATATCGGAGTCGATTGATGCTCTGGGTGGGTTCCCGGGTTCCCCAGTGTATCGTGGTAACGGTGTGAGGGGCGGGAAGCCAGACAGGTAGTCACAACGGCAAGCTTGTGGTGGCTCTCTGTGCTGTGATATCAGTTCTAAATCTCTACAGTGTATGCCTATACGTCTCTACTGTGTTACTACTAGTGTGTACAGTTGATCATGTTTGTGTCACTTTTCTTGTAGCTCATGATGTGGATAAACCCATTATTTGATGTACACAATTCTTAGTGGCTCAGTCAAATTTTATTAGATAGCGGCTCAAATTGGCTTACAAAATTATTGGCTGGCGGCGGCTCAAATTCTAAATGGCGGTTTTAGCGGCGCCTGGCGGCGGCTTCGGGGTCTACTATAAGTACTGAACTTAATCATGTCAGATGAAAATTAAAATTATCCAATCGTGATTTATTTAACTATCATTTCAACTATCGTATCAAGGTGCACATCGTATATCATATCATATATCATATCTGACAGAGGGAACTTCACATCTGTCCAAAACTGATGTGTGAATCAGTTGAAATGAAAAGTCACCTTTATTAAAAAAGACTCGGCGTCTCTCTGATGTGTATTATATTGATCTCCACGACTGACCTCTCGTATTTGGTATTTCTGAAGTCTTGTAAACTTGCTACACGAATCGATCTTTCTACGCCGAGCCATTTTGTCATCATTTATTTGTCTGCTTATTTATTTATTTATTTATTTATTTATTTTTTCCCCAGGAGATTGACGGCCAAGCCCTCCTGCTGCTCAACCTGCCCACGGTGCAGGAGTGTATGGACCTGAAACTGGGTCCCGCCATTAAGCTGTGCCACCATATCGAGAGAGTCAAACTGGCATTTTACCAGCAATTTGCCAGCTGAGAGCAGCAGGATGAGAGAGCAAGGGGATGATGTATTTTATTTCTCATTGTGTGTGTTCTTTTTTTCCTTTGAGTTGTGTTCTAGATAGAAATAAGCTACTGAAGGGGAATTTGGTGTGAGGGGGAGAAATCAGTGGGGTTTGTTACAAAGCTCTGCTCAGACTGAACCTGCGTTATGGGTTCACCAGATTTATTCGAGTAAATAATCAGTCACTAGGTCGAGTTTTCGTTCAGGCTCAAGCGAGCTGTTCGTTTTTGAAACCTTTAATAATTGTCGAGCGGATGACAATGCAAGAATCTTAAGCACAAAGACCAATTGCCCGTGTATAGTGAGCGGTATGCAAACGTGTATATAGTAGTTTGTCTGTATATAATTGTAAATATCAGATATTCCCTTTAGTGGGATTAAAATGTCCCAGTTCCTTTTTTTTTTTTAATAACAAAGTTTAAGGATTACACTGTAAGTAGACATGAGGATTAATTTTCAGGCCTGGTGTTTGGTTTTGCGCTGGGATTTTGTATACATGCTCAAAGCACTGTTTTTCCCCCCAAAAAAGTTTGACACTTATGTTTAAGCACAGAAGTGTCGCTGCATTTAAAAAAAAAAAATAAAAATTAATGTAATATAACAACGTTGATGTGATTTAATGTCGTGGTTAGTATTCAAGCACACAGAAGATTCAGGTTCTTGTATAAAAATGTGGGGTAATCTATGCGATTCTGAAACTAAAGTATGCAAATCGAGAATTGGTTTGAACTCCTAAAGCTTTGGCTTCACTCATTGCGTTTGTATTTCAAGTGTTCAGGAAACCTCAGTTTGATTTCTTTTCCTGTTTATCTCGTTCCCTCTCCAAGCATTTGTGCTAAAATGGTGAATTTTTGCAAGCAGATTGTGTGTGTGTGTGTGTGTTGCCATGTTTGATTGATTTTTGTTCCCTTTTTTTTTTTTTTTTTTCCAGTTTGGCCCCAAAACATTTGCATTAATGTTAATTTTACATTTAAATTGTATATGTTTGTGCAATGTTATTTAAAAGAAAATAAACTAAACTGGAGCTTATGCTTTGTCTCTTTCAAAAGGGGTGCTGTAAATAAAAATCCAGAATTGCTCGAATAGCCTGGTGGACTTTTATCGAGTGAGTCACTCACTCAAAATATTTTTTTCACAGCACTCTGTCTGTGTAAACTCTCGAGACTGTTGTGTGTGAAAACCCCAGGAGAAACCTCAGCAGTTTCTGAAATACTCAAACCAGTTCATCTGACTCAAACCAACACCCATGCCACAGTGAAAGAAAGAAAGTCACACTTTGAGATCACAGTTTTTCCCATTCTGATGTTTGAACGTTAACTCAAGCTCTTGATTTGTATCTGTATGATTTGATGCACTGTGCTGCTGATTGGCTGATTAGAGAACTGCGTAAAACAGAACAGCAGGTGGATGGATGGGTGTACATTACTGTTCTTGCTTTAATACGTTATAATTTCTATAATAACAGCTCATACACAGGGATTTGATGGTGGACGCTCCACATAATTGCGTACGTTAACAGAGACTTGGAATCACCAGTATGCTGAAGTTTGCAGTAAGAAGATGTTTATTTAATATTTCCAGCATCAGGAAAAGCTTGTGTTTCTATCTGCTATAACATCATTGATAACATGGACTTGCTTGTCTTGTGAACGTCCTAAAACTTTATAACAATAAAAGGATAAAGAGTGTGAAGCTGGGGGACAAATTAGTTTCACTTACAGTACATGACCGCAGCTGTGAACAGTTATCCTCTCACCAGCCACATCTTTTTCTGACACACTTCCAACAACAATAAATTAGTGCTGTCAAGTTATTAAAATATTTAATCGCGATTAATGTCGCGACTGTCATAGTTAACTCGCGATTAATCGCAATTTAATCGCACATTTTTGTCACATGAAAAACCATTGTAATTCTCTTATCAGCATAAAAATGTGAATGGGCTTGCTTTGTACCAATGTTTTTTTTATTGCAAAGCATAACACGTCTTGACACAGCCACTGCAAAGTGAAACCTAAGCCGAGCACCGGGGCTAGCAAAAGAACCATGAGTGAAGTGATCTACTGCTTGAGTTAGTCTACAACTCTAATCAGAGAGACAGGTTACACAGTGACTGTAGGCTTGACGTGCTTGATTATAATATAAAGTACACTATTATATTAACTTTAAGTTGTTCGTTGATAAATATTGCATTGAATCTGATCTTTACTGTTTCAGCTCACTTAACACATTTTGTACTTTTACACTTTCTGCCTGTTGATGCGTCACGCTGTCCAATCAGAGGTGGCCAAATTTGCATATTACAGGAAGGATTTCTGGGATAGCATTGAGTTTACAGTTCAGAGGGATCTGGCTTCTTTAGACACTGTCTTCTTAAAACTGAATAAATATTTAAAAAGAGCCAAATGAGCCAGTCTTTTGAACGGCTCTTTTCAAAGAACGGATCACAAAGATGCGGATCCCATCAAAGAGCCATAAATCCCATCTCTACTAGCGCGCCCTGCCCGCGCTGGTTCTTTGGGGGGAGGGCAGAGGACTCTGGCTGTGCGGGGCGTGGCATTGCAGTCTAGCTGCTATCGGTTTTCTAAGCAAAGTCTCTGTTCCAAGTTCCTGGCAGTTTCAAAAGCTTATGAAAAACCTACATCATGTCACAGAGTGTTAATCTCGCGATAAAATTATCGCCGTTAAAATTGAGTCAAGTTAACGCGTTAATAACGTGACATTTTTGACAGCACTACAATAAATATTAAAAAATGAACAATTTGGGGGGTTTTTTTATCCCCTGCTGGCTGAAAGGCCCGAAGGGGGATTATGTCGTGGCGATGTCCATCTGTCCGTCCGTCCGTCCGTCCTGGGAAGGGTTATCACCTTCTGAACTCAACTCCTCCCACAATTTTTGGAGGAATTTCACGAAACTTGGCAGGATTCTTTGTTATATGTCGGTAATACGAAGATTGTAATTTTGTTCAATTGGGTCACATTTTATCAGAGGTACAGACCTTGATGAACAAAATTATAATTTGACAATTTCATGAGTGCGTGTTTTCCTTCTGAAATCAACTCTCACAATTTTTGGAGGAATTTCATGAAACTTGGTAAAAGGCCTTGTTATATGTCGGTAGTACACATATTGTTATTTTGTTCAATTCGGTCGCATTGTACCAGAGTTACAGCCCTTGATTAACAACCTTGCACTTTCACAATTTCATGAAGGTGTGCTCGCCTTCTGACATCAACTCCTCTCCTCTGATTTTTGGACGAATTTCTTGAAGCTTGGCAAAAGGCCTTGTTATATGACGGTAATACGCATATTGCGATTTAATTTCGTTTGTGAAAATTTTCCCAGAGTTTTGACCCTTGATTAAATAACTTGTACTTTGTCAATTTCATGAAAGTGTACGTTCTTCTGAAATCAACTCCTCTTACAATTTGTGGAGGAATTTCACCAAACTTGGTAAAAGGCTTTGTTATATGACAGTTATACACACACTGAAATTTCACTTAATTTGGGCAAATTTTATCAGAGTTATGCCCTTGATTATTAACAAACTTGTACTTTGGCAATTTCATCAAGGTGTGCTCGCTTTCTGAAATCAACTTCCCTCACAATTTTTATCCCCCACTGGCTGAAAGACCCAAAGGGGGATTATGTCATGGCGACGTCCGTCCGTCCGTCCCGGGAAGGGTACTCACCTTCTGAAATCAACTCCTCTCACAATTTTTGGAGGAATTTCACGAAACTTGACAGGATTCTTTGTTATATATCAGTAATACGCAGATTGCAATTTCATTCAATTCAGTTGCAGTTTACCAGAGTTATGGCACAGTTACCAGCGGGGGATATTGTGCTCTCAGAGCACTCTTATTAAAAAAGGAAAATAATGAACTTATAAGTGGACTAAATCACACTACAATGATATTGATTATTAATCTATTACATCATGTTCTGTCTTGTTTTATTTTTTACTGATAAAACTCTGAATCCTATGGAAGCCCATTTCCATGACTATAATGAGTTTTCTCCTAATAATGAGCTCATTTTCTCATGATTATGACTTTCTAACTCATAACTGAGATCTCTTAATTATGACTTTGTATCTCATAGTAATGAAATCCTATTCCAAGGCTTTGTATCTCACAATTTTGACGGCTCATAATAATGAGAGAGTCAATTTCGAGATAATCTTCTCATTATTATAAAACAGTAAATTATTACTATGGTACAAGTCATACTTCTGACACAAGCACCTTATGAACCACAAACAGTTATAGCACAGCTTGTTCTCGCCTCTTCTCTTTTCTTTCTCTTTTTCTCGAGAAGTTCTATCCTTTTGTTGTTCTGACTGTCATACAGGATCCACACCAGCTCTCTCTCTCTCTCTCTCTCTTTTTGTCTATTCTCTCCAGCAGCTTTCCATTGATTTAATACATGAGCACCCTTCACGGCATTTTTGCAAGTGTCTCTAAACCTCTATTTTGGTCGGCTGAGGTGCCGAGTTCTCTGAGATAGTTCTCCATACAGAAGTGTTTTACAGGTCTGTCATCATCCATCCTGCAAACATTGCCGAATCAGCGAAGGTGATTTCTCATCTGTGTCTTCAGCACCTGCACGTGTTAGGACTTCCTCATTGCTAATGTACTGGTCCCATTTGGTACATGGACCGTATACCAGCATGAAGTCAGACAACTATGTACCATGCAACAATGTCACCTTTGCTTTATGGGACTTATGACAAATATAATTATCCATACAGGACACTTTTTTGATGGAATAAAAACGTGTTCTGTTCCCTTCTAGCGGGTTTCATTAATTTGGTTTGACAGCATGCGATATTGTTCACATATCCTACGTGTATTACGTCACTCTACCCAATGGAGAATGAGCGTTGAATATGGTTTACGATATTCCATGGTTGTCAAGACAACATGACATCGCACGTAGGAGACGTAAAACTTTGGCGCTAGTGAATGAGCGACTGTGACAATTTGTAAACAAACATGGCCACCAGGTTTGCTTCATTAAATTTTGAGAGAATTTTGAAAGAGAAAGCCGCGTTGAACACCCGAAAGGAATGTGTATGTATAATAATAATAATAATACTAGCTGGCTTTTTTTTTGTGTGTGTGGTATATCAAATATATTCCATTCAGCTACTCGTCTTCGACTCGTTCATTCAATATCATGCGATCATGCAAACACTTGTCTCATAAAGACTTAGTATCTCATAATTGACATCCTATCTCAGGATTTTGTATCTCACAATTTTGACTTCTCATTATAATAAGACAGGCGGCACGGTGGTGTAGTGGTTAGAACTGTCACCTCACAGCAAGAAGGTCCTGGGTTTGACCCCAGCGGCCGGCGAGGGCCTTTCTGTGTGGAGTTTGCATGGTGTCTCCGTGGGTTTCCTCCGGGTGCTCCAGTTTCCCCCAAAGACATGCAGGTTAGGTTAATTGGTGGCTCTAAATTGACCGTAGGTGTGAGTGTGAATGGTTGTTTGTCTCAATGTGTCAGCCCTGCGATAACCTATGTACCCCGCCTTTCGCCCGTAGTCAGCTGGGATAGGCTCCAGCTTGCCTGTGATCCTGTAGCACAGGATAAGTGGCTAGAGATAATGAGATGAGATGAGAAGTCATAGTTATGACATAGTACCTCATAAGTATGAGATCTGATCTCAGAATGACTTAGTATCCCACAATTATGTCTTTTTATCTCATAATGAAATCCTATCTCATAATTTTGACCTCATAAGAACGAGATAATAAGTCATAATTTTGAGACAATGGTCTCATTATTATGGCATAATAAGACATAGTTATGACATATAAGATCTCGTACTTATGAGATCCTCTCAGAATGACTTCCCACAATTATGTCTTTTTATCTCATAATGAAATCCTATCTCATAATTTTGACCTTATAAGAACGAGATAATAAGTCATAATTTTGAGACAATGGTATCATTATTATGAAATCGTAAATTATTATTATTGTTATTATGACATACTCTGTGACTTCATTTTTTTTTTTTTCAAGTGGTAGAAACGGCTTCCGGGGTGGCACGGTGGTGTAGTGGTTAGTGCTGTCGCCTCACAGCAAGGAGGTCCGGGTTCGAGCCCCATGGCCAGCGAGGGCCTTTCTGTGTGGAGTTTGCATGTTCTCCCCGTGTCCGCGTGGGTTTCCTCCGGGTGCTCCGGTTTCCCCCACAGTCCAAAGACATGCAGGTTAGGTTAACTGGTGACTCTAAATTGACCGTAGGTGTGAATGGTTGTCTATGTGTCAGCCCTGTGATGACCTGGCGACTTGTCCAGGGTGTACCCCGCCTTTCGCCCGTAGTCAGCTGGGATAAGCTCCAGCTCGCCTGCGACCCTGTAGAACAGGATAAAGCGGCTAGAGATAATGAGATGAGATGAGAAACGGCTTCCAGACTGTACAATCATATTCCTGAAATGGTTGTAGTTTCAAGCGACACCAGAACTGAACTACATTTCCCAGAATCCTCATGTTGTCGCGTCTTAAAAACGTCACTACGTCGGGAAGGAAAAAAGGCGGAAGTTGAGGAGTAGATCAGGCTGGATGTATTCTCTGTTGTTAAGTGTGTTTATTTGTAGTTGAAATGGGTCGGAATGAAAACCGGTTCTTTTGAATGTGATATGGAGAATTTTTTTCTGGATAAAACTAAACTGTCCAGTCGGAGACTGAACCGATACAGAAGCTTCATCATCCATTTTTGAGGAGTTGGGTTTTGAAGGCGCTTTCACTGGTCCTGCTAGCAAAGAGATGTCATTTTATATTTGCTAGAAATATAGCCACAAACAGGGAAAAGGTTAATATTGGACGTGGCGTGTTTTAGGAGAAAGAGAATGCTGTTTTGTTGTGAACATTTGGAATCAGTGTCGCTAGCATGATAGATAAACAAATAAACAGGTTTAAGTCAAAAAGAGAGAATTTTTTTTTTTTTGTGAGGAAATTGTAATCAGTCGGATGTTAGCATCGTTGCTAAATGCTACCTGGTTGTTTTGTTAGGATGTGGATGAGGATGTGTCGCCTCAGTGATGTGAGGTAGAGTGGCTTAGATTAAAAAATAAAATAAAATATGGGGTTTATATCCGCTTTAGTGAGGAGGAAATGGAGGATGGAAAAAATAATTAACTGATATTAATATAAACATTGATTCCAGAGACATTTTTTTTCCTCAGACAGGCTGAACATTTTTTCTTTGAGGAGATTTTTTTTTTTTTTTAAATATCTCGCTTAACGTCATAAACATGGCGAACCCTGGAGTCAGCGCGGTGTTTCTGTCCCGAGCCGAGGACGGAAATGCAGCCGGACACCTGCTGTCCAGAGCCGGGGACGGATCCGGGCCAGGGCCGCTGCTGCCCTCCAACTCCTCTCCCACGGACACCGACATGAAGGGATGCGCCAACGGGGACCTGATGGACAGTTTCGGGATCTTCCTGCAGGGCCTCCTCGGGGTCGTAGCCTTCAGCACCCTCATGTGTAAGTTCAACAGACTGTAAAGCAAAACTCCAGCCTGAAACTTCCACCCGGTTCTGTGTGAGTGATGTGTTTAGTGGTTAGGATGTGTTTGTATTTTTCATTCTCCCTTCATGATTATGTGCCGTGATGACGTCACAAGGTGACGTTACTGAGTGCAACCATGCTGCCTTCAAGATCTCCTCCGGAGGTTTGTGAGTCCGAGTTCATCAGTGGTGTGTGTTCAAAGTGCAGGTCAGTTTGTTTTTCTATCCTGCTTATACGACAGTAAGCATCATTTCGACAACTTTATTCATCACACGCTTGGGAGGCACGGTGGTGTAGTGGTTAGCGCTGTCGCCTCACAGCAAGAAGGTCCGGGTTCGAGCCCCGGGGCCGGCGAGGGCCTTTCTGTGTGGAGTTTGCATGTTCTCCCCGTGTCCGCGTGGGTTTCCTCCGGGTGCTCCGGTTTCCCCCACAGTCCAAAGACATGCAGGTTAGGTTAACTGGTGACTCTAAATTGACCGTAGGTGTGAATGTGAGTGTGAATGGTTGTCTGTGTCTATTGGCCCTTTTCCACTACCCTTTTTCAGTTCACTTCAGCCCGACACGGCTCGCGTTTCGACTACCTCAGAACAGCACGACTCAGCTCGCTTCAGCCCTGCTTAGCACCTAAAACTCGCACGGTTTTGGAGTGGGGCTGAAGCGAGCCAAACCGAGCCGAGTGGGGCTGGGGGCGTGAGCAGACACTCCTCTGTGCACTGATTGGTGAGGAGGAGTGTCCTCACACGCCCACACATGCCCCGCGAGCACGCTGGGATCTGTAAACACCGTAAACCCGGAAGAAGAAGAATTACGAGAATTTCTGAAGCCTTATGCGCCTCGCCTCATCTATACGCTCTTGCCAGTATCTGTTGGCGTTGTCGGTGACAACAAGCCACAGCACCAAGACCAGCAACACTAACGACTCCATGTCCTCCATGTTTATTGTTTACTATCCGGGTCGTGAGACTACCGCTTAAAAGGTCACTGATGTCACTGTTTGCGCCACTTAACGACATCACGTGACGTCCACCCACTTTCGGTAACTCCACCCAATGTGTCCACACACTTCCAGCCAGCACGGTTCAGTGCGGTTGTAGTCGAAATGCAACTCCAACAGCCCCGCTCAGCCCAACTCAGCACGGCACGGCTCAGCCCAACTCAGCCGCGTTGGTAGTGGAAAAGCGGCATATGTGTCAGCCCTGTGATGACCTGGCGACTTGTCCAGGGTGTATCCCTGGATAGGCTCCAGCTTGCCTGCGACCCTGTAGAACAGGATAGAACAGGGTGAGGTGCCCTTGAGCGAGGCACCGAACTCCCAACTGCTCCCCGGGTATGTGTGTGTTCACTGCTTCAGATGGGTTAAATGCAGAGAAGAATTTCACAAGTGTGTGATGAATAAAGTTGTGCTTGCTTTCTTTCTTTGTGAAATTCCTGTCTGCATTTACACATACCCGGGGAGCACCTCAGCCCAAGGCTGTCCCATGTCAACCTAACCTGCATGTCTTTGGACTGTGGGGGAAACCGGAGCACCCGGAGGAAACCCACGCGGACACGGGGAGAACATACAAACTCCGCACAGAAAGACCTTCACCAGCCTCTGGGCTCGAACCCTTTCTATTTTGCTTTGATGTCACTTGCAAGTCAAGGATTCAAAGATGTGTCGTAAACAGGGTGTGTTCCATAATTCATAGCAAGATGGAGCTTTTGTTCTGTTATCTCACATTTGTTTTTGGTCCTTTTATTTCTGAAAGTTTATCCATTTCCATTGTGTTCTCCATCGCTGTGCTTTTCTTCCTCTCCGAACTAATGATGTGCCCAATCATGTCATGTGAGAAAACCCAGCTGTATTTTGGTTCCAGATGGGAACTAACTTTTTTTTTTTTGGTTGAAATGCTGCAACTGGTTCAAAATTTGGGAAGTGAATAAGCTCAGAACCCAGTCCCTGTTGGTCGAAAAGGGCTAACAGGGAAGTCCTCAGTCGACAAGCAGGTTCAAATTGCTTGCTCGGAGGCCATAATGCAAACCCCTGAAACACCATGCTATCCCCAGATTTTGTGTTTCTTACTACTACTTTTTTTTTTTTTTCATATCATCAGCAATACGAAGTTCTTACTTCCCTTTTGAGTCCGTTTCCTCTCAAGGTTTCTTCATGTCATCTCGGGATGTTTTTCGTTGCCACCATTACCTCTGGCTTACTCATTAGGGATAAGCTTAAATCTATATCCAGATAGCTGTTAAGTTTCTTTTCATGATCATGTTCATGATCTTTCTGAAAAGACCTGAAGGCAGCGTTCCAGTTGGTGAAAAGAAATCTCAACAATCTCAAACATGACTTAATGGGTTGGTTTTGCTTTTAGCTTCGACAAACAAAAAAGGGTGAATTCTTCTTTCACACAGTTGGTTCACTGTTCCAGTTAATTACCGGGTTCATTATATGTCGTCATAACCAGAAAAATCACATCGGGGAAGCACACCTCCAGGACTGGACCAGAAAACATGAAGGCAGGAGTGTGTTTTAATTTATTGACGAGCTGTCCAAACTCATCATTTCGCTCATCTCCTGGAAAAAAACCCCTCAATAATCAGTTTGAGAGACGAGCTGAAATTCCACATCCATCAGGAAAAATTGTTTTCGAAGTCATTTTGAGGAATAGCTTGGCATGAAGTCAACTCTAACATAATGCTTTCTATAATTATACTCGGAGTACCTGGAATGTTGTCTGGCCACATGATTAAATATTATTCTGTGGCTGCGTTCATAAACCTAAAACCTGCACTCAGATGCTTGTAATCACTGGGTGTACAGCTCATGTGACGGGTTTATTATTTGTAAAAGCGTGTGTGTGGATGTTTAACTCACACCCGGATCATATTTTTATCAAACAGGAAATACTAACTTGGCACATTCCGATATCATGGAAACTTAAAAACCTTTGGAGCAGATTTTTTTCCCTCTAAAATAAGGTGAATATAAAGGAAAAGTAAGTGGAGTGGATTTTAATGAAAGTGGTAGCGAGTTTGTATGAATATTTAAATATTCTCAGCCAAGCCATATCTATTTTCAGCTCTCCACACATTTCAGTGACCTTACAAAGACGTGTTGAGAGTTTATTCATTTACAGAAATGTGTTCGAAACCGGACTGGAATAAGACGTGGTCTGACCTCGCTCCTCAAGGACTGGACTGATAATCTGAGTAAACACTCCGGGCCAAAGGTCCAAAATGCACCACACAAATTCGCATACTAAACATTCCTGTCAATTGATCAAGAAATAAACGTTTGTAATTGTTGTACTTCGTGACACCATCGTGGATTGTTTTCAAAGAACTGCGGGCCCCTCAAGCGTTTTATTCCTGACGTAGTTAATCATCGTGGAACTTAAACAACCTTTTAACTTGTGGTCCATGACTAACTTGTAGGGTTTCGCTGTCACATTTATGAATTTTGACATGATCCAGGACACCGGAAAACACCTTATGCTTTCTTGGCTAAAGTTCTCATCACAGGTGAAACGCAAATAAAATTCTTCTTAAAAAGGCGACAGTCAGATGAAACACAGAAAACTTTTCTCCGAGAGGCAGCAGTCGGATGAAACGCAAACAAAGCTCTTCTCACAGGGGCGGCGGTCGGACGAGACGCGAACCAAACTCTCTTCAAAGCGGCGGCGGTCGGACGAGACGCGAACCAAACTCTCTTCAAAGGGGCGGCGGTCGGACGAGACGCGAACCAAACTCTCTTCAAAGCGGCGGCGGTCGGACGAGACGCGAACCAAACTCTCTTCAAAGCGGCGGCGGTCGGACGAGACGCGAACCAAACTCTCTTCAAAGCGGCGGCGGTCGGACGAGACGCGAACCAAACTCTCTTCAAAGCGGCGGCGGTCGGACGAGACGCGAACCAAACTCTCTTCAAAGCGGCGGCGGTCGGACGAGACGCGAACCAAACTCTCTTCAAAGCGGCGGCGGTCGGACGAGACGCGAACCAAACTCTCTTCAAAGCGGTGGCGGTTGGACGAGACGCAAACCAAGCTCTCTCTTCAAAGCGGCGGCGGTCGGACGAGACGCAAGCCAAGCTCTCTCTTCAAAGTGGCGGCGGTCGGACGAGACGCAAACCAAGCTCTCTCTTCAAAGTGGCGGCGGTCGGACGAGACGCAAGCCAAGCTCTCTCTTCAAAGTGGCGGCGGTCGGACGAGACGCAAACCAAGCTCTCTCTTCAAGGCGGCGGCCGGACGAGACGCGAACCAAACTCTCTTCAAAGCGGCGGCGGTCGGACGAGACGTGAACCAAACTCTCTTCAAAGCGGCGGCGGTCGGACGAGACGCGAACCAAACTCTCTTCAAAGCGGTGGCGGTTGGACGAGACGCAAACCAAGCTCTCTCTTCAAAGCGGCGGCGGCGGTCGGACGAGACGCAAGCCAAGCTCTCTCTTCAAAGTGGCGGCGGTCGGACGAGACGCAAACCAAGCTCTCTCTTCAAGGCGGCGGCCGGATGAGACGCAAACCAAGCTCTCTTCAAGGCGGCGGCGGCCGGACGAGACGCAAACCAAGCTCTCTCTTCAAGGCGGCGGCAGTCGGACGAGACGCAAACCAAACTCTCTCTTCAAGGCGGCGGTGGTCGGACGAGACGCAAACCAAACTCTCTCTTCAAGGCGGTGGCGGTTGGACGAGACACAAACCAAACTCTCTCTTCAAGGCGGCGGTGGTCGGACGAGACGCGAACCAAACTCTCTTCAAAGCGGCGGCGGTCGGACGAGACGCGAACCAAACTCTCTTCAAAGCGGCGGCGGTCGGACGAGACGCGAACCAAGCTCTCTCTTCAAAGCGGCGGCGGTCGGATGAGACGCAAACCAAGCTCTCTCTTCAAAGCGGCGGCGGTCGGACGAGACGCAAACCAAGCTCTCTCTTCAAAGCGGCGGCGGTCGGACGAGACGCAAACCAAACTCTTTCTTCAAAGCGGCGGCGGTCGGACGAGACGCAAACCAAGCTCTCTCTTCAAAGCGGCGGCGGTCGGACGAGACGCAAACCAAGCTCTCTCTTCAAAGCGGCGGCGGTCGGACGAGAGGCAAACCAGGCTCTTTCTTCAAAGCGGCGGTGATCGGACGAGACGCAAACCAAGCTCTCTCTTCAAAGCGGCGGCGGTCGGACGAGACGCAAACCAAACTCTCTCTTCAAGGCGGTGGTGGTCGGACGAGACGCAAACCAAACTCTCTCTTCAAGGCGGCGGCGGCCGGACGAGACGCAAACCAAACTCTCTCTTCAAGGCGGCGGCGGTCGGACGAGACGCAAACCAAACTCTCTCTTCAAGGCGGCGGCGGCCGGACGAGACGCAAACAAAATGTTCCTTCTGGTACGTTCACACTAAATGTTGCGAGAGCATCAAAGCAGCTGGAAGTTGTTCGTTGTCTCAGTGAGCCTGCGTCTCTCGGCTGTGAGTCTCAGATGATGGTGGTGGTAGAATGAAGTTGAAGTCCGGGCAACTTTCTGGTCATGCGCTATGTCGTGATTTGACGGCAACCAATCAGAATTTAGAAATGCTGCTCTGAACGACACCAGAGAACGCGGACGTTTAAATTTTCTTTGGTTCTGTTCGAACTCTTCCCAGGTCCAATGGAGAAGAAATTACTGATTGTGGTGTCTGGTTTTCCTCTTATTTATGACGTGTCCCTGTGCGCAACGCTATTTACAGGCGACGTTTTCACTCGAGAACGTTTGTTTTTTAAGCGGGAATGCAGTTACTTGGCTTAAAACAACATCGATTTGACCATTTATTGAAAACTTCAGCCAGGACCACAGCGACTTTAATAGGAGCGCCACACAGTAACGTTCATATTAATTAAAGACCAAGGCTGGGACACGTATATTATAAACTGCATGTTGAAATTTTACTGAGCATCAAAACAAAACTCGCACCACACAAATGATTTTTATTTGTTTTAGTCATGAGTTTGTGTGTCGAAAGTAAGAAACGCCGATCAGAACGCGAGTTCATCATGGGCTTTGTAAAAGACAGAGCTTTATTTCTGACCGCCGCTGTCTGGAGAACAATTCTGTCAGATTGGTTCCGGCTGGACGATCCATCGTCGCTTCGTTCTCAGACGCCGTGAATGGGACTGTGCGCTAGTGTGGCGCGGCAGCAGAGCACACGGACCTGCGTACCAATCCAGTGAATTATTTAGTAATGCACATTCATCATTAGGGACGTGCAATCTGATCTCATAGACTTGGAGTGCCTCGGATGTGACCTTTCAGGGAAATTGCTGAGTCATATTGTGAGGAATGCTCTTAAACTTGACCTCGTGATCACTTTGCGTGAGTTACGATCATCTGAAAGATGACAATTCGAATAAGCATGAAATTAAATGTTTGAATGTTTTATAAGTGTTTTTGTTGCTTTGCTTGCAGGCTCGTTTTATTTATACCGGTACTCGAAATATTGTAACGCTTTGAGTGTTCTGAGGATTTCATCATTGCACTGACTGGAGCATTTAATTTCCCCCCAGCACCTCATGGACGAGACCTGGACCGCTATATCGAGCAGGCGAGATTCCTGGTAGCTGTTATTGATCCGTTCTGTGGCTCAGACCTCATTTCAGTGATTGTTTGTGTGTGTGTGTTTTCTGTCCTTCCACCGCAGTGAAACGCTTCAGAGAACCCAAGCATGAAAGAAGACCCTGGAGGATCTGGTAAAGCATTCACATTTTGAACTGAGATGCCCCGGTGATGTGAATACAATTAATTATTATTTTTTTAATTGAATAAGCAAGGCACTTGTGTTTTTTCCTTCCCCTTAAAGTGCCATTCCACCATTGGATGTATTCTTCGGCATAAAATACAATATATTTTATGACAACATGACTAGACAGAGAAATCTTTTAGCTTCAAAATGATATATCATACATAATTTTTTGACAACGACAAGTATATTAATAATTTTGCGACCAAAGTCACCTACCCTTTTAATTTCCGCGCGTGATGTCATCAGCAGGTTCCCCTTCTTGTGTACCACGTGTCGGTCTATTTTTAGACCAGGAAACCCCCAAAGTGAGAGAGTCATTTCTCCTCGTATATGGGGGCCAAAAAAATTGTGAAAAATTTTGAGTTAATCTTTCAGTTAGCTAGATTTATTGGTATTAGCTAGATTTATTGGTATTATTTTTATCGTGGGCGGCACGGTGGTGTAGTGGTTAGCGCTGTCGCCTCACAGCAAGAAGGTCCTGGGTTCGAGCCCCGGGGCCGGCGAGGGCCTTTCTGTGTGGAGTTTGCATGTTCTCCCCGTGTCCGCGTGGGTTTCCTCCGGGTGCTCCGGTTTCCCCCACAGTCCAAAGACATGCAGGTTAGGTTAACTGGTGACTCTAAATTGAGCGTAGGTGTGAGTGTGAATGGTTGTCTGTGTCTATGTGTCAGCCCTGTGATGACCTGGCGACTTGTCCAGGGTGTACCCCGCCTTTCGCCCGTAGTCAGCTGGGATAGGCTCCAGCTTGCCTGCGACCCTGTAGAAGGATAAAGCGGTGAGAGATAATGAGATGAGATGAGATTTTTATCACGTTCTATCCGCCATTGCTGATAATATGTGCCACGTCACACGTCACGTGGTACACAAGAAGGGGAAGCTGCCGATGACATCATGCGCGGAAATTATGGCCAAGTTTACATTAGACCGTATCTGTCTCGTTTTCTTCGCGGATGCACTGTCCGTTTACATTAAAACACCGGGAAACGGGAATCCGCCAGCGTCCACGTATTCAATCCAGATCGTGTCTGGTCCGGTGCTGTGTAAACATTGAGGATACACGGATACGCTGTGCTGAGCTCTAGCTGGCGTCGTCATTGGACAACGTCACTGTGACATCCACCTTCCTGATTCGCTGGCGTTGGTCATGTGACGCGACTGCTGAAAAACGGCGCGGACTTCCGCCTTGTATCACCTTTCATTAAAGAGTATAAAAGTATGAAAATACTGATGCAAATACTGCCCATTGTGTAGTTATGATTGTCTTTAGGCTTGCCATCCTTCCACTTGCAAGTGGTAAGTGACGCGCATGCCCGATATGCACTAGGATCACACACACAGCGGCTCAGTCCCGAATCACTGCTCGTGCACTCCACTCGCGCGCTCTGTGAGCTGCGCAGGGCCGGAGTGCGCACCCTCCAGAGGGCACTCGCTGTTCAGGGCGGAGTGATTTGGAGCGCAGGATGCCTGCGGAGCCGAGCGTATCCGTGTATTGGTGTTGCTGTGTGCACGCGAATCGTGTATTGGTGTTGCTGTATGCACACTAATCGTTTTAAAAACGTTAATCTGATGATCCGCTGATACGGTCTAATGTAAACCCCACCTATAAGGGTAGGTGACTTTGGTCGCAAAATTAATATACTTGTCGTTGTCAAAAAATTATGTTTGATATATCGTTTTGAAGCTGAAAGATTTCTCAATCTAGTGATACCATTTATATATGTTGTCAAAATATATTGTATTTTATGCCAAAGAATACATCCAATGGTGGAATGGCACTTTAACCCCACCCACTGCTCATGTCTCCTCCTCCTCCTCCTCCTTCAGGTTTCTTGACACTTCCAAACAAGCCATCGGGATGCTCTTCATTCACTTTGCCAACGTGTACCTGTCGGACCTCACCGAGGAGGACCCGTGTTCGCTGTGAGTCTGTGACTCTGCTACGTTCTTTCTCATGCTGCACGGTTCTTTGCACGTGATCTTGTTTCCTGTCTCATGTGCCCAGATATCTGATCAACTTCCTGTTAGACGCTACACTGGGCATGTTAGTGATTTATGGTGGTGTGAAGGCCGTCAGCGCCGTGGTCGAGTGGAGGCAGTGGGACTCGTTACGCTTTGGAGAGTATGGTAAAAAAAATTATGATAATTTTCTTTTGAAATGCAGCTTAAATCTCAATTTGAAAAAGAAATCCTCTTTTTTTTTTTTTTTTTTTACAATTTTAGTCACAATTGGCCATAATTTTTCCAGGGAATTGTCAATTTCAAAATGGTTTGTAATTTGGAGCGCCCTCTGCTGTCTGCGAAGTGAACTGCAGTTCCATTAAAAAAACCCACCCTTTTTTTATTCGAATCAATTTTCAAAAAAGAAAAAAGGAGCTAATTTTTTCTTTACGTGACATTCGGATGTGCTAATTGAAGAATTGGAACAAATTAGTTTTAGAGCTTTGATATCCAATCCAGCATTTTCTTCTGATAGCGATATCTCGAAAATAATTATGGCAAAAAATTTTAAATAATCAACCCCATCCCCTTTGTTTTGGCAAAGAAATGCATCCAGCTCTGCCCTGTTTGTCCAAGAAAGGTGTGGAGCTCATTTCTGGCCCTGAAAAATCCCCAAGTAATATGTGAAATTAAAAGAAAGGGGAGGGAAAAAAAAAAACTACTCAGCTTTATTTCTTAGTAATATCATACCTGCCAACCTGTACGCATCTTGCGTAGCCGCTACAAATTTTTACCTCATTGTACGACTGTACGTTTTCACATTTAAAAAGTACGCATATCGTCCGAACTCGCATTTCAGTCAAGTTCTCGCTGAAGTTGATACCGCTGATCTGTGAGAAAACTCAAAGCCAGAATGGAACGCTTTGCCCTAGGGCTGAATGATTTTAAGAAAAAATTGAATTGCGATTTTTCTGGCAGATATTGCGATTTCGATTTCAACCACGATTTTTTTTCTTTAAATCAAGTTTCAGTGCAAATTAATTAATACAATGAATTCCATAAAGCTAATGCAAGAATGAAAACTGAGGTCAACAGATTTCAAATGTAGGCCTGTTTATTAACATTGAGTGCCTGAGGAACAAGTTATAATAAAATAAAAAGAGAGCCATCTTTCTTAAGTAAACTTTTGCTTCTTTTACTTTTCCCATCTACAACATATCAGACATAAAAAAAGGTTGATCAGTGGCTCAGCAGCATCAAAATATTGTACTTTTGTAAAAGAATGTACATAAGCATTATAAATTATAACTAGAGCCAACAATTCCCCTGTGGGAAATAAGAGTGATGCAGTGGCTGTAGCAGTCGCTATTGCAGGGCCCCTCCCTCCTGTGTGTGTGAGCGAGAGCGAGCAGCTCCTCCCCCACCCGCGCGCTCAGACACAGAGAAAACGCAGTTTCTCCTCACAGTGCTCCCTCCAAACAACGGGGATTTACACGAAAACGGAAGGTAGGGTTGGGCGGTATCCAAATTTTGATACCTTTAAACTGTCTCTGTGTTTTCCTGGGGTATACGGTATTACCGAGAAAAAAAATATTTTGTTTCGGCCTACTGTGTAACGTGCGCCTATGCCTCAAATGTACTATTTAAAAGCAGCATAGCGAATTGTGTGCATTGTGGTATGGATTAAGCAGCAAAGCGAATTTTGTGCATTGATGAATGGATTAAGAGATATTTCAAAGCATCACGCAACTCTTCCTTCATCTTGAAAATAACATTCAACTGTCGTTTACACATGTCTGCGTTGAAACGCCATTTGCAGCACTATTTCACCTACTCCATCAAAAAAAAGTACACGATGAGCAGGATCATACCCTTTCAAGCATGGGAAATAAAAAAAAGAATCAACCAACACCCAAGTCCGTTTAGACTGCGTGATAAACCATATTCTTCAGCGCAAATGAGGCGAACCTAATTCAAATGCGTGATAGCTGCACAAGGCAAAATCATATGGGCCCACGTCATGCCATGGCGGGGAAATTAATAATCAAATGGCCTTACCTTGCTTAAAACGTTGTCTTGATCACATAACTCCTTACAATTATTCCACTTAAATCCATACGGTTTAACACACCCAACAAAGATAGCAAGCGCATTGCTAATTCCCACCAGAAACCTAACAGTTTACGCTACGATGTTTTCTTCCGTTTCTTCAGTAGATGACATTTCAAACGTTTATTACCCACATCCCAAATGTCATACGTTATATTATTTTACCTTGTTGTTACTCATGTAACCTACTCAAAACACAACTCATTGGAGAGATCTCGTGGAAGTGGAGTACCCCAGGCTATGGTGTGCCTTAGGGGACATATTAGATTTTTCGTTTGGTTTGAAACCAAAATACTGCCACACTGCCGATGTTGTATTTTTTTTTTTGCCACTAACTCGTTATCTTGACTTGCCATCTTTCAACCGCGGTCTCAGTCTCTTTTTTTTTTATTTTTTTTTATTTTTATTTTTTAGATAGGACAGTATAGAGAGACAGGAAATGAGCGGGGGAGAGAGAGACGGGATCGGGAAATAACCTCGGGTCGGAATCGAACCCGGGTCCCCGGATTTATGGTACGGTGCCTTAGCCATCTGAGCCATGACACCCCCGATCTCAGTCTCTTGCGAAGCTTTCTGTCAGACTCCAAATGTCACGCAGGGTTGCCATGGTAACGACATAAACAACCCTGCACGCGATGAGAACTTCTTTAGGAAATTGATAGAATTAGTGAAAATACGATCACACAGTTATTCGGGATGATCTTCAATTTATTATTTTATATTATGACCTCATGTACTCCATATTTATTTAGATATTATATATTTTTTTAAAATGACGGTAATGAGACCGATACCGTTGGTACTTTTGGATACCTCGGGATACCTTCTTACCGTAATACCGCCCAACCCTAACGGAAGGAGATATTCACAAAATTCTTTCACACTGAGTGCCACAAGGCTTTCCTGAACGTAATTTTTTTTGTCTGTAGTGTAAAAAATGAGGACAATTTATTGACGAAACAAAACATGGGTCAGTAGTTTAGGAGCACTGAGAAAAACCGCGGCTTTGACGATCCCAAAATCGTGTTGTCTGAGATCGCGATTTTCGGTCGAAAACGATAGATCGTTCAGCCCTACTTTGCCCAATCCCCCCCCCTCTTCCAGAGCGTGTGGCTCTGCCCTCTTCACCCCCTCCCCTTCCTCCTTCGCGTCTCTGACTTGAGTGCAGCGGTGCAGTCAGATGGCTAGAGCGAGTCGGGGATTGAAACGTCGGTTAGAGACGTCATTTTTATATTTGTAACAGAAACGGTTGTGTTTCACGTGTACTCGAGCTTCCTAGCCGTTATTTTGTGCATTTACAACACCAACAGTACAGGCTAGTTCTTCATTTAACTTCGAAGCCGTCACTCGAGGTCGCATATTCGATGCGGTAACCAACGAAACCTGATTACAATTCCTCTCGCGCTCTCATTGAATCACTATGATAAGTACCACTTTATTGATGCGCTCAACAAAACGTAGCGTGTTGTATATCTTAAGCGCAGTCGGTAACTTCTGTCAATGGTAGCCTAGAATGTTTGCAGATGATGTGAAGTCGAAAATCGGTCATCCGTCTTATGAAAAAACCTGCGTGGGACTGCAGTATCAAATGCTTTTTTATACAGTATTACTGCAGTAAATGCAATATTTCGAATGCAAATGCAATAGTTTGCACATGAAAAAGGCATAATACAAAATACTGCAGTGTACTGTATAATGCAATATACTTCCAACATGTTAAAAAATGCAAAAGTCTAAACCTATTGCATGGGAAATTTGTGCAGACCATGTTTTATGTTAAAAGTGCCTTTTTTACATACTGTATTAATTTAATGTGTTATTTATTTTGAAAGAGTGGCTCTGGTTTAATTTCATTTCATTTGCACATGTATTTAATGTGGGGCGGCACGGTGGTGTAGTGGTTAGCGCTGTCGCCTCACAGCAAGAAGGTCCGGGTTCGAGCCCCGTGGTCGGCGAGGGCCTTTCTGTGCGGAGTTTGCATGTTCTCCCCGTGTCCGCGTGGGTTTCCTCCGGGTGCTCCGGTTTCCCCCACAGTCCAAAGACATACAGGTTAGGTTAACTGGTGACTCTAAATTGAGCGTAGGTGTGAATGTGAGTGTGAATGGTTGTCTGTGTCTATGTGTCGGCCCTGTGATGACCTGGCGACTTGTCCAGGGTGTACCCCGCCTTTCGCCTGTAGTCAGCTGGGATAGGCTCCAGCTTGCTTGCGACCCTGTAGAACAGGATAAAGCGGCTAGAGATAATGAGATGTATTTAATGTCCGTTGTGCTTTGCAAAACGGAAGGAGTTCCCAAGAGCCATCATCAACAGTTTCCCAAAATCTATCAATAGGAATGTTTTACAAAACTGGAGTATGTTCCCAAGGTCAATCAATAAAACTGGATTGAAAGTGTGTTTTTGGTCTGCTGGTTGTGGTCCGTGGGGGCGCATGCGGGCGGGGGGGGGGACGACTCATGAAATTGTAAAATTGTACTCATAAAATTTTTTCAAGGTTGGCAGGTATGTAATATCAAAAAGGTTATCTGATGTATTTTTGAAATCGTATGATAATTAATGACAGGCCTAGGAGCATGTGTAACATTCTAGACTGCAGCTTTAAAAAGGAAAAAAAAAGTGTGTAAAACATCAGTCTGATAGAACTTGTGTGTTTCTGCACCAACAACCTGTGGCAGTGATGATTATTCTGCTGTTTAATGAAGCCCCAGTAAGTGATACTGATTTTGCTTATCAGGGCTTCTTCAGAGGCTTGTGAGGAAATTATTATAATTATTCGCATCAAAAGACCTGCGTGAATATGCGTCTGGCGTGCAAACGTCATCCAGTTAGCCTGTCTTTTCAGCCGTGTCGTATGATGGAGGATTATGACCATGGCTTCTTTTGTGAAAAGGGCTGCGATGTGTCCTATGCTGTTGACGAGGCATGTTTAAACATTGTCGCATATTGTTTGTGTTTAATGACGTGAGCCAAAATGCTTAGTTTGAAATATTTTGTGTGTGTGTGTGTGTAGGGGAGCCAATACAGTGTACTGCCTGGGCAGGCCAGTGTGCACTATACATCCTCATTATGATCTTCGAGAAGGTGGTCATCCTCCTCGTGCTTCTCATCCCTCAGTGGAAGAAGGTCAGTGACGAGATTTGAATTGAAGCTCAGCGGCTTAATTTTTATCTTTATCGAAGTAAAAATATGTGCTACGGGATGAAAGGAGAGGTGTGTAAGCTTGCTGTTTACCCCGAGTGTGTGTTTTTTGCCCGGTGCGCAGCTGGCGATGCTGAACCCCATCACAAACCCACAGCTGGAGCTGGCTCTCGTTATGCTAATCGTGCCGTTCTTCGTTAACGTAAGTAGAACATCCGTTTCTTCTGGTGAGAGCTTTTGAGTTTGTCAGGGTTGTGAATTTTTTTTTTGTGTGTGTGTGGGGCCAGGCGCTGATGTTCTGGGTCGTCGATAACTTCCTGATGAAGAAAGGCAGGACAAAAGCCAAGCTGGAGGAGAGGGAGGTCGGGGACGATTCACGAGGCAGCAGCAAGGTGCGCTACAGACGAGCGCTGTCTCACGACGACTCCGAGTCAGAGGTGAACACACACACACACGGAGGAACTAAACTTAGCGAAAGAAAGCAGTCTCGTCTCTTCCACACACTCTTCCTGACTCGAATTTTCACTGCTTTCCAGAAGCCTCATGTTTTATCAAAATGGAGGTGGGTTTATTGTGGTAGCCCCGCCCATACTCAATGATGTCAGTGGTTCCAACTTTCGGACCAGGAATTTTTTAAATTTTATTTATTTATTTATTTATTTATTTATTTTTTTGGGTGTTGAAATGTGTGGAACCGGTTCTAGATTCAGCATAGGCACCATGTACCATGTCAGTAGAAAAAGGGCTCACGCACGTGCGCACACCCCTCTGGGTTCAGGAAAGAGCTTAAAGAGCTTAACCGGAGCTCTTATTTTATTTCTTTTTCTATTTTTTTTTCTTTCCTGTGTGTTTGTGTGGTTTGATGTTTGAGTGTTCTGTCCGCCGGTTGTGGTGTAGCTCCAGACCCAGTTTTGGGCGTCGGTTCCCTCCAGGCCTTGGTTCGCCGTGGGTGATGCCTGCACTCCCAGCTGTGGACTGCAGTGAGCTCGTTGCTCATTTTACATCGTGGTTGTCCAGCGCTCTGCGCTTTAACGCTTGGCGTGATGTTCCGAGCGATGTTGCTCGGTGGCGTCGCGGCGGCTGTGCAGGCGGTTTGGGACACACCAGCGCTCTGCATGGCGGAGCTTCTCTGCTCGCTGTGTGGATCCACGGCGTGGTGTTCGAGCGATGTGGCTGGCGGCGTCACGGCGGCGGTGCTGGAGATGTGGGACTTGTTTTCGTGCGCCTTTTGGTGGGACTGTGGCTGCTACACCACGGGAATTACATCCTGACCCCTACTTGGTGGACTTTTTGCTTTTTATTTTTTATTATATTTTTATTTATTTATTTATTTGTTTATTTTTTCTTTCCTTGTCTATAATTGTAAAACGTCCTTGGGTTTTTTGAAAGGCGCTATATAAATTTAACTTATTATTATTATTATTATTATTATTATTATTATTATTATTAAAGCTGAACAGCTGAATTGGATCCTGTTCCTCCATTAAAAATGCTTTCTTCACACCGAGAATCTTTTCCGAAACTGAGAACTCGGAAATCTTTGGTCACAACGTTGACATGAACTAATAAACCACCTAATGAAGTTTGGAGAGTGACCTCTAATGTTTTACGAGCTAATTACGTAACATGGTGTCGCACATAAACCTTGCTTTTGTTTGTTTGGGTTTTTTTTTTTTTTTTCTTTTGTTTGTTTTTGCTCTCAATCCGAGACATATATTTATTTTCCAAGTGTGGAAAATAAAGCAAGTGTGGCTGAGCGTGACTCGCTCCATATCCTTTCCACAGCACCGACTCCTCTTTCTGATTTGTCATTAACATTCGAGTTCTTACAAACTCTTAACTCCGCCTTGTTTTTCGGATCATTTCGTCCAGTCGAGTCATTTGTTCTGTCCCGTGCTGCAGTGGGAAAGAACTTAAATCTTTTTGTGAAGTGAAAAAGCTTTCCATGTTCATATCCTGTCCTTTCGTAATCATCATTATACCACAGCACTGCTGAAGTGTCGAACTTGATTGGCCTGAAGGTGTTGATTGATTAATTTTCTAAAGCAGCACATCTGATGAACACCAGTGTCGATGTTCAGGACGGAGGACTTTCCCTGAACAAGCTGCATATTTATTCATCTCATCTCATCATCTCTCGCCGCTTTATCCTGTTCTACAGGGTCGCAGGCAAGCTGGAGCCTATCCCAGCTGACTACGGGCGAAAGGCGGGGTACACCCTGGACAAGTCGCCAGGTCACCACAGGGCTGACACATAGACACAGACAACCATTCACACTCACATTCACACCTACGCTCAATTTAGAGTCACCAGTTAACCTAACCTGCATGTCTTTGGACTGTGGGGGAAACCGGAGCACCCGGAGGAAACCCACGCGGACACGGGGAGAACATGCAAACTCCGCACAGAAAGGCCCTCGCCGACCACGGGGCTCGAACCCGGACCTTCTTGTTGTGAGGCGACAGCACTAACCACCACACCACCGTGCCGCCCTAAACAGATATTACTGAATAAAAATGTTAGTGTTGGCAAATTGCTATGGAAACAAAAAGAAAACGTGACCGAACATGTTGTTGAACCAGGAAGTGAATCGCTCATAGTCTTGCCAAAGGTGTCAAAATTGCGACAGCTAAACCGTAAACGTTTAAGTTACGAGTTTGCACCGGTGAGAAACTGCCTAGCTTTAAAAAAAAAAAAAAAAAAAAGTTGGTGCACGTGCTAATATTTTGTTGCCCACCTTTAGCTTTGATTATGGCGCACATTGTTTCAACAACTTTATGCAACGTGACATTTATCTCCATCCAGAATTGCGTTAATTTTTCACCAAGGTTGCGTCTTGGCGATGGTAGCGTTGTAGTCGAGCCACTCAGCCTCGAGTCCCCAGTGTTCAAGTCCGAGTCATTTAAAGAAAATTTCAAGTCGAGTCCGAGAACAAGACTCCAACCGCATCGTTTGACGCCGGCTGTTTCAGCGCCATTAACATTAGTTTGTTCCTGAACAGGTGAACGTGCTTCTCTTTATCAGGGAGTGTGAAGTATTCTGTCAGAGACGGTTGGGAGACGGATGTAAGTGCAGAAGGTGTGTTTATTAATACAGGTGAAGATGGTAAACAATCCAGAACGGCAGGTAAAACGGGCGATAGGTCAAGCGAGACACAAACAGGCTATAGATGACTCGGCAGGATCAAAGACGAGAAACAGGAAATCAGGAAACCAAACAAGGAAATAAGGCTCGGTAATGTATCAGCAACTCAACTCAATACTTCGCAAAGTCGGTGTGTTTTCACAGTTTTTATATCAGCGCACTGATTGCGCCTTAATCCTATGCAGGTGTGAGTCGTTTATGGTGCGCGCGAGACTCTATGTGATGCACGCACCAAGGCGCACAGGTGTGACAGTCTTTCATGAAATAAGTACAAATATTAAAGGAGAACTGAAGGCAATTTTTTTTCTTATCAAAATTCCATTTCTCATTTTATTAAATATCGGAATGCATGTTTGATCGCTATTTTGTCGCTGCTATAGCAAGTTATGAGTGTTTGAAATATGCTCTGTAATATATCAGTCCATATGTCAAAGCGATGGCTGTAAACGAGATTCGTTGAGACCTGTGCGAGACATCGTAGGACGGAAGTAAAACGTACAGCGGAAATCAAAGCGACCGATATCTGCCAACGTCGTCCAAAGACGCGCGCGCCCTCTTTCGAATGCTGATGTGATCAAGTCGGAAGTTTTGTTTGCTTTGATAGCAATCAGGAAAGTTTGAAAAAATTCGGCAGTAATCGTCATTTAAACTCGTTTTTGTGCAATATTTTGTTTGGAAAACAATTTTCAAAATGGCGGCGCTGACGCTTCACGTTTCGAAGTCTCGCACAAGTCTCGTGAAGATCGCGCGGATAAGCGACGCCTGCTGTGGACTAGGGATGTTAACCGATGACCGTTTGACCGGTGGTTGACCGAATCAACGTCAACCAGTGAAAAAAAAAAAAAAAAAAATCAATCGTTTTGAAGCTGCCGATTTTGGAGCGGAGAACCTGGAATTCTGTGTTGTAAACGCTTGGGCATGCCATGCGGTGTAAGGACGACAGCTGACAAATCAGAAACACCCATTCAGTCATGTCCCGCCCTCCCGCCCCAGTTAAAGACAGCTGACAAATCAGAAACACCCATTCAGTCATGTCCCGCCCTCCCGCTGCCACTCGGCGAAAGAAAAAAAGTGTAGACACAGGCTTTTTAGCTTACAAATTACTATTCTGTTTTTTTTTTTTTTTATTATTATTAGAAGGCACATGGAGTTTAGTCCTGCCTTGGCCAGTGCATTCTGAAAGTATGTTTCGGTCTGTAGCCAACAATGCATGTTATTGCAGATCATCTCTCTCCACACAAACTAAAGGCGCAGATGCCGACTTTTTCACGTTTTTTTCATGAACTGTAACGGCATTTGCTTATGTAGTAATTTTAATACAGAATTTACTCTGATGAAATTATTCAGACACTCCAACGCCCCCCCCAAAAAAAATCGGATCTGCACGAGCCGTGAAAAAGGCGCGCCGTTTGCATCCCTGTTTAAACTCATAGGTTAACCGACTTTAACCGGCTAATGAGGCTCGGTGGTCGGTCAAGATTTTTTTTTAGTTTTCGCCATCCCTACTGTGGACCAAACGAACTAAATTCAACACGGCTAAAAACCGAATAGGCTGATAAGTCTAATATTTAATTGCGATTAGTTGCCAATACGAGTCACGGTATAAGGTTACTAAAACCGAAAACGTAATTGAATAACGCGTTAATTAAGAAATAGAGCAAGTTTAAAAATGACTTCAGTTCTCCTTTAACGTAGATATAAATGTCTTGCGCCAAATTATGGCACGTTACAAAAAATAAAGAAAAAATCCGAGTCCTCGTCTCCAATTTACGAGTCCGAATGCAGTTAATGCACGAGTCCGAGTCATCAGTGCTCAAGTCCTTAAAATTAGGGCACAAGTCGGACTCGAGTACGACAAGCCTGGGTGATGAGAGATTCCAACCACTCCTGAAAGTCTTCTCTAGAACGTCCTAAAGACTTTCAGCGCATGTGGTTCAGGTGAGGATTCTGTCGCAGCCAGTTTGTGTGTGAAAATGATCCGTCATGTAGGGCTGCACAATATATCGAAAAAGTATCGATATCGCGATATCATAGTTTGCGATACACATACCGCAAAAATTACTTAAATTTCGATAAAAGGCACATTTTTCTGTGCCGTCCAATCACATTTGAATGTCAATAAGCGCCGCGGGATAACTCCGCCCCCTATTGCAAAACAAGTAAAAGCCTTGTGGTGATGGCGGGAGCAAGTGTGGTGAGGCAAACTTGTGTGAGGAGGAACTGGTTTCCAAAAAAAAAAAATGCACGTCTGCTATTTGGAAGTACTTTGGATTCAGGAGGGATGACGTACTGCAAACTCAGGTACTTTGCAAGACATGTACCTGTAAAACAGTGGTGGGGCGGCTCACTGGGACAAACACTGCTGTACAGAAGCATAAAAACATAAAACCGCGCTCTCTCTCACTCTCTCTCTCACACACACTACCTCTCACACACTACCGCTCGCTCACTCACACACGCTACCGCGCTCTCTCTCTCTCTCTCTCTCTCTCTCTCTCTCTCTCTCTCACACACACCACTGCTCTCTCACCCGCATGTGTTATTAACAGATTGTGTTTGAGTTTATGGTGAATCTGTGTCGCTCACCTTCATCTCCCGGGAGCCGCTGAAATTGCCATTTTGAATGCTTTATGTTAATGTAATGTAGTTTTCAGTTTTTTGTTTACTACAACTTAAGACATTTTCTGCTGCGCTCACAAAAATTAAGAGATTTAAAGATGATTGATGGACACCATTGCAGGTGTAGCCATGTTTTTCCAATAAAAAATAATGTTGGAATGGAAGCGATGCATTGGGTGTTTTTTTAAATGCTAGATACAGGGCAGAACGGCGAGTAGAGGTAAGAAAAACATTATATATTTAATTATCGTGATACATATCGATATCGAGATATTCAGTCACGTTATCGAATATCGCATATTTTTCTGATATCGTGCAGCCCTACCGTCATGCTTCTTGAACAGTTTAACCCTGATGTTCATCCTGGAATATGTTTGTGCCAAGAAATGAACTGAAATAAGTTTCTTTCTTCCCTGATCAGATCCTGTTCTCGGCGGATGACGAAATGGATGATTCGGACGGCGACGAGGACATACGCAGGCTCACCGGTCTCAAAACGGTTAAGAAAAAGAAACATCGCCTGGGCATTCCTGTCTGACATGAGATCAGGCTTTAGACCTTCTCATTCCTGTTCCACATTCACTCTGCTGCCTTCTGCTAGTCTGAGCAAGATCGGCGTGCGTCCAGGCTTTCACCCGTGCATGGATCTGATCTGCAGGTAGGAGGAGCAACACACTCCTGAACTCAGCCCGAGGAGCTGTGAAGCTGTCGGAGCGTCCTGATCACGGGCGAGGATGGAATGGGACTCCTTCTTTCTTGCTGGTTTCTAGAACCTTCTCTCCTTCCAACCCGCTCCTGTTGATCTCGGATCATTCGGTTTTTCTAATATGTCCATCATGTGACTAAGGAAGTGTGTAGTGGTGTAAATCGGCGCTGCTTCTTTATACCGAGACGCACTGGAGGGGTGGAATGGCTGAATGGCCGCTCAGCCTGGACGGACTTGATGTGAAAGACGAAAGCAGCAAAATCTAACTTGGGAGAATTAACCCAGCCTTCAAGCACACCTCTACCTTTAACGTTTATCTTCCGTCGTGTTTGCGCGTTGTCTCTTCACCTGTACGTAGAACAAATTAAAATAACACGAGTGCTGGTTTCATGTTTATGTTGAACTTGTGTGATGCAAAGATCTCAGGAAGAAATGGTTTGGTGAGCAGTATAAAGCGATACGAAGTTTTTTTTTTTTTTGGGGGGGTTTCATATAAAATGGAACGTCCTTGCATAACTGTGAAAAAGACCTTTTCTGCAAAGTGTGTGTTTGGGGGGGGGACGCTCATCTGTCTGTGTTTGTGTCCCTTCTTTGGTCCTGCAGTGTCTTAGGGTTCCTTAATCAAGGTGGGAAATTTTGATTTCTCGGGCACCTTTTGCACAATTTGTTTCATCACTGTGGTGTCAACTGTTATGGGTGGGGTTCCCCCCCCCTCCTTTCTTCCCTTGTGCAGGCGGTCGTTTGGAGAGTTGACCTATAAAACATCTGGTGTATTATGCCTCTGTGATATTCTCTCGGTATGTAACCTGTTTGTTTTGGGCGGGAAAGACATGAAACTTCTCGTACACTCTGCCTTCTCTGAAGCGAAGTTCAGATTCTGGCGTCCTGTATAAACGGTAGCATTTTCCCCTGAGGATATCGAGAGAATCAGTGTACAAACTCACGTTTTGTCAGTTATTTTTGTGCTGCCAGTTCACCCTGGTGTCAGCGTGAGTGTGTTCTAATGTCTAGAAGCTCCGTGCGCATGCTCGGCCTGCTGATTTGAGTACTGTGATGATCGGCGGCAATGCTGATTGTAGATAGTTTTTGAAAAACACTGACCATGGACACTTGGGTGAAGTCGGTGCTCGGACACCAAACTCTTAAATACTAACGACTACTTGATTTGGATCACTCACAAGTTACACTCTCATTCTATGCCTTTTTTTTCAATAAACAATGTCAAGTTTCTTTGCGTGTTTACGACTTGTATTTTTTTTGAAAAATTTCAAATTGCTGGTGAGAGAAAGAAAGAAAGGAGACAGGGATTTTGAAAAAGGAAAAAAGAGAGAAAGAAAGGAGGCATTTTGAAAGACAAAGAAAGGAGACAGGGATTTTGAAAGAGAGAGAAAGAAAGAAAGGAGACAGGCATTTTGAAAGAGAGAAAGAAAGGAAGGAGACAGGCATTTTGAAAGAGGGAAGGAAAGAAAGGAAGGAGACAGGCATTTTGAAAGAGAAAGGAAGGAGACAGGCATTTTGAAAGAGAAAGGAAGGAGACAGGCATTTTGAAAGAGAAAGGAAGGAGACAGGCATTTTGAAAGAGGGAAGGAAAGAAAGGAAGGAGACAGGCATTTTGAAAGAGAAAGGAAGGAGACAGGCATTTTGAAAGAGAAAGGAAGGAGACAGGCATTTTGAAAGAGAAAGGAAGGAGACAGGCATTTTGAAAGAGGGAAGGAAAGAAAGGAAGGAGACAGGAAGGAGACAGGGATTTTGAAAGAGAAAGGAAGGAGACAGGCATTTTGAAAGAGAAAGGAAGGAGACAGGCATTTTGAAAGAGGGAAGGAAAGAAAGGAAGGAGACAGGCATTTTGAAAGAGAAAGGAAGGAGACAGGCATTTTGAAAGAGAAAGGAAGGAGACAGGCATTTTGAAAGAGAAAGGAAGGAGACAGGCATTTTGAAAGAGAAAGGAAGGAGACAGGCATTTTGAAAGAGAAAGGAAGGAGACAGGCATTTTGAAAGAGAAAGGAAGGAGACAGGCATTTTGAAAAAGGAAAAAAGAGAAAGAAAGGAGGCATTTTGAAAGACAAAGAAAGGAGACAGGGATTTTGAAAGAGAGAGAAAGAAAGGAAGGAGACAGGCATTTTGAAAGAGAAAGGAAGGAGACAGGCATTTTGAAAGAAAGAAAGGAAGGAGACAGGGATTTTGAAAAAGGAAAAAAGAGAAAGAAAGGAGGCATTTTGAAAGACAAAGAAAGGAGACAGGGATTTTGAAAGAGAGAAAGAAAGAAAGGAGACAGGCATTTTGAAAGAGAAAGGAAGGAGACAGGCATTTTGAAAGAGGGAAGGAAAGAAAGGAAGGAGACAGGCATTTTGAAAGGGAGAAAGAAAGGAGACAGGCATTTTGAAAGGGAGAAAGAAAGGAGACGGGCATTTTGAGAGAAAGAAAGAAAGGAGACGGGCATTTTGAGAGAAAGAAAGAAAGGAGACGGGCATTTTGAGAGAAAGAAAGGAGACGGGCATTTTGAAAAAGAAAGGAGACGGGCATTTTGAAAAAGAAAGGAGACGGGCATTTTGAGAGAAAGAAAGGAGACGGGCATTTTGAGAGAAAGAAAGGAGACGGGCATTTTGAGAGAAAGAAAGGAGACGGGCATTTTGAGAGAAAGAAAGGAGACGGGCATTTTGAGAGAAAGAAAGGAGACGGGCATTTTGAGAGAAAGAAAGGAGACGGGCATTTTGAGAGAAAGAAAGGAGACGGGCATTTTGAGAGAAAGAAAGGAGACGGGCATTTTGAGAGAAAGAAAGGAGACGGGCATTTTGAGAGAAAGAAAGGAGACGGGCATTTTGAGAGAAAGAAAGGAGACGGGCATTTTGAGAGAAAGAAAGGAGACGGGCATTTTGAGAGAAAGAAAGGAGACGGGCATTTTGAGAGAAAGAAAGGAGACGGGCATTTTGAGAGAAAGAAAGGAGACGGGCATTTTGAGAGAAAGAAAGGAGACGGGCATTTTGAGAGAAAGAAAGGAGACGGGCATTTTGAGAGAAAGAAAGGAGACGGGCATTTTGAGAGAAAGAAAGGAGACGGGCATTTTGAGAGAAAGAAAGGAGACGGGCATTTTGAGAGAAAGAAAGGAGACGGGCATTTTGAGAGAAAGAAAGGAGACGGGCATTTTGAAAGAGAGAAAGAAAGGAGACGGGCATTTTGAAAGAGAGAAAGAAAGGAGACGGGCATTTTGAAAGAGAGAAAGAAAGGAGACGGGCATTTTGAAAGAGAGAAAGAAAGGAGACGGGCATTTTGAAAGAGAGAAAGAAAGGAGACGGGCATTTTGAGAGAACGAAAGAAAGGAGACGGGCATTTTGAGAGAAAGAAAGAAAGGAGACGGGCATTTTGAAAGGGAGAAAGGAGAGGCATTTTGAAAGAGAGAAAGAAAGGAAGGAGACAGGCATTTTGAAAGGGAGAAAGAAAGGAGACAGGCATTTTGAAAGAGGGAAAGAAAGAAAGGAAGGAGACAGGCATTTTGAAAGGGAGAAAGAAAGGGAGAAAGGAAGGAGACAGGCATTTTGAAAGGGAGAAAGAAAGGAGACAGGCATTTTGAAAGGGAGAAAGAAAGGAGACAGGCATTTTGAAAGAGGGAAAGAAAGGAGACAGGCATTTTGAAAGGGAGAAAGAAAGGGAGAAAGGAAGGAGACAGGCATTTTGAAAGAGGGAAAGAAAGAAAGGAAGGAGACGGGCATTTTGAAAGGGAGAAAGAAAGAAAGGAGACGGGCATTTTGAAAGAGAAAGAAAGGAGAGGCATTTTGAAAGAGAGAAAGAAAGGAAGGAGACAGGCATTTTGAAAGGGAGAAAGAAAGGAGACAGGCATTTTGAAAGAGGGAAAGAAAGGAAGGAGACAAGCATTTTGAAAGGGAGAAAGAAAGGAGACAGGCATTTTGAAAGGGAGAAAGAAAGGAGACAGGCATTTTGAAAGGGAGAAAGAAAGGAGACAGGCATTTTGAAAGAGGGAAAGAAAGAAAGGAAGGAGACAGGCATTTTGAAAGGGAGAAAGGAAGGAGACAGGCATTTTGAAAGAGGGAAAGAAAGGAAGGAGACAGGCATTTTGAAAGAGGGAAAGAAAGGAAGGAGACAGGCATTTTGAAAGAGAGAAGGAAAGGAAGGAGACAGGCATTTTGAAAGAGAAAGAAAGGAAGGAGACAGGCATTTTGAAAGAGAAAGGAAGGAGACAGGCATTTTGAAAGAGAAAGGAAGGAGACAGGCATTTTGAAAGAGAGAAGGAAAGGAAGGAGACAGGCATTTTGAAAGAGAGAAGGAAAGGAAGGAGACAGGCATTTTGAAAGAGAAAGAAAGGAAGGAGACAGGCATTTTGAAAGAGAAAGGAAGGAGACAGGCATTTTGAAAGAAAGAAAGAAAGAAAGGAGACAGGCATTTTGAAAGAGAGAAAGAAAGAAAGGAGACAGGCATTTTGAAAGAGAGAAAGAAAGGAGACAGGCATTTTGAAAGAGAGAAAGAAAGAAAGGAGACAGGCATTTTGAAAGAAAAGAAAGAAAGGAAGGAGACAGGCATTAAGAAAGAAAGAAAGGAGACAGGCATTTTGAAAGAGAAAGGAAGGAGACAGGCATTTTGAAAGAGAAAGAAAGAAAGGAGACAGGCATTTTGAAAGAGAGAAAGAAAGAAAGGAGACAGGCATTTTGAAAGAGAGAAAGAAAGGAGACAGGCATTTTGAAAGAAAGAAAGGAGACAGGCATTTTGAAAGAAAAGAAAGAAAGGAAGGAGACAGGCATTAAGAAAGAAAGAAAGGAGACAGGCATTTTGAAAGAGACAAAGAAAGAAAGGAGACAGGCATTTTGAAAGAGAGAAAGAAAGGAGACAGGCATTTTGAAAGAGAAAGGAAGGAGACGGGCATTTTGAAAGAGAGAAAGAAAGGAGACAGGCATTTTGAAAGAGAGAGAAAGAAAGGAGACAGGCATTTTGAAAGAAAAGAAAGAAAGGAAGGAGACAGGCATTAAGAAAGAAAGAAAGGAGACAGGCATTTTGAAAGAGAAAGGAAGGAGACAGGCATTTTGAAAAAGAAAGAAAGGAGACAGGCATTTTGAAAGAGAGAAAGAAAGAAAGGCATTTTGAAAGAGAGAAAGAAAGAAAGGAGACAGGCATTTTGAAAGAGAGAAAGAAAGGAGACAGGCATTAAGAAAGAAAGGAGACAGGCATTTTGAAAGAGAGAAAGAAAGAAAGGAGACAGGCATTTTGAAAGAGAGAAAGAAAGGAGACAGGCATTTTGAAAGAGAAAGGAAGGAGACGGGCATTTTGAAAGAGAGAAAGAAAGGAGACAGGCATTTTGAAAGAGAGAAAAAGAAAGGAGACAGGCATTTTGAAAGAGAAAGAAAGGAGAAGTATTTTGAAAGAAAGAAAGGAGGGAGACGGGCATTTTGAAAGAGAGAAAAAGAAAGGAGACAGGCATTTTGAAAGAGAAAGAAAGGAGATGAGTATTTTGAAAGAGAGAAAGGAGGGAGACGGGCATTTTGAAAGAAAGTAAGCATGTTTTCTGATCGGGACTCAAACCCTGGCTGTGACTGGAACCGCCCGCCCAGAGGTTTGTCTGTGAGCTGTGGTGGTGAGGAACGCACAGACCGCAGCGGCTGAGGAACACCGGCCTCGTCAAACCCACAACACACTGTAAAGCGACTCCTGCAGCCGACTGAATGCACGGTGTGTCAGAAAACATCTCGCAACCCGTTCTGTATTCAGCGCTTTCATTTCTGATTTCAATCCGGATCACAGTGAGAGGTTTGATGATGAGGTCCTGGTGATTCCTGTCGGGTCACTTACCTTTTTGCTAAATTTTCTCCATGTCAGCAAAATCGATCATCTTTCGTCTAATCATTCTACATCATACCAGATTTTTTTAAATCCATACATCACACATTATTCCCCCTCGTCCTGGACCACCTTCAGTCATTCATTCTCAGTCATGTTCCTGAACCGTTTGAGATTCCTCCTTGAACACTGACGGAGTTCAGTCAGGAAGCCTGGTGTAACGCTGCCGTCTCAGCAAACCCACAACAACCTCAGCTGATCGCTTCTATTCTCCATATCGAGCACCACGAGTTTAACACGTACGGTATACAGTAAAGCTGCTTCCCTGATTGGGAAACGAACCCGGATCATGGTGGTGAGGGCATCAAATCCCAACCACAATGCAGTTCGTGAACAGTGTCGCTGAGCTGAGCATCTGGTTTCTGAGACAGATGGTAAAGGTAAACTGAGAGAGCAGGAATGCAGACCGAACACGATGCACTTCCTGTAAGTGTTTTATGGAAAGCCAGAGCATATCAGCATACAGCCTTCTACAATTATTGGCACCCCTTGTGAAAAGGGTTAGAAAAAATTCATCTATTACATACGAAGTCGCTTCATCTCTCACTGAAAAAATGAGAAAAATCCAACCTTTAATTGAAATAAATGTATTCGGAGAAAAACAAATCCTTCATTGAAATATAATTTTCAATAAAAACGCGTCACGATTTTTGGAAATGAGAGTGAACATAAAGTAACTGAAGCATGTTTCCCAGTTAAATTGTACAGTATTTTTGAGTTGATTGGAGTGTGTAGGAACTTTCTAGTTGTAATCCATGACTTCCTGATTAACTGGGGAATAAATATGAGGTGACACAGAGGCCAAATTCCCTTAGTCATCCATCAATGAGGGGCAAGTTCATAAATGACCTTCATAAATCAGGGAATTGTACTCACCTGGAAATGTCCTATGAGGGCATTTATTAAAAAAAAAAAAAGTGGACACCAACTGGAACTGTTCCAAACTCGCCTGGAAGAGGACCCAAGTTTATTTTGCCCCATGTACAGTGAGGTCGATGGTCAGAGAGGCGAATAAATACATTCCCAAGGATCACTGTTGGTGAATTACAAGAAAAAGTAAAATCTTAGTGTTTCCAAGTCTCCAAAACCACCATCAGCGTCCATCTCCATGCCAACAGATTATTTGGAAGATTCCAGAAAAAAAGCCTTTTCTGTCTTTTTTCTCGCGGTGGGTTTGGTGTAAAAAGAATCATGGCTATAGAGGATTTCGACGTGACGTCACAGGTCATGTGACGCCCCGGTGTTCGCCATTTTGAAGGTCAAGCTAGCTAATGTCAACAACATAGTAGCTGGTATGTTACTGTAGCAATGTTTACGTTCAGTCATTTGGATGACTGTTAAAACCTTTCAGTCTCAAGTTTTTCCTTTACTGTATTTACTAGTTTACTGAGCTAGCGCGCTAGCTCGGGCAGGCTGGGAGCGAGCGCGCTAGCTCGGGCAGACTGGGAGCTAGCGCGCTAGCTCAGTAAACTAGTAAATACAGTAAAGGAAAAACTTGAGACTGAAAGGTTTTAACAGTCATCCAAATGACTGAACGTAAACATTGCTACAGTAACATACCAGCTACTATGTTGTTGACATTAGCTAGTGCTAACAGCTAGCTGCTACTGCACTGCTACAACTACACCGACCCTAATAATACAGTTCTTGGCCATTGCCTGGTAACAGCAAATTTATAATGGGCCATGTCTCAACAGACTAAGAAGTTATTTCAATGACATTTAATAACATTTTGTTTATCCTGAGGACCGAAAGTAAATGAAAATGTGAACAAACCTTAGCTGTAATAAGATGGCGACCACCGGCTCCAGGGACGACCCGCTGATGTAGGCACGTTACCCAGCCTGGTTTTTAACGACATAGGTATATAGATCATGTGGGCCGAAGTCAGGTAAAGACGAGGGCTTCGTGTACTTCCGTACGTCAGTGAACAATCCTGGTGGAAGCAGGTAAACGTCGTTCTCTAAGCCTGCTAACCTCAATTTTTGCAAATACCTCTCCCTCTGCTCGCCCTGTAAATGCCCTACGTCGCTGGATAGTGAAGGTGTTTTCTGCATCTCGCTCCTTTTTCTTTTATGTTTTTTTCCCTGGTATTTCCCACACGCCTGACTGCAGGTCAGGAAGATCACCCGCGCTGCAAAGCCAGAAAAAGATAGCCTGGTAACATGTACGGATCACGTACACCAGCATCATTGATTTTCTGGTGATATCGCTTCTTACTCGCGTCATCTAGGCCGGATAAAATACTCGACAATGAGACTTCGTCATGATCAACAGTGTATCGCTACCGGTAGTCGACATATTTGTGACCGTCAAAATGGCGGCATAAATATTGTCGCTATGGAAACAATGACGTAGGCCGAAATCCTCTATAGACCCCTTCGCAGTAAACGTCATTCATACGTAAGCGGAAATTGCGCGCGCAGCCTGGACCCAAAAAAGACTCAGAAATGCCTAGTTGTTGTGTTGTCAGGTGTCAGAATCGTAGCAGTGATGGGGTTAAAATGTTCAGAATTCCAGCAGGATCTCACCCATTCCAAAAAAATCGCCAGCGTCTATGACTACAAGCCATCAAACGTGTAGACTGGGATGAAAGCACCATCAAAAATGCGCGGGTTTGCAGCGCCCACTTCATCACAGGTAAGATCAGGCTATTTATTAAATCTGTCTTTTTTATTCTTTCTAGTCTTCGTTTATTGATGTAGCAAAATACTTTGGTAACATTTGTCTGATTAGCTGGTCATAGTTACACAATGTAATGAATATTGTTAGCATGTTAACTTAGCTTTGCATGCAATTTTGTTTGTAGGAGAGGTCTCGCTTGACTCAAGCAGTCCAGATTTTGTGCCATCATTATTTGTGTATGCCGAAAATCACAATTTTAAAGCAAGGATGGAAAGGTAAAATTGTGTGCCCTCACTCTAAATGCCAACTTACGTTGACTGCTCTAACCTAGCTCCCGCCCCGTTCGGTTTCATTTCTGCTCTCTGCCTCTCGCTTTTTACGCAGCTCTGATTTCTCTTAGCTGCACTCTTTACACTATCATTCCTTTCATGCCATTACCTCCCGCAAATTGCTGTTTAGTGTTGGTATTTGCTGTTGTAGCTAAAGCCACATTGCCATCACATCACTGGCATAATTTGATTAAAACAAAATGAATATGAATGTCCCATTGTTAATCAAGTTGTACATGCCCGCACATAACATAATCATATGCGTCTAAAGACTTGTAGGCACGAAGTTTTTCGTGGGTGTACACTGAAGTCTTGTCAATAAGGTACGAGTATATATCTGGCCATTGTATACCAGGGAACTTACTAACATCGTCCGTCCACTCTTTAATTAAATGCGGATCCGGTAGGCGATGCCCACTTGTTAGAGTTAACTTATTTATGTAGCATTCTCGATCTTGTAACGACAATTGTTTTGCATAATCTGACAGCTCATAATGCCAGTCTATGGGCAGCGCCATTGTTTCTGGGTCCAGGTTGCGCGCGCATCCTGGCAACGGTCGGTTTGTTTACAAACATGCGAAGGGGTCTATAATGAAAAGATCCCAATCCCAACTGTGAAATATAATGGAGGTTCTGTGATGTTTGTTTTGGGGCTGTTTTTTTTTTTTTTTTACCCCAAAAGCCCCGGAAACCTTCTACGGGTACATGGCATCATGGACTCCATGAAATACCAGGACTTTTTCAATCAGAATCTGGCTCCTCTGCCAGGAAACTCAAACTGGGTCGTGATTGGATCTTCCAGCAGGACATTAATTTGAAGATGTCCAAATCAACATAAAAATGGTTCGCTGAGCACAGAATCAATCTTCTGCCCTGGCCATCTCAGTCTCCTGATCTCAACCCCATTGAAAACCTGTGGAGAGAGGAGAGAGCACAAGAGAGGGCCGAGAACCCTGGATGATCTGGAGAGATTGTATCAAGAAGATTAGTCTCCGAGATCCTGCTCTGTAACTCCAACCTTATAAAATATTCTAGGAGAAAACTCAGTGCTGTTTTACTGGCAAAGGGAGGGTGTACAAAGTATTAAATGTCGTAGTGTTGATAATATCAGCACAAGTGTTTTTGTTGAAAATAATTATTTCTTGATGAGGGATTTATTTTTCTCTGAATAAATTTATTTCAATTAAAGGTTAGATTTTTCTCATTTTTTTTCAGTGTGAGATGAAGCGAGGCGGCACGGTGGTGTAGTGGTTAGCGCTGTCGCCTCACAGCAAGAAGGCCCGGGTTCGAGCTCAGTGGCCAACAAAGGCCTTTCTGTGTGGAGTTTGCATGTTCTCCCCGTGTCGGCGTGGGTTTCCTCCGGGTGCTCCGGTTTCCCCCACAGTCCAAAGACATGCAGGTTAGGTTAACTGGTGACTCTAAATTGACCGTAGGTGTGAGTGTGAATGGTTGTCTGTGTCTATGTGTCAGCCCTGTGATGACCTGGCGACTTGTCCAGGGTGTACCCCGCCTTTCGCCCATAGTCAGCTGGGATAGGCTCCAGCTTGCCTGCGACCCTGTAGAACAGGATAAAGCGGCTACAGATAATGAGATGAGATGAAGCGACTTCATCAAAAGGTGGATTTTTTTTTTTTTTTTTATCTAACCCCTTTTACTAATCTTTGCAAGGGGTGCCAATAATTATGGAGGACACTGCAGCTCTTATGAATCATATATGGTGAGTTCTGGGGGAAATATAATATGTTCTATATAAAATGTTCTAGGAGTGACTCGGTGGTGTTTTACTGCCAAAACAAGGTTGTAGGTTGGACAAAATATGAAATGCAGGGGTGCCACAAATAGTGGCACATATGTTCGTGGTGGTGATAAATAATCATTTCTTAATGAGGGATTTGCTTTTCTCTGAATGAATGCATTTCAATTAAAGGTTGGATTTTTCTCATTTTTTCAGTGTGACATGAAGCGACTTTAGCAAAAGGTGGATTTTTTTTCCTCACAATTTTTTGAAACGAATCTTTACAAGGGGTGCCAATAATTGTGAAGAGCACTGTAGCTTTATATTTATTTATTTAATTTTTTTTCCACGTTATATTTGGCATGAATACATATTATACTGTATTGATCTTGTTTGTGATTTTGAATAATTTCTGAGAAATATTTTTTTTTTCAAATAAATCACTTTAAAAAAAATTATTTCACAAGAGTTTATTTGAATACTTAAAGCTGACATTTTTGGAGAAGTCATGTTCATGTATAGATCATGTATAATATTCCTTCCAGAACCTCCTTAACAATAAAATGGAGTTTAAAAGTTAAAGTGCCATTCCACCATTGGATGTATTCTTTGGCATAAAATGCAATATATTTTCTGACAACATGACTAGACAGAGAAATCTTTTAGCTTCAAAATGATATATCAAACATAATTTTTTGACAACGACAAGCATATTAATTTTGCGACCAAAGTCACCTACCCTTTTAATTTCCGCGCGGTAGTGAAACGTGACGTCATCGGCAGGTTCCCCTTCTTGTGTGACGTGGCACAGATTATCAGCAATGGCGGATAGAACGCGATTTCCACTTGTCGATTGCTGTGCCGATATTCACCATCGACCGTCTCCTTTGGGCATCACTTGCTATTTTCCTTCGCTTCTTTTCCGAAGCTGACAATCGCGTTCTATCCGCCATTGCTGATAATCTGTGCCACGTCACACGTGACGTAGTACACAAGAAGGGGAACCTGCCGATGACATCACGTTTCACTACCGCGCGGAAATTAAAAGGGTAGGTGACTTTGGTCGCAAAATTAATATACTTGTCGTTGTCAAAAAATTATGTTTGATATATCATTTTGAAGCTAAAAGATTTCTCTGTCTAGTCATGTTGTCATAAAATATATTGTATTTAATGCCAAAAAATTACATCCAATGGTGGAATGGCACTTTAAGAATCATATATATTATATCGGGGGGAAAAAAAGTGTTTGACATTTTTAACTTGAAATATTTACGGTACATAAAATACCGAGTCGATAAGTCCAGCATTTGTGAGTGTTTCTTAAGTCTAATCGGATCACACAGAGTACCAGACACATCGCCTCAGTGACTATTCATAGCTGCTTACCCCAAAAATACACTCACACACGCACGCACACACTCATTCTGCTGCACTCATTCAACAAGGCTGACTCATTGTCCCAGAAAAAAAAACCCTGCTTTGTTATTTTACTTTGCTGTCTCCATGCTTCTATTCGAGAATGTCCCCGTGATTACAGCCGTCCCCGTAACGGTCCCTGTATCTGTCCTGAGACCTGTTTTAGGATCTGTTGAGTTAACAAAATCATGAGTGGTGAATGTTAAGAATGTTTTAGGGCTTATTGTTAATCTGTAATGTCATTGTTACCTCGGCCGTGATGGAATCAGTGGGGCGTGGTATTGTAATCAGTTTGTTTGTTTGTTTGTGTGTCTGTTAACAATCTAGCGTCTAGACGGTTGCACGGATTGACTTCAAATTTTCAAGGTAGGTAGGCAATAGTGCATAGATTACCTGATTAAATGTTGGGGGTAATCAGGTCAACGGAAAGGTCAACCTTTCGGTCAAAATAACATATTTTCCATTATAACTCAAGTTGCCGATAGACAAATGTTTACTATTATGAGTGTATAGGAACTCCCATATGGCCTTTCATTTGGCACCATGATCTTTGACCTTGAAAGGTCAAACTCACGGTCACGGATTTTCATCGGACTATAACCTGAGATTTGAAAAATGTTACCATTATCAACATATAGTAGGTATAAAATAAGTGCTGCCGGGCGAGGTTTGTTTTGCCTGGCAACCCTTGTTTATTTTTTAAAGTGACAGTCAACTTTATTTTCAGGCTGTTTACGGAAATCAGTCTCCAAAGAAATGAAATGACGACGATCATCCAGCCGAAAACTGAACCATGAAATATGACAAGGTGATAAATTTATATCCTTGACAAAAAAATACGTTGTTAAAATGAATATTGGCAGTCACATGTATGGTCACATGATACCATCATGAAAGTGTAAAGCTATGAAACTACGTATAATGGGTCCGATTTGAGGAGAGTAGAGTGGAGTAGATCAGAGGAAAATAAATATAACGTTACGAGGGAAGGATGGGAATATTTTGTGTTTTATTCATCCAGCTGTTCATGACCGTCACCCTCAAAGAGAAGGAGCATCCACTTTAGCTGCACTGTCACTGACGTCATATCTAATAATACACCGTGATAACAGAAAGACAGAGATAGCACCAGTGAGACGATAACACTGAGAGGAAGCTATATAAAGGGTCCAGAGATCGGAGTGGGAGCACGAAACAGTCAGCTTGCTGCTAGTCAGGACTTTACGGACATACGACATGTCTCAGGTACGGGCTTACGTCGGGAAAATATGCATTGTTCGTTGTCGCATGAGAATCGAATCAAATTTCTTTTATCGTCTGATTCACTTCTTCAGCCAGGAGAGGTGAAGAAGAAGAAGCGTCCGCCGATGAAGGAGGAGGACCTGAAAGGGGCCCGCAGTAAGCTGGGCCTGAAAGGAGAAGTGAAAAGTAAAACATATGAAGTCATGGTGGAGTGTGGTGAGTCTGTCAATATTTTGCCATCAAGAGTCTTCCATGACGGTTACTCGATATTTGTGAAAAGAATGCTCGATCCTGATTGGTCAGCAGCTCTGGAATGGTTCTGGCTGTAAGAAAAAATGTTGCGGTCATTTCTGAGATGTTTACTTTTTTCACATTTATGGACACCGGCCTTTCTTCTTTAACCATAGTTAAAGCTGTAACGAAAGAAAATCTTTAGGATGTCGGGATTTGCACTTTCTGGATGATGGTGATTCATTTTCCTTGAACAGCATGTCCTCGAGTGTTTTATGACGTACGTCATAAATCTATAGCTCTTCATGTTACAGTACTTTGTGTGTCAATCAGTGTACAGTAATAGGACAGACAGGATAAAAGTATTGTGGGATGTGTGCAATGATCTCTGATTTGTCTCTGATTTCAGAACGTATGGGTAAGACGGCTCCATCTGTGTTTAGCGGATTGCGCACCGGAACAGAGACGGCGCTGGACAAACCCAAAGCTCCATCAGGGAGCGTCTTCGGCAAGTGAGGAGATCAGGAGACCATCTGCGTTAAAGCTCACCGTGGGCCAATACTTTGAGAAACACTTCGAGGAAAGGCCGGTGTCCAGTTATATGATGATTGAACTGGAATTTGGAGCGACACACATCTTATTTCCAAATGTCGAATTAATTTTTGTAGAATTTGTACAATTTTTTGAAACAGAGGTGTTTGGTTGATGCTTTTGTTCTTATTTCAAGTCTTATGTTTTATACATTAAAACATTGTCATAACGTTCCTCCATTTTTTACTCACGTTTTTATTTCAGAATATATAAACGTGATCTCTGACCTTGGGTGGTGTAGAATGTCTAGATTACAACCACCACTGGGTTCATGATTTATTTCTCATAGTGCACACCACCAGACCACCAATGAAAGAGGTTCATCCTCCACTCCATGTGACCGAAACACTGTGCGCCTGCAAAAACAATTCTTGAATTTTTTCACAGCTGCTCAGGCTTGAACCAGAAATAGCACACGTGTTGTTTCGCCAGACCTGCCCAGTGAGCCACCAAGCTCATAGTTGAATAATGTGACCTAAATCCTGAACGAGGTTGAGGCACTTGATGTATATTCAGGATGAAATCTATAACTAGTGTTAGATTCTGTAACTTCACAGGAAACCGCTCACCTTTTAACCCTGCCGTTCATAGTTCAACTCTCAGTTCATGCTTGCTGTTAAAAAAATTCAGAAGAAATGAGGGGGGAGTAAGGGCTTCTATAGTTCAGTGGGTTATAGAAGGTGTGTGTGGTGTTAGGAATTAAGGTTCAAGCCTAAGTAGGGTTGAAATGCGAGGAAGAAGGAGGTAATTTTATTGAGCTGGATTTTTTTTTTTTAATTTAGTTACTTACAACGGAACTTTTACTTAGTAAATTACAGACTTAAGCTACTTAATTATCACTTAACGGTGTAGTTGGTTGATAAAGCGCAACAAATAGATAACAGGTAAACACACACACACAGGGCCGGCTCTAGGTCTTTGGCTGCCCTAGGCGAGATTGAGTTTTGGGGCCCTCCCCCAAGAAAAAAACCCCTCTAATAACATCTAAATAACACTTTAATCTAATCACTCTATTCTATTACTATTAAACAATGTACGGTGCATGGACAATAAACAAGGAGTCATTTTTATCTTTTTCATTATTGTTATCATTATTAACATAAATCAAATCAAATCAAGTTTATTTGTACAGCGCTTTTAACAATAAACATTGTCGCAAAGCAGCTTTACAGAATTTGAACGACTTAAAACATGAGCTAATTTTATCCCTAATCTATCCCCAATGAGCACGCCTGTGGCAACGGTGGCAAGGAAAAACTCCCTCAGACGACATGAGGAAGAAACCTCGAGAGGAACCAGACTCAAAAGGGAACCCATCCTCATTTGGGCAACAACAGACAGCCTGACTATAATATTAACAGTTTTAACAGGTATAACCCTCAACTGTCCTCATGGGGCCGTCCTTCACAGGAGCGGTGCGATAAAACTCCGACCAGACACAGGGCACCAGGATGGATCAAGCAGGTCCGAGGGGCAGAAGAGGCCAGCATCTCAATCCCAGGATCAACATGTAACTCAGAGGGACATATGGGGGGGGGGGGGAAGAGAGAGAAAGAAAACACGTTGTTAGGTATGCCCTAAAAATGACAAGTATTAAATCTGTGTGGTAGGCTCGCAGAGACGAGAGTCTTTACATCAGGCATAACACACAATGGCACGTTAATATGGTAAAAAATATATCATGACCTGCTCTGGCTGGATGCTTGATTGGGTGATGGGAGCACACTCCTCAGCAATGATGAGATGCAGATGGGACCCTTAGGCCTGACCAAGACAATTCAGTTACATTTCACCGGGTCTGGGACATGCGACAGAATGTCTGACGGCCGATTTCCTGCAGGCTACGATAGCCAGTCGAGGTCCCCACAAAGTAAAGTGTCACAAAGTAAAATGACCACACAAATTCAATACATATCTCCATATAATGGGCAAAAACTCTTCCGCACCCTGTTCAAAGTGTAGTGCATGGACAATAAACAAGAAATTATTTTTAGTTTCTTTTTTGCTATTAAAAGTTAAGTCATCTCTGAAGAATTAACAAATTAAATGAATAAAAAATTCTATAATTCTAAATTGTGCAAACTTAAGCACCCTGTTCACCCTGTTCCATCAATGGGCTGTATTTTCAAACAAAAGTGCTATTATGGGTACTTTGTTATTGAAGTCTATTGCTGTTTGCATCTAGTTAGCTAGGCAGACATTGATTCAGGCGTCTAAAATATTAATTTGCCACTATAATGGTTGATATGAGAGATTAGATCAGACTCGCCTCTATACTTGGCTCTATTTGTTTCTTCCTGTAGCCTTCGTTTGCGCCCTTGCGCACCCGAGAGTTTGGATTTCTTCATTTAAGCACTTGTAGTCTGGGCTACTTTTTGCAGTGGAGTGGATAGCCATTCTCATTCCCCGATGAACACCGCTCCCCCCGCCCCCCTTATAACCTATCATTGTGCATTTTTAGTAGGCATAAGGAAATCACCGACCACTACTGCGTAGGCTACACTTGTTTTTCAACCTTTTTGAGCCAGGGCGCACTTTTTTCAATGAAAAAATCTCAAGGCACATCACCAATAGAAAATGTTGACTGAAACTAAAACGCTGTTGCCAATATTTACAATATACAGTCGTTCTATAATTTTCCACGGTACACTTGGTGATCTCCCATGGCACACATGGTACTAGAGTTCGGCAGAACAGTGGTTGAAAACACTGTATACCACTGATGCACTTGGTAACATTCAATAACTCCATCCCTGGACGGCACGGTGGTGTAGTGGTTAGCGCTGTCGCCTCACAGCAAGAAGGTCCGGGTTCGAGCCCCGGGGCCGGCGAGGGCCTTTCTGTGTGGAGTTTGCATGTTCTCCCTGTGTCCGCGTGGGTTTCCTCCGGGTGCTCCGGTTTCCCCCACAGTCCAAAGACATGCAGGTTAGGTTAACCGGTGACTCTAAATTGACCATAGATGTGAGTGTGAATGGTTGTCTGTGTCTATGTGTCAGCCCTGTGATGACCTGGCGACTTGTCCAGGGTGTACCCCGCCTTTCACCTGTAGTCAGCTGGGATAGGCTCCAGCTTGCCTGCAACCCTGTAGAAGGATAAAGCGGCTAGAGATAATGAGATGAGATGAACTCCATCCCTCCTTTTTGGTGGGGTTTTGGTCGCCCTTGGCGCCCCTGGGCACACTTTGCGCTCTAGGCAATTGGCCAAAACAGAGAATAGCCGCGGATGCGCACTTGCGCGCCCGAAGACACACTATAGACAGGGCGAACTACTGTTGAGCGCTTATTGTTTCATGATTAACAACCACGACCACACCCCACCCCACCTTTTTTGACAAATCGCACCCTGACTACATGCTTTGCTGTACAATTAAATTAGGCTAAGACATTATAATGCTGACTCGTTTTCAGAATAGTGGAAGTCATAATTTTTCTCCCCCCGTTTCTGCGCCCCTGGATGGACGCAGCGGCCTTAGCATTTGCCTATATTGCCTATGCCACGAGGCCGGCTCTGCACACACACACATATATATATTAAATAGATAATAGAGGAAAAAGTTATGTACAAAATAGAAATGGGGGAAATAATGATTTTTGAGGAAAAATAAATAATCGTAATAGAAATATATAATATATTTAAAAAATTGTTAATAATAGTGATGTAAAAAAAAAATTAAATTAGTTAATAATATTATAAAATAAATAGCCCAGAGTAGCATAACCCCTGCTTTCACCTCTCCAGGAGCCCCAGGTGGGACATGCTGACTTTCACTCTCTTTCTCTCACTTTGCCAGACTTAGTGCCCCACCTGGTTCCAGCACCTTCAGCTCGCCAGAGGTGGTCTCGATCCTGTGTGCTTGCAGGGACAGCCCAGACCTCACCCCCAGCCCAATGAGCTACCAGTGCTTTCTGTTCTCTTATCTTTTTTTTTTAGAGTTTTATCTTTCACTTGAAAACACCTGTAAAACAAAGACACACTTCTAAGGAAACCACCAGCAACCTGCCTTGAATCAAGAATACCATCCACACTACTTGTCCACTGAGCCAACTCCAACTACTGAAGCCTAACCTTTTTTTTAGGGTTTTATTTTTTTTTACACATGAAAACACTGCTACACAACAATAAGTGTTTCAAAGGAGGACACAACAGGTTACCTGAGCCTTGAACCATGGCTGCTAGAGAACCAAATGTCCATGCATTTAACAAGCAAACCACCACCAGGTACCAAGTAGTTATGCTTTTTAGGGGTTTATCTTTTACTTGACATCAGCTATCTCTTTGTTGATGGAAAAGATTTAACCAAACCTGAGCCTTGAACCATTGCTGTCAGACATACAAGTCGCAGGCTACTTGCTCAATGAGCCACCAGCTCAGACGGAAAGCAAGTGTTATAACCCATACCTTATGTGAAACACTGAACAAGGCCATTGGACATCAAGATACATTGGTTAAAAGCACAACTCCTTAGATGAAGTGTTAGGACAATGGGAAAGCTGTGAGTGGAGCTATAAATATTGCCTTTTTTAAAAATTTCCCCTTTGGATGATTTTTTACTGAACATCAGGGCTGGGGTTTGGGGTTTTGCCTTAAGTTTATCAGACCCAGTAACTCAGTGGATAAGTGAGCATGCATGTGTTGCCTTGTATCGCAAGGATTTCCATCCAAACAGAAGACACAGACAGACAAGAAATTTGTTCTTATAGGGGTCAGAAATGTTTAATATAAAGCAAACATCTCCATTGGCAAAGGAAACAAGGTAATTTTAATGAAATAGAACAGTATCCCCTTCGCTGTATTAGATCAGTAATGAATTTAGAAAAAAAGACAACTGTGCCTGGTCCAGTCTAATCAGGTTCACTGGAGCCTTGATTCTTTTCTCAGGTTGTCTTAAAGAGACCAGAGACAATGTAGTCTCCAATGACTCCATCAATGATCCCCGTGCCATTATGATGAATGAACCAGCAGGGCACATTTTCTCCTTTCTTCACATCCTTTCTGAAGTCTCTCTGCCAGCCCCTGGAGTCACACAGCACAAAATTAATTTTCGGTCATTCAGTGAATTTCGGTCTCCTGTACATTTCCATAGTATTTGCATGTTTGTGTGAAATCATAATTTACCTGGTCACTGTAAGATTGTGGCCCTTCACAAACATGTTGGCATCTGGTTTGTCTGGGTCTTCCCCTTGAAAGACATCACTAACCTCAAATGTTATACCATGGAAAAACTGTCCTGTAAAAAGGCAACAAGGAATGAACAGTAAAGAACATCAAAGAATAGTTGAACACGTACACTTTCACTGACCTATTTTTCTTTTTCTTTTGTCAGTAACCCAAGTTACTGAAGGTTATGTTTTTTCAGTGACCTTAAATAACCTACATATGTACAGTACCATTATTCAGGTACAATGGACTTATAAAGACATTTCAGCGAGAAAAATGAACTTCAGATTTTCACTTATTGCTGCGTTACTTATATACCAAGGAGTTGCGAAATTGTGCCCCAAAGTCTGGATGCAGGCCCAGTCAAGAAATTCACCACACTGACATTTCACCTAGAGATATTTTTCAGGGAAGAATTTTCTTTTTTTTTTTTTAATGTACCATCTCTGGTATAATTAGCAAAATGGCATGGCTTTGTTAAAATAAGAAGAATGGGACACCAATGTGGGAGGCATTTAATGAAGCCATGGAGCACGACTTTCGGTTGGCCTCAAAGAAATTCTGGCAAACCATCAGAAGGACCATTAGAAAGAAGGAAGGGGAAAGAGTGCTTTGCCCATCCTGAACACAGTAGGGATGGAATGTTGCTGACCTCAACTGAGGACATAGTCATGCAGTGGAAAGAAGACTTTGAGGATTTCCTGAATCCCACTGACACACTTTCCATAGAGGAAGCAGAGTACTGGACTCAGAGGAGGACTCTCCCATCACTAGGGCTGAAGTCACTGAGGTAGTTAAAAAAACCCTCTTCTGTGGCAGGGGCCTGGGGGTGGATGAGATTTGCCCTCAGTTCTTAAGGCTCTGGAAGTTGGTGGACTATCTTGGTTGACACACCTTTTCAACATTGCATGGGGGTTGGGCATTGGAGACATCAGGATCAGCAGACTGAGGTGGTGGTCCCACCTTTTAAGAAGGGGGACCAGAGGGGGTGTTTCAAATTTAGGGGGATCACACTCCTCAGTTTCCCTGGGAAGGTCTATGCCAGGGTGCTGGAGGGGAGTGTCTGTCTGTTAGTCGAACCTCGGATTCAAGAGGAACAATGCAGTTTTATTTCTGGTCGTGGAACACTGGACTAGCTCTTTACCCTCACAAAGCATACCCTTCAAAAAGGAATACAACCATGTCTCTTGGAGTGTCCTGTGGAGGGTGCTTCTGGAGTATGGGGTACTGTGCCTGTCATTCTGTCCCTGTATAACCAGAGCAGGAGTTTGGTTTTCACTGCCGGTAATAAGTCAGACTCGTTCCCAGTGGGGTGGGTTTTGGTGCGAGAGTATACATGTGTAGGGGAAGAATAGAGCGGGAGATTGATAGTCAGGTTGGTGCAACATCTGCAGGGATGTACCAGTCTGTAGTGGTGAAGAGAGAGCTGAGCTCAAAGGTGAAGCTCTTGATTTACTGGTTGATCTATGTTCTTACTCTCACCTATGGCCATGATCTGTGGGTGGTGGCTGAAAGAACAAGACTGTGGATGCAAACAATCTTGTCATATTTGCTCAAACTGTCATTATGTCCTGACAGTAGTACATGACACAGATCATCTGTGAAAAAAAAAAAAAAATCAGGCTCATCTGGCTCCACCTAGTGCTCCTGATGCCATTTGCAATAATCTGCTGTGTGATGTTGTAGTCGGGCTGACGTTAGTTTGTTTCTGATGCTACAGCTAGCCTACGCACGCACTGCAGCCTCCTCTGGGGGAGGGGCTTTGGCGGCAGGGCTGGAGCACAGCAGAGAGGGAGAGTGAGGGACCTGGAAGTTGTACTCGTTTAAATTTTCAAGCTGAAATCCACTCTCTTCTCAATCCTACCGCCTCCAACTTGGTTCGACTATTCAAACAGGTGTCTCATCTGTTCGGACTTCAGTGGTGCTCGTCAACAGTGGTGATGTGAAGCATCAAAGCATTTCAAACGGTCTCATTTATAGCCATCAACTATTTCTCATGGTTAATCATTAAAAGTAAACAGTCATGTTTGTTGCCCATCTTCTTTGGCCTTTGTAAACAAGGAATTTTGTGTGATAAGAAATTCTGGCAAAATGCCCCTGCTATGAAAATTAGTGTCTTTGGTGGGAAGTTACCAAGTAGACCGTGGACTCTTTGTGAAAACAGGTGGCTGTCCAGGGTGTAAAAGCCCAAGTAGTCCTGATGGTAGGGATGTTTCTTCCACACTTTGTGTAGAATAATAACAAATTTCATTGAGTTCCTGAAGGTCACTGTAAGACTGCGGTCTTTGGCGACTTGCAGGTCCATGCTGAGGAAAGAAGAAACAAACTTCAGATATTTTTACCTTCTAGCTATAAGTGGTTTATAAGTTGGCAGTCGCAGTAGCAGTACTTCCAGTATTACCACATATTCACATCAACGCTAACGCATTCAGAGAATTTGGTCTCATGCAATTGTTTTGATGCCTTGTCATACTCACTTGGGCCCTTTGATGGAGGTATTTTCGGACCAGAAGAATTTTGCCTGTTTGTCCTCTTCAAACACCAAGATGTCCTGTGTAGTCACCACCAATCTGATGCCAAATTTACCATGAATAATTCCAAAGCGCCCAAAGTAGGTGTTTATTGTTTTCTCAGGGTTTATCTTCTTGTCCCCAATGGTCTGACCATTTACCACAATACCTTTAAGAAAAAGGTCACTTTAGAGATTCTTGGGAAATATTTTGAGATTGGGAAAATCCCATTTCCTCTTACCTGTCACTGGATCTTTGATCAGGTTGAAAATGGTGCCCGGTTCGTCATTGATGTTGAAGCAGATGGCGTCATTTTGGTCTGGGAACTCAATGATGAAGTGTGGATCTGAATCAACTGTTACAGAAACAGTACAAAAGAAAAAAACAAAACAAAACGATCTGGTTACTGTATGCTTAGCTTTTATGTCACTGGATATAAGGCTTAATAAATTAAACATTTACCCCAGTTTATAGGTGATGATGTGTAAGTCCTGGAAGCGTGTGAAGTTATAGCATCTACAACAACATGATGGTGTTAATGAAAATGAGAGACTTTCATTTTCCATTTCAAATGACACATTCACATTGAGAGTAAGAAATACTTAATATTCTGAAGTAGATGTTAAGTTCTTACTTTGTGCCGTATCCCGACGCTCATCTGTAAAGCAACACGTGACATGTTAAACATGCGCAATTCTTCATTGAATCAAATATGTACTACTCATGCACTGATCAGTGTGTGGTAGCAGAGGAGTGGTCAAACATCGGGTGGGTCATGGAAGGTAATGGGTAGCAGTGTGTGATCACGGTGTATTTACTTATGTGTGTTTTGTTTGTCCTTTCAGTGAAAAAAAGACAACGTTGTGAACTAGAGAGAGCAAGGGCCAGAGTTGACAGAGGTCACACAAAGCACACGCAAACCCACACACCAGAGCATGAGCTTGATCAATGTTGATGAACTTGAATGAGGGGAAACCCCCAAAATATTAAGACGATGTTTTATTTTTAATTTTTTTTCTTTTGATTGTTAAAAGTGAGTTGAAAGCACTATTGTGAAAAATAAAACAAGTCCAAAACTCTTTCTACCTGGCGACTTGTTCAGGGTGTACCCCGCCTCTTGCCCATAGTCAGCTGGGATAGGCTCCAGCTTGCCTGCGACCCTGTAGGACAGGATAAGCGGCTACAGATAATGGATGGATGGATGGATGGAAGACTCTTTCTCACACATTTGACGGTGGAGTGGCCGACTGCTTTATGTCCCAGGGCTCCCTCTTGTCTGTGTTAACTTCTGGCTCTCCCTTTTAGTTACGCTGTCATAGTTAGTCTTGCAGGAGTCCTGCTTGCACTCAGTGCACAATGCACACTGTTCTTCACCATTAGATGATAATGGGAATACCCAACAACCTGTGTTCTCTCTCTCTCTTTCTGTCAAATTACACGTCAATCCTGAAATCCCAATGATGCTGGTCTCTCCTGCTCTTCAGACCTGCCTGATCTATCCTGGTGCCCTACTTCTAGCTCGAGTTCCCATCATATTGTCCCTGTGGAGAATATGGAATCAATTTTGTGCCAAAATGGAATCAATTTTGTGCCAAAATGTTCATACAATACTTTTGAAATATCAAACAAAAACGACAAATCAAAATACAAAAAAAAGTCAATTTTTTTAGACTGGCAAACAAATTATTCGTGTAATCGTGCAAAATATCAGTCTATTACTCTTCAGAAACCTTTTATTTTTGTTCCGCGTCTTTCTCAGTTTTGTTTGACGTAATTTATTTTGGTTGCGATTCCAGCTTTCTCGTTTGCGTTCCCTGACTTTTTGCTTGCAGTTTTGGCACAAACTTCACGTGTGGGTGGGCTGTCCAGGAATGCATTCCCATTGGCTAACTTGTGTTTGACTGACAGCTACGCTCAGCCATTCCCTACTCAGATTTTGGTGGACTTTTTGACGAGTGACCGATCCATTGACGGTAAACAAGGACCGAGTGGACTTCAGTGGCGACTATGATATTGAATTTACACTTTGTTGAATTAATTCAATATCATAGTCGCCACTGAAGTCCACTCGATCCTTGTTTACCGTCAATGGATCGGTCACTCGTCAAAAAGTCCACCAAAATCTGAGTAGGAAATGGCCGCAAAAGCCTCCGGGGAATCGCTGAGCGTAGCTGTCGGTCAAACACGTTAGCCAATGGGAATGCATTCCTGGACAGCCCACCCACACGTGAAGTTTGTGCCAAAACTGCAAGCAAAAAGTCAGGGAGCGCAAAGGAGAAAGCTGGAATCGCAACCAAAATAAATTACGTCAAACAAAATTGAGAAAGACGCGGAACAAAAATAAAAGGTTTCCGAAGAGTAATAGACTGATATTTTGCACGATTACACGAATAATTTGTTTGCCAGTCTAAAAAAATTGACTTTTTTTTTCTTTTTTTGTATTTTGATTTGTCGTTTTTGTTTGATATTTCAAAAGTATTGTATGAACATTTTGGCACAAAATTGATTCCATAGATGGATGGGTGTTCCTAATAAAGTTGCTGATGAGTGTAAATACTTAATCATGGTTGAATTTTGGAGAGCTCTAATTTTGGCATTAGACAAGGAACGAAGACAACAAAATGTAGATAAACTTGTCCTTGTATCCTACCCTCTGTCAACTTGTCGGCAATAAGTGCTTCCTCTGGCTTTTCTTCAGTCTCAGGCTTGGTGACCACCATGGAGGTGAGTGGCGTGACGAAGTTGTATTTCAGAGAGAGCTCCAGTGCTTCTGCTGTGGCATTTTTCTTCTCCTCAGGTGAACCCTTTTCTCTGTCAGAAAATGCTGTCCATTAGTTTTGGGTTGAGGCTTTTGCATATTAGACTACAAGTCAATGAGAAAGCATAATAACTATCATTATTATCCATACAGGACACTTTTTCAATGGAATAAAAACACGCGTTCTATTCCCTTCTAGCGGGTTTCATTCATTTGGTTTGATAGCACGCAATATTGTTAGCATATCGCTTATCCGATGTGTATTACGTCACTCTACCCAATGGAGAACGAGCGTTGAATATGGTTTACGATATTGCATAGTTGTCAAGACAACATGATGTCACACATCAGAGCTGATGCGAATATCCAGTGAGAACGTTTGCACAGAAGCATTTCTTTGTTCATCAGTGGCACCCGCAATAAACTGTCTCAGTGAATTGAAAATGGCATAAGATACGTATTACACGTGAAACTTCTGCGCTAGTGAGTGACTGTAACAATTTGTAAACAAACATGGCCTCCAGGTTTGCTTCGTTAAATATGGAAGATTTTGAGAGAATTTTGAAAGAGAAAGACACGAACACCTGAAAAGAATGTATAATAATAATAATAATGATGGGTGGCACGCTGGTGTAGTGGTTAGCGCTGTCGCCTCACAGCAAGAAGGTCCGGGTTCGAACCCCGTGGCTGGCGAGGGCCTTTCTGTGCGGAGTTTGCATGTTCTCCCCGTGTCCGCGTGGGTTTCCTCCGGGTGCTCCGGTTTCCCCCACAGTCCAAAGACATGCAGGTTAGGTTAACTGGTGACTCTAAATTGAGCGTAGGTGTGAGTGTGAATGGTTGTCTGTGTCTATGTGTCAGCCCTGTGATGACCTGGCGACTTGTCCAGGGTGTACCCCGCCTTTCGCCCGTAGTCAGCTGGGATAGGCTCCAGCTTGCCTGCGACCCTGTAGAAGGATAAAGCGGCTAGAGATAATGAGATGAGATAATAATAATGGCTGTTTTTGTGGTATATTATATACATTCAATTCAGCTACTCGTCTTTGATTTGTTTAATATCATGCTAGCTGAGTGGAATATATCTGATATACCACTCAACGCCAGCTAATATTATTTAATTATTATATAACTTTTTGTCACACTTTCATTCAAGGTCTGAGAGAGACTATTGAGATAAAGGCCCGGATTCATTAGCATTAGAAAAACATCTAGATGAACCCTGTTGTTCCCATTCAAAAAATAAATAAAATAAAATAAATAAGAAGCCCGTTGTTGTACTAACTTCTTGTCCAAAAGATTCTGGATGGTCAGATATGCCCAGAGACGCTCTGTGAAATCACCAAAGATGTACTCTTGGTCAGGGAAGAGGAGTTTCCAGTCCTGAGCACTGGCCTGGCCTTTTAGCACAAAATCATTCTCTTTCTAATCAGGAAAAAAAAACCACCCAAAGATCATATCAAAGCAATATCTCCCAAATTTGTACTTTCATTTAGTGGAACCCAACGTTACAACTTGGTGAATTTGTAATGAACGACTTTCTGATTTCCACAATATTATCTGGAGAAGTAATTTGATGTCTCTCACCGTCTGAGCGGCCACTTCGATCGGAAAGTCGTTCATCTCGATGTCATTCAGTCGACCTGCCACGACAATTTCAGAGCCGTTAAACAGCTGCTTAAACTGGCTGCCAGTCACTGAATTTACCGTGTCCGGATAATGGAAGTTCACATCTGCGAGGAGAACGTTTGCAATCTCATCATAGAATCCCTGTCAAATAATAAAGGACATTGAATTAAAAACATGATATATATTTGTAATCCTCAGTGTACACATTACTGACATAAAGATCTCTATGAAGCCCAAATTTGAGGAATAAAAGACGAAGGGCATGATGTGACAGGAAAATAATGAACAACTGAAAGTTGTTCCTCTTATACTCGGGCAATTTCCCAACACATTCTTTTTTATGACATAGTGTCATTATTTTTTTTATCCATTTACAACTACTGTCTTCAAAACTTGTTAGTTCCTGTTACAGCAGCTATAAACAGCCGTTCCTTCACCAGCCTGACTTTTTCTGTCTTGAACGTAATAAGGCAAAAGAAAGGCAGCTTGTCAGGTCACTGAGAAACCAGAAAACCTCCCATCCTGAAGACTGACATGAGATTTGACTGTTATTGATGGGACTGATCCTGGAGACTCCTTCCTTAAACATGAAATAAATATCTTCTCAGAGACAGTTTCACACTATCAACAATCATGCACGTTTTTAAATGCAATACAATGAGCTTTTTTCTTTCTTTCTTTTTTTGAAGACGGATATGATGTGATTTTTCTTTTGCAACTTTTGTCAAAACTGATGTTACAGGAAATAAATCAACACCTTCTGACCAATCGTAATTGAGAATTCAACAGCAGTGCAGTATTTAAGGATAATGCTGGCATTGTTTTCAGCAATTATTAAAGCCCCAATCATAAAAAAAAAAAAAAAGAGTGAGTACCAGGAGGAATTGAAAGAATGCAATCATGTACTGTGGAATAGTTCTGGTTCACACCTGCAGCTGAAGCACAGCATCTGATGCCTCATAGATTCTCCGAGCCAGACCATTGTTCTCCTTGGCCAGAACATCCAGGAAGCTAAACTGTACATCGTAGCCAAAGCCCAAGCAAAATAGGGTCATGTTTCCATCAATAGCCTTCTGGACATTTTGTCGGATTTTGTCTGTATTTGTTTCACCTAAACAAACGAACGATTGTGATATTTAGTTTGACTTTTTAAAGAAGCTTCTCTTTGTTGTGGAATCTAGAAAGATTCTGTCTGAACAGTTGATCAAATCTTATCAATTAGGAGAAAATAAACAGCACACAAAAATCAATCAATCAATCAATCAATCAATCAATCAATCAATCAATCAATCAATCAATCAATCAATCAATCAATCAAATTTTATTTATATAGCCCTTTACAATAACCAAAAAGGTACCCAAAGTGCTTTACATCAAAGCCATAAAACAGAACACCAAAACACATAAAAACACAGGTTTTGACTGCGGAAGGTGCCACCATGCTGCAGATTACCAAAAGCCTTTCAGAAGTACATGAAATAAAACAGACGAAACGAAGCACCCCTCAAAAACAAGACTCCCCTAGTCAGGATTGTATGCCAATCTAAAAAAGTAGGTCTTCAACTTTGATTTAAAAAGGCCGGGATCAATAGTGGTGCGAATGTCGGGGGGCAGATTGTTCCACAGTCTGGGAGCAGCGACAGCAAAAGAACGATCACCCCACTGTTTATATCTCGACCTTGGAACTTCTAACAGAAGCTGACCCGAAGAACGCAGGGCCCTACCATGATCACGAATAGTTAAAATCTCAGACAGGTAAGAGGGAGCCAGGCCATTGATGGCATTAAAAACAAACAGAAGTTTAAAATCAATTCTAAAACGGACTGGAAGCCAATGGAGTGACGACAACACAGGAGTAATGTGCTCACGTCTAGACGTGGTTGTTAAAAATCGGGCCGCAGCGTTCTGTACAAGTTGAAGACGTAAAATTGAAGACTGGCTGAGGCCAACATACAGGACATTACAATAGTCCAGTCTCGAACTGATAAATGCATGAATTTAATCATGCAAAAATGTCAATCTCAAATAAATATTCGGACCATGTAATCAATGTGTTTAAATTCCTTAGATTGAGCTCCCCCCACACATACACCTTTCATATTGAAGAAATATGGCATTTGTGACACATTTTCTTTGAACAATGGCAATTTTCCATTTCAGTTGATTTTGTACGCTAGCAAGAGACACAATATCACAAACATGTCATGACTAGACACAGACATGCCTGAGGTTGGATCTCCATCAGTCAGTAGGATGATCATGGATGCACTGTTTTCTGGGACTGTGGTATTTTTCTTGTCCAAATCCAGTATGCCCACAGCATGCAAGACAGCATCATTGATATTCGTCCCTAAACACAAAATAAATAAATACATTTTTATGCATCAAATTAAACTGACAAGTATTTAACAGTTATTCCACGAAATCGAGTCGTACATGAGCTGATAGGTGACGAGGCACGTAGCGCCGAGTAGGCTATAAACCATGTACGAGATTGAGTGGAATAGCTGTTTTATTCTGTCCACATTGACTGGATTTTGAGAAACGGAGCATTTTTTTTTTTAATTTCAATAAATAAAAACTTTATACAAAACATCCGACAAAATCACTTAGAATGTAAACAAACTGGCAAAATGACAGTAGATTTGTAGAAAAAGATTGGTGAAAATGATATAATAATAATCCTTGAAAAATAATTTTTAAAATACATGTTCTTACCATCAAATATTTTTATTCCATACTTTGTTGCTTTTTTTTTTGGTTTTGTTTTCAAGCAGAGTTTTTATTTCGTCCTCGGTTGGTTCAGCAACATGCTCCGACGTTTTGTTTTTCTCTACTCACGGTATATGAGCTGATATCCTAGTAGTAGAGTAGCCAATCAGAGCGCACGATTGCTCATATCAAGTGAATGTGGATAGAATTGTAGAAGTGATTCAGATAATATACAGTATTGTGCAAAAGTCTTTAGAGTTGATGGTCTATAAGCCATGTATGATGAGATTGAGTAGAATAACTGTTTTATTCTATCCACATTCACTGGATTTTGAAAAACAGAGCATTTTTATTTTAATTGTTTTGGCAAATTTGATAAATAAAAACTATATACAAAACATCTGACAAAATAATTTCTATGTAGAATGTCAACAAGCCAATGAAATGACAGGAGCAATTTGTGAAAAATGCAATAATAATTATAATTCTTGAAAAATAAAAAAAAAGATATGTTCTTACCATCAAATACTTTTATTCCATATTTTCATCTCATCTCATCTCATTATCTCTAGCCGCTTTATCCTTCTACAGGGTCGCAGGCAAGCTGAAGCCTATCCCAGCTGACTATGGGCGAAAGGCGGGGTACACCCTGGACAAGTCGCCAGGTCATCACAGGGCTATTCCATATTTTGTTGCTTTTTATTTTCTTTTATTTTTTGTATTTTTTGGGGGTTTTGTTTTCGAGTAGAGTTTTTATTTCGTCCTCGGTTGCTTCAGCAACATGCTTCACCATTTTGTTTTTCTCTACTCACGGTATATGAGCTGATATCCTACGAGTAGTATAGCCAATCAGAGCACGCAATTGCTCATATCCAGTGAATGTGGATAGAATAATTTAATTTTGCCGAGATTCTAAGATATAGCTACAGTACAAAGTGATAACAGGAACGAACAATTCTGTGGATGTCCCACAACGTTAAATGTAACAAGAAATGGATAAAAATGTATGTTTCGTTTTAATAAATAAAAATATAATCAGTGTTAATGTGGTGTGGTGGATGAGAAATACAGTGGTGCTTGAAAGTTTGTGAACCCTTAAGAATTTTCTATATTTCTGCATAAATATGACCCAAAACATCATCAGAGTTTCACACAGGTCCTAAAAGTAGCGTCAAGAGAACCCGGTTAAACAAATGAGACAAAAATATTATACTTGGTCACTTATTTATTGAGGAAAATGATCCAATATTACATATCTGTGAGTAGCAAAAGTATGTGAACCTCTAGGATTAGCAGCTAATTTGAAGGTGAAATTAGAATCAGGTGTTTTCAATCAATGGGATGACAATCAGGTGTGAGTGGGCACCCTGTTTTATTTAAAGAACAGGGATCTATCAAAGTCTGATCTTCACAACACGTTTGTGGAAGTGTATCATGGCATGAACAAAGGAGATTTCTGAGGATGTCAGAAAAAGCATTGTTGATGCTCATCAGGCTGGAAAAGGTTACAAAACCATCTCTAAAGAGTTTGGACTACACCAATCCATAGTCAGACAGACTGTGTACAAATGGAGGAAATTCAAGACCATTGTTACCATCCCCAGGAGTGGTCGACCAACAAAGATCAGTCCAAGAGCAAGGCATGTAATAGTCGGCGAGGTCACAAAGGACCCCAGGGTAACTTCTAAGCAACTGAAGGCCTCGCTCACATTGGCTAATGTTAATGTTCATGAATCCACCATCAGGAGAACACTGAACAACAATAGTGTGCATGGCAGGGTTACGAGGAGAAAGCCACTGCTCTCCAAAAAGAACATTGCTGCTCTTCTGCAGTTTGCTAAAGATCACATGGACAAGCCAGAAGACTATTGGAAAAATGTTTTGTGGCCGGATGAAATGAAAATAGAACTTTTTGGTTTAAATGAGAAGCATTATGTTTGGAGAAAGGAAAACACTGCGTTCCAGCATAAGAACCTTATCCCATCTGTGAAACATGGTGGTGGTAGTATCATGGTTTGGGCCTGTTTTGCTGCATCTGGGCCAGGACGGCTTGCCATCATTGATGGAACAATGAATTCTGAATTATCCCAGTGAATTCTAAAGGAAAATATCAGGACATCTGTCCATGAACTGAATCTCAAGAGAAGGTGGGTCATGCAGCAAGACAACGACCCTAAGCACACAAGTCGTTCTACCAAAGAATGGTTAAAGAAGAATAAAGTGAATGTTTTGGAATGGCCAAGTCAAAGTCCTGACCTTAATCCAATGGAAATATTGTGGAAGGACCTGAAGTGAGCAGTTCATGTGAGGAAACCCACCAACATCCCAGAGTTGAAGCTGTTCTGTACGGAGGAATGGGCTAAAATTCCTCCAAGCCGGTGTGCAGGACTGATAAACAGTTACCACAAACGTTTAGTTGCAGTTATTGCTGCACAAGGGGGTCACACCAGATACTGAAAGCAAAGGTTCACATACTTTGGCCACTCACAGATATGTAATATTGGGTCATTTTGTTCAATAAATAAATGGCCAAGTATAATATTTTTGTCTCATTTGTTTAACTGGGTTCTCTTTATCTACTTTTAGGACTTGTGTGAAAATCTGATGATGTTTTAGGTCATATTTATGCAGAAATATAGAAAATTCTAAAGGGTTCACAAACTTTCAAGCACCACTGTAAAACAACTCAGGATGTCTTAATGTAATGTAGAAAATAACCAACGTCAGGATGTGCTAATATAGAAAAATAATCAGTGGTAACACTTGTCACAAGTCAGGTCACATCACATGACTCTGATTATTTTTCTGTAACAGCACACCCCCAAGTATTTTATTCCTTACTTCTCATTGCAATTTTGTATTCTGGGTGTAAAATTATAACACACACACACACACACACACACACACACACACACACACACACACACAATGTAATTAATATAATTAACATCAATTAAAATCAACAAATTTCACATCAAGAAGACAAAACCTGGAGATCAGATGATGTTTTGCTGATACTTGCCGCCTGATGCATATATAGTTTGAACAAAGGCTTGTGCCGCTTTCACATTTTCCTCTGTGGCTTTCTGTAGTGATTTCCTCCAAGTGTCAACAGAAGATGAAAAAGTTACCAGGGAAAAGTGATCTTGTTCGTTCAAGTCGCTGAGAATGGTCAGCAGTGCTTGTTTCGTCTGTCCAATGTGAACAAGGCAAGTCATATTGGATCTGCTCAATCAGAATGAGAACGATGTTTTCTCTTACCTGCTGCATTTTCGTTCCGCTCATGGAGCCACTGTTGTCTATCACAAATACGACATTCTTTGGCAACCGTGGCAACTCAGTTGGAGCAAAGAAGTGTACAAAATACCCGTTCACTATCTGAAACAGAAAGGAAGAACAAGATTACTCAAGGAACTGTGATGAAAGAAATACAGTGGTGCTTGAAAGTTTGTGAACCCTTTAGAATTTTCTATATTTCTGCATAAATATGACCTAAAACAACATCAGATTTTCACACAAGTCCTAAAAGTAGATAAAGAGAACCCAGTTAAACAAATGAGACAAAAATATTATACTTGGTCATTTATTTATTGAGGAAAATGATCCAATATTATATATCTGTGAGTGGCAAAAGTATGTGAACCTCTAGGATTAGCAGTTCATTTGAAGGTGAAATTAGAGTCAGGTATTTTCAATCAATGGGATGACAATCAGGTGTGAGTGGGCACCCTGTTTTATTTAAAGAACAGGGATCTATCAAAGTCTGATCTTCACAACACGTGTTTGTGGAAGTGTATCATGGCACGAACAAAGGAGATTTCTGAGGACCTCAGAAAAGCGTTGTTGATGCTCAGCAGGCTGGAAAAGTTTACAAAACCATCTCTAAAGAGTTTGGACTACACCAATCCACAGTCAGACAGATTGTGTACAAATGGAGGAAATTCCAGACCACTGTTACCCTCCCCAGGAGTGGTCGACCAACAAAGATCACTCCAAGAGCAAGGCGTTGAATAGTCTGTGAGGTCACAAAGGACCCAAGGGTAACTTCTAAGCAACTGAAGGCCTCTCACATTGGCTAATGTTCATGAGTCCACCATCAGGAGAACACTGAACAACAATGGTGTGAATGACAGGGTTGCAAGGATAAAGCCACTGCTCTCCAAAAAGAACATTGCTGCTCGTCTGCAGTTTGCTAAAGATCACGTGGACAAGCCAGAAGGCTGTTGGAAAAATGTTTTGTGGACGGATGAGACCAAAATAGAACTTTTTGGTTTAAATGAGAAGTGTTATGTTTGGAGAAAGGAAAACACCACATTCCAGCATAAGAACCTTATCCCATCTGTGAAACATGGTGGTGGTAGTATCATGGTTTGGGCCTGTTTTGCTGCATCTGGGCCAGGACGGCTTGCTGTCATTGATGGAACAATGAATTCTGAATTATACCAGCGAATTCTAAAGGAAAATATGTCAGGACATCTGTTTGTGAACTGAATCTCAAGAGAAGGTGGGTCATGCAGCAAGACAACGACCCTAAGCACACAAGTCGTTCTACCAATGAATGGTTAAAGAAGAATAAAGTTAACGTTTTGGAATGGCCAAGTCAAAGTCCTGACCTTAATCCAATGGAAATGTTGTGGAAGGACCTGAAGCGAGCAGTTCATGTGAGGAAACCCACCAACATCCCAGAGTTGAAGCTGTTCTGTACGGAGGAATGGGCTAAAATTCCTCCAAGTCGGTGTGCAGGACTGATCAACAGTTACCGGAAACGTTTAGTTGCAGTTATTGCTGCACAAGGGGGTCACACCAGATACTGAAAGCAAAGGTTCACATACTTTTGCCACTCACAGATATGTAATATTGGATCATTTCCCTCCATAAATAAATGACCAAGTATAATATTTTGTGTCATTTGTTTAACTGGGTTCTCTTTATCTACTTTTAGGACTTGTGTGAAAATCTGATTATATTTTAGGTCATATTTATGCAGAAATATAGAAAATTCTAAAGGGTTCACAAACTTTCAAGCACCACTGTACCGAGATTCACAAACTCAGAGATGTTCCTGCTTCTAGAAATCCAAACCTGAATATCTCCAAGATCCTGTGCACGCTTTACATCATAGTTAATGAAGAAGTCTCCATCTATCAGTGTCCCATCACATCCTGAGCATTTCCTTTGCTGATCCAGAGTTGGAGAGAAGGACACGTGGGCCTGGAAAAGATAATCATGTGATCAGGATCAAGACAATGCATTTTATTCTGATTGATTGTCTGAGGAACAATCAAAATGGATTGTCCAAGGAAGCTTCTCCAGATAATGATGAGAGACAACTGTGCCTCCTTATCGGAAAGGCATGGAGTTATTAAACACAGAGCTCGACAGCCATGTTAGAGGAAGCAGGAGACAAAATGTGGATGAGTCACAAAGAGACTCTGAATTGATGATATTTTCAGTTCATAAATCTCTTCCATTTCACACGAATGAGCTTCTGGCTTGGTTTCTTTTCTCATCAGTTTCGTACTTTTCGACATAAATCCTTCCGAACTCACCTTTGTGTCAGTGACTGTTTTCTCCACCAGGGGAAGTAGCTCATTGGTTACGAACGTCCCATGGGCATCCAAAAATGCAATGCCCTGAGGCTCATAGACATCAGCAACAATCTATGGGTGAGTTTGAAAAAAAAAAGTCATTGGGTGTTCGGAATGATGGAAAAGACAGCATGTAGATAATAATGAATGAAACCTCAAAGTGTTGGACCAGCTGCTTGGGTTTGACTCGAATCATGAGCTCATATTTGCCAAGCCGACGCTGGAGGAGCTCCTCGTACGTAAGGGTGAATGCGACCTTGCTGTTGGCTGCGATGTTCACGGAGACAGAAAATTTCTCCATCTTTCTGCCTGAAGCTCTTGAAAAGATAGTATTGCATAATTATTCAGATGTCATGCTTGTTTTTTTTTGCATGCACACTTGTTCTGTACAAAATTTTCATTAGGTGTCCCACAAGGCTCAGTACTCAGGCTGATTTGCTTTTTCTTTTCTCTTGTCGATGTTGTATGACAAGTACTTCGACCGCCCAACTCAACTCTTTCAGTCATTCACACCATTCGAGACGAACACTGGATCCTGGCATGCTATGACTGCATTAACAGTTATGTTCATGCCACTCCGTGTCCTTCAAATTAAAGTGCTTCAGAGCATTTAAATGAGGAATAATCATACAAATAGCATAAAAAAGCTGATTATTTACTCATGTATGTGCACTGATTCCTATTATCGTAGTCTTGTAGCTTGCTACTATTGAGACTCAGACTATTTTGGACAATGAGTTGCTTTGCAAGTAGACAACAAAGTAAGCCACTCTGGAGAAGAGCTGTGGATAAGATTGGAACAATGGTTTCTTGTAATTGCAAGAAAATGTAAGAAAAATATTTTGCCTGAACATACTTTACTTTCAGTCTGTTTTTATAAGTAGCTCTATTTACGTTAATATCATTCAACAGAAAACAACAACAACTGGTTTAATCCTTTAAGAAATCCGTAAGGATCCTACACAGCATCTAGCTTCACTTCTTCACCTTATCATAAGCAAATTAACTAGTGGCATATCACAATTTATCTTTTAACCAGTAAACATTCAACTAATATTCAGAAAGATATTTAAAAATTGTACTTTACCTCCACCATTTTTGCACACCATGAAGACACTTATTACACTGCAGTCTAATAATAATAATAATAATAATACAGCTTTCTTGAAACCTGTCACATCTGCACCTGCTCACACTCAAGACTCCACCTCCCAGAGTTTGCAGAGGCCTCCAAATATGGCCGCCATGGACTACAATAACCAACCTGCACCTCACCACTCTCAGTGGCTGGAGTACTGATTATCACAGCTGTTCACAATCACACCTCATCACTGCATAGTATAAAAGAACTCTCAGGACAAACAATCATTGTGAAGTGTTTGAGCATCTCAAAATATTGTGAAAGCATTCATTTTTGGCACGCTAATGTGCAAAAAAAAAAAAGCTCAGCTTTCATATTTTCTGGCTTCGTTACATGCAAAGTAAAATATATCAAGGGTTTCTTGTTTTATTTTGATGATTATGACTTATAGCTCATGAAAATCAGAAATCCAGTATCTTAAATTATTACAATATTTCATTTCAAGTTTGAATAAAATGATATAAATACCTTGTTTCTCTTGGTCTAGTTCAGTACACGCAACCACAATGAAGGGGAAGACTGCTGACTTGACAGTTGTCCAGAAGATGATCATCTTTACCCTCTACAAGGAGGGTAAGCCACAGAAGGTTATTGCTGAAAAAGTTGGCTGGAAAAAGTGCACAAGCAACAGGGATGACTCCAGCCTTGAGAGGACTGTCAAGAAAAGCTGATTCAAGAACTTGACAGAGCTTCACAAGGAGTGGACTGAGGGTGGTGTCAATGCATCAAGAGCTACTACACACACGTCTTACCTGGGTGAAGGAGAGAAAGAACTGGACTTTTGCTCAGTGGAGTTGATAAAATGCAGTGGATCAACATCAGCATATGACGTGGCACCCCAATTCATCACAGATTCCAGAAACTTCAAACTGGACTTCAAACACCTTGGATTCTGTGACTCTCCACTCTTTCTCCAGACTCTTGGACCTTGATTTCCAAGTGAAACGCAAAATTTACTTTCATCTGAAAAGAGGCCTTTGGGCCACTGAGCAACAGTCTAGTTCTTTCTCTCCTTAACCCAGGTAAGATGCATCTGACATTGTCTCTGGTTCAGGAATGGCTTGATATTAGAAATGCGACAGTTGTAGCCCCTTTCCTGAAGACATCTGTGTGTGTGGTGGCTCTTGATGCATTGACACCAGCCTTCGTCCTGTCCTTGTGATGCTCTCCCATGTTCTTGAATTGATGTTTTTTGACAAACCTTTCAAGGCTGTGGTCATCCCTGTTGCTTGTGCACCTTTTCCAGCCAACATTTTCAGTAATGAACTTTTGTGGCTTACCCTCCTTGTGGAGGGTGTTGATTGATTTTGTCTACCGGACAACTATCAGGTCAGCAGTGTTTCCCATGATTGTGGTTGTGTGTACTGAACTAGACGGAGAGATCCATGGTATTCCTACTGCTTTACTCAAACTTGAAATGAAATGCTAATATATTGAGACTAGATTTCTGATTTTCATGAGCTGTAAGCCATAATCCTCAAAACTAAAATGAAAGCCTTGAAGTATTTCACTTTGTGTAATGAATATAGAATGTATGAAAAATGAACTTTCATGATATTCCAATTGTGGCAGTGGGGGTGTGGGCAAGTGTTGGTTTGTGAATGGGGGGGGGCAGGGAAGGTGAGGCAGCAAAGTCATTACACCTGTTGTCAATTTTGTGTGTTTTGCAGTGACAATAAAGAAAAGGAGGGAGAGAATGAAGAGGGGGATTCTCCTGACCAGAGCACTTGTGTGAATGAGTTTAACCAAGCTGAAAAGCAGTAGGAAAAACAAACTGAAAAGCAAGCCTGTGTTGACACAATCTCCTGCCTGTCCATGTCAGTATTCCACACTCGTCAGGAACGTACTACGCCGATATTTTGAGATGTACTTGGAAACGTTCAGTGTTCCTCTGCTTGACTTTACCAAGGCTTGTTATTCTATGCTGATCTGGTTATTGCTTTTTGTCTCTGCTTTTGATTTTCCTGTGTCTCGCTTGACCATTGCCTGTTTCTTGACTCTATCACTGACTTGGATTTATCTGCCAGCTTTGCTGTAATAAACTCTACTGCTTTTACATCTATCTGTCACCTGCGTTCCTGACAAAACCATAATCAAACTCAGAATTAAGTTGGAGAGGTGGGAAAAATCCTAACGTTCATTTTGACTTTTCCACTATAGCCTGGAAAAAAAAGTCATTGAAATATTCTTAACGTCCATATTTTTTTTTGTAGGGCAGTTCAGTGGCAAAGCAGGTAGTGTTGGTGTCTTTGTTGATGTTTGATTATTTTTCTGGGTCCGGTATTTTCCCATCTACCCACACATTTTTGGGGTGTGTGAGAGAGAATTTGTGACTCAAACGGGATTGTGTGTATGACTGGAATCCCATACTGATCATGGAGCCTTACACCTCCAGATCCACATCAGCCCTGTTTATTTTTACATGCATGTCAATATTCCATTATCTGTTATGTGTAAAAAATATATATATACACAGTCTTTATATTCATGATCAATTCTCTCTCACTTGACCAGACTGGCTGTCTTTCCAGTTGACACAGCTGCTTCATACTGCTTCTTGGCCTTCTCTTTCTCTTTAACTTCTCCTACATATACCTTTCCTTCAATCTCCCTGAAACATAATGTCATATGAAGTTATTTGAAAGTGCACATAAAAATAACAAGGACACACTACTAACTTAAATAGTTTACCAAATCATTCATACAAATTATAGTGCAGTAGATAAGTGAAACAATCGTTCACATGGTGATATGAGCACCAAATTTGGTGTGAATATCCCTCCGAGGCTATTTATTTAAGAAAACAATTATTAGCCACTTAAAAATTCAAGATGGCAGCCAATGAGTTCATGAAAATACACTTTTTTGATGCGCAATTTGATAGCCGTCTGATATGAATGACACTGGTGTCAGTTCCTATATTTTTGAAATCAATGAATCCAATAAGATGCCTCTAATAAAGCTCAGAAGCATTATGAGGCCATTCTGAGGGAAAAATTAAGACAAAAGTTGATTTCTCAGGAACACAGTGAAAAGTTTATCAACAGCGCTGGCCGTGTACAGATTCAAACATCATGATGTGTTGTACTTTCAATGTCAGCACAGTGTCCCTGCCCGTGAAACGTGGAATTATTGTGTCACAAGCAACTACTTGGAGCTATAGATGAGAGTTGGGTAAGCAGTGAGGACTAGTGCCAGGACTCCATCCAGAGGATGTATGTAGCTGACTTCTGAAACAAGAGTACTGCCTCTACTACCCTACCCTACACTATTTTTTATTCAATAACACTAATTATGCACTCAAATAGAAGCAAAGGTACCTGAAAATGACACAAAGGAGATTCTGACATATTTAAAAGTCCTGGAATCATTTTCTGCATCGTAAATAACATTGGAATCGGAACCAATATCATTCATGTTGGACATCTGGATCAAATTTTGTGTCAAAATGTTAATGTATTGTCGGCCATTTTGAAAAATGGAGGCCATTTTGAATTTTTAAGTTGCTAACAATTTTTTTTAGCCTCTTGGGGAGATTCATGCCGAATTTGTTGCTTGTATCTAGCCTGGCAAGCCAGACTAAATGTGAATATTTAGTTTGGCCTCGATCCGTAGACGTTTCCGAAGCGGGTAGGAGGAACAAACCGCTGTCTTTCAAACTGTCTCTGTGCGTATAGGCCAACGCTCTGACCAATCAGCGCAACAGTGACTGTGACGTAGTCAGAGCGACAGAAAGCAGTGGGGGAGGCCTTGAAATTAAAAAATTTTTCAAAATGCGTATTAATTAATAAACAGGTTCTAGATATTAAGAAGTTTGGAGATAATGACCACAAGTTTGGAGTCTGTACCACATACACATTTTTTTTTTCAAGTGTTTCTCAAGGGTTTGCTTAAACTGTTTTTGAGAGTTTTTATTTAGTGGTGTTTGGTGAAATAATTTCCCTTAAATTTAAAATAACGGGAAAATAAGAAACAATCAAAAAGTAATGTTTCAAAGCTGTTTATTAATTCTTCGTACTGCACAAACTAGCCCCATCCTTTTGGCTACCAGCGGAGCCAGCTGGTAGATCAGACTTTTGCCATAGCCGGTCGGCAAAACAGCAAAAACGTCCTTCTTGAAAAGGAATGAGCGGAGAGCCTCTTCCTGCTCATGTTTCAACGAAAACTCCAAGTCTAATTCTTCTAAAACTGATTCCAAAGCGGAGTCAAACGCGCGCTGTTCACTAGCCCGTAGCCATCTTTCCTGTTGCGCTTTCTCCAGCGTCGCACAGCTTTGTCGTCACTCCTGCAAAAGCCTGCCCAAAGAATCCAAACAAAAACCTTGCGTTGTGATTGGTGGGCACGATTTGATGCCCGAGGTGTTTTTGTTTATATGGTGCGAGGCTAGACCCATTCGCTAGGCAAAAAATATTTTTGGCTGCTAGGCGGTTGGGTCTAGTTTACTAGGCTAGCTTGTATCATCATTTGAACGATTCCTGACAAATATTCACTTACCTGCTGCACGATTAATTTTTTGGCACGCGTGTGTGGCTCACGACTGACATGCTGAAGTTGGTGATGAAGGCCGTCTTGGGTAACTCCACGTCGAAGAAGACTTCCTGTGAGACGTTGGCTTTGTTCAGAACCGTAGAGGTCATGACCGTGTGGGCAAATCGAGACGCCACCTTGCAGTCTAGTTTTACATTCTGCACCTCTATCTGAGAGAAAGAGCGAATTTAAAAAAAAAACACTTTCCAGATTTTCAACTCTTGATCTCAAATATAATTTAAAATATTTTATTTTATGAGTGAAGAAGTAAAGAGTAAAGAAGTCTGTACACTGACAGAGATAGCTGTGGCATTTGGGATGTTTGCTAATTTCCCTAAACCGTACTGAATAACTCGTTCTTGTTAACTCGCCCACGACGGAGTAAGTGGTGCACGGTATTGTAATCAGAGTGGTTTGTTTGTTTGTGTGTGTCTGTTAACAATCTAGCATCTAGACGGTTGCACAGATTGACTTCCAATTTTCAGGGTAGGTAGGCAATGGGCCGTAGATTACCTGATTAAATTTTGGGGGTAATGGGGTCAAGGTGAAGGTCACCAGAAAGGTTAAACTTTTGGTCAAAATATATTTTCTATTATAACTCAAAAACGGTTGCCGATAGACAGATGTTTACTATTATGAGCGTATAGGAATGCCCATATGGCTTTTCATTTGCCACCATGATCTTTGACCTTGGGGGACCTTGAAAGGTCAAACTCAAGGTCACAGATTTTCAGAGGACTGTAACTTGAAAACGGTTGATGGTAGACAGATATTTCCCATTATCAACTTAAAGGAAGTGCCATATGGGCTTTCATTTGGCACCATGATGTTTGACCTTGAGTGACCTTAAAAGGTCAAACTGAAGGTCATGGGTTTTCAAAGGGCTATAACTTTAAAATAGTTCATGATAGTCAGATGTTTACCATTACCAACATATAAGAAGTCCCATATGGGCTTTCAGTTGGCACCATAATCTTTGACCTTGAGTGACCTCGAAAGGTCAAACTAAAGGTCACGGATTTTCAGAGCGCTGTAACTTGTAAACAGTTGATGGTAGACAAATATTTACCATTATCAACTTAAAGGAAGTGCCATATGGACTTTCATTTGGCACCATGACCTTTGCCCTTGGGTGACCCTGAAAGATCAAACTGAAGGTCATGGGTTTTCAAAGGGCTATAACTTTAAAATGGTTCATGATAGCCAGATGTTTACCATTATCAATAGAGTTGAGCTGGATACTCGGCTGAAATGAGTATCCGGTACGGATAAAGCACTTTTGCCGAGTACGAGTATTATACGAGTAATATGAGTCAATATCTGTGCTCGGACTGAATGAAAATCCTCACACAGCATCGCAGTGCCCTTCCCCTACACACACCTGGTGTGGAAATAAAAAAAATCACACTGATCATAAAAAAATTAAAAGTTAAAAAAAGAAAGTTATGTTGCGTATGAAAACTCTTGTTCATTACATTTCATAATTGCAACCGCATGTGTTGTATTCATTGTTGCAAAACTTGTTCTGTAAATAGTTTGTTTGCTATCGTGATCAAAACCATTGATCTGAAGCTCAATGCTGATGCTGTCCTGTAAATAGTTTTCTAATCAGCAATAAATATAACAATTTCTGATCAACCCATATCGATTGCATGCTTAAAATAACATGCTGGTTAAAGCCCCGCCTGTTTCAAGACAACCAGACCCACTTCCGGGTTAGGCCCCACCCACACCGAGTACAGATACAGATAATTCATATGGTTAATGGATACAGATACAGATAATGCTGTACTCGCTCATCCCTAATTATCAACATATAAGAAGTCCCAAATGGGCTTTCAGTTGCTGCCATGACCTTTGACCTTGAATGACTCTGAAATGTCAAACTCAAGGTCTTGGATTTTCATAGGACTATAACCTGACAGCTGATGATTGAGAAATATTACAATTATCAACATATAGGTATAAAATAAGTGCTGCCGGGCGAAGTTTGTTTTTGCCTGGCAACACTTGTTCTTGTTTTTGTTCTTACCTGAGCAGGGTTCACACTTCGTTTCTGTTCGGAGGCAATTTGGGAAAGATCATTAACATAATAATAATAATAATAATAATAATAATCATCTGTTTAAAAAAAACTAATGTGTCTTACTTGCAAAGTGTATAATAGGTGGTTCTTTTAAAAATTCAGCCATATTGCAGCCACATACTGTACCATTATTGCACACACACCACACATTTGTTCATGTAGTTATTAAAAATTAAATGTACCTGAGAATCTAATTGTTGTTGCTTATTTCTTTATTGCATTTATTCACTGCATTTATATAATTTCATTGGAAAAAACACACACGGTACCTTTATGAATTTGATAGCGTTGCCGTTACTTTCCTGCAGAAGCAGATAAGCCACAGTGATGTAACAGAAAACTTGACAGCTCATATTATGAACATTACTTCAAATATTAATGACAGTGGGCTCAAAAAATCCAAGAGCACTTGTGAAAATGCTTCTGTTTGGCATTTGTTTTCAATTTAACATGAAGTATTGCAGTCCAACTGACATTATTGGCAATAACCTGAGTGAAAAGTAGAAATATTTACATGAATATCAGAATTTCTTAGGATTTGGTACGTCCCCTTTTTTACTTTAATGACAGCGTGCAGTCGAGCTCATGCAGACTCTACAAGATTGTATAAAATCTCGTGATCCATTAATCATTGATCTAATCCATCAACATGTCGTCTGAACAAGTGCTTCAACAGAAGGGATAAGACTCATGGAACTTTCTATCTCAGACTTTTGGACCCCACTGTATATCTACACCAGTGGCAAAAGCTTCTTTCCAGTTTCACTGAATGACTCACGTACCTGCTGTTCATTGTCTCTTGAGACTACTAATGCTCCATAAGACCCTGGTGGTATACAAAAATGAACAGAGATGCTGATCAGCAGCACAGTCCACGCTGTAGGCATGATGCTCCTTTGCTCAGTCCTCAATGTGAAGTTCTGCAGCAACCTGAAAATAAATCAGCACTTTTGGGAGTAGGTCAATGATCATGTGTGCTCTTTGCCAGTTCAGTGACCAGTCTTGCCCAATAGTAATTATTTGTTTTCTGTCTAGTTTGGCACGCATATTTGTTCAAGAGTTTTGACCTGCATGAATAAGTTCAAGTGGTGTTCGTAAGTGGAACATAACACACACAGGTTTATTTTTTTCCTCAATTTGACTACAAGTTTAATATAATGATATAGCACCTTTCACCAACCCAAGGATGCTGTCCAGAGTAATGGCATGGCCAAAAGACAAACAAATCAACCCAAAAAAAAGATACAGAAAAGAAAAAAACAACAAAATCACAATTAACATGAGCACATGAGCATAAAGACAGCAGACTAGATGTATGGTGCTACCAAAAACTACGAGCTGTTTACATTTAAAATCAATTATTATTATTATTTTTTAAATAAACATGAATGTCTTTCTGCTATCTCTGAATTTCTATTTTACCTTCTTGTTTTTTTCTCTCTCAGTTTATCGAATTACCTTTTTTTTGGACATAATTTCAATTCGAGTAAAATCATTTGTACTGACTAAATTTATACAAATAAAACAGACACAAAACCAGTTGAATCTGGACACTTAACAGAAAAGTTTATTCAGAAGCACATGTTGAGAAGGTCAATAACAAAGTCCATTTCGTGTTTATTAGAAACATTCCTGTTATACTGATTCACGATCAGGTACTTTTGCTATTCCAAAAACAATATTATACTTTTTAATGCATTTTTCTTTTTTTGACCAGTAATGAAAAGTAACAGGAAATAATATGAAATATGTTTACAGTCCAGTCACGTGTTCTGTATTCCCTTCTTTTCCTCCTTTGTCTTCTTCTTCTTCCTTTCCGACAGTTGTAAAGAGTCCAGAGACGACATAGTCTCTGAGGACTCCATCGATGAGCCCTGTGCCATTATTATGAATAAACCAGCAGGGCACACGTTCTCCTTTCTCCACATCCTTTCTGAAGTCTCTCTGCCAGCCCCTGGAGTCACACAGCACACAATTATCATCAAGTAATTTCACCGTAAGCCTTTCTTCTAAGTCTTTACCTGTGCATTTCAAGGATTTTACCTGTTCAGAAAAGAAAGAATATATCAAGTATGTGCTGGAATATTTTCTTTATGGTGACTTACCTGGTCACGGTAAGATTGTGGCCCTTCACAAACATGTGGGCATCTGGTTTGTCTGGATCTTTCCCATGAAAGACATCACTAACCTCAAATGTTACACCATGGAAAAATTGTCCTGGAAGATGGCAACACTGAATGAATATAAATCACCGTTAAAGATAACTGCATCAATAAAAGTCCATTAATAAGACATTAATAAGTCCCTCTATTTGATTATGCATCCATTATCTGGGGTGATAAGGACAATAAAACGTTAATGAATTCACTCCAGGTACTTAACAAAGCAGCCAAACTAATCCTGAATCGATCACCATGGTCCTCCTCTACTGACGCACTCAAAGAACTCAAGTGGCTGGACGCAATTCAATGAAGAGAAAGTCGGCAAATCAGACGCTCGCTGGCCATGCTGTGAAAATTGTCCATGCAGACGCTCAGAGTTTCCAGTTCTGTCACTGCTTAACTCTTGAATATTTTCTATCATGAATACTATAATTAAAGGAGAACTGAAGGCAAATTTTTTATGATCAAAATTCTATTTCTCATTTTATTAAATATAGGAATGCATTTTTGATCGCTATGTTGTCGCTGCTATAACAAGTTATGAGTGTTTGAAATATGCTCTGTAATATATCAGTCCATATGTCAAAGCAATGGCCGTAAACGAGATTCGTTGAGACCTGTGCGAGACATCGTAGGACGGAAGTAAAATGTACAGCGGAAATCAAAGTGACCAACATCTGCCGACGTTGTCAAAAGACGTGCGCTCCCTCTTTCGAATGCTGATGTAATCAAGCCGGAAGAAGATTTGTTTGTTTTGATAGCAATCAGGAAAGTTTGAAAAAAGTAGGCAGTAATCATCATTTAAACTCGTTTTTACACAATATTTAGTTTGGAAAACAGTTTTCAAAATCGCAGCACTGAAACCTGGCTGACACTTCACGTTTCGAAGTCTCGCACAAGTCTCGTGAAGATCGCGTGGATAAGTGATGCCTGCCGTGGACCAAATGAACTAAATTCAACATGGCTAAAAACCAAATAGGCCGATAAGTACTGTATAATATTTAATTGCGATTAGTTGCCAATATGAGTCACGATATAAGGTTACTAAAATCAAAAATGTAATTGAATAACACATTAATTAAGAAATAAGTTAAGTTTAAAAATTACTTCAGTTCTCCTTTAAAAAGCTTATAATCTCTGCTTTCCAAAGAAATTTATCTCAGTAAGATCTGTTCAGTACTTTGGGAGTAACGGCAGGTTGAAGTCGGTATGACAGAGTTCACTCTCTGCTCATGATTACTCTCTGCTCTCAGTTGGGAAAATGCCGGGGCTTTTCTTTTTGAGTCATGGGAAAGCGGTCAGGTTCTCTCTCTCTCTCTCTCTCTCTCTCTCTCTCTCTCTTCTGATTGGTTTACGACTGGATTACTCATAAATATCAATCAGATACCTTTTATTGGGATGTTCTCTCGCTCTCACTGTTTCTGATGAAGGATTCAGCAAAATTTTCCGTCTGCTAGTTTTGATGTTATGATTCACGAGAGACTTTGAAGTCAGTTTTCATAGCTTTACCTACTTATTTTTTTCAAATCAAACTGATTCATGTAAATAAATAACTGTTTTAGAATATAACTGGAGTTGTTCTGATGAAAAATATTGAGATCTTAGTGGTCGGGATGAGATAAACAACAGAAGTCAGAAATGCAAGTCTCAATTTCAGTTCAGTTAATGTGAATTGTTTATTGAATGTGGATCAGACAGTTTTTTTCGAGGTTCACCTTGAAAGCTGTGAATATTATCATTTATATTCTTTCATATAAACACCAGTAGGCCCTACTTTTGAGAAATACAAAGCCTGACAGAGCACAAAGAAGGTATCAGAAATAATCTTTTATTACTTTTTATTGAGTGTACCGATTTAACGGTTTTTACCTAATTAGCATAATTCAAATTAAATACTAATTTGCGTAATTTGTTTTGACTAATTTTTCAAACTTTGTATTCAGTATACAACCATCTATGTGCTGCCAATTTCCATGTAAATATCTTGAAAAATAGAAATGTTATGAAGAAAAAAATATTCGATCTCTTCGGTTGATGAGGCCTATTTTGGACCATACGATCCTCAGACAATATTATGGCAGTTTTCTAAAAATTAAGCCGTTTTTTCAATCTTTGATTTATAATATCTCAAGAACGGATAAACATTTTAATTCTGTCAAAAGTATGTTGTTCGGCATTCAATTCTGAATCCAATGAGAGAGGTTTCAAGCAATTTGGATTGAAATTTTATCTGATATGCCTATATAAAGGCACAGATTTCCACAAGTACAATACGCACAATAAAAATACACAGAGAACAGTTAAATCCAAAATGAACCGGGGTCTGTTAAGATCTCAAAGCTTGTGTCTACACAGCTGGAACTCCTTACTGGATGACATTCAATCACTGTCAACTATTAAGAAATTTTAAAGAGCAGTGAAAAGTTCTTTTATACAACCCCGATTCCAAAAAAGTTGGGACAAAGTACAAATTGTAAATAAAAATGGAATGCAATAATTTACAAATCTCAAAAACTGATATTGTATTCACAATAGAACATAGACAACATATCAAATGTCGAAAGTGAGACATTTGAAATTTCATGCCAAATATTGGCTCATATTTGAAATTTCATGACAGCAACACATCTCAAAAAAGTTGGGACAGGGGCAATAAGAGGCTGGAAAAGTTAAAGGTACAAAAAAGGAACAGCTGGAGGACCAAATTGCAACTCATTAGGTCAATTGGCAATAGGTCATTAACATGACTGGGCATAAAAAGAGCATCTTGGAGTGGCAGCGGCTCTCAGAAGTAAAGATGGGAAGAGGATCACCAATCCCCGTAATTCTGCGCCGACAAATAGTGGAGCAATATCAGAAAGGAGTTCGACAGTGTAAAATTGCAAAGAGTTTGAACATATCATCATCTACAGTGCATAATATCATCAAAAGATTCAGAGAATCTGGAAGAATCTCTGTGCGTAAGGGTCAAGGCCGGAAAACCATACTGGGTGCCCGTGATCTTCGGGCCCTTAGATGGCACTGCATCACATACAGGCACGCTTCTGTATTGGCAATCACAAAATGGGCTCAGGAATATTTCCAGAGAACATTATCTGTGAACACAATTCACCGTGCCATCCACCGTTGCCAGCTAAAACTCTATAGTTCAAAGAAGAAGCCGTATCTAAACATGATCCAGAAGCGCAGACGTCTTCTCTGGGCCAAGGCTCATTTAAAATGGACTGTGGCAAAGTGGAAAACTGTTCTGTGGTCAGACGAATCAAAATTTGAAGTTCTTTATGGAAATCAGGGACGCCGTGTCATTCGGACTAAAGAGGAGAAGGACGACCCAAGTTGTTATCAGCACTCAGTTCAGAAGCCTGCATCTCTGATGGTATGGGGTTGCATTAGTGCGTGTGGCATGGGCAGCTTACACATCTGGAAAGACACCATCAATGCTGAAAGGTATATCCAGGTTCTAGAGCAACATATGCTCCCATCCAGACGACGTCTCTTTCAGGGAAGACCTTGAATTTTCCAACATGACAATGCCAAACCACATACTGCATCAATTACAGCATCATGGCTGCGTAGAAGAAGGGTCCGGGTACTGAACTGGCCAGCCTGCAGTCCAGATCTTTCACCCATAGAAAACATTTGGCGCATCATTAAACGGAAGATACAACAAAAAAGACCTAAGACAGTCGAGCAGCTAGAATCCTACATTAGACAAGAATGGGCTAACATTCCTATCCCTAAACTTGAGCAACTTGTCTCCTCAGTCCCCAGATGTTTACAGACTGTTGTAAAGAGAAAAGGGGATGTCTCACAGTGGTAAACATGGCCTTGTCCCAACTTTTTTGAGATGTGTTGTTGTCATGAAATTTAAAATCTCCTAATTTTTCTCTTTAAATGATACATTTTCTCAGTTTAAACATTTGATATGTCATCTATGTTCTATTCTGAATATAATATGGAATTTTGAATCATCCACATCATTGCATTCCATTTTTATTTACAATTTGTACTTTGTCCCAACTTTTTTTGGAATCAGGGTTGTAGTAAATAATTAGTTTTTTTAAAATAATTATTTCATCGACTTTGTTATTTTTTGTCATCATATGTTTTTCTTATCATATTTATTAGAATGACTTACTGTTTGTGTAGTTTTTATATGATTATACATATTTTATTTGATGTTTTCCTTACTGAAAATCATACTGTATGATATAGGTTTTCTGAATAAAGATTCTAAGTTATTCGTCAAAACAATAGAGCGAGAAAAAAAATATTAACACCCAGAATCTCTGACCATAATTATGGAGAAGGTTCTGTGTTAAATATGAAAGATATGAAATACCATACCATACCATAAACACAGTACAAAAAAATAAACCCAAACTGTATTGCATTTCATTAGTAATCCATAGAAAACATGACATGCTGAAGAGCAAAACCTTCACTGAATTGCTCTTATGTTGTTAGATCTCATTAGTGAAAAACAATCATCGTGGAATAACTTTTTTTTTTTAACAATGAGTTGTGTAAGAAGGGTGGGGCAGCACGGTGCAGTGGTTAGCACTATTGCCTCACAGCAAGAAGGTTCTGGGTTCGAAGCCAGTGGCTGACAGGGGCCTTCCTGTGTGAAGTTTGCATGTTCTCCCTGTGTCTGCTTGGGTTTGCTCCGGTTTCCTCCCAAAGACTTGCAGTTAGGCTAACTGGCTACTCTAAATTGCCCATAGGTGTAAATGGTTGTTTCCCAATCCCAGAAATGGGAGGGTTGCGGCAGGAAGGGCTTCCAGTGTAAAACTATGCTCCGATTAATATGACATGTGGTTCAGTAGGGTTCACATGGACCCTGACCTGGTAATAGTGTTGCAGTTGTGTCATACTGAAATGCAGTCACAGCCCGAGAGAAGAGAAATTTCAGAGCCAATTTCTGTGACTGGGGCATTTTGTGGATTTATGAACTAACTGAAGCTTGAAAGAGCTGAGAAAGCCCAGGCATGAAACTCTACATTCTTCTTAATTAACTTTCTATAAAATCCTATCACTCTCAGAACTCGTGACAAATTTTCCACACCCATTAAATCTCCTTCTCCTTCCTAGTGTTCAACAACTCCTATCCAAGAGTTTTCAGTGGAGGCCTGGTGGAGGCTCAAAGCACAAGCTGGACAGAATTGACATTTTTGACCCTTTTGCATTTCCACAATCAATCTTCATGTCATTTCATTGGCTGCACTTGCAAAAAGTTTTTTTTTTCATTATAATGAAAGATTAATATGTTTTTGGTGAAATTACCAAGTAGACCATGAACTCTTTCTGAAAGGAGGTGGCTGTCCAGGCTGTAAAAGCCCAGGTAGTCTTGGTGGTAGGGATGCATCTTCCACACTTTGTGCAGGATAATGATAAACTTCAGCGTGTCCTTCAGGGTCACCGTGAGACTGTGATCTTTGGTTACCTGAAGGTCCATACTGGAGAGGAGGAAAGGTGAGATGATGAAGGCTTTAACACCAGCGTCAATATTTGTGCTAATGCATCATGTGAAAGCACTAAATTCTTCTATCTATAGATATTTCACTCACTTCAAACGCTTAACATTAGACGTTTGTGACCAAGGAAGTTGTTCTTGCTTGCCGTGCTCATACACTATGATCTCTTGGGTTGTCACCTTCAACCTGATATCGAATTTCTCATGAACAATTCCAAATTGACCAAAATAGGTGTGCTGCCTTTTCCCAGGCTCCACCTTCTTGTCTCCAATAGTTTGCCCATTTACCATCAATCCTATGGATTAAAATGAAGTGAATATCAGGGAATTCATTGAATGTCCATTAATCACCATTTTGTTCGACTTGGTAAGCACACATTTACCTGAGACTGGATCTTTCACCAGGTTGAAGATGGTGCCTGGTTCATCATCAGTATTGAAACACAGAGTATCGTTACAATCTGGCAACTCCAGGATGAAGTGTGGATCTCCGTCAACTACCATAGCTTTCAGAGCTACCAAAAGAAACATGATTTATATGTTTGGTCAATATACAAAATCTTCAAATCCTAATCTTTCTCATCAGAACCATTCGTCAGGATCTCACCTCTTAGACCTCCAGCCACAGCACCTGACAGAGATACACTGCCTTGGGTTAGACCTGCAGGATGTACCATGTGACCAGAGACCGGAACTAGAAATAATGTTTTTTGGTGCGCTTGAGGATAATTAAAAATGACAATATGACCAAATTAACGTTAATTATCTATTCAGAAAACAAATTATTACCTGGTACTGCAATGTCCATCCGTTGGTCTGTGAAGGAAATGAGGAGACACGTGCAGTCAGTAATTATCCGTCGCATTGTGGCGCTCGAATGGATTCTTGTCGAGTGTGTAATCGAATATAAACACTACATTATTCCGATTCAGCAAGTAATGTGTATTAATGGATACAAATACAGATATAAATAGAAAGCGTGCTATTTGCTCTTTTATAGCACTTTTTGGGTTTATGTTTAATAATCTGGAGAAGTATTCCGTTATAACGAGCCATTTCACTCATACCTTCTGTCAGTTTGTCAGCGATTAACGTATCTTCTGACGTCGTGTTCGTTTCAGGCTTAGTGACCACCATGGAGGTGAGTGGGGTGACGAAGTTGTAGTTTAGTGAGAGTTCCAGTGCTTCAGCAGTGACATTCTCACATTCTGTGGGTGTACACTTGTCTCTATCAGAGTATAAAGTTATTATTTTCATTCGTACTTTCGTGTTAGATAACGAAAGCATGGTCATAAAAAGTAAATGTTAAAATTCTCTCAGGGTAATGCTTTCGATTGGGAAAATATCATACTTACTGTTTGTTCAAGAGTTGTTGGATGGTCAAATACGCCCAGAGACGCTCAGTGAAGTCTCCAAAGATGTACTCTTGCTCAGGGAACATGACAACCCATTCGTCAGGATCGGCCTGGCCCTGGACCACAAAAGGCTCCTCGAGCTAAATTAAAACAAACATAAATGCAATTACATCTCTGACTTTCCTTTAATCGTTGATTGAAGATGTTGAGCGACTGCCATTCTTCCATAAATCATCTGTGCATTTTCTTTTCAAATTATTTTGGATTTTCTCACCATTTGGGCTGACACCTCAACAAGAAACATGTCCGCTTGAGAGTCTTTCAATTGGCCAGCTACGACAATCTCGGAGCCATCAAAGAACTGCTTGAAGTGGTTGGTTGTCAAGGAATTCTCCATGCTGTCTGGATAATGCAAATTCACTTCTAAGAGGAGCGGACTCGCCACCTCTCTGTAGAAACCCTTTGGAATGAAGTTGCAATCGAGGTCATAGTTCTGGCTTTGACTGTTCTTTGAATAAACTGACATCCTCATCATAACTCACAACCAGAAAACATAGCACAGAGCAATCTATGTACCTGCAACTGCAGTACAGCATCTGAGGCTTCGTAGATTCTCCGAGCCAAACCGTTGTTCTGGTTGGCCATCGCATCCAGAAAACCATACTGTACATCAAAGCCAAAGCCTAAGCAAAAGAGGCTCATGTTTCCGCCAATAGCATTACGGACATTTTCTTGGATCACAGATGGGTTTGTCTCACCTGAATGGAACAATATGCAGTATTTAGGAAGTGTTGTAGAACATAACAGTGGTTAAAGTGATGCAAATGACACATGTTTTGTTGGCCAAAAAAAAAATGATGTAACCAATGTAAGGCTTGTAATTTTAGACCTGTCCTGGTCTGTATCTTACTGGAGATGTCATGGCTTTATCAGGGTTGAGCGACGGCTGTGCTCTAGCAGTGAGATTTGGATGATGTCATTGTCGTTAGGTCATTGTGGAGGTATGTGGGCCAGATGGAAATGGGAAGCATTTTGGTCACACTCATTTGCTATGTGGGAAGTGACTTGTTTCAATGTATGGTATGTCTGATTCCAGGGCAGCTTTTCAAACAACCAGATCTTCTGCCATGTCAACGTTGATATGAGTCCCTTTGTTGTGAATTCCTACAACATGAACATTATTTACCACGCTGCACTGTTGAATTCTCAAATCTGATTGGGCCGAAAAGGGTGGTACGGTGGTGTAGTGCTGAGCATTGTTGCCTCACAGCAAGAAGGTTCTGGGTTCGAGCCCAGCGGCTGATGGGGGCCTTTCTGTATGGAGTTTGCATGTTCTTCCCATGTCTGCATGGGTTTCGTCTGGGTGCTCCAGTTTCCCCCACAGTCCAAAGACGTGCAGGTTAGGCTCATTGGTGCTTCTAAATTGACCGTGAGTGTGAATGGTTGTTTGTCTCTATGTGTCAGCCCTGTGACGATCTGGTGACTTGTCCAGGGTGTACCCTGCCTCTTGCCCATAGTCAGCTGGGATAGGTTCCAGCTTGCCCATGACCCTGCACAGGATAAGCGGTTCCGGATAATCGATGGATGGATTGGTCTGAAGGTGATTTGTTTCAGCCAGCAATAACTTTTTCAGCAGTTTGTGCTACAGTAGCTCTTCTGTAGGATTGGACCATATGTTCTAGCCTTCGCACACCATATGAATCAGTGAGCCTTTGACACCCATGACCCTGTCGCCGGTTCACCGGTAATCCTTCCTTGGACCACTTTTGGTAGGTACTAACCGCTTCACACCAGGAACACCCCACAAGACATGCCATTCTGGAGATGATCAGACCCAGTCATCTTGCCATCACTATTTGGTGCTTGTGAAAGTCACTCAGATCCTTAAGCTTGCCCATTTTTCCTGCTTCCAACACATCAACTTCAAGAACTGACTGTTCTCTTGCTACCTAATATATCCCACCCTTTGACAGGTGCCACTGTAATGAGATAATCAATGTTATTCACTTCACCTGTTAGTAGTTGTAAATGTTATGGCTGATCGGTGCATAGCTGCTACAATGGAAGTCAGAACAGTTTTGCAGATGTCCTACAACATTAAATGAAAGTTTAAAAGAACAATGTGTTAATTGGTAATAATGAAAAAAATGTTCAGTGGCAAATGAGTGCGATTTAAGAGGAATAAAACACAGTTTATGGAAACTAACCAAATTTCGGGTGACAGCAGAGCCTCGGTTTTGTATCCTGACGCCCCTTTGTTGATTGTTTTCTTCTAACAGCATGCACCATCTTGTTTTATTCCTTACATTTTGCACATATAGTGTGTGTAAATTGTGTCTTTTTCTGTAGCGCTAATAACATTGAGCCTCTGGACCAGACATACCAGCAGTTGGGTCTCCGTCAGTCAGTAGGATGATCATGGAGGGGCTGTTTTCTGGGAGGGAGTTGTTTCTCTTGCCTGTAGTCAGCATGTCAACCGCATGTAAAGTAGCTCCATTGATATCAGTCGCTTAAAAATGGAAACACACATCATATTTGAAGCACACATAGATAACTCTTGGGAAGGTCTTTTTTTTCCAGCATAAGCCAATTTAGACATCATTTCAAGCAATGACCAATGGAAAGAATGAAAAAATCATGAACATTTTAAAAAATATGAAACAGGGTTGCTAAATACTTCCAGTACCTTCCTTTTACTTTTACAAACACTTACTGAACCTTGCTGTTATACGTTTGACATATTTCTTTGCTTCTTCAATATTTTCTTTTGTAGCTTTGCTCAATGACGGTCTCCATGTTTCAATTTTATCATCAAATATGACCAGGCCAAAATGATCTTCCTCATATAGGTCATCTAGAATGGTCAAGAGTGCTTCTCGAGTCTGCAGACAACAACAACAACAGCAACAGCAGCAGCAGAACTGTCCATACTTCAAAAATAACAAGGCAACAAGAACAAACCCTTACAAAAAAGAAGTTTATTCAAGTGTGCTTCTAGTATCTCATCATCTCTAGCCGCTTTATCCTGTTCTACAGAGTTGCAGGCAAGCTGGAGCCTATCCCAGCTGACTACGGGCGAAAGGCGGGGTACACCCTGGACAAGTCGCCAGGTCATCACAGGGCTGACACATAGACACAGACAACCATTCACACTCACATTCACACCTACGCTCAATTTAGAGTCACCAGTTAACCTAACCTGCATGTCTTTGGACTGTGGGGGAAACCGGAGCACCTGGAGGAAACCCACACGGACACGGGGAGAACATGCAAACTCCGCACAGAAAGGCCCTCGCCGGCCACGGGGCTCGAACCCGGACCTTCTTGCTGTGAGGCGACAGCGCTAACCACTACACCACCCTGCTTCCAGTATACTTTTTTTAAACTAAAAATAAGAGAGTATGCTTTCAGTTTACTTTTTATTTACTTATCAGAGATATCTCATTCATCTCATTATCTCTAGCCGCTTTATCCTTCTACAGGGTCGCAGGCAAGCTGGAGCCTATCCCAGCTGACTACGGGCGAAAGGCGGGGTACACCCTGGACAAGTCGCCAGGTCATCACAGGGCTGACACATAGACACAGACAACCATTCACACCTACGGTCAATTTAGAGTCACCAGTTAACCTAACCTGCATGTCTTTGGACTGTGGGGGAAACCGGAGCACCTGGAGGAAACCCACACGGACACGGGGAGAACATGCAAACTCCACACAGAAAGGCCCTCGCCGGCCACGGGGCTCAAACCCAGGACCTTCTTGCTGTGAGGCGACAGCGCTAACCACTACACCACCGTGCCGCCCTTATCAGAGATATACTTAATAAATTTACACATAAGTATACTTGGCTTACACTGAAAAGTATATAGAAAAGTCTAAGTATATTAAGCTTATAATTAAACGTCTGACCAAGATATACTTAACAAAAGTGTAATAAAGTATTAAAATATTTGTGCCTTATGTTTAAGTGTACTTGCCATGTAGTTGTGCTTCAGCATTGTTGACTCTTAGGTACGTTTGTGGTTCCATATAAGGTTTTTTTTTTTAATTTCTTCTGAGTGGGATAATTAAATTTTTATTTATTCATTTATTCATTTTTCTTTCGAGCTTGGGTGTCAATTTCAGTCATCATTGCCATGTTTTTATACTTTGGCATTTCATACAATGTTGCTTTAAATTTTGATTTTTAAAGAAAATGAATATGTTCTTAATCCTGAGTATCTGTTGTTATTTTGTGAATTCTTACCTTTATAACTTCATCATAACTTAAGGTACAAAACACTTCAGTTGTCTACTGGTAGTGTGCATGAGGTAAGGGTTAGGGCCAAAAAACTAATAGTATACCTCAAAGGGTAATTGCAGTAAACTTCAAAACTAAAAAGTGTACTAGAAGTGTATATCGAGTAAATCAATAGTATATTTCCAGTATACTACAAAGTATACTTTAGTGAACTAAAAAGTGGACTAGAAGTATAAAACAAATAAACTCATAGTATAGTTCCAGTATACTATGAAGTATGTTTTTGTAAACTAAAGAGTGGACTACAAGTATAGAACTAGTAAACTATTAGTATATAAGTTTACTTGTGGTATACTTGCAGTACAAAATAAAAAATACTAGTTGTATCCTCAAAGTTTACTTCTCTTAGAATTAAAATATACTTTTTTATAAACTAATAGTGGGACAATTTAGTCTCAAGAAGTATTAGATTAGTTTACTTACAAGTATACTTTAAGTACACTGATATCAGTATAGTACTTGGTCCACAAAAGTATACTTAAGGAAATATACTTTAACTTTACTCAAGTATATTTAATCAAATGAACTTGAAGTATACTTCTTTTTGATAAGGGAATGCTAATCATGCTGGATCTTTATTGAGTTCTACATTCAAACACTATCTGTTAACTTACCTGCATCATTTTTCTTCCCTTCATGGAGCCACTCCTATCGATTACAAACATGATGTTCTTTGGCAATTGTTGCAAATCATGTGGGGCAAAGAAGTGTACAAAGTACCCGTTCACAATCTGAAACCGAAAGAGGGCCAGAAAATTAGTTCCATCAGAAAATTAGATTGAACCTGAAACGTTTTCTCAAAAGTGGCTCTGAGCAACTTCGACCTGAATGTCACCCAAATCCTGATCACGATTGACATCATATGTAATGATGAAATCCCCATCTATAAGTGTACCATCACAGCCTGGGCATTTCCTCTGTTGGTCCAAAGATGGAGAGAAGGACACACGGGCCTAGAAAAGACAACCATGAGATCAGACGGCGATCAGTTGACAATATTTTCTTCTTCATCCCTAATCTCTGATATCAGAATGTAGAAATACACAGTGTCCATAACACAAGGAGTTGTCTGTGCCATGGACAAGATCATAGTTCCAACAAATATAATTAAATTATAAAGAATACTTGACTAACCATGAGATATTACTTCATTTAAAGGAACAATAAGTCTACTATAAATATCTATGATACCTTGTGACTCTCCACTGTGACCATTTTGCTTGCATAGCTAAGGTTTGTACCTATATTTACAGTATTTCCAGTACTACTGGAAACATATTTACTAAAGATAATCATGTTTATTCTGTTTCCATTCACTGGATATGAGCAATCGTGCATTCTGATTGGCTACTCTACGACTATGTGATCAGCTCATATATCGTGAGTCGAGAAAAACAAAATGGCGGAGTGTGTTGCTGAACCAACCAAGGACGAAATAAAAACTCTACTCGAAAACAAATCCCCCTTCCAAAAAAAGCGCAACAAAATATGGAATAAAAATATTTGATGGTCAGAACGTATCTTTTTCAAATGATTTTTCAAGAATTATTATTATATCATTTTTCACCAATCCTTTTCGACAAATCTACTGTCATTTTGCCAGTTTGTTGACATTGTAAGTGATTTTGTCGGATGATTTTGTATAAAATTTTTATTCACCAAATTTGCAAAAAATAAAATGAAAAATGCTCCGTTTCTCAAAATCCACTGAATGTGGATAGAATAAAAGAGTTATTCCACTCAATCTCGTCATACATGGCTTATAGCCGACTCAGTGCTACGCGCCTCATCAGCTATCAGCTCATGTACGACTCGATTTCGTGGAATAACTGTAAAATATTATACAGTATATCTATAAGTATCGTGTATATACAGTATGTATATAGGATCAGAAAAAGTTTCCTCACAGCTATGAGCGAAAAATAAACCTTTTAAAACTGTTGGATGACATTTTTTATTTTACAAAATGAACTAACACTGAAAATGAGTTAAAACATTTAAAAAATGTTTTATTTTATAGATAATGACTATTTTTTGAGACTTTCGCAAATCTGCTTCCAGAGTTTGTCATCTTTTTATCAATGAAAAAGATCTCTATGACATATCAGAAAAGAGATATTGTGACATACATTTATAACAATTTTGATATTATATTGTCATTTTGTTATATTACTGGGTTTCAGTCATGTGACTTTTCTTAGCGGTTTTACCAGAAGTGAAATAGCTGGTGGTCTAAACAGCTGCCATAGTGCAAACAACTAGTGATAAGTTATCAGAGTACGCTCGTAATGTTGAAGCCACTGCTGGCTTTAGATATATTCAGAAGATTGCTGTGTTCAATGGAATCGACCCCTACAGTCTGGGAAAGAACAATTTGTCATCCAATCTCGAAAACTACCCTTTAGTCGAGTTCCCTGACATCTTGAACTATCTGGTGTTGCAGACGCCCTTCTACACCGCAAAACAGATGAAAGCGTGGAAGAGTATGGAGGCTTACAACTTTTTTTGTATGTGGCTGAATGAATCCTGTATTGTTTTTGCCCGTGTAAGTATGCTTTTTTTAAGCTTTTCATTCACGTCTTTACAACGAAGCGCTGCAAGTTGAAGTGTAAAGAAAAACAGTTGGCTTGATTCTCACTTGTGTTGGCTCTTATCTCTCAGGTAAATCATTCACAAAGATCATCAGAAACCCCTTTAAAGACCTGGATCTTAGTTAAACAAGACGGAGAAGTGATCACGGTGCATTGTAACTGTACAGCTGGGGAAGAATTTTGTCGCGACCTTCATCCATATGGACTTTTTGAGGAGTAAACAAAGAAACAGCTGGGGACTTTAGTGCTTCGTGACTAAAAAAAAGTACCGTAAAATAACGACACATAGCAAGAAAAGTACTTGGAAAACACTAAGGACAGAGCTGAGAGGGAAATACAAACCTTTCACCAAGTGATCACTGCAAACTCAAGCATGCTTCGACTCGGTTCCCTTTAATTTCAGTGAAAGGTTCAAAAGCCGCCTTTCTCAACGTCTTCTTGTGAAATCCTGTGTTCGTTCACCCTTTTTTATTAGTTCACGGGGAACCCTGAAGAAACTTATCAGTTTCACGGTTTGATCAACCTAAAACAACGCAAGCGTAAGGCATTTTTCATGTGAGCAATGCACCTTCTCCATACAAACGCTTTGTCAACTGAGCTTTGGTAGACCATCAGCTAAAGTTTTGAATAACTCAAGAGGCGGATGTGATGTCACATGAAGCCCAGCAATTCTTTGGTGCAACATGGCAGATGAATCCAACAGCGTCAATGGCATGTGGAAGAGGCACTCAAATGGCCAACAGATGGCATCACCTGGCAAGTCAGTTGTCACTGCGGGGCAACTTCCATAACTGTCAGGTCTGCGGCACTTTTGTGCACCACTTGGCATCAGGTCTGGAGGTCCAGAGAGGCAACACAATGGGGGCATGACATCATTTGTCTTACCTTACTGTGCAAGGTGCTTTGTTAGGAGAGGAGGACAGTATGCGAGCGCTCATGAGGCCAGACATTCCGTAGTGGCTCGGCCGGACCGTTTGTGCCGCCGCTGCGGGCAACCCTGTCAGTCTGGTGCGGGCCTCGGGGCCCATCTGCATTTCTGTGCATCCTAATGAACCAGTCATCATCGCTAGCGATGGACAGCCGACAATTTTGTTATATTGTCCAGCTATACCATGCATATTCAATAGCGAGATTCAGTGTTTCTGTGTTTGTAAAGCTTTAAACTTGACATAAAAAAATTAGTCTGATGTTCTCAATGTTTAATGCTTTATCATAATAATGCTTTATTGTGTTTAATAACCTTGCCACTGTACATTACCAAACTGCATGGTTTTCCAAAAATGTCTTTGAAACAGTGCTTAAGAACAAAATGGACTCACCTTTTTATCACTGACTGTTTTGTTCACTAGAGGGAGCAGGTCATTGGTGATGAATGTGACATTGGTGTCCAGAAATGCAAAGCCCTGGGGCTCATAGACAGACGCAACGATCTGTGGGTGTGAGGGTGTCAATTTAATGAATCCACAATGAATTTAAGTGAAGGACAGAAAGGAAATACACATTCATATTCCACCTCAAAGTGCTGGACCAGCTGCTTGGGTTTGACTCGAATCATGAGCTCATATTTGCCAAGCCGACGCTGAAGGAGCTCCTCGTACGTAAGTGTGAATGTGACACTGCTGTTGGCTGCAATGTTCACGGAGACAGAAAACTTCTCCATCTTTCTGCCTGAAGCTCTGAAACAACAACAATTTTAATTTCCCTGAGGGAACCCGCCCAAAGGGATCAATAAAGTTCTAATCTAATCTAATCTAATCTAATCTAATCTAATCTAATCTAATCTAATCTAATCTAATCTAATCTAATCTAATCTAATCTAATCTAATCTAATCTAATCTAATCTAATCTAATCTAATCTGATAATTGTCCTGGGGAAATGCTTGTTCCTTATTTTTACCTCAAAGTGTACAAAGTGGAAGCACAAACAAGCTTCTTTCCTATTTGTATTTATTGTATACACTCACCGGCCACTTTAATAAGAATGGCTTGTTCTTGATTTTAAGATTCCTGTTCTTGGCTGCAGGAGTGGAACCCAATGTGTTCTTCTGTTCTGCTGTTGTGTGCCGAGATGCTTTTCTGCTCACCACGGTTGTAAAGAGTTGCTATGAGTTACTATATCCTTCCAGGCAAAAAAGCTCGAACCACGAATCTGTTCATTTTCCTCTGACCTCTCTAATCAACAGGGCGTTTGTTTCCACCCACATTGAGAACTGTCGCTCATTCACTCAGTGTTTTTTTGCACCATTCTGTCTGTGTACAGTAAACTCTCAAGACTGTGTGTGAAAACCCCAGGAGAAACCTCAGCAGTTTCTGAAATACTCAGACCAGTCCATCTGGCTCAAACCAACACCCATGCCACAGTGAAAGAAAGAAAGTCACACTTTGAGATCACAGTTTTTCCCGTTCTGATGTTTGAACATTGTGAACATTAACTGAAGCTCTTGATTTGTATCTGCGTGATTTGATGCGTCATGCTGCTGTCGACGGATTGGCTGATTAGAGAACTGCATACAACAGCAGGTGGATGGATGGATGGGTGTTCCTAATAAAGTGTCGGTGAGTGTATACTGGCCATGCAAAAGTGCTATAAATTATTTCCTCATGTTGGCAATATTTCCATCGCGTTTCATGATAAATCTGAAACTAGTGACTTGTTGTCTGTTGTGTAATGTTTGAAGTGTACAGGATTAATAATAAACATGGCAACAATTCCTATGAAACTGTAAAGATTTATAATGTGTCTATATTCTTTGAAAATTGGTCATTTTTTGAGAATTAAAAAAAAGTTTTCATAATACTGTATCCATGTTGTAATGCAAGTGTCCATATTCATTATAAGCCACATGCTGTACGTACTTCACCAGTCCAGCTGTATGCCCAGAGGACACAGCTGTCTCATACTCCTTCTTGGCCTTCTCTTTCTCTTTAACCTCTCCGACATACGTCTTTCCATCAATCTCCCTGAAACAAACAAACAAGACAGAAAGCCCAAAATATGAATTATGCATCAGGCATGTATTCAAACACATGTTTAAACTTTAACATCACTGAGGACTGGATTTGAAACAATGCACCACTGTTGATTTGTGAGTCAGTTTCATTATGACTCAGATTCGTTTATTAGGAACAGATTTTACGACAAGTTAAAAATAGCCCACGACTGACATGCTGAAGTTGGTGATGAAGGCTGTCTTGGGTAACTCCACCTCAAAGAAGACTTCCTGCGAGACGTTGGCTTTGTTCAGAGCCGTCGAGGTCATGACTGTATGGGCAAATCGAGACGCCACCTTGCAGTCTATCTTCACGTTCTGCATCTCGATCTAAGATTAAACAAATATTAGGCACATTTTGTGTAACCTTGTGAATAATGATGTCTGGGAAAACTGTTTAACTTTTAGCTTTGAATGACAAGAATGATATCTACTGTATTATTATAATACATACAGGACACTTTTCTGATGGAATAAAAACATGTGTTCTGTTCCCTTCTAGCAGGTTTCATTCATTTGGCTTGATAGCATGCAATATTGTTAGCATATCGCTCATCCTACGTGTATGATGTCACTCTACCCAGTGGAGAATGAGCACTGAATATGGTTTACGATATCGCATGGTTGTCAAGACAACATGACGTCACACGTCGGAGACGTAAAACTTCCACACTAGCGAGTGAGCGACTGTGACAATTTGTAAACAAACATGGCCGCCAGGTTTGCTTCATTAAATACGGAAGATTTTGAGAGAATTTTGAAAGAGAAAGATGCATTGAACACCTGAAAGGAATGTGTCTGTATAATAATAATAATAATAATAATAATAATAATATTGGCTGGCTTTTTTTCGTGGTATATCAGACGTATTCCATTCAGCTACTCATCTTCGACTCGTTCAATATCATACTAGCTGAATGGAACATATCTGATATACCATGAAAAAAAGCAAATATTATTTAAATATCCAATGGCGAGACTAACATGTCTGGTTGAGAAAAGTTCTTGATTACTGTGATTTGTTTGGGTGAGAGGAAGAACGAGGTTTATTGAACATTTCATAAGCAGACAAAAAAGTAAAGTCAGTCAACAATTTCTTACCTCATGGCTCCTCAAGTTTGCCTTCTGTGTGAATAAAAAGGAAATAAATCTGTTAATATTCAATTAGTTGGCTGAATATTTTATTTATTTCAAGGTCAGGAGTATTTTTTCTGACTGCTTTCCATATTTATGTCTTTCATATTTAATACATTTCCATATATGGCTCAGCCCTGTGATAGTTTGCGACACACCCACACTGCAAAAACTAGCCATCCTAATATAAGGAAAAACATAATAAATTTGAGAACATTTAGACTATAATCAAGTGAAATAATCTGCCAGTGCAGTAAAATAATTACACTTGGTAAGACATCTTAGAATAAGTTAGTTGCAATCTAGAACTAGGTTTAATAATCTCAAAATTGATGTCTTGTTTTCTTCTAATAAGAAATGCTAGATCGTTTCAACTAATTTCAAGATATTTTCACTTGCTAAGATATCATTTTTAGCGCAGGGTTTACCCCGCCTCTTGCCCCAAGTCAGTTGGGATTGACCCTACTTTTTCTCATGCCCTTGATGGATAAGCCGTATAGATAATGGATGGATGGATATGCATCCATCCATCCATTATCCATAACCGCTTATCCTCTACAGGGTCGCAGGCAATAGTGTAGCGGCTAACATGAAATTTTCACCAGAATATTTCACTTGGTGAGCAAAGCATGAAAATTGGCACACATGTAGAGCAAACCATACTGTTTCCAAAACAATCGTTGGCCATCGCGATTTCCGCCATTTTAAAGATGGCCGCCGCCGTTTTCAAAATGGCGTCATTTTCAACGACCAAATTTCCGAAATATGGACATATATCTTTATCGTGGTCGTTTTTTTGGCCGGATTTTCACAGTTTTAATGTAGAAGGCTTTGGTTATTATGTGAGTGAAGTTATAATGACTATTCTTTCAAAATAATTCAACCTGGATCAAAACTGTCCAGGAGCATGATAAAAGTTTGATTCAAAAGGGCAACTAAGAAACTGTTGTTTTATATTCTCAAAAGAGTAAATTGCAAACACTACCAGGGCACAATGGTGCAATTTACTGCCGTTAAACTCGGCATGGGGTTCAGTGTAAGCTTTGTTCATTATTGATACAAAGTCTCCCAAATACATTACGATCCGCCCCGTATATACAGGTCGTGATGTCGTATCCGAATTGACGGAGTGTGCCAACGCGGGAGAGCCGAGCCAAGAGGGACGGGGCTAAAAGTCCCTCGAATGGTGTACAGATCGCACGGGAGTTAAATTGCACTGGATGAACGATCGGGCTAGGTGTAGGAATTCCATCTTCGAACCTAGTTGTATCCCATACGTTAAAGTGTTATAGCTGTAGGTGGTAAAAGGATAATCCCTCGGCCTTCAGTTATTGATAGTAACAAGTCATTTTCCTTATTACTGCGTTTGTATCTTTTTGCAATTACATTTGAATTTGTTTGTTTGATCATTTGTTTTGATAATTATGTCGAAAAGAATTCGACTTTCTTTGTCTGCTCAAGAGAAGCATATCACAGATTGGTCAAAATGTTTTATATGTCAGGAAGACAAAAATGAATCACTCAAATCTCCTTCACCTACAACTGACTCTGGTTACAGAACGTTGTCTACTAATATTCCGGAGTTTGCCAAAATCAATGAAATGCCCATTCCTCTTGACATTCAGCGAATAGATGAAGGCGATGGAATAGAAGCTGCCCTGATAAAACACAATGCAAAATATCAAGTGTGGATGTAGAATAAACTGTTCTGGCAACTGTAAATGCTTTAAATCAGGACTGTCTTGCACTGCTCTCTGTAGTTGTAACTGCTCAGAAGATTAGATCCGCTGAGTCTTAGTGTAAACGGCTATTTATAAAAAAAAGTCTGTATTTCTGGAATGTCTTGCGCATGCGCAGTGCGTATTCACGTTAGTTTTGTACAAAATAACTATTATGGCTATGGGGAGTCATATTGAGGTAGATATTAGCAAAAGAAAAGAATTTAAATTAAAAATGGTACATATAATAATAAAACTAGTAGGCGAAAACTGTAAAAATGACACCATTTTGAAAATCATGGCAGCCATCTTGAAAATGGTGGAAACTTGAGTGGCCAACGATGATTTTTGGTCAGGTACATGCAGACAAAGTTTCATGCAAAATTTGGTGCTTTGCTCACCAAGTGAAATATTTTACCAGCTATCCGCTCCACTACAAGCTGGAGCCTATCCCAGATGACTATGGGTGAGAGGCGGGGTACACCCTGGACAAGTCACCAGGTCATCACAGGGCTGACACATAAAGACAAACAACCACTCACACCTACTGTCAATTTAGAGCCACCAATTTGCCTAACATGCACATCTTTGGACTGTGGGGGAAACCAGAGCAAACACAGCAAGAACATGCAAACTCCACACAGAAAGGGCCTTGTCAGCCACTAGGCTTGAACCCAGAACCTTCTTGCTATGAGGCAACAGTGCTAACCACTACACCACCAATGGATATGTATGGCTTCTTAAATATAAAAGCCACACAAATTAAACATCCTAGTTGTTCCAGTGCATTAAATATTAGGATTTTTTTAAAGCTAATTTTAGGACAGAAAAAAAGCATTTGTCCGGAGTCAGGACAAGATTTGTCTTTGTTCCATTTGGAAGTTGTTCAAACGACAAAAAAAAAAATCATCTGCATATTCGAATTTGATTCTTTTCTGCCTGATCCATCCTGATGCCATACTTCTGGCTGGAGTCTCATCACATTGCTCATGTGGAGGACGGCCCCATATGGACAGTCAAAAGTCCCACTTAGAAGACGGCTCTGGACACTTACAGTAATACATTCATGTCTGAGGACTACAGTTGACTTGCTAACTTGAGGACTGCAGTTGTCATGAAGAGGAGTTTTACACTCAAGTTTCCATCAATGAAGAGTTCATAACTTCAACAAAACAGACTTCAAAGCAGTTAAAACTATAATGATTTTCCTGATTTCACAGTTATGTTTCGTGACTCTATAGGACACGGTTATGGAAGCAAGTTATTTATAATCATGTTGTTATCACCCAGATGAGGATGGGTTCCCTTTTGAGTCTGGTTTCTCTCGAGGGTCCTTTTGTTGTCTGAAGGAGTTTGTCCTTGCCACCGTCACCACAAGCTTCTCATCAGCGATAAATTAGGGATAAAATTAGCTCATGTTTAAAGTCTTTAAATTTCTATAAAGCTGCTTTGCAACAATGCCTGTTGTTAGAAGCGCTATACAAATAAACTTGACTTATTCTTACTTGTCTTTTATCTCATAAAAAGCCCAAACCAGTGAATATTTTATTTTTATTATTATTAGTTCCTCCGATCCCTGGGGGACAAAGACCGGCAAGTCCTCTCCATCGTCTTTTGTCTTGGGTGCATTGTTTCCCTCTTCCCATGCAAGTCCCCTCACCACCAAGTTCTCTCTAAATGTTGACCTCCATGTTGTCTTAGGTCTGCCCCTCCTGCGTCTTCCATCTGTTGGTGACCAATGTATTGCTTGCTTCGCCAACCTGTTGTTGTCCAGTCTAAGTATGTGTCCGGCGAACCTCATTCTGTGTTGTTCTACTGTTACACTTCGCGGTTGTTGTCCAGTTCTTGCTAGTGTTTCTTCATTTCTGATTCTGTCTCTGTATGTGATCTTCAGTATTTTCCTCAGGCATCTTTGGTGGAATATGTCAAGTTTGTGTGCTATTTTGTGAGTGCTTTTCCAGGTCTCGCATGCATAAGTTGCTGTTGAGATCACTTTGGATGTATATAGTTGTAATTTAATACTCAATGAGATGGTCTTCAGGGGCGGCACGGTGGTGTAGTGGTTAGCACTGTCACCTCACAGCAAGAAGGTCCTGGGTTCGAGCCCCGGGGCCGGCGAGGGCCTTTCTGTGCGGAGTTTGCATGTTCTCCCCGTGTCCGCGTGGGCTTCCTCCGGGTGCTCCGGTTTCCCCCAAAGACATGCAGGTTAGGTTAACTGGTGACTCTAAATTGACCGTAGGTGTGAATGTGAGTGTGAATGGTTGTCTGTGTCTATGTGTCAGCCCTGTGATGACCTGGCGACTTGTCCAGGGTGTACCCCGCCTTTCGCCCATAGTCAGCTGGGATAGGCTCCAGCTTGCCTGCGACCCTGTAGAAGGATAAAGCGGCTAGAGATAATGAGATGAGATGAGATTGTCTTCAAGTTCCATGTGTTGTTAAGCTTCCCGAAAACGGCCGCCGCTTTTCCCAGTCTGACGTTGATGTCTTGGTCTATGTTGCCATCACTACCCTTACAAAAAAAAAAGTTTATTCAAGTGTGCTTCTAGTATACTTCTTTTAAACTAAAAATAAAAGAGTACGCTTTCAGTTTACTTTTTATTTACTTATCAGAGACATAATAAAGTTATACATAAGTATACAGTGGGGCAAAAAAGTATTTAGTCAGTCACCAATTGTGCAAGTTCTCCCACTTAAAAAGATGAGAGAGGCCTGTGATTTTCATCATAGGTACACTTCAACTATGAGAGACAGAATGAGAAAAAAAATCCAGAAAATCACATTGTCTGATTTTTAAAGAATTTATTTGCAAATTATGGTGGAAAATAAGTATTTGGTCAATAACAAAAGTTCATCTCAATACTTTGTTATATACCCTTTGTTGGCAATTTCAGAGGTCAAACATTTTCTGTAAGTCTTCACAAGGTTTTCACACACTGTTGCTGGTATTTTGGCCCATTCCTCCATGCAGATCTCCTCTAGAGCAGTGATGTTTTGGGGCTGTCGCTGGGCAACACGGACTTTCAACTCCCTCCAAAGATTTTCTATGGGGTTGAGATCTGGAGACTGGCTAGGCCACTCCAGGACCTTGAAATGCTTCTTACGAAGCCACTCCTTCGTTGCCTGGGTGGTGTGTTTGGGATCATTGTCATGCTGAAAGACCCAGCCACGTTTCATCTTCAATGCCCTTGCTGATGGAAGGAGGTTTTCACTCAAAATCTCACGATACATGGTCCCATTCATTCTTTCCTTTACACGGATCAGTCGTCCTGGTCCCTTTGCAGAAAAACAGCCCTGAAGTATGATGTTTCCACCCCCATGCTTCACAGTAGGTATGGTGTTCTTTGGATGCAACTCAGCATTCTTTCTCCTCCAAACACAACAAGTTGAGTTTTTACCAAAAAGTTCTATTTTGGTTTCATCTGACCATATGACATTCTCCCAATCCTCTTCTGGATCATCCAACTGCTCTCTAGCAAACTTCAGATGGGCCTGGACATGTACTGGCTTAAGCAGGGGGACACGTCTGGCACTGCAGGATTTGAGTCCCTGGCGGCGTAGTGTGTTACTGATGGTAGCCTTTGTTACTTTGGTCCCAGCTCTCTGCAGGTCATTCACTAGGTCCCCCCGTGTGGTTCTGGGATTTTTGCTCACCGTTCTTATGATCATTTTGACCCCACGGGGTGAGATCTTGCGTGGAGCCCCAGATTGAGGGAGATTATCAGTGGTCTTGTATGTCTTCCATTTTCTAATAATTGCTCCCACAGTTGATTTCTTCACACCAAGCTGCTTACCTATTGCAGATTCAGTCTTCCCAGCCTGGTGCAGGTCTACAATTTTGTTTCTGGTGTTCTTTGACAGCTCTTTGGTCTTGGCCATAGTGGAGTTTGGAGTGTGACTGTTTGAGGTTGTGGACAGGTGTCTTTTATACTGATAACGAGTTCAAACAGGTGCCATTAATACAGGTAACGATGGAGGACAGAGGAGCCTCTTAAAGAAGTTGTTACAGGTCTGTGAGAGCCAGAAATCTTGCTTGTTTGTAGGTGACCAAATACTTATTTTACCGAGGAATTTACCAATTAATTCATTAAAAATCCTACAATGTGATTTCCTGGATTCTTTCCCCCCATTCTGTCTCTCATAGTTGAAGTGTGCCTATGATGAAAATTACAGGCCTCTCTCATCTTTTTAAGTGGGAGAACTTGCACAATTGGTGGCTGACTAAATACTTTTTTGCTCCACTGTACTTGGCTTATATTGAAAAGTATAAAGAAAAGTCTCAGTATATTAAGCTTACACTTAAACTTTTGAACAAGATATACTTAACAAAAAGTGTAAGAGTGTATTAAAAATATTTGTGCCTTATAGACAGCATTGTTGACTCTTAGGTACGTTTGTGGTTCCATATAAGGTTTTTTTTTTATTTCTCCTGAGTGGGATAATTACATTTTTATTTATTCATTTATTTATTTTTCTTTAGAGCTTGGGTGTCAATTTCAGTCATCATTGCCATGTTTTTATACTTTGGCATTTCATACAATGTTGCTTTAAATTTTGATTTTTAAAGAAAATGAATATGTTCTTAATCCTGAGTATCTGTTGTTATTTTGTGAATTCTTACCTTTGTAATTTCATCGTAACTTAAGGTACAAAACACTTAAGTTGTCTACCGGTAGTGTGCATGAGGTAAGGGTTCGGGCTAGAAAACTAATAGTATACCGAGAAGGGGAATTGCAATAAACTTCAAAACTAAAAAGTGGACTAGATGTATATAACCAGTAACTAATAGTATATTTCCAATATGCTATAAAGTATACTTTTATAAACTAAAAAGTGGACTAGAAGTGTGTAACGAGTAAATCAATAGTATAGTTCCAGTATACTACAAAGTATACTTTAGTAAACTAAAAAGTGGACTAGAAGTATAAAACAAGTAAACTCATAGTATAGTTCCAGTATACTATGAAGTATGCTTTTGTAAACTAAAGAGTGGACTACAAGTATAGAACTAGTAAACTATTAGTATATAAGTTTACTTGTGGTATACTTGCAGTACAAAATAAAAAATACTACAGTAGTTGTATCCTCAAAGTTTACTTCAATTAGACTTAAAATATACTTTTTTATAAACTAATAGTGGGACAATTTAGTCCCAAGAAGTATTAGATTAGTTTACTTACAAGTATACTGTCAGTACATTGATATCAGTATAGTACTTGGTCCACAAAAGTATACTTAAAGAAATATACAGTGGGGCAAAAAAGTATTTAGTCAGTCACCAATTGGGTAAGTTCTCCCACTTAAAAAGATGAGAGAGGCCTGTAATTTTCATCATAGGTATACCTCAACTATGAGAGACAAAATGAGAAAAAAAATCCAGAAAATCACATTGTCTGATTTTTAAAGAGTTTATTTGCAAATTATGGTGGAAAATAAGTATTTGGTCAATAACAAAAGTTCATCTCAATACTTTGTTATATACCCTTTGTTGGCAATGACAGAGGTCAAACGTTTTCTGTAAGTCTTCACAAGGTTTTCACAAACTGTTGCTGGTATTTTGGCCCATTCCTCCATGCAGATCTCCTCTAGAGCAGTGATGTTTTGGGGCTGTCGCTGGGCAACATGGACTTTCAACTCCCTCCAAAGATTTTCTATGGGGTTGAGATCTGGAGACTGGCTAGGCCACTCCAGGACCTTGAAATGCTTCTTACGAAGCCACTCCTTCATTGCCCGGGTGGTGTGTTTGGGATCATTGTCATACTGAAAGACCCAGCCACGTTTCATCTTCAATGCCCTTGCTGATGGAAGGAGGTTTTCACTCAAAATCTCACAATACATGGCCCCATTCATTCTTTCCTTTACACGGATCAGTTGTCCTGGTCCCTTTGCAGAAAAACAGCCCCAAAGCATGAGGTTTCCACCCCCATGCTTCACAGTAGGTATGGTGTTCTTTGGATGCAACTCGGCATTCTTTCTCCTCCAAACACGACAAGTTGAGTTTTTACCAAAAAGTTCTATTTTGGTTTCATCTGACCATATGACATTCTCCCAATCCTCTTCTGGATCATCCAAATGCTCTCTAGCAAACTTCAGACGGGCCTGGACATGTACTGGCTTAAGCAGGGGGACACGTCTGGCACTGCAGGATTTGAGTCCCTGGCGGCGTAGTGTGTTACTGATGGTAGCCTTTGTTACTTTGGTCCCAGCTCTCTGCAGGTCATTCACTAGGTCTCCCCGTGTGGTTCTGGGATTTTTGCTCACCGTTCTTGTGATCATTTTGACCCCACGGGGTGAGATCTTGCGTGGAGCCCCAGGTCGAGGGAGATTATCAGTGGTCTTGTATGTCTTCCATTTTCTAATAATTGCTCCCACAGTTGATTTCTTCACACCAAGCTGCTTACCTATTGCAGATTCAGTCTTCCCAGCCTGGTGCAGGTCTACAATTTTGTTTCTGGTGTCCTTTGACAGCTCTTTGGTCTTGGCCATAGTGGAGTGTGGAGTGTGACTGTTTGAGGTTGTGGACAGGTGTCTTTTATACTAATAATGAGTTCAAACAGGTGCCATTAATACAGGTAACGAGTGGAGGACAGAGGAGCCTCTTAAAGAAGAAGTTACAGGTCTGTGAGAGCCAGAAATCTTGCTTGTTTGTAGGTGACCAAATACTTATTTTACCGAGGAATTTACCAATTAATTCATTAAAAATCCTACAGTGTGATTTCCTGGATTCTTTCCCCCATTCTGTCTCTCATAGTTGAAGTGTACCTATGATGAAAATTACAGGCCTCTCTCATCTTTTTAAGTGGGAGAACTTGCACAATTGATGGCTGACTAAATACTTTTTTGCCCCACTGTACTTTAACTTTACTTAAGTACACTTAATAAAATGAACTTGAAGTATACTTCTTTTTGATAAGGGTAGCCATAGTGCTTCCCAAATATATGAAGTGGCTGACATCTTCAACAGGTTGTTGGTTGACGGTAATCGTTTGTGGACTAACTTGGTTACCCACATGCAGTGTCTTTGTCTTCTCACTACTTATACGAATATAAGTACACGTGAATACAAGGTCATACACACTGAGAGCGGGCCCGGGCCGCGGTTGAAGCCTCAGATTTTCCTGCCGCGCTACTGCCGCCCCGCTTGTTCTTCCTGCGCTTCGCTCCTCGCTTCGCAACATGCCACCAAAAAAGAATACAGCACAGGTTGAGGAGGTCGACGATATTAAAAGATCGCTCGACATGTTGACGGAGGAGGTTTCTGCTGTTAGACAACAGCAGAAAACCATCATGAGCCTGGTGGAGGAAGTTAAAGCCTTGAGGCTAAAAATCACCGAGAAGGACAAGTGGATTAACTTGCTGGAGAACCGGGTGGCCGATCTGGAGCAATATACCAGAATGAACGACATCATAATCACCGGCTTGGAAGTGAAACCTCGTTCATATGCACGGGCAGTGTCGATGCGGAACGGAGAGGAGCCGAGCGAGGAGGACGCAGCATCGGTGGAGCAACAGGTGGCGGCGTTTCTCCGCTCAAAGGGAGTTGAGTTAGACAGGGAGAACATCGAGGCCTGTCACCCGCTCCCAAGGAGAAACGAGAAGACAAAACCGGCAATAATAGTTCGGTTTGCAAATAGAAAACACAAAAACGAACTGCTGAAACAGGGAAGACGGCTGAAGGGATCAGACGTTTACATCAATGAGCACCTGACAAAGAAAAATGCGGACATTGCCAGAATGGCCCGTTTACTCAGAAAACAGAAGAAAATACAATCAACATGGACTTCAAACTGCAAAATATACATCAAGTTAAATGGAACACCAGAACAAGCCAAAGTACTAGTCATCCGGGAGCTGGAGGAGCTGAGCAAATATTAACGAAACGTACAACAACAAGGGAAACTTAAACTACAGCCATGACAACTCCTGATAATAAACACACATTAGGACTAGAAAACTTTGTATATACAGAACATAAAATACAGGACATAGAACATGATATTGATCTGGATAACAATTTACTCAATGATATAGAAAACAGCTGCAGTTATTACACAGATGAGCACTACAACACAACTTTCCAATCAAAGCATAACATATCAATCATCCACTTCAATAGCAGAAGCTTATATGCCAACTTCCACAATATTAAAGAATATTTGAAACAGTTTAAGAACCCATTCAACATCATAGCAATTTCAGAGACATGGATCAGCACTGACAGAGATGTGGACTTTGAGATGGAGGGTTATGATCTAAATCATATAAGCAGAGTGAAAAAGAGAGGAGGAGGTGTGGCAATATATGTGGACAAAGGACTGAAGTATAAGGTGGTGGAGAGTATGACAGCAGCTGTTGATAATCTGGTGGAATGTATCACAGTGGAAATTTGTATGGGAAAAGTAAAAAATATAATTGTGAGCTGTTTGTACAGAACTCCAGCATCAAGTATCGATATATTTGAAAACTGGATGGAAAACATGTTTTCTAACTCAGTGCAGAAGACTGTGTTTATCTGTGGGGATTATAATATTGATCTGTTAAATCCAAAAAAGCATAAAATGACAGAAGATTTCATAAATACAATGTACAGTATGGGTTTATACCCAAAAATCACCAAACCTAGTAGAATTACTTCTCATTGTGTCACATTAATAGATAATATATTTACAAACAGTATGGAAAATAATACAGAAAGTGGGCTTTTATATAATGACATCAGTGACCATTTGCCTGTATTTATTGTCTATCACTGTAATTACTGGAAACCTAAGGATATGAATCAGCTGAAATACAAACGGATAAGAACCGAAGAAAACATAAGGATACTTAAGAGTGAATTACTGAAACAGAACTGGAAAGTAGTATATGAGGAAGAAGATATTGACAAAGCATACAGTGGATTCCTAAATATCTTTAAAACACTATATGATAAAACCTGTCCTGTAAGGAAATACAATGATGGACAAAAACAAGCAAATGGTCCATGGATCACCAAAGGATTAAAAAATGCCTGTAAAAAAAAAAGAACACGCTATATAGACAATTCATAAAAAAAAGAACTTTGCAGGCAGAAATTAAATATAAAAAATACAAGAATAAATTAACCAGCATTATGAGGACATGTAAGAAGGAATATTATAATAAATTATTAGATAGTAATAAAAATAATATGAAGGGGCTATGGAATGTACTGAATAGTATTATTAGGAATAGAGCTAAAAACAAAAACACAAGCTACCCTGATCATTATATTGAAAATGACAGATCAATAAATAATATGGAGGAAGTGGTAAATGGTTTTAATAGATTCTTTGTAAATGTGGGATCAGATTTGGCAGAAAAGATTCAGGATAAAGACACACCTGGAGGGGTGGAGGCTGCTCGATGGGAGAGAAATCCTAAATCTATATTCCTTGGTGCAGTTGGCATAAAAGAGGTCATAGACATTGTAAGGAGAAGTGAAAGTAAAACCTCCACTGACTGGAATGATATTGATATGAGTTTAATAAAAAAAATTATTGAAGAAATTGCAGAACCATTTACTCACATATGTAATATGTCTTTTCAATCTGGTAAATTTCCAAACAACATGAAAATAGCTAAAGTTATACCTTTATATAAATGTGGAGATAGACACCATTACACAAATTACAGGCCAGTTTCTTTACTCTCTCAGTTCTCCAAGATCCTCGAAAAACTGTTCACAGCAAAACTAGACAACTTCATTGAAAAATATAAACTTTTAGCTGACAGTCAATACGGAGTCCGGAAAGACAGATCAACAACCCTGGCATTAATGGAACTTATCGAGAAAATCACAAATGGTATAGACAATAAAATACATGTTATGGGAATTTTCATAGATCTAAAGAAAGCATTTGATACAATAAATCACGACATTCTATTAAAAAAATTAGAGACGTATGGTATCAGAGGGGTTGGTTTGGACTGGGTGAGGAGCTACTTAAGTAACAGGCAACAATTTGTAAAAATTGGAGATCACACATCTGAGTATTTGCCCATAGCATGTGGAGTACCACAAGGGTCTGTCTTAGGTCCTAAACTGTTTATATTGTACATTAATGATTTATGTAATGTATCAAGTATAATGAAATGCATATTATTTGCTGATGATACAAACATCTTTTGCGCCGGGGACAATGCACAGCAGCTTATGGAAACAATCACAACCGAAATGAATAAATTAAAAAGGTGGTTTAACGTAAACAAATTGTCATTGAATTTGAGTAAAACAAAGATTATGTTATTTGGAAAATATAAGTCGAACCCTCAAGTTGAATTGAAAATTGACAACATAACCATAGAAAGAGTGTATGAAATAAAATTTCTGGGTGTGATTGTTGATCATAAAGTCTGCTGGAAACCGCATATTAATCATGTTAAAGCAAAAATAGCAAAGATTACTGCAATTTTGGGGAAATCAAGACACATTCTGGACTATAAATCACTACATACTCTGTATAATGCACTCATACTTCCATTTCTGAGCTACTGTGTGGAGATATGGGGTAATACCTACAAATCTAACCTGCAGCCGTTATGTACATTACAAAAAAGAGCAATAAGAATTGTCAATAATACGGGATATCTTGAGCATACAAACGCATTATTCGTAAAAGCACACACTCTGAAATTCACTGATCTGGTTAAACACAAGACTGCACAAATTATGTATAAAGCAAGACATAACCTTCTTCCGGGTGAGGTACAAAATACTTTTATGGAAAGGCAGGGTGGGTATAACCTGAGAGGGGAAATGAATTTTAAGAGAGTAAATGTTAGAACAACTATGAAAAGTATGTGCATAACAGTCTGTGGGGTGAAATTGTGGAATGGTCTGGAAAATGAACTCAAAAATAGCACCAACATAAAACTGTTTAAAAAATTATATAAAAACATGTTAATAAAAATATATGAGGATGAGGACAGGCAGACTATATAGGTGATGATGAAATTGAGAGTAAGTCTGTGACTGGTCTTCTTGTATTTAGTGTATAGTTATAGGTATGTGTATATGTATGTACTGTATATATGTATTGTATGTGTGTCTATATGCATAACATAAGTATCTGTATATATGATTTGATTTGGTCGATATTATACCATGTCGGTATGTTTTGGTATGTTGGTATGTTTTCTTTTTTGTTTATTGCTTTTGTTTTCTTTTGTATATATAGTTTATTATGGTGGAAAGTGACATTTGATTAGCGGTGGTATAGAGAGTTAGGATTGGATAAGTTATCACTTCTTCCTAATCCTTTCTGAACATTGTTATGTTATTGCCTTGTGGCTATGCTATTCTGTTTGTTTGTTTATGATGATGTTTTGATTATTGTATTTTTTATTTAAATTTTTATTTTTATATCTTTCTTCTTTATTGTTCAGAATAAAGTAATCAATAAAAAAAAAGTGAATATTATACAAATTTTATTATACAAAAGTGAAATAATTCTAGATTTGGTTTCAGTTTTCAATCGTAATTAAGAATCTGAGAGACCATTTTCACAAAAGGGATTGAACACTGAATCATGCCGTTTACTCTTTCTCATACTGTATCTAAACAGCGTGCCACAGGAAGTATGATATTATGAGCAGGATGACTCATACATCAAATTTCCCCTGGATAACTGTATTAGAAGAGTGATCAAAATGAAAAGTCGATTAATATTTTAAAAATAACAGATACTTAAATACATTATAAATGATTATAGTGTCCTTTTTCTTGCTCGCTGATAATAATAATAATAATAATAATAATAATAATAATAATAATAATAATAACATTATGTCAGGATTAACACACAACAGACCATACCGCCATACGAAAATAATTCACACAGGTGGAGTGTGATCAGGCAAAGTGCACAGTTACTGTATACAGATCAGAGATGGGACCAAGTCACACATGTGCAAGTCTCAAGTAAGTCTCAAGTCTTAACCTTCAAGTCCCAAGTAAGTCCCAAGTCTTTTTTGTCTTGGGCAAGTCAAGTCAAGTCACAGGCTATGTCAAGTCAAGTCAAGTCCTATAATAAGTCAAGTCAAGTCCAAGTCAAGTCACCTTAGGCGTATTGGCGTAATTTTAGCAGCAGAATATGAATTTAATACATTGAAAAGGCAATACATAAGTAAATGTCAGTAAACATCCCTGGCACATTCATTAATTTTTATATTTTATTTATTTCTGATCAGTGATGGGAATAACAGCAGCCGCTACTAACACCTTTACTTGATCCAGTAACAGGCCATCTAATTAATTATTAGGAATGCACCGAAATGAAATTTTGGGGCCGAAGTCGAACACCGTGTCTAATGCCGTACACACTATGTTTAATGTAATTGTACACCCTGAAGTTTAAGAACAGCAAAGGAAGATGAAAAATTCAGGGAGCTGTCTGTCTCATTTTTCACAATAAAATAAAACCAATATATAAATAAATACATATAAGTAGTAAATGCAAAAATTAATGAAAAAAACACCCCATTATGGTAGCCTACTCATGCAGAGAATTGGCATTCTGTTATGTGCGTAGTTAAAAGAGGGTAGGACGACACCTTGGGTTAACAGGGGCATGAGCTCCTCCAATCTCTAATCACATCAGATGAGATGATTATTATTAATAAGATACACGTGGAGAAACCTGAAGTGACTTCGATGTATGTTTGCACCAGTAAAAAAAAAACCCCAAAGGATAGAGAAATGTGTCAGACATAATTTAGGTCTCAAAAAGAAGACCTGTTCGCCCGTGCAAAAGTGACATCATCTTACCCTATATGACAAGCTACAGAGGTGTGTGCAAAAGCGCTCTCTCGCTCTCTCCCTCTCCGAGGCTGCCTCAGCCTGTGCGGAGCGGGGACATATAGAACGACTTTGGCGCGGGAATCTTGGTTCCTGCTATAATAGATTGTTACGAAAATAAATGTTAAATGAAATATGCATCCCGGCGGCACGGTGGTGTAGTGGTTAGCGCTGTCGCCTCACAGCAAGAAGGTCCTGGGTTCGAGCCCGGGGCCGGCGAGGGCCTTTCTGTGTGGAGTTTGCATGTTCTCCCCGTGTCCGCGTGGGTTTCCTCCGGGTGCTCCGGTTTCCCCCACAGTCCAAAGACATGCAGGTTAGGTTAACTGGTGACTCTAAATTGAGCGTAGGTGTAAATGTGAGTGTGAATGGTTGTCTGTGTCTATGTGTCAGCCCTGTGATGACCTGGCGACTTGTCCAGGGTGTACCCCGCCTTTCGCCCGTAGTCAGCTGGGATAGGCTCCAGCTTGCCTGCGACCCTGTAGAAGGATAAAGCGGCTAGAGATAATGAGATGAGAATATGCATCCCACGCATTCCTTTCCACAGGAACTTTGCTCACAACGTTTCGGTCGTGGCTAACGCACTGTCCTCCTTACCACAAGTGCAACGTTTCGGGAACAATACGGAAAGGACAGTGTGCGGGATTCATCTTTCCTTGAACAATTACCCAGAGACTTTTTAAATTACCTCACTGGGAAATATCCAATGCACCTGTTCAGTTACAGAGTTGTGCTCTCTAAATTGTAGTCATTCAAACCATTGTTTTGGCGGCCTGGTAGCCTGATATACTAAATGTAAATTCATGGTTTGGATGACTGCACAATTTATTTTCGTAACACTGTGTTACAGCGGGAACCGAGACTCCCGCGCACAGTCAGCCTATTTTGCAGAGTTTAGTATTGCTGCTAGCCTGTATTCAAACAGCGAGTGGCATGCCCCTTACGAAAATTAACCATGGTTTTACTATGAAAACTAACCATGGTTTTACCATGGTTTATAGTTATTCATGGTTTTCATGTTTTTTTGGGTAACCATGAAAACCATGGTGCATTTTACCTCAATGTTCACTTAAATTTTTAGGTTCTAAGTAAATGTTAATGTATCTGGGCTGTTAATCGAGATCCTTCTCTACAGCATTGACTGTTGGACGAAAGCATGGTAATACTACAGTTAGTGCATCCTTTTAAAATCATACTATCCCTTTTAAAACTAATTTCGTAGTTACTATGACCTATTACACATACAACTATGATGCTACCACAGCTACTGCAATACTATGGATAAACCACAGTAATGCTATGGTTGGTTCATAGGACTTAGAATCACCATGAAATACCATAGTAGAACCATGGTTACTACCATGGATGAACCATAGTAATACTATGGTTGGTTCATAGGACTTAGAATCACCATGAAATACCATAGTAAACCCATGGTTACTACCATGGATGAGTAATACGATGGTTGGTTCATAGTACTTAGAATAACCATGAGATACCATGGTAGAATCATGGTTACTACATAAAAACCATGGTAAAACCATAGTAAACCATGGTAAATTTTCGTAAGGGGCCGGTGAATCCAAATCGTGGCGCTTTTTTCAATAGTGCATGATAGGCAGTGGGACGGAGTTTTCTTTTCTTTTTTGATCAGGTAGTGTGACGAAAAAAATGTGCAGGTTGCTGCAGTGCTATTTCAAACGGCTATGATAAACTCCCCTGCCTCTATGCCCTATGGACAGTCTGGCTAATGTACACGAACACACACGAATTTGTACTGCTCATGAACGTGTACATGTTCACAAGCTGACCATTAGCTTAACCCTGAAACAGAACAACAGGGTAGGAAGCTGCTTATGTTATTCAGCATCACGACTGCAAAGTGCACAATCAACTTACTACTACTGATATACAATATCATTAAACTTGACGTAACTACATTGCTTACCAGCATTCACATAAGAATTTCACAATAATAAACTGAATCCCTAGCTACATCTGCAACGGCTAAAATCCTCCTACCGCTCACTCTTGTGGCTAACATTGGCTAAGGAGGAGTTTAGCTGCTATCACCAAATAACAACACATTAATAAACTTACTGGGCAGAATGGATCTTCAAATGCCGGACGAAATTGGAGGTCGTGGTCTGGCTGTCAGAAATTGTCACGTTGCAAATCTTGCACTGCGCCGTTTGTCGTTTACCTTCTAGGCAGTAGCCCTTGAAGCCGAAAGTGATTACTCTTGGGATGGCTGACATGATGATATGATGTGAAATCTATGAACACATTGTGGCATGGGGCGTGCCGGTATATAGCCCACGCAGAGAGCGTGCCTGATGGACAGGGCGGTGACAACGCAACGGCAGTGCAATCAAAATTACTGAAGTATGTGCATATTACATTTTATTTTCACAATAAAAACACGATGGAAATAACACTCAAGTCACTCAAGTCATCGTGTGTCAAGTCAAGTCAAGTCCTGAGTCTTAAACTTCCAAGTCCGAGTCAAGTCTCAAGTATTTTCATGTTTTGTCAAGTCAAGTCACAAGTCATGAAAACAGTGACTCGAGTCGACTCAAGTCCAAGTCCCCAAGTCTCAAGTCCCCACCTCTGATACAGATAACACAAAAGAATGAACAACAGGACCAGTTTAGTTATTTTTGGTTTGTATGAAAGGGACATGAGTCCTGAGGGGTCTGTTATGTGTACTGAATCAGTTCTTGACAATTCCCCTTCATTTTATTTTGTTTTTAAATCACATGATAGTCATGTAGATTGCGATGAATTATTATCAATGTTCTGGCTGTTCATAGTTTTAAGTCTCATTTTCTGGTCACTTGAAATGAAAGGATTTCATGGAAGCCATGGCCTAATGGTTAGAGAAGCAGCTCTTGGGACCAAAAGGTTGCCAGTTTGATTCCCTGGACCAGCAGGAATGGCTGAAGTGCCATTCCCTAACTGCTCCCCAGGCTGCTATGGGTATGTTGTACGTCGCTCTGGATAAGAATGTCTGCTAAATGCCTGTAATGTAATTAATTGAACTCTAAAAATATAAAACAAGTCTAAATATCAAAACCAGGAAGTGCTGTAATGATTTATGATGCATCTTATTTCTAAACGTGAATGAGTAACAGAAAAAAAGCTGGATGTCTTGAACATGTGCATATGAATATGATGGTACATATAATTATTTCCACAGTTGTTCTTAAAATGAAATCTGTTTTATATTTTTTAAAGTGTGTTGCTGATTAAGTTTGCCACACCCTTGGCATCTTCTCAAACATCTCAGAGAAAAACTACATTTTCATTCACAAATACATTTATACATCTGTATTAACATCACCATTTTCATTTGTTGTAGAAGCTAATTTCAGTTATAAATGTCATTTTTATACAGTATATATAGTACCAGTCAAAGGTTTGTACACCTCTATTCTACTCATTCATAGGGTTTTCTGTATTTTGTATGTTCTACGTTGTAGAACAACACTGAAGACATCAAAACTATGAAATGACTTCTGGAACATATATAGAATGATGTGGGAAAGAAAAAAAATCTTAAAAACAAAAATAATTTTAGATTCTTCAAAGTATCCAGCGTTTACCTTGATGACGCTTTGCACGCTATCGGCATCGTCTTAACCAGCTTCATGTGGTAGTCACCTGGAATACTTTTCAATTAATAGGTGTGCCTCGTCAAAAGTTAGTCAGTGGACGAATTTCTTGCTTTCTTAATGCATTTAAGATCAAACAGTAAATAATAAAAAATAAAAATACAGTAAATAGCCTTATTCGACAACTAGTAATCCATATTGTCATGAACTGCTCAATTAAGTAAAGAGAAACGACATCCATCATTACTTGAAGACATGAAGTGACTTTTAATAAATAAAAATAAAGAAAAAAACAGAAGGTTTGGACAGAAGGTGTGTCCAAACTTTTGACTGGACCTGTATTTGTACCTCAGCATCCTCCAAGAGTAAATAATAAATATACCCTATAATAAATAACCCTATTCCATCCACAACTGTAGTAATCCATATTATGTCAAGAACTGAACAATTAAAGCTAGACTCTCTTTCCGATTTTTCAAGTTCAGGTCATAAAAAGAATTTTCCCCGACACCCAATTATTTTTGTTTAGTGGACTGAAAGCTACAGAATTCGAATCACAGACTTCCAATTTCATTAGGTCTTTTTTAAACAGAACAATTCATGAATTTAGGTCCATGTGGCCCGAAATTCTCCGCTATTTTTTCCTGCTTCACCATGACCCAATACAAGATACTATGTCATGCATCACATGGTGGGCTTTCCCTGTTCACGCAAGGCATTGTGGGATACAAATTTGAAACAGGAGAGAACAATGGAGGACGTGAGTGTGCGAATGAAACGTGAAAGACCAACTACAGTAACAGAAAGCGAGAAGAAAAGACGTTATGTTATATACGAAGGAAAGGAAACGCAGGACCAAACTAATACATATCGGCGCTCAGCGAGCACCTCGGTGTGATCAGCTGTTCGTTTAGTGACAGAATGATGGAACTGTCAGTGCACAGTCAAAGGTAAACCTGCGCATGCACACACACACACACACACACACACACACACACGGACTTCCTCTGTCTGCTTGACTGCGCGAAACGAGTGATTTCATGTGCATTATTTGCTCAGGAATCCCCTCAAATTAAATTACTTCCCAGCCGCAGAATGGCCTGATGTTTTGTGAGATATTACAGAAATAAACATATATCACAATGAGTAAATTTCAGAGTGAACTAAATTTCACTGATTTTATGAAATCGAAAGGCCATCTAGCTTTAAGTAAAGAGAAGCGACATCCATCATTATTTTAAGACGTTAGATGTGGTTAAAAACTTTTGACTGGTATTGTACACACACACACACACACACACACACACACACAGAACATTCCACTATTTCGTAAACCCACTACCTTCAAATGAGATCTTACCTCTTCCTCTGTCTGATCATCATCACGATGATGAGGAGGCCTCGTACCTGGCATGTACGCCCAGCCCTGCTGTTGTGCTGTAACACGCAGACAGACACACACACATCCCAGCAACCCGATCCAAACTGTAGACATGATGATTCCTGAGCTCTGAGCTTGGTCCTGGCTGCAGGAGCTTTTAAATGAGTGTGTTTGTGTGTGAGTGAAAGAGGGAGTGTGAGAGAGTGTGATGAATAAGGCAGTGTTTCATGTGCAGGAGTTTTGCCAGTGGAACCACTGGACTAATATCTCTATATCTGAAGTATTCACTTGACTTCGTAAAGCAGTCATTCCTGTAAGCCTTCTTGATTCCTTTTTCAAATGAACAACATTAAGCTCAGGGCCGAATGTCGTCAGTGTTCATAAAGCAATATTGTATTTGACCAAGCAAACATTTTTTATGGTTTAAAAAAAGTTATTTTTATTTGTATAGTGACATTTCATCTCATCTCATTATCTCTAGCCACTTTATCCTGTTCTACAGGGTCGCAGGCGAGCTGGAGCCTATCCCAGCTGACTACGGGCGAAAGGCGGGGTACACCCTGGACAAGTCGCCAGGTCATCACAGGGCTGACACATAGACACAGACAACCATTCACACTCACATTCACACCTACGGTCAATTTAGAGTCACCAGTTAACCTAACCTGCATGTCTTTGGACTGTGGGGGAAACCGGAGCACCCGGAGGAAACCCACACGGACACGGGGAGAACATGCAAACTCCGCACAGAAAGGCCCTCGCCGGCCATGGGGCTCGAACCCAGGACCTTCTTGCTGTGAGGCGACAGCGCTAACCACTACACCACCGTGCCGCCCCTGTATAGTGACATGTTTTTTTAAATCTTCTTCATAAAGCTGGAGCGTGGATTGCTTTCTAATCAGAAAACAACATCGTCTTGTAGTTTTGATACTTTTTTCCAAGTAGCATTTGTATATAAAATTTTGAGTGGGCGTCACTCTGTGTAATCACCTGACATCAATGCCACTGATAGACTACATGCACCTATTGCACAGTCTGGCACAGAAAGAAATCAGCCCCAGCATTGCAACTCGATTCTTCATACCGTTTTTCTAATGACCACAGATGGTGCTGTTGTGCTCCAAAATAATCAGACTCATAACGTGGTTAACAGCTAATAGCCCCCAAGCATAACTACATCATCACTTGTTTACGGCAGTGCACTGTGGGGGATTGCCGGGATCGGTAGTTGAGTAATATGACGGATGTTAGATTAATTTTACATGAGAGCGATACGTATGTGACCCAGATGGTGATGCATTAATAAATGCCAGTGAGGTACACGGAACATTATACACATCCGAAAGAGAACCCTTGGTGGTTTGGGAGTTTTATCGGTCCGACAGGCTTGATTGGCTGCCAAGTGCTTTGGCACATTGAAAGACAAAGGCCAAAGAATGCTTCTGTGTTTTACAGGCTTTGGAATATCGCTAGTTTCAGACAATGAACAGTGTCAATTGTTATTATCTTCTATAACCAAAGGCCGTTCCGCAGACCATGGAAATATTGCTGAGTCACAGTTTAAGTACGTCTTTTTCCCACCAGAGAAATGTAAGCTACAAACACTTGTCCATTTAGATTCAGTTCGATGGTTTACGTTGCGGATTAAACTTATCCATTTCTTTCTTCTCTTCTTCTCGACTGGCAGCTGCTAAAAAAGCTCAAATTAGGTGTTCTCTTTGTTGTGGAGACACAGTAAGGCACACAGCAATTCACTTTAGGTGGCATGGTTAAAACTGCTTAGACAGAACAATGCAGTGTTTAACAAAGGCGAAAGTAAACAATACGGCAGAGCTGACCCCGGGTATCACCCATAATGCATTGCGGTAAACAAGCAATGAGGTACTTATGGGTTAGGGTCATTATCTGATGTTGATACTGATAACGAAACACTGATGTCTTTTTATCTTTGAATGATGAAGGGCTGATCCCTGTTCGTTTATTTATACCAGCCGTAGATGTATAGTACTTTGGAAAAATCTTCGGCACATGCAAAGAAATGCTCAAGAGCAAAGGTGCCTTCAAAATACATGCCTCTCATGTGCAGGGCTTTCTCTTGATTCTCTGAATTGTTTGATGATATGATGAATTGCTGATGGTGAAATGGAGAAATGTTGTTCTTAAACTGCTGGAATATTTGCTCATGCAGTTTTTTCATAAAGTAGTCAACCTCGTCCCATACTTGCTTGTAAATGACTGAGCGTTTCCAATTACCCTTTTACATGTAGAATGTTCCAAACAGGTGGTTGGTTGGTTATTTATTTATCCATACATTTTCCGTAACCACTTATCCTGTGCAGGGTCACAGGCAAGCTGGAGCCTATCCCAGCTGACTATGGTCGAGAGGTGGGGTACATCCTGGACAAGTCGCCAGATCATCACAGGGCTGACACACAACCATTCACACTCACATTCACACCTACGGTCAATTTAGAGCCACCAATTAGCCTAACCTGCATGTCTTTGGGGGAAACCAGAGCAAACCCACACAGACATGGGGAGAACATGCAAACTCCACACAGAAAGGCCCCCTTCAGCCACTGGGCTTGAACCCAGAACCTTCTTGCTGTGAGGCAACAGTACTAACCACTACACCACCGTGACACCATTTCTTTCTTTCTTTTTTTCTTTCTTTCTTTCCCGTTCCACAACTTCCCCAGTCTCTTATTGCCCCGTCCCAACTTTTTTGGAACATGTTGCAGGTGTTAAATTCATAATGAGTGTATATTTATAGATAGATAGATAGATAGATAGATAGATAGATAGATAGATAGATAGATAGATAAAATTTTGCAGTTTGAACATTAAATGTCTTGCCTTTGTATTATACTGTATATTGAATACAGGTCAAGTCAAGGCAAGTTTATTTATTAAAAAAATAATAAAATAAAGGATTTTGCTGAAAAGGATTTGCAAATCATTGCATTCTATTTTACATTTTACCCAGCGTCTCTTTTGGAATCACCATAAAGAGCAGTGAAAAGTACTAAATGAACTGAAATCAATATTTGGTATGAAACGACCCTTTGCTTTAAAAAAAAAATAGTAGTCTCTGGTACAATATGTGCAGTTTTATGCGGAAATGAGCTGTAGGTTTTACTGAGCATCTTACAGAACCAACCACAGTTCTTCTGGACACGCTGACTGTCACAATCGCTTCTTCATTTTGCACCAAAATCCAGAACTTCATTATGTTTTTGTCTGAAAAGTGCATTCTTACATAATTGGCTGCTTTCTTTCCTGACATACAAACATTTTTCCGTTCAATTCAATTATGTCTGACAAAATTAATGTTTAGAAATCTAAAATGGTTTTGTACTGACTCGATAGTGTAGAAGTTATAAAAGAAAAATCTGTCACAAAGTTTCTACTAAAAACAATATTATGTCAAAGACTTTTGCACAATACTGTACATTATCATCTGAATCATGTCTACTATTCTATCCACATTCACTGGATATGAGCAATCGTGTGCTCTAATTGGCTACTCTACTACTAGGATATCAGCTCATATACCGTGAGTAGAGAAAAACAAAATGGCGGAGCATGTTGCTGAACCAACTGAGGATGAAATAAAAACTCTATTCGAAAACAAAACCCTAAAAAATACAAAAAAATTAAAGCAACAAAATATGGAATAAAAATAATTAATGGTAAGAACGTACATTTTTATTATCGCGTTTTTCACAAATTGATCCTGTCATTTCACCGGTCTGTTTACAGTCTAAATGGAAATGATTTTGTCGGACATTTTGTATAAAGATTTTATTTACTGAATTTGCAAAAAAAAAACCCTCCGTTTCTTAAAATCCAGTGAATGTGGATAGCTCATGTACGACTCGATTTTGTGGACTAGCTGTTAAATATACAATTGCAAGCATGAGGCCACGCCTTCAACTGCAATCTGATACCACCATCAACATGGTCGTTCCTACTGTTTTAATCACTGTGATGTTCTTCTGTCCGTTTTTATAGAATTGTCATATTGTCCTGTCGCGTATAAATCCACATTTCATGTGGAACAAATTGATTTTAAGTTCCTGATGTCTGCTGATTTAATCCAGACAGCTTGAGGTGTTTTGATATCAGATGCCATAATCTTTGAAAGTTTGACACCTCAGAGAGACCAATAAAGATACGTCAGTCTTGGGCATCAAGTTCCTGTTTCCTGCTTTAAGTACAGAGGCTGCTTTATGTTCAGGTAGTCACTGAGTCATGAGGATGTGTACACACCCTGAACAAAATTAGCCTTTTTTTGGTGTGTGTGTGTGTGTGTGTGGTTGCTCGAACAACTTCAACAGGTCTGTTTATTGATTAAAAAAAAAAAAAAGTTGTAATTCCTGGCAATTTAACTCTGCATCCAGCTTCCAAGAAAGAGAGGGCGGAAATCAATGGGTCTGCCTGTGTTGGTTGCGCAACTATAGCATTCTGGCTTGATCTCAGCCTGGCTGGTGTGTGTATGTGTGTGCGTGCGTGTGTGTGTGTGTTTGCACACTCCTCCCTCTTTAACAGGACTGAAGTCACCTATGAAGTCATTTTCAGAAGAAAAATATTGCATGGCATAAATGGGGCAAATCTCACAAATATCCAAATTCTTCAACCTGACACCGAGCCACCCTTTCCACTTTAGTTCTGAATACGTCGAAGGGATTTATTTCTCTATGTCCATGGAATATTCTGGCAAACCCAGAAATAAGCAAATAAAGCTTCAACCTCCATTTCATCCCCAGTTATTTTTCTATTTCTGCTCTTTTCCTCTCACTGTCTCTCTTACTCCACTGACAAATTGTATCCTTGCGCAAAACAAATATACAGTAGATCACAGTCCAACAACTTGAGCAATATTTTTATCAAGCGTTCTTTATATTTTGTAGTAAACTTGCTGAGTTTGTACTGTCAAACAGAAAAGTGTTATTAGAAACAAATACAAAGAAAAAAATGAGTCTGGATGCCTATAATACATTTTATGAAAAAGGGGTTTTCAAGGGTTCTTTGGATAGTTAAGAGGACTTAGGATCCTAAAAAGATTTTACATGTACCGTAGCCCTGTCTGAAATACCACGAGTTGGCCTAGTGGTTAGCGTGTTCGCCTCTCTATTGAGAGATCACGAGTTCTACTCACAGTTGGGTCATACCAAAGACCATCATAAAAATGGTATCGCCGACCATCTGCCAACGCATGCTGCAATACAGATGTGAGTAGGGAAGTCAAACTCTCACGGTTACCAGAGGGCTAGCCCCCCCACTGTAACCTTAGTTGTATAGGTGAGAGGCTGAGGGTTATTGAAATGGAGATCGGTGCCACACCCATGCACCTCAAGGAGTTGGGTAGTACTGGGACAGGAGACTGCCTGGGAAGACCAGATCCTGGCGCGAGAGGGACTTTGACCTGTCTGAAATAATAATAATAATAATGGTGGTGTAGTGTAGTGTAGTGGTTAGCACTGTTGCCTCACAGCAAGAAGGTTCTGGGTTCCCCCACAGTCCAAATACATGTAGGTTAGGCTAATTGGTAGCTCTAAATTGATCATACCGCAAGTTGGCCTAGTGGTTAGCGTGTCTGCCTCTCAATCGGGAGATCGTGAATTCTACTCATGGTCGGGCCATACCAAAAACCATCATAAAAATGGTACCTACTTCCGTCTGGCAAGGCATGCTGCAATACAGATGCAAGTGGGGAGTCAAACTCTCAGAGAACTAGCCCCCTACTGTAACCCTAGCTATGTAATAGGTGAGAGGCTGAGGGCGACGGAAACGGAGATTGGCGCCGCCCTATGCGTCACATGGCATGGGAAGGACTTTGAATTGACTGTAGGTGTGAATGTGAGTGTGAATGGTTGTTTGTCTCTATGTGTCAACCCTGCAATGATCTGGTGACTTATCCAGGGTGTACCCTGCCTCTCACCCATAGTCAGCTGGGATAGGCTCCAGCTTGCCTGCGACCCTGCGCAGGATAAGCGGTTACGGATAATGGATGGATGTAATAATAATAATAAACTGCCTTTTTCAAACAAAATAGTTCTTAGGAGTCCAAATCTTAAAAAGGAAAAAAAAAGCCTCAAGGGATTCTCAAAAATGAAAAATCAAAGCCATCATAAGAATTTAACTTTTTTGATTTGTGTTATTTAATCTGACAAAAACTGCTGACTGTATTCCAACTGTTGTTCTACACAACTAACTAACTAACTAACTAACTAACTAACTAACTAACTAACTAACTAATCCATCAAGAGTAAGCGGCCCCCAAAGCACTACCAATGAGCAGGAATCATTTGGATGGTGGTCAACACTACACTGACATGGTAGCATGTATGGTGCTGGTACAAATGTGTTGCTTGATATTTTGAAAACTTCAGTATCACTGCTGGGGAGAGAAACAGTCCACCAAGCAAGAATCTCCATCTGAGAGGAGTGCTGTGATCAGAAATTGACTCTGATGAAAGGCAGACGGCAATTATCCATTATGATCAAAATGTGCAGGTTGTTTATTAGTACCTAGAATGAAGACTAAACCGGGTGCAGAGCTTTTTCCCTCTAAAAACTTATAGAATAGTCTTCGATTGTGAAATAGCTTATGAAGTGCTGCTATAATCATGAAGGCTGTTGTGTTCATGCCAGTCTTTAGTCTTTATCGGTACACCTGCAAGACTTTGAATTAATCACATGAACACAGGTTTACTTTTTTTGTGGTGGTGGTGGGGGAATACTTTATTTATTACTTAATACTGTATTTTTGTTTGGGTGCCATGGTAACAGACCAGGCAATTATGCAGAATAAAATGACTCATTTTCCATTTGCTCTGTTTCTGTCCCAGCCTCTCGGGTTCAGTGTGTGTAGTGTCATTTGAATTAACTTATGTATATTGGTCTACATTAGTGCTATTTCAGGAAGTGTGGGAAAGTCGAATGTTTAAAGTCACTCAGTCATTCTTTCATCCACACTTAGTGTGATGTCTGTGTGTGTGTGTGTGTGTGTGTGTGTGTGTGTGTGTGTGTGTGTGAGAATGAGATCCTGTTGGCGTGTTTAGCCTATTTGGCCGTGATTAAATGGCTGTGGCGTGTCGTCCCACGGGCCGAGGGCAAGAGTGTTGACCCAGATCGTGTCGGAAGTTCAGGAGTTGAGCTGGATTTGAGTCGGAGGCTTCGTAGGGACCCTCAGGCTGCTCTGACTGAGACCTAATAACTCATAACAGATGTGTCTCTCAGTGTGCAGATATAGATATGATGAGGTTGATGTGTGTGTGGTTCCTTGTCTATTTTTCTCTGTTTTATTACCATGACCGTTTTTGCATGGTGTAATTATCAAAGTGAATTGTAAAACTACTAGTAAAATTATTACACATGCAACGTTTGAAAATCTTATTAATAAAAAAATCTTTTGGCGGCATGGCGCCTCACAGCAAGAAGGTCCGGGTTCGAGCCCCGTGGCCGGCAAGGGCCTTTCTATGCGGAGTTTGCATGTTCTCCCCGTGTCTGCGTGGGTTTCCTCCGGGTGCTCTGGTTTCCCCCAAAGACATGCAGGTTAGGTTAACTGGTGACTCTAAATTGAGCGTAGGTGTGAATGTGAGTGTGAATGGTTGTCTGTGTCTATGTGTCAGCCCTGTGATGACCTGGCGACTTGTCCAGGGTGTACCCGCCTTTCACCCGTAGTCAGCTGGGATAGGCTCCAGCTTGCCTGCGACCCTGTAGAACAGGATAAAGCGGCTACAGATAATGAGATGAGATGAAAAAAATCTTTTCATGTATATCACGTGTAAACCTAAATGCCACCTAAATCTCCAAACGTCACTGATGTCTGAAGTTTGCAAAATGGACAACGGGATATTATGGAGTTAAAAACAGTTGGAGCAGCCATTCTCCTGATCCACTTAATTTTTCCACTCAGGCAGAAATAGTGGCTCCATGAATAAATGCTTAATTATATGCAAGTAAGTTAGTTTTATTCACAGAACACGTTTAAACACGGCTTACATTGACCAAAGTGCTATACAAAAAATATAAAGACATTCATAAAAAGGATAAGGCAGCACGGTGGTGTAGTGGTTAGCGCTGTTGCCTCACAGCAAGAAGGTCCAGGTTCGAGCCCAGCAGCCGACGAGGGCCTTTCTGTGCGGAGTTTGCATGTTCTCCCCGTGTCCGCGTGGGTTTCCTCCGGGTGCTCCGGTTTCCCCCACAGTCCAAAGACATACAGGTTAGGTTAACTGGTGACTCTAAATTGAGCGTAGGTGTGAATGGTTGTCTGTGTCTATGTGTCAGCCCTGTGATGACCTGGCGACTTGTCCAGGGTGTACCCCGCCTTTCGCCCATAGTCAGCTGGGATAGGCTCCAGCTTGCCTGCGACCCTGTAGAACAGGATAAAGCGGCTACAGATAATGAGATGAGATGAGATAAAAAGGATATAAATACGAATACATGAAAGACACATCAGCAAAACTGCCACAAACCAGCAGCAACAATCATATGACAGAATAAAACAAATAATATAAACTCAACAGATCAAAACAAATAAATTATTTAAGATACTTAAAGCTAGACGGCCTTTCGATTTCATAAAATCGGTGAAATTTAGTTCCCTCTGAAATTTGCTCATTGTGATATATGTTTATTTCTGTAATATCTCACAAAATATCAGGCCATTCTGTGGCTGGGAAGTTATTTAATTTGAGGGAATTAAAGCAAATAATGTGCATGAAATCACTCGCTTTGCGCAGTCAAGCAGACAGAGGAAGTCCGTGTGCGCATGCGCAGGTTTACCTTTGAGCGTGCACTGACAGTTCCATCATTCTGTTGCTAAAAGAACAGCTGATCACACCGAGGTGCTCGCTGAGCGCTGATATTTATTAGTTTGGTCCTGCGTTTCCTTTCCTTTGTATATAACATAACGTCTTTTCTTCTCGCTTTCTGTTACTGTAGTTGGTCTTTCATGTTTCATTCACACACTCATGTCCTCCATTGTTCTCTCCTGTTTCAAATTTGTATCCCACAATGCCTTGCGTTAACGGGGAAAGCCCACCACGTGATGCATGATGTAGTATCTTGTATTGGGTCATGGTGAAGCAGGAAAAAATAGCAGAGAATTTCGGGCCACGTGGCTTTAAATTCATGAATTGTTCTATTTTAAAAAAAACTGATAAAATTGGAAGTCTGTGATTTGGATTCAGTAGCTTTCGATCCACTCAACAAAAATAATTTGGTGTCAGGGAAAATTCTTTTTATGACCTGAACTTGAAAAATCTGAAAGGCAGTCTAGCTTTAAATAAAATTAATTGACTTTCATCAGTTTAGCTCACACTGAGCCTTCAAATTTGGCAGAGGTTTTACACTGGATGCCCTTCCTAACGCAACCCTCCACAATCTATCAGGGCTTGGGACGAATGCTAAGTCTGCACTGGCTTGTACAACCTCAGTAGCTGGGATCCATCACCTTTGAGTTTAAAACGGACCGTGGAACATTTACAGTAAAAGAACTTCATTGGAAGACCTGAGAAATAAAATGGGCCTGCTCATTAAACGCCTTAAAACAATTAATAGGATCTTTAACTGAATTTTAAAATGGACAAGAAGAGAGACAAGTAGGGTAATACAGCATGTTCACATTTTTTCATACCAGTCAGCAGTCTTGCAGCTGCGTTCTGGACCATCTGCAATTGTGACACAGTATTAAAGACTGAGGAAGATGCAGGTGTAGAGAATTGCAATAGTCCAGTTGCGATATCATAAAAGTGTGAATTACTTTGTCCAGATCATGGAAAGACAGAGATGATTTGAGTTTTGAGATTGTTCTTAACTGGTAGTAGCTTTCTTTTTAACAACAGAAATAATTGATTTGTCAAAACAGAGCTCAGACTCAATGAGAACACCCAGGTTTTTTGTGACTGAACGTAAGGAGTGAGATGGCCTAACTTGCTGATGGAACAGCTTCTGGATTCGGATGGACCAAAGATAATTACTTCAGTTTTACCATTATGAAGCTGGAGGAACTAATTTGCCGTCCATCCTTTTATATCCTCAAGACAGTCCAGAAGCGGCTGTTGGAAATCACTAGATTTTAGTGCGAGATGCAGCTGAGAATTATCAGCATAGATGTCAAAGGAGATGTTATACTTCCTAATAATGTTACCAAGTGGGAGCATGTACAAACAAAAGAGAACTGGGCCCAGGATGGACCCCTGAGGGACCCCAAAAGTGACAGGAGCAGAGGATGAGAAGAAACAACCCAGAGCCACTGAGAAAGTCCTATGTTTAAGGTAAGAGATGAACCAGTGAAGTGCTTTACCCTTGACGCCAATCCAACATTCGAGGTTATTTAGAAGGACGTTATGATCTATGGTATCAAAGGCAGCACGAAGGCCCAATCAAATCAAAACTGCATTATCACCATGCTAAACTGGTAACTAGTAGCATTAGCATCATGACTCCATGTGAAACACCAAACATGGCTTATTATGTGTGAGCTGGCTGCTTTTGTCAGATGGAAAAAATGAAGTAATTTGAATATTTATTCAGATAATGAGTGTAATTGCATTACGTTACCACAAGATGGCAGCAACGTTACAATTACTGTATAGCACGTTTGTCCACTAGATGGCACCAAACCCTTGAAAAAAGAACGCAGAAATCGTGAGAACGCGTTAATGGTTCTCCAAACAAGTCAAATATTCAATCAGTTATAAAAACAGTGTAACACAGATTTGTGCATTTGAAAGAGAAGGACATTTAATTATATATACACATGCCAATTATCTGGACCAGTCAAATGCTTGGACACTCCGACTCATTCATAGGTTATTCTCTATTTTGTCTATTTTCTATATTGATGAACGATACTGAAGATTTCAAAACTATACAATAACATATGAAACATATATGGAGTTGTATAAAAATAATTTTATTTGTTTTATACTCCACCACAATGGATTTGAAATGAATCCACCGAGATGTGATTGAAGTGTAGACTTTCGGGTTTAATTCAAAGCATTTAACAAAAAATATTGCATGAACAGTTTAGGAATTAGTCTTTTTTTTCCCCACAGTTCCTCAATATGTGATGTGAAGATGTGTCGATGCAAGTGTAGGAGGGCAGAAAAACAAATCAACAATTTGGTACATTCTTTAAAAAAGGAGGAATGTACCGGCAAGCTCAGCAACACCAAAAGGCCTGGAAGACCATGGAAGACAACTGAAGTGGATGATTCTTTCCTTGATGAAGAAAAACCCCTTCAACCCCTTCATCTAGCCAAGTCAAGAACATTCTTGAGGAGAGACACATTTTCATCATTGTCAAAGTCTACAATCAAGAGACCCCTTTATGAAAGTAAAGACAGAAGGGTTAAGCTCAAGATGCAAACAACTAATAACACTCAAAAACCAGAAAGGCCAGATTCAACTTTGCTAGAAAGCCTGCCCATTTCTGGAACAAGATTCTTTGGACAGATGAAACCAAGATTAACTTGTACTAGAATGACGGGAAGAGAAAAATATGGAGAAGGACAGGAAGAACTCATGGTCCAAAGCAAACCATGTCATCTGTCAAACATGGTGGACATCAGCAAGCATGGCTGCTACGTAGTGGATGTTCATTATGTCTAACTATTACAAATATTTTAAGTTCGTTTCTTAGACAAGGATATTTTTTTAAGCTTGTTACCTTGTTAACAGTTTCGGCGAGAATCTCCCGCCTTCTTCAGAAACAGTCACCAGATGTCGAGTGGTGACGTGCCTTATCAGCTGATGTTGACATCTGGTGACTGTTTCTGAAGAAGGCGGGAGATTCTCGCCGAAACTGTTAACAAGGTAACAAGCTTAAAAAAATATCCTTGTCTAAGAAACGAACTTAAAATATAAGCATGGCTGCTAATGGAACTGGCTCACTGGTGTTTATTGATGATTTGATGATGTAACTGCTGATAGAAGCAGCTGGATGAATTCTGAAGTACAACCACATTTCCAAAAAAAAAAAAAAAGTTGGGGTGCTGTGTAAACTGTAAATAAAAACAATGTCAAAATTTGCAAATCTTGGAAACCTGATATTTCGTTGAAAATAGAACAAAGACAAGACATCAAATGTTGAAACTGAGAAATTTTATTGTTGTTTGAAAAATAAATGCTCGTTGTGAATTTGATGCCAGCAACATGTTTAAAGAAAACAAATTGGAACAGGGCACTGTGTTGCATCATCTTTTATTTTAACCACCCTCTGTCAATGTTTGGGAACTGAGGAACCTAACTGTTGTAGTTTTGAAAGTGAAATGTCTCATTCTTGCTTGATTTCAGCTGGTCAGCAGTTTAGGGTCTCCTTTGTCCTATTTTTTCGTTTTCTAATGTGCCAAATGTTTTCAAAGGGTCACAGGTCTGGACTGCAGGCAGGCCAGTTTAATGCCTGGACTCTTTTACGACAGATCCGTGCACTTGTAATACATGCAGAATGCGGTTTGGCATTGTCTTGCTGAAATAAGCAAGGCCTTTCCTGGAAAAGATGTAATCTGGATGGCAACATGTTGCTCCAAAACCTGTAGATATCATTCAGCATTAATGGTGCCTTCCCAGGTGAGCAAGTTATCCATGCCATGTGCACCAATGCCCCCATACCATCACGGATGCTGGGTTTTGAACTGTGCGCTGATAAGAAGCTGGATGGTCTCTCCGCTCTTTATCCTGGAGGACGTGGTGTCCATCTCATCTCATTATCTGTAGCCGCTTTATCCTGTTCTACAGGGTTGCAGGCAAGCTGGAGCCTATCCCAGCTGACTACGGGCGAAAGGCGGGGTACACCCTGGACAAGTCGCCAGGTCATCACAGGGCTGACACATAGACACAGACAACCATTCACACTCACATTCACACCTACGGTCAATTTAGAGTCACCAGTTAACCTAACCTGCATGTCTTTGGACTGTGGGGGAAACCGGAGCACCCGGAGGAAACCCATGTGGACACGGGGAGAACATGCAAACTCCACACAGAAAGGCCCTCGCCGGCTACGGGGCTCGAACCCGGACCTTCTTGCTGTGAGGCGACAGCGCTAACCACTACACCACTGTGCCGCCCCGTGGTGTCCATGATTTCCAAAAAGAATTTTTTGCCTCAGCCCATCAGAAATGAGCTTGGGCCTCGAGAAGGTGGCACCGTTTTTGGATATTGTTGATATATGGTTTCTTCTTTGCATGGTGGAATTTTAACTTGTATTTGTGGATACAGTGATGAACTGTTTTCACAGACGATGTTTTTCTGAAATGTTCCTGAGCCCATGCAATGATTTCCACTCCAGAATCGTGTGTGTTTTTAATGCAGTGTCGCTTGCGAGCCTGAAGATCACAGGCATCCAGTATTGGTTTTCAGCCTTGTCCCTTGTGTACAGAGATTTCTCAGGAGTCTCAGAAACTTTTAATGATATTATGCACTGTGGATGATGTGATCCCTGAATTCTTTGCAATTTACATTGAGGAATGTTATTCTAAAACTGTTGCCCTGTTTTCCCACACAATCTTTCAAGGAGTGGCAAACCCCTCCCCATCTTTACTTCTGAGAGACTCCGCCTCTCTGAGATGCTCTTTTTATACCAATCATGTTACTGACCCGCTGCCAATGAACCTAATTAGCTGTGAGATATTCCACCAGGTGTTTTTTTTTTAGCCTTACACAACTTTTCTAGACTTTTGTTGCCCCTGTCCCAGGTTTTTCTTTAAACATGTTGTTGTTGGCATTAAATTCAAAATGAACATGTATATTTTTTCTGAAAAAAAAAACAATAAAAATGTCAGTTTCAACATTTGATATGTTGTCTTTGTTCTATTTTCAATGAAATATTGGGTTTCCATGATTTGCAAATCACCACATTCTGTTTTTATTCACATTTTACACAGCATCCCAACTTTTTTGGAAACAGCGTTGTTTATACTGGAGATCTATACTTTCTGCTCAGATTCAGTCAAGTTCTGCAAAACTGATAGGATGGTGCTTCACAGTATAGATGGATAATGACTCAAAAGATACTGCCAAAGCAACCCAAGAGCTTCTTAAGACCAGCAAAAGGAATGATCTTAAATGGCTAAATCAGTCAACCCGACTGAGCATGCTTTTCACTTACTGAAGACAAAACTGAAGGCAGAAAGACACACAAACCAGCAGCAACTGAAGGCAGACTGCAGCCTGGGAAAGAATCTTAAAGGAAGAAACTCTGGGTTGCAGACTTTCCAGACTCCAGGTGGTTACTGATTGCAAAGGATTTGCATCCAAGTATTAAAAATAATATTTATATTGATAGTTAGCTTGTCCAATTACTTTTGAGCATGTGAAAATGGAAGGTCCATGTAAAAAATGGGTGTAATTCCTAAATGGTTAAAACAATATTTTTGGTAAACCCCTTGAATAAAAGCTGAATGTCCTCCATTCAATCACATCCTGATTGCTTCCTTTCAAATCCATTGTCGTGGTGTACAGAGATAAAAACCTGGAAATCGTGTCACTGTACAAATACTTATGGATAATAACTGTATGTATGCACAAGTTAACTTACTGGGGAGGAAAATTTGAGCCTGAATGTGAGTCTGGACATTTGCACTTAAATACATTCAAATAACAATGACAAAATGATCACGGACCTTTTCTTTTGTGTTTGTTTTCTGACTGGTTCTGTATTTATAAAGTTGATTCATTTATTTTTAGTACATTAAAATAGTATGGATATTAAAAAATAATGTCTTATTTTTTGCTCTTAGTTTTACATTTCTATTTTAATTAAAATAAACATCACTGGAATTTCAGTGACTTCATCTTTAATTGAATAAAAATGCAAATATTACTTGGATACAATATTATACGATTGTCGATATATTATTATATATTATATGTGCTGTAGACTTAAAATGGCTGAAAAAATGAAATGAAATGTTTCAATATTAAAAAAAATACTTTAAACAGTCAGCAGTAAGCCATAATAAATGAAACAAAGTCGAAATTTGGTGTCAGATGAAATTCCTTTTTCTTAAAAAAAAGATGGTAGTCTCAGGTCCAGTGAGTGCAGTTTTATGCGGAAATGAGCTGTAGGTTTTACTGAGCATCTTACAGAACCAGCCACAGTTCTTCTGGACACTTTGACTGTCACACTTTTGCACCAAAACCCAGCAGCCTTCATTATGTTCTCTTTTTTCATCAGAAAAGTGCTCTCTTGTAATGTAATATGCCGCTCAGATACAATTTTTACCTCTGCCAAGGAGGTTATGTTTTCGGTAGCGTTGGTTTGTTTGTTGGTTTATCTGTTAGCAACATTACAGAAAAAGTTATGAACGGATTGCTCTGAAATTTTTTCCAGAGGTGTGACTGGGCACAAGCAGGGGTGTAGTGGGCGTGGTACGTGGGGGTACGCCGTCCACCCACTTCTCCCGAGGTGAGATTAAAAAAAAAAAAAAAAACTGTCATTCAATGGCCTGAGTTTATACGCTCTACAGTAAGTGACACGTGCCTTTGTGCTCATCATCAATGCCCCCCCCCCCCCCCCCCCCCCCCCAATCGAACGTTACGTAAAACTGGCAACAGAACTGATATAATCGCCTGCCTGGTCATCCTTACGTGGATAATTTCACCACACACTGTATTATATATATGATTTGAAATTCATAATCTTTGTGGCCTTCCTGTTTAGTGTTTTGTTGTACATCCAAAAATGTGAAATGACAATAAATTTAAAGAAATACTCAAGTCTTTAAGAAGGAGTGCATGGTAGGGCTTAACCCAATGGCTGCATGTCATGTATTTTGTATACGCAGGTGCCTCAATCGCGCCAGACTAAATGCTTGATTTATTCGATTGGTGCCTTTTATAATAAATTTCAGCCCATTGCTGGTTTGTATGCGATGTGAGTGAGTGACGTGACTTTTTTTGAACTTCTGGACACATGCTGTAGCTGTTGCCACGGCAGTAAGTAGGCTAGTAAAAATATCGAATTCCGAATGCAGCTCGGCTCAAATGAACATGAATCGAACATAAACAAAGGTGTTTGTGTATCATAATTTCCAATATTTTGGCTTCACACCTGATAGTCCATGTTAAACCTATGCAAGGTTTATGTTGAGTTCCAGCAGCAGAGTGGTGCTGTCTACGACGATGCATTCGGAAGGAGAAGGCGAATTTGTTCCTCTTTAGCCATTTCAGCATATTTACTGGAGACAAAATAAACCGCGGCTTTTCACCATAACAGTTGGGCTGTACTGACAAACACAAATGAAAATTGCACACATAAAAATGTCTGAAAAAAAGTGTCTTCTTGTGCCCTCTTGTGTTGTTAAAAGAACGTAACATTTATACAAATCATTCATACCAAACATAGGCGACCTAACAAAGGCTACCGCTTCTGACATGATATCAAATTGATGACGTCACGAATCGCGTACCCCCACTTTAAAAATCTCCACTACACCACTGGGCACAAGTAACAATCCATTAAATTTTGGTGGTGATCCGGATCACTTTCTGGATCCCAGAATTTTTTAAAGGATTCTTGGCAGAAGTCTGCGCTCTCCGAGTGCTTTTCTAGTTGTTTTCTGTAACATTAAATTTTGTGCTTGGGGAAAAAAATGAACGTTTGGAACTCTAAAATGTTTTTGTAACATTTTGACTTGATAATGTAGAAATCATAAAATCGAAATGTATAACAAAATTTGTAGGAAGAAAAAAAATAGGGTGCTGAAGATTATATATATATATATATATATATATATATATATATATATATATATACACACACACACACACACACACATGCACACACAGTGGTTTTTTTTTAAATTGATATCATTTCACAATCTAATAACTTTGCCAATTCTCATTCAACTGACCTCAAATTTTAACAGCATGTGTGGAAACAGGTCAAAATTTTATGTTTAATGTTTTTTTGTTTTTATCTTTTTAGGTATAGAAATGCCATTCACTGGAAAAGAAAAGGCGTTTTGTATATTAGAGTGCCTCAGGCGTGTCTCAGGCGGTGCGCGTACTGAAAATTTGTGAAATCATTCATGGAATCCACATACCTTTGAATTTCGTGTTCAAATTTTGAGGAATAAATCTTATATTGCTCAACATTAAGCCTGTTCAGTTTCATTTGCCTAGACTATGTAGTTTCTGGGATATTTACATCTCAAATAATCTAAAAAATTTTTCAAACACCCTGTGCGGTATATACACACAAGTTACACTCGACCTAAGACTATATGCTTTTCATCACCAATTTGTCATATTTTATTTTCATTATGAATCTCACTGTAATTCACTGCTGTCAATTCAATCCATTCCAAGATAAATTCAATACCATGACATTTCCTGTTGTAACTGTGCATGAAACAAAATTTCATTGTGTGTCCACTGAGAATAAGAACAACATTATTGTATGTGTTTTCTTCCATCAGCATCTTTTTTAACTTTACTAACAGTAAGTTCTCCAGGAACTTGATTGTAAATTCACGGGAACAGAAATATGGAGGATCCAAAACAGTTTTTCATTCAGCAGATAGATTTTCAGTCTCGTTAAAAGTGAGGAAAGCTGAATTATGAACTTTGTAAACATTCCTTCAAGAAGCAGGACAATTTCAGGCACCAGCGATGACATTATGACGTGTGTATTTGTATTACTTAGGCATCGAATCATCGTTGAAGTAAATTCTGATTCGGATTCATTCTTTCAGGAAGTTTGCGGAATAATGATTCACGCTTTGCATTTTGTTGCAGTTTAGGGAAAAAAACAAAAACATGTTCTGATTTGAATCAGCTGCTTGTATTTTCCTGGCACCAAATATTCTCACGACATATTTACTACATTTACTCTTGTTTACTGCTCATTGTTGTCATCGTATACAGTCTGCGAGCACTGACTCGAACCAAAGCAAATTCCTTATAGTCCATGCGTAAACTCAGCAAACATGTCATCCCCTGACAATATACTTATTGTTATTGTTGTCATGTCACTTCTTTATTTCATCATCTCACTTCTGTTTGAGAGCATTTGCTGCTGTCTGCATGTGTTTATTTAAAAGATGATAACATGCAATCTGTAGATGAAGCATTGATATCAGGACAAATGCAGTCAAACGCGTAACATAAAGCCAAAAGAACTTTAGTATCGCTGCTTAGTCTCTCTTACAAACACACAACTGCTTTTTATCGAGATGGAGATAAAGAGAAATCACTTTTTTTGTGATAACTGTAATTACATGAAGCTGAAGTGCAGCTAATGTTATTGTGAAGTCGTATCAGTGCAGGGACAAAAGTCCTGGAAACTTTGTGTAATGTTGTAATTTTGTTTATGTTCTATTCTATTCTATTCTATTACACTTTGCATTGTAGAGTACTAACAAGAAACATAATACATACTTAAAAAATAAAATTGTGTACATAAATTCTCAACCATTATTATATTAGTTTTACAGGCATATAATAATTTTAAGCACTGAGTCTGGGTATTTTAGGCTTGTTCTGCATCATGGTCTCTATTCTTAGTCTTATTTATTAATCCATCTCTCTACAAAGCTTCAAACACCACACTGAGTCATCACTGAAAACACACGATGCGCAGCAAAGCCTTCAAAAGCCTTAAAATGCTGTCAGTCATGATGATTGAAACTACATCTTTGTATCTATCAAGAAAAGATATTTTTATTGAATTTAAAACATGAATTTCTACAAACTTTGTATAAATAAATACACACTGAAATGTTGCTACCAAGAAAAAAAATATTACAATTTAACATCCACTTCCTGTTAAGTGATAATTACATTTGGGGATTTTTTTTTTTTTTGGTCTGAAATGTAAAAATATAAATATAATTTTTCAGGTTTGTTCTGAACTTTCGAATCAACCGAACTTGAATGAAAGCTGGAACTGAAGAAAGTACAGAAAGTGCCTGTTGAAATGTCTCGCCTCGAACCAATACACTGCCGTCTTAACAGCTGCATAAGAGAGATATGGAAGGAATAAAACAATAGGTGGGGATGATGATATGGGAAAATTAATCAACAACACCGAAATGGATTATTTTCCAATATCAGTGTATAGTAGAGTATCATATATACTGTATAGTGTTTTATTCCTCACAGCAATTTGCGAAAGATTGATATTTTTGTTCATGAAAGAAAGACAGGTTGTCCATTTTGTCCACTTATAGTTACGTTTAATGTTGAACATCTACAATACAAACATCGCAGCTATTTCCTTCACCAGCTCCCCCCCCTTCCTCTCTCTAAATTTATTGAGGGCCGAAGCTCCAGAAATCTCACGATGCCCAGAACATCCTTGAAAAGTCAGAAAACACCTGAAACCTACTGAAAACTACAGTACGTGTGCGAGTTCAAATGTATTTTCGGAAAGTAAGCACATTTTCGGCTTTATATTATATTATATTATATTATATTATATTATATTATATTATATTATATTATATTATATTATATTATATTATGTACATATTTATACATTTAACATTTTCCACATTTTATCGACAACCTAAAGCACAACTTGGTGAAAGCTGTAACTACAGAAAACCACCAAGTGCATCAAATAGTTGAACTGTCAATAAAAAAATAAATAAACAAATTCGACTCTAATTCCTGAACTTTACCACAGAAATGGTTGCACAGAGATATAAAAATTTTTTAAAAAAATTCCAAATACAAAAGTCTTGATTTAAATAGCACATTGCAGAAATGTTTGTGCATTATATTACATTATATTATATTATATAAACCTAGGATCCTGATATTTCCCTTTGTCAAAGTTTTCATTTCTTCATTTCTATTCTTCGTACAGTTTTTCCTTGTTTTCGGACCCATGTTCCCCATGCCCATGATCATTGGGTTTCTGCTCTCAATCATCTTGACGTCTTTCAATCACGTTGCTGCTTTTAACAACCTTACTGCAGCTCAAACAAGTTTCAGTTGATGTTTAATATGCACAAGAAGAAGAAGAACACGAATATCATGTCTTTCCTTCAGCTCCGGTTACACGAAGGCTGACATGTGGAACAAATCCTTCAAGTCCTTTTTATTGAAAAGTGCCACCATGACTTTCTATACACATGTCACTATTATCTGATGTAAAACAGCTCGAGGTCACGTGTATGGTATGTGTGCATGTATGATAGTTGTGTGAACTGTGCAGTGATTACTGCGTCACCCTTCACCCCCTCGTGCTCACACACCAGCTTTACCTTTGTGTTGGAATTTTTGGCATTGCTGCTGCCGGCGATGCGTGATGCAGGACTGAGCACTCATTGTGCCCGCGTGTGGGCGCGGTGGTATGTGGGCTCTTGGCGTGTGGCATGGCAGGACACGCGTGTGGCCGTCGACGCCAGTCTGCCCGCCTGTCTGTCTCTTGGTGCTGCTAGTCGGACACACCTGAGCGAGGCTGGAATCACCCACATGGCTGCCTGGCCTTTATCTCTGCCTCTCTTTTTCTTTTCCTTCATCTGTAAGCTCTTATATCCAAGACCTCTCTATTTCTCTCTCTCTCTCTCTCTCTCTCACACACACACACACACACACACACACACACACACACACACCTCTTCTCTTTTTGTCTTTTAGGTTTTTCTCCTTTTTACAGCCCCATTTCTCGCTCTCACTGTTTTCTTCCTTATTTTCAGATTCTCAGTCAAGGCACTGAGTCCAACTGCAAAAGTACAGTGTTTTAAATTCACTTGACTTAAATAGTAAAATAAAAGTGGAAAAAAAAGAAAAAATAAAGTCACAGATATCGATTTTATCTTCCAAAACCAGAAACCTTTTTCACCATTTCAGCTTTAGGTGAGAGGATAAAAGGCTATTATAAAATTAGCAAAAAACCCCACAAACAAACAAACAAACAAACAAACAAACAAACAAACAAACAAACAAACAAACAAACAAACAAACAAAAACCCTTGGGTATAAAATTGATATTTAAATTAACACATAATACATAAACTTTAATAAAACTTTGGGTTGATGGTGGATTTTTAAGTTAATTTTTTTTAAATAAATTAAAAAAAAAAATCAATCCCCCCAAAAACAAACAAACCAACCAACAAACAAGCAAATAAACAAACAAACCCCTTTATACAGAATCATCTAAATATTTTCACCACCATGTACTTTTTGGTAAATAATTTGATCTTTTTATTTGACCTTAAAATTTCCTCCCTTTTCAGCTAATATGCTACCAAAGACCCATCTTTCACAAAACCAATGAGCTCAATAAATCCAAAACGTAGTTAATATTTTCCCTTACAGAAAAGCACCATGAAATAATCCTCATTCACATGTGAATTTTACACGTTTACACTTATCACCTGTGCTTTTATTTTTCCACATGGGATTCATTTGCAGTATTTTCATCTTAATTTTTAATGTCATCATAGATTATTCACATGATGAGGATTTGAAATCAGACCATGGAGTGCAAAGCACCCTTTTTTTTTGTTTTTTTGTTTTATACACTTCTGTGTAAAAGTCTTAATCGCATGTAAAAAAATAAAATAAAATGCTGTCGACCAAAAATGGCTGAAAAATAATGAAATGAAATGTTTCAACATTAAAAAAAACACTATGAACAGTAATCAGTAAGCCATAATAAAGGAAACAAAGTCAATATTTGGTGTGAGATGAAATTCTTTTTGCTTTAAAAAAAATAAAAAATAGTCGTCTCCGGGACAGTTTGATAAGGAAATGAGCTGTAGGTTTTACTGAGCATCTTACCGAACCAGCCACAGTTCTTCTGGACACTTTGACTGTCAGACTCACTTCTTCATTTTGCACCAAAATCCAGCAGCCTTCATTATGTTTTAAATCTGAAAAGTGCTCTCTTATGGAATATGCTGCTCAGATACAAACTTTTTTTTTCCCCTGTAACATTTAATTTCATGCTGGAAAAAAAACAAACGTTTGGACACTAAAATGTTATAATGTAGAAATCATAAAATAGAAATCTATAACAAAGTTCGTCTGAAGAAAACAAATTGAGGGCCGAAAACTTTTGCACAGTATTGTGTGTTTATAGATAAATATTCTTCACATAAAATCACACATGAGAAATGTGTTTGATTTTTCTTCAGTTCTCAAAGTATGTGTTTGCATGCAATTTTAATAAACTAAAGAAATCACATAATAACATAGAAAACTGAAAGACTATCTGTCCGAAATGTCACGAGTAGAACATCAGGATTTGGATTTCTGAGTGAAAAAAGAAGCAAGCAACTGAAAACTGTCCTGCACATCGTCCAAATCGTCTCAGTGTCACGATCTGTTGATTAACATTAACACACCCAGAGATAGTATTCGAGTTATGTTTAAAAAAAAAAAAGCATAATGTATTTTATATCATTATTATTCCCATTGCTATTGCACTCTTACACAAGTGCTGACCTCAGTGAGAAAAGGTCAGAAGGGCATCATGATTCAGCTGAGGACAGGGACATGTCTCTGAGGTACGGGCTGTGTTCGTGTTGCAACAAGAACACAACATTCTTACCATTTTACACGTTAAGATAAGATACTTTACATATTTCAGACTTATCTTCCTTGTTTGTTTGTTTGGTTAAGACTTTTTTTTTCCTGTATGTCCTGTACTGTCATGCTTGTGTTAAAATTATGTCTACAAAGGAAAAGAGAGAGAGAGCGAGAGAGAGAGAGAGAGAGAGAGAGAGAGAGAGAGAGAGAGAGAGAGACGTCCTGGTGCCCCATGTTTATCAGACTCATGGGGCTGAATTCCAGATGGCGTGATAAGCTGAGGGGGAAAAAACAAGCAAACAAAAAACCCCCTCAAATATAGAAAGTGTAAGAGTAAAAAAGAAAGCAGACAGACAGACGACAGGAGCGCTGTTCCACGCTGGGAAAAAAGCTGCACAGGATGCTGATTCAATTAAACGGACAGGGTTACAGCCTGCCATTTCAAACCTTTCAATTTCAGAACGCAGGTTCAAGCTGAAAGCTCTTTTGAGCAAGGACTAAACACCATGTGTATGAACAAAACTCATCCGCTGCATTGCTGTGCTTTTTTTCACTCTCATCCTGCGATTTACACCACTTTTGACTTTCCAAAGTCAAATGGAGTTTGTTTGCGAAGACTCCTGCACTGCAGATACAAGGTTAAGACAGTAATGGAAGTCTATCGAACCGCAGATTTAGCCGACTATACAGGACACTTGTATTTCAATGGAATAAAAACATATGTTCTAGTCCCTTCTAGCGTGTTTCATTCATTTGGTTTGATAGCATGCAATATTGCTAGCATATCGCTTATCCGGGGCGGCACGGTGGTGTAGTGGTTAGCGCTGTCGCCTCACAGCAAGAAGGTCCGGGTTCGAGCCCCGTGGCCGGCGAGAGCCTTTCTGTGTGGAGTTTGCATGTTCTCCCCGTGTCCGCGTGGGTTTCCTCCGGGTGCTCCGGTTTCCCCCACAGTCCAAAGACATGCAGGTTAGGTTAACTGGTGACTCTAAATTGAGCGTAGGTGTGAATGTGAGTGTGAATGGTTGTCTGTGTCTATGTGTCAGCCCTGTGATGACCTGGCGACTTGTCCAGGGTGTACCCCGCCTTTCGCCCGTAGTCAGCTGGGATAGGCTCCAGCTTGCCTGCGACCCTGTAGAAGGATAAAGCGGCTAGAGATAATGAGATGAATGAGCTGTGATTGCTTATCCGATGTGTGTCACTCTACCCAATGGAGAATGAGCATTGAATATGGTTTACGAGATTGCATGGTTGTCAAGACAACATGACGTCACACATTGGAGATGTAAAACTTCCACTCTAGTGAACAAGAGACTGTGACAATTTGTAAACAAACATGGCCGCCAGATTTGCTTCGTTAAATATGGAAGATTTTGAGAGAATTTTCAAAGAGAACACCTGAAAGGAATGTATAATAATAATAATGGCTTTTTTTCATGGTATATCAGATATATTCCATTCAGCTACTCGTCTTTGACTCGTTCACTCAATATCATGCGAGCTGAATGGAATATATCTGATATACCATGAAAAAAAGCCAGCAAATATTATTTAAATAATCACAGAAACTGAAAAGTGCAAAGTGAATAAACCATAACTTCCAGCTTTCTTGTAAACTCCACCTGCCTTCGGATTTTAGGAGGTGGGGCTTTTTTGGCGATACTAATATTTGTGAATTATTTTCGATTTAGCTAAAAGAAGGAAGACAAAATAATTTATAGTAAAAGAACGTATTTCCTTTCAATTCTCATTTTATCCAAATTCATTAAAAAAAACCCAGAAAAGTAGAAAAATAAATACATCCTAACTTCCAGCTTTTTTTTTTGGCAGACTCCACCTTCAGATGTTGGGAGACGGAGGAGTGACACCAAATTGTACTGAAGGAATAATTTATTCTATCTGGTTGTCCAAAATGGCTGCCAACTTAACATCTCATCTCATCTCATTATCTCTAGCTGCTTTATCCTGTTCTACAGGGTCACAGGCAAGCTGGAGCCTATCCCAGCTGACTACGGGCGAAAGGCGGGGTACACCCTGGACAAGTCGCCAGGTCATCACAGGGCTGACACATAGACACAGACAACCATTCACACTCACATTCACACCTACGGTCAATTTAGAGTCACCAGTTAACCTAACCTGCATGTCTTTGGACTGTGGGGGAAACCGGAGCACCCGGAGGAAACCCACGCGGACACGGGGAGAACATGCAAACTCCACACAGAAAGGCCCTCGCCGGCCACGGGGCTCGAACCCGGACCTTCTTGCTGTGAGGCGACAGCGCTAACCGCTACACCACCGTGCCGGCCCGCCAACTTAACATTAGATTCTGAAATGTTTGTTGATTATGAGAAGTCTCAGTGTGTACTCACTAAAGCACACTTATTCACACTGAAGAACAAACAAAGATGGGAATCTGGTAGCTGTAGATACTGAAGTGAATATTCACGACAATGATGAGGATGAACAATCTATAGTTGGTTTTATGTTCAATATTCTACAATCACTTGACACTTTATCTCAAGCAACACATCCAAAAATGATCACACTTCCATTCAGTCATGTCCAGAGAAGACGGAGAGCCAAATACATCCAGGCATATTTTAAATATATACATTTTGATTTTGTTGAATTGTTCGGATTGATAGAAATGTGTTTCAGCAATCCTGAATGTTAACGGACTGTGAGCTGGCCAATGGTTAGCGTGTCCACCTCTCGCGATCAGGAGATTGTGAGTTCTACTCGTGATCGAGTCATACCAAAGACCATCATGAAAATGGTACCTACTGCTGTCTGGTAAGGCACGCAGTGGGGAGTCAAACTCTCGCGGTTACCAGAGGACTAGCCCCCCCCACTCTACAGGCGAGAGCCCAAGGGTTATAGAAGCAGAGATCGGCGCCACCCAATGTGCCTTAAGGGCCTCGTTAGTACTGGGACGGGAGGCTGCCTGGGAAGATCAGGTCCTGGTGTGGGAAGGGCTTTGACTTTTTTTGAATATTAAAGGAGTGTTTCAAAAAAGTGCATGAAGGGAACAACTTTGCAAAGTTGATTTCTTGTAGCTTTGACTAAGAGAAGGGAAAAAAAATCACAAAATCATTTCTCACAAACAAAATACACTTTTTTTTCGACAATCTTTAATCATCAGCTTCGGCCAAATGGTAAATTATAAACTGTGTAAATGAGATTTTCCCACCAAGCCTTTCTTCGACTGCCTTTCAGATTTTTCAAGTTCAGGTCATAAAAAGAATTTTCCCCGACACGCCATTATTTTTAATTAGTGGACCGAAAGCTACTGAATTCGAATCACAGACTTCCAGTTTTATTTGTTTTTTTCTAATAGAACAGTTAATCAATTAACCACATGGCCCTAAATTCTCCAGTATTTTTTCCTGCTTCACCATGAACCAATTCAATATACTACGGTACATCATGCATCACATGGTGGGCTTTCCCAGTTCGCACAAGGCATTGTGGGATACAAATGTGAAACAGGAGAGAAAAATGGAGGACGTGGGTGTGCAAATGAAACGTGAAAGACCGACTACAGTAACGGAAAGCGAGAAGAAAAGACATTATGTTATATACGAAGGAAAGGAAATGCAGGACCGAACTAATAAATATTGGCGGTTAGCGAGCACCTCGGTGTGATCAGCTGTTCGTTTAGCGACAGAATGATGGTAAACCTGCGCATCCACACACACACGGACTTCCTCTGTCTGCTCGACTGCACGATTTCATACGCATTATTTTCTTGGGAATCTCCTCAAATTAAATACCTTCCCAGTCACAGAATGGCCTGTTTTTTGTGAGATATTACAGAAATAAATGTATATCATAAAGAGCAAATTTCAGAAGGAGCTAAATTTCACTGATTTGATGAAATTGAAAGGCTGAATAGCTTTAAGTGCAAAATGTCATGTTCTAGACGCAGAAACTTTCCTCCAGACTTAACATTTTAATATATCCCGCTAAAGGTAACACGGACCCATAAGCTCATGTTTGTCTAAAGGAAACATGGCCTTCTGATGAAGCTAAACACAGTGTAATCCTTTCTCTGAAGGAGAGCTAAGAGAGATGGGCCGCCAATTCTACCCTCCATCTGTTTCGCCTTTGGGCGAATTATGACGACCTGGCAGTGACCCCTATATACTGGACTCCATCGCCCACTCCTCTCCTCTCCTCTCCTGGGTCACCTGATCAGCTCGCTGTCTGACTGATTGCACTGAAAAAGTGTTCGGCGTTTTCCTGTTTGCTCAATTCGCCGAGCCTGTGGCAAACACCAGGAAGGCCAATCGTGCTGTTGAAGGGGAGTGTGAAAATCATAAAACGGCGCCGATCTTTGACCCTGCAGGTCCCCAATCGTGTCAGAAATGCCCCCCGGTCTGCTCGCTGCAGATCTTTTATTGAGAGTCGTGAGGTGACTGTAATTATGGAAGTGTTGAACTTCCTTTTTACTTGATTGACCTGTGTGTTGCTGAATTATAACATGAGCAGTGGTTGTCACTTCCTGTTTCAGGTGGTCTGAGTAAAGAGAAAACGGGCTGTGTGTGTGTGTGTGTGTGTGCATGCTTTGATGTCTCTCTCTCTCTCTCTCTCTCTCTCTCTCTTTCTCAGAGCTCAAAGCACACACAATCTGATGAGAGCAAACTGTTTGTTTTTAGATGTTTCGGTGGACGGTGTTACCACACACACACACGCACACACACATAGTGCCCAAAACATACTGGACAGAACCCCGTTGACCCTTCTCTCACCCAGGATTTCTGGGAAATGGCAGACAGGCTGGCCGTGTAACGAAATGACAACCAGACCAAGCACAAGACCCTCCATCCAATCTGTGCCACCCATGGAGCCAAGCCCCACGTGCCCAGAGAGAGAGAGAAAATACTGCCTTGGGGCAACACACACACACACACACACACACACACACACACACACACACACACACACACACACACACACACCAGCACCTCCATGTTCTCCCATTATTGCTCTAAAATGAAAAGTGACACTCATGTGATTACCAAAAGTGAATTTCGTCCCAAGCGCCGTCAAAAAATGGGTTGTTTTGTTTCCCCAGAACCGGCAGAAAGGAATTCTGGGATTGCTGCTTGCTCTCCCAAGTAGGAAGAGATGCAAAGGTCAAGCTCTATCTGTTTGCTCTCATAGTCTGCTGACTCTACAGCTGAATAGAGATCCCATGACCGGAGTCAGGTAAAGGGAGGAAGAGAACACACATACATGCATACACAAAACACAAACACAAACACACACACACACACACACACATATATACACACCAGCCTTTCAGTGACCCCTGCGTCATCTCCCACAAGCCCTTGGGTGCAGCAGCCTGGCACCAGACAGTTATTTAAGCCCTCAGGCCCCGGAGCAAACGCAGGTCACTCCGTGTGTGTGTGTGTGTGTGTGTGTGTGTGTGTGGGTGGGTGGGTGGAGAAACAGAGCAAGACGTTGAATCAATGTAATTGTTACATACGTGTAATTTAGTTTTCAATAGCTCCCACATTCAGTATGGTTTGTTTATTTAGTGAGGCAATGCATCTAATTAAAAAGAAGGTCAAAAAGCAAAAGGTGAAAACACACACACACACACACACACACACACACACACACACACACACACACACACGGTAGTAGACTGAGCCAGGAGAGGTCATTTTGCCAGAGAGTAAAGTGATGTGTGTTCATTCGTAGCCACTCCTGAATTGCACAACAGCTTCCAGACTTTTTATTCACTTAATGACTATTAATGCAATTTTCATCCAAAAACCAAATTAAAGTGGAATTTAAAGGGCAGTTGTGTGTTTTGGTGGGAAAAAAAAGCATTGCATTCCTGATTGTACATCAAGCCTGAGGGAGAAAAAAAGATCCACTTCAATAAATGTGGGCGTCTGTACTTTTTAGGGTCATGGACTGACGGTTTTTGTGTTCGGTTGTCTTGGCAACACAATAGATCAATAAATATACACCAATCAATACACCAGTTAAGGTCAAAGGTCGGCAGGGATTCTCAAATCCAGCCTTGGATGTTCGTCTCATCCCAAAACGCCTGGTCTGATCCAGGTCATGAACAGCTCCTCAGATCATTATCCAGATGTTCAGGAGTGTTTTGAGCAGATTAACCTTAAAACAAAACAATGCCACTTGTCATGGAAGTCACTGATTCATTTCAGTGTAGAATATTCCAGACTAAATTTGGACAAAGGGTGTTTTGGCAAGCATTCCGATTCCATTTGAATATCGAATTGATATTTCATTTTAGTATTACTGTCTGATGGTGTATCAGGACGTTCTACACGTTCTGCTGCAAGGAATTAATACATTCATAACTGAAGCTGGGATCCTTTATTGTAAAGTTTTCATTCATGAATTGAAACCTTTATTATAGTCAGGTTTGAACCCGATACCCAAATATAGCTATTTATTCTATCCACATTCACTGGATATAAATAATCAAGAGCTCTGATTGGTTACTCTGCTACTAGGATATCAGCTCATATACCGTGAGTAGAGAAAAACAAAATGGCGGAGCGTGTTGCTGAACCAACCGAGGATGAAATAAAAACTCTACTCAAAAACAAAAAACCCCAAAATACAAAAAAAGCAACAAAATATGGAATAAAAGTATGTGATAGTAAGAACATATCTTTTTTTATTTTTGTTTTTCAAGAATTATTATTGCATTTTTCACAAATTGCTCGTCATTTCGCCGGTTTGTTTACATTCTTTGTTGGACGTTTTCTGTAAAGCTTATTGAATTAAAATAAATAAATAAATAAAAATGCTCTGTTTCTCAAAATCCAGTCGGTCAATGTGGACAGAATAAAACCGTTATTCCACTCAATCTCGTCGTGCATGGCATATAGCTGACGAGGCGCGTCATCAGCTTGTGGATGACTCAATTTCATGGAATAACTGTGTGTGTGTGTATTATATATATATATATATATATATATATATATATATATATATATATATATATATATATATATATATATACACACACACACACACAGTGGAGCAAAAAAGTATTTAGTCAGTCACCAATTGTGCAAGTTCTTCCACTTAAAAAGATGAGAGAGGCCTGTAATTTTCATCATAGGTACACTTCAACTATGAGAGACAGAATGAGAAAAAAAAAATCCAGAAAATCACATTGTCTGATTTTTAAAGAATTTATTTGCAAATTATGGTGGAAAATAAGTATTTGGTCAATAACAAAAGTTCATCTCAATACTTTGTTATATACCCTTTGTTGGCAATGACAGAGGTCAAACGTTTTCTGTAAGTCTTCACAAGGTTTTCACACACTGTTGCTGGTATTTTTGCCCATTCCTCCATGCAGATCTCCTCTAGAGCAGTGATGTTTTGGGGCTGTCGCTGGGCAACATGGACTTTCAACTCCCTCCAAAGATTTTCTATGGGGTTGAGATCTGGAGACTGGCTAGGCCACTCCAGGACCTTGAAATGCTTCTTACGAAGCCACTCCTTCGTTGCCCGGGCGGTGTGTTTGGGATCATTGTCATGCTGAAAGACCCAGCCACGTTTCATCTTCAATGCCCTTGCTGATGGAAGGAGGTTTTCACTCAAAATCTCACGATACATGGCTCCATTCATTCTTTCCTTTACACCGATCAGTTGTCCTGGTCCCTTTGCAGAAAAACAGCCCCAAAGCATGATGTTTCTACCCCCATGCTTCACAGTAGGTATGGTGTTCTTTGAATGCAACTCAGCATTCTTTCTCCTCCAAACATGACAAGTTGAGTTTTTACCAAAAAGCTCTATTTTGGTTTCATCTGACCATATGACATTCTCCCAATCCTCTTCTGGATCATCCAAATGCTCTCTAGCAAACTTTAGACGGGCCTGGACATGTACTGGCTTAAGCAGGGGGACACGTCTGGCACTGCAGGATTTGAGTCCCTGGCGGCGTAGTGTGTTACTGATGGTAGCCTTTGTTACTTTGGTCCCAGCTCTCTGCAGGTCATTCACTAGGTCCCCCCATGTGGTTCTGGGATTTTTGCTCACCGTTCTTGTGATCATTTGGACACCACGGGGTGAGAACTTGCGTGGAGCCCCAAATCGAGGGAGATTATCAGTGGTCTTGTATGTCTTCCATTTTCTAATAATTGCTCCCACAGTTGATTTCTTCACACCAAGCTGCTTACCTATTGCAGATTCAGTCTTCCCAGCCTGGTGCAGGTCTACAATTTTGTTTCTGGTGTCCTTTGACAGCTCTTTGGTCTTGGCCATAGTGGAGTTTGGAGTGTGACTGTTTGAGGTTGTGGACAGGTGTCTTTTATACTGATAACGAGTTCAAACAGGTGCCATTAATACAGGTAATGAGTGGAGGACAGAGGAGCCTCTTAAAGAAGAAGTTACAGGTCTGTGAGAGCCAGAAATCTTGCTTGTTTGTAGGTGACCAAATACTTATTTTACTGAGGAATTTACCAATTAATTCATTAAAAATCCTACAATGTGATTTCCTGGATTCTTTCCCCCCATTCTGTCTCTCATAGTTGAGGTATACCTATGATGAAAATTACAGGCCTCTCTCATCTTTTTAAGTGGGAGAACTTGCACAATTGGTGGCTGACTAAATACTTTTTTTGCCCCACTGTGTGTGTGTGTGTGTGTGTGTATATATATATATATATATATATATATATATATATATATATATATATATATATATATATATATATATATATATATGAGTGATTCCACGCTTATGGGTACTGAAATGGGGACATGAACTTATTTTTAAAAATTCACCTAAAACCATTTCTTTTTTTACCATCAGGTCACAAAACATGTAATCTTTAATGAATGATATGTTAAAAGATAACTTTAATTTTCTGAGATGTAATAAAAACATATTTATATGCCAAAGTCAGAACATAACAGAAGTGTTGTGGACATATATATTCTCAATTTTAACAATGTAGAATTACTTTTTGAAACATAGGAAGGTGATGTTTTAGCAAATATAATTAATAAACATGTGTAGTAGAATAAACATACACATTCTTTCAATAAGATTAACATGGTATATAGCTAGATTGTAATTAATTTGTAACAGACGCGAGATGGACAATCGTAACAGAAGTAATGTAACAGACATCATTTTGGAACTCATAGGCTTGACTTTGGCATATAAATATGTTTTTATTACATCTCAGAAAATTAAAGTTATCTTTTAACATATCATTCATTAAAGATTACATGTTTTGTGACCTGATGGTAAAAAAAGAAATGGTTTTAGGTGAATAAGTTCATGTCCCCATTTCAGTACCCATAAGCGTGGAACCACTCATATATATATATATATATATATATATATATATATATATATATATATATATATATATATCACACACACACACACACACACACACACATACACACGCACACACACACACATATATATATATATATATATATATATATATATATATATATATATACATTGCATACAATGTCTTTAAAAATATGCAACAATAATTCATTAATTGATAATCTTTAATTAGTTAACTATATATTACTTGCTTATAACTATTTTATTACCAGAAGGCGGTGACTAAATTGCACGCTCATGCAGCAGTCGCTCAGGTAGCATGAACAATTCACTTTTATGCAATTGTCTAAAAGCAATCACCAAGGCTCCAAGCTTGATTTTCTCAACAATGAACTGCGTATTATGAACCCTTCTGGACAAGAACAGCACGAAGCAACAGCCAGTGGGAGGCTGAGAGAAAGTCAAATTCATCTGCTGTCATGCACAGCAAATCCCTGAATCCGGTTCATCATCGTTCAATTTGTGTGGGAGATCAAGAGCAAAATGTAAGCACAATAAAACACATTTGTAAGAAATTACTTTGCGGACCAATATGGTTGTTAGGAACATCGAAAATAAAAATGAAAAATAAAAATTACATTACAGGCATTTAGTAGGCACTCTTATCCAGAGCAATGTACAACATACCCAGAGCAACCTGGGGAGGAGTTGGGGGTTAGGTACCTTGCTCAAGGGCACTTCAGCCATTCCTGGTGGTCCAGGGAATCAAACCAGCAACCTTTTGGTCCCAAAGCTGCTTCTCTAACTATTAAGCCATGATTCTTGACAACACACAATATCAAAAACTTTTCTGCACTATGCCTCCGATTCTCTTTACAGAACAGACATTCGTACCTTCCCACGTCTCTGTTTTTTTTGAACAGTCAGCCTCAGGCGACCAAAGTGGACAGGAAATAATCAGAGCTAGATTTATGGTATTTTCCACAGATGGATGTTCATTTCAAGTCAGCGTTGTAGTCGAGTTACTAAACCTCGAGGCTGAGTCCAGTCGAGTGTTCAAGTCCAAGTCGAGTCCACTATTGATCCGAGTTGAGTCCGAGAACAAGACTCCAAGCGCACCATTTGACGGTGGTTGTTTTAGCTCCATTAACTTGAGTTTGTTCTTGAACATGACATATGAACAGGCAAATGTGCTTCTCTTTATCAGGGAGTGTGAAATATTCTGTCAGAGATGGTTGGGAGATGGATGTAAGTGCAGAAGGTGTGTTTATTAATACAAGTGAAGATGGTAAACAATCCAGAATGACAGACAAAATCGTAAAATGGTGAAACAGGCAATAGGTCGAGTGAGGCACAAACAGGCTATCATAGACTCGGCAGGATCAAAGACAAGAAACAGGAAATCAGGGATCAGGAAACCAAACAAGGAAAAAAGGCTCGGTAATGTGTCAGCAACACAACTCAATACTTCGCAAAGTAAGTGTGTTTTCACAGTTTTTATATTGGCGTGCTGATTGCTCCTTAATCCTGTGCAGGTGAGAGTCGTTTACGGCATGAGAGTCCGCTTGGCGTGTGCGCTGTCCGGAGCACGCCCGAGAGTCTCTCTGATGCACGTGCCAAGGCGCCCAGGTGTGACACGCTTCCACAAAATTTGTATAAAAATTAATGTAGAGATAAATATAAATATATTCTGCCAAATTATTATGATGCTACAAAAAATAAAGAAAAAAATCCAAGTCCTTGTCTTCAATTTACGAGTTTGAATGCAGTTAATGCATGAGTCCGAGTCATCAGTGCTCAAGTCCAAGTCAAGTCACGAGTCAGACTCGAGTACTATAAGCCTGTTTGAAGCCCTGGGACCACAGAGTTGACACGAGTCAGCCCTTTCCAGCCAAGTGAACATTTCAAAATCAGAGGCGAGTGCAAAAAGAGCTCTCCGATTGCCTGTTAACATTCAACACTCATAATAAAACGTGAGTTTTCATACGGATTCAGACCGTTGTACCAGTTGTAAGGTGACTCATTTGGCTCGGTCCCAAACTGTGTAGTACCAGAGCAAGTGATATGTCGAGACAATACACCACTATAGATATAGATACCGATAATGCTACGTGGGAGCATACTTTTTTTTTCATGCTGTTCAGATTTTTGCACAAACATTTGGATGGAATAATAATGACAGCACTAACAGGTTTACAGCTGAAACTCACTGCCAATATGCCAGAATGAAAGGAATGAGTGATGCAGTAAGTTTAAGCACTGCTGCATGATCGTAGTTTGCGTGTGTGTGTTCTACTCTCAGCAAAAGCACACTTTATTCACTGATTTCTGTGGAACCTTTTATGTTTTTTTTCCCTCTCAAGGTGTTTTTTGAGAATATGTTAATTAAACTGCATATTTACAGAGAAACTAAGTCACGCTAAGCCATCTTTTCTTTCTCTGTTTACTACCTCAGATCCTCTCACCACTGCCTCTTTCCTCTACACATTAGACAATTTTCTCTTCCTGCAAATTAATTAGTTCTGCCTTGTTTCTTTTATTTCCGTTCATGAAGAAAGGACTGGGAGGACAAGAGACGAGTTTGTATTTGGATTAAAATTTTCTTTCTTTGTAAAGCCTGTGACCCGAACTTCTGATGCTTCTTTCTTCCTTCCTTTAAGACGTATTTTAGTTCCTCTTTTGGACTCTGGTGTGTCCCGAACAGGAAGAAGGAAGATGAAGGCTGTGTTTAAATCTCCCTTTTGAGGCTTTGTGTACTAATAGGGACGTGTTTTAAATTGTTTTGTACTGTCTGTTTTTCTTCACGCAGCTTTGATTGACTAGGGAGGAGTTCTAATCCCCTCCAAATATATTCATTTCAAGTATAATATTTATACATACATGTATACTGTGAAATAGGTGTTTATATTATACAGTGGTGCCTGAAAGTTTGTGAACCCTTTAGAATTTCCTATATTTCTGCATAAATATGACCTAAAACATCATCAGATTTTCACACAAGTCCTAAAAGTAGATAAAGAGAACCCAGTTAAACAAATGAGACAAAAATATTATACTCGGTCATTTATTTATTGAGGAAAATGATCCAATATTGCATATCTGTGAGTGGCAAAAGTATGTGAACCTTTGCTTTCAGTATCTGGTGTGACCCCCTTGTGCAGCAATAACTGCAACTAAACGTTTGCGGTAACTGTTGATCAGTCCTGCACACCGGCTTGGAGGAATTTTAGCCCGTTCCTCTGTACAGAACAGCTTCAACTCTGGGATGTTGGTGGGTTTCCTCACATGAACTGCTCACTTCAGGTCCTTCCACAACATTTCGATTGGATTAAGGTCAGGACTTTGACTTGGCCATTCCAAAACATTAACTTTATTCTTCTTTAACCATTCTTTGGTAGAACGACTTGTATGCTTAGGGTTGCTGTCTTGCTGCATGACTCACCTTCTCTTAAGATTTAGTTCATGGACAGATGTCCTGATATTTTCCTTTAGAATTTGCTGGTATAATTCAGAATTCCTTGTTCCAACAATGATGGCAAACCATCCTGGCCCAGATGCAGCAAAACAGGCCCAAACCATGATACTACCACCACCATGTTTCACAGAAGGGATAAGGTTCTTATGTTGGAATGCAGTGCTTTCCTTTCTCCAAACATAATGCTTCTCATTTAAACCAAAAAGTTCTATTTTGGTCTCTCTGTCCACAAAACATTTTCCAATAGCCTTCTGGCTTGTCCACATGATCTTTAGCAAACTGCAAATGAGCAGCAATGTTCTTTTTTGGAGAGCAGTGGCTTTCTCCTTGCAACCCTGCAATGCACACCATTGTTGTTCAGTGTTCTCCTGATGGTGGACTCATGAACATTGGCTAATGTTAATGTGAGAGAGGCCTTCAGTTGCTTAGAAGTTACCTTGGGGTCCTTTGTGACCTCGCTGACTATTACACACTTTGCTCTTGGAGTGATCTTTGTTGGTCGACCACTCCTGGGGAGGGTAACAATGGTCTTGAATTTCCTCCATTTGTACACAGTCTGTCTGACTGTGGATTGGTGGAGTCCAAACTCTTTAGAGATGGTTTTGTAATCTTTTCCAGCCTGATGAGCATCAACAACGCTTTTTCTGAGGTCCTCAGAAATCTCCTTTGTTCATGTCATGATACACTTCCACAAACATGTGTTGTGAAGATCAGACTTTGATAGATCCCTGTTCTTTAAATAAAACAGGGTGCCCACTCACACCTGATTGTCATCCCATTGAATGAAAACACCTGACTCTAATTTCACCTTCAAATTAACTGCTAATCCTAGAGGTTCACATACTTTTGCCACTCACAGATATGTAATATTGGATCATTTTCCTCAATAAATAAGTGACCAAGTATAATATTTTTGTCTCATTTGTTTAACTGGGTTCTCTTTATCTACTTTTAGGACTTGTGTGAAAATATGATGATGTTTTAGGTTATATTTATGCAGAAATATAGGAAATTCTGAAGGGTTCACAAACTTTCAAGCACCACTGTATATGTATACCTTATAACTTTGTTTAGAATATTTCATAAATCGAAAAATATTACCCATGAGATCGTTGTCAGCAGCAGCGGTGGCTGTCCATTGCTAGCGATGATGACTGTTTCAATAAGATGCACAGAAACGCAGATTGGCCCCGAGGCCCGCACCAGAGCGACAAAGTCGCCCACAGTGGTGGCACGAACGGCCCGGCTGAGCTGCCACAAAATGTTTTTGAGCTCTCGCATACTATTCTCCTCTCCTAATGAAGCGCCTTGCACAGTAAGGTAAGACAAATGATGTCGTGACCCCATCGTGTTGTCTCTCTGGACCTCCAGACCTGATATCGAGTGGTGCACCAAACTGCCAGAGACCTGAAGGGTATGGAAGTTGCCCTACAGTGACAACTGACTTGCCGAGTGATGCCATCCGTTGGCTATTTGAGCGGCTCTTCCACATACCATCTGGTGGTGCGCCACTCTAAGTAAAAAGTACAATATGTCCTATTTTAGGGGCAGCACGGTGGTGTAGTGGTTAGCGCTGTCGCCTCACAGCAAGAAGGTCCGGGTTCGAGCCCCGTGGCCGGCGAGGGCCTTTCTGTGCGGAGTTTGCATGTTGTCTGCGTGGGTTTCCTCCAGGTGCTCCGGTTTCCCTCACAGTCCAAAGGTTAGGTTAACTGGTGACTCTAAATTGACCGTGAGTGTGAATGGTTGTCTGTGTCTACAGTATGTGTCAGCCCTGTGATGACCTGGCGACTTGTCCAGGGTGTACCCCGCCTTTCGCCCGTAGTCAGCTGGGATAGGCTCCAGCTTGCCTGCGACCCTGTAGAACAGGATAAAGCAGATAATGAGATGAGATGTCCTATTTTAATTAATAAAAACATTGCCAGATTTGCAATGGTATAGACCCCTTCGCAGTAAACGTCATTCATACACAAGAGGAAATTGCGCGCGCAGCCTGGACTCAAAAAAGACTCAGAAATGCCTAGTTGTGTTGTCGGGTGTCAGAATCGTAGCAGTGATGGGGTTAAAATGTTCAGAATTCCAGCAGGATCTCACCCATTCCAAAAAAATCGCCGATGTCTATGGCTACAAGCCATCAAACGTGTAGACTGGGATGAAAGCACCATCAAAAATGTGCAGGTTTGCAGTGCCCACTTCATCACAGGTAAGATCAGGCTATTTATTAAATCTTTCTTTTTTATTCTTTCTAGTCTTCGTTTATTGATGTAGCAAAATACTTTGGTAACATTTGTCTGATTAGCTGGGTCATAGTTACACAATGTAATGAATATTGTTAGCATGTTAACTTGGCTTTGCATGCAATTTTGTTTGTAGGAGAGGTCTCGCTTGACTCAAGCAGTCCAGATTTTGTGCCATCATTATTTGTGTATGCCGAAAATCACAATTTTAAAGCAAGGATGGAAAGGTAAAATTGTGTGCCCTCACTCTAAATGCCAACTTACGTTGACTGCTCTAACCTAGCTCCCGCCCCGTTCAGTTTCATTTCTGCTCTCTGCCTCTCGCTTTTTACGCAGCTCTGATTTCTCTTAGCTGCACTCTTTACACTATCATTCCTTTCATGCCATCACCTCCTGCAAACTGCTGTTTAGTGTTGGGATTTGCTGTTGTAGCTAAAGCCACATTGCCATCACATCACTGGCATAATTTGATTAAAACAAAATGAATATGAATGTCCCATTGTTAATCAAGTTGTACATGCCCGCACATAACATAATCATATGTGTCTAAAGACTTGTAGGCACGAAGTTTTTCGTGGGTGTACACTGAAGTCTTGTCAATAAGGTACGAGTATATATCTGGCCATTGTATCCCAGGGAGCTTACTAACATCGTCCGTCCACTCTTTAATTAAATACGGATCCGGTAGGCGATGTCCACTTGTTAGAGTTAACTTATTTATGTAGCATTCTCGATCTTGTAACGACAATTGTTTTGCATAATCTGACAGCTCATAATGCCGGTCTATGGGCAGCGCCATTGTTTCTGGGTCCAGGCTGCGCGCGCATCCTGGCAACGGTCGGTTTGTTTACAAACATGCGAAGGGGTCTATAAGAAGAATAAAATACTGTGGACATGCTGTTATTGTTAAAGTCTCCATCATTGATTATTTCTCTATTCTACACTCATTGGCCACTTTAATAGGAACTTGCTCTTGATTCTAAGATCCCTGTTCTTGGCTGTAGGACTGGAACCCAATGTGTTCTTCTGCTGTTGTTTTTCTGCTGAGATGCTTTTCTGCTCACCATGGTTGTAAAGAGTTGCTATGACTTACTATATCCTTCCTGGCAAAAACAAACAAACAAACAAACAAACAAACAAACAAACAACCTCAAACCAATCTGGTATTTTCCTTTGACCTCTCTTATCAACAAGACGTTTATTTCCACGCACAGAACTGTCACTCACTCAAAAATATCTCATTTAATATCTAATTATCCCCCCATCAAGCCCCCTCTCCATGCCCCACCCCTTAATGCTTTTGTCCTATCAGCTGTGAAGCACATTTTACTGATGAACTACTGACACGAGGCCTGTGTTTTATACCACTTGTTAAACACATGCACCAAAAAGCAAGCCCTGTTAATTAAACAGCAAGCCTGAGAGGTTTGTTCTGATATTCTAAATAATTTAAAAAAAAGCACACTCTTCCTTTGCTTAAGTTATTACCCGGTGCACATTTGTGTTTCTGAGTAGAAACCTCGCAAGAACAAGCAAAATAGCCAACACTCCTGTCCGACATCATGACAAAAAGAAATTGCTGTTGTGAGAAAATTTATCAGCACTTTGTCCCGTCAGTAAGCCACCTACACTCACCGGCCACTTTAATAGGAACTTGTTCTTGATTCTAAGATCCCTGTTCTTGGCTGCAGGACTGGGACCCAATGTGTTCTTTTGTTTTCTGTTGCATGCTGAGATGCCTTTCTGCTCACCACCGTTGTAGAGTTGCTATGAGTTACTATATTCTTCCTAGCAAAAAAACTCGAACCGCGAACCTGTCCATTTTCCTCTGACCTTTCTTATCAACAAGGCATTTGTTTCCACCCACAGAACTGTCACTCACTCACTCACTCACTCACTCACTCAAAAATGTTTTTTGTTTTTCGCACCATTCTGTCTGTGTAAATTCTCGAGACTGTTGTGTGTGAAAACCCCAGGAGAAACCTCAGCAGTTTCTGAAATACTCAAACCAGTCCATCTGGCTCAAACCGACACCCATGCCACAGTGAAAGAAAGAAAGAAAGAAAGAAAGAAAGAAAGAAAGAAAGAAAGAAAGAAAGAAAGAAAGAAAGTCATGCTTTGAGATCACAATTTTTCCCGTTTTGATGTTTGAAGTGAACATTATTTAAGTGACGCTCTTGATTTGGATCTGCATGATTGCGCTGCTGTCAAGGGATCGGCTGATTAGAGAACTGCACAAAATAGCAGGTGGATTTTTAGTTGTTCCTAATAAAGTGGCCAGTGAGTGTATAGTCTGTTATGAAGAACGACTCTATTTTCTGATTCTCCACAACATCATCAGGTATGTTTCTAATTTTCAACTCCATGTGCATATATTCAAACCAGTCCATCTGGCTCAAACCAACACCCAAGCCACAGTGAAAGTTACAGTTTGAGATCACAATGTTTCCCATTTTGGTGTTTGAACATTGTTAACACTGATTAACTGAAGCTCTTGATTTGTATCTGCATGATTTCTTGCATTGATGGTGAATGTTTGGGTGTTCCTAAAGTGGCCAGTGAGTGTACAGACTAGGATGAAGAGCAACTCGATTTTCTGATTCTACACATCGTCATCAGATACTTTTCTAATTTTCAACTCCATGTCCATCTATTCACTGTTGATTTATTATCAAAACAGTACACATGGACTGAATTTGAAATCGCTGGCCCTGGATAGCTGTTTTGCAGGTGCCAGTGATACAGGTCTTCCTCAATAATGGACCGACTGCAATGTTTTTTTGTCCCTAGTAAATATTTGGACCCAAAGAAATGGGAAAACAGGACTCAGAAAAATGAAAAAACAAGCAAAAAAAAATCCCTGATTTTTCCTTTAAAGGTTTGAATCGGGGGCGGCACAGTGGTGTAGTAGTTAGCACCGTCACCTCACAGCAAGAAGGTCCCGGGTTCGAGCCCAGTGGCCGGCAAGGGCCTTTCTGTGTGGAGTTTGCATGTTCTCCCCGTGTCCGCGTGGGTTTCCTCCGGGTGCTCCGGTTTCCCCCACAGTCCAAAGACATGCAGGTTAGGTTAACTGGTGACTCTAAATTGAGCGTAGGTGTGAATGTGAGTGTGAATGGTTGTCTGTGTCTATGTGTCAGCCCTGTGATGACCTGGCGACTTGTCCAGGGTGTACCCCGCCTTTCGCCCGTAGTCAGCTGGGATAGGCTCCAGCTTGCCTGCGACCCTGTAGAAGGATAAAGCGGCTAGAGATAATGAGATGAGATGAGATGCTTTTCTGCTCACCACGGTTGTAAAGAGTTGCTATGACGCGGCCGGCGAGGGCCTTTCTGTGCGGAGTTTGCATGTTCTCCCCGTGTCCGCGTGGGTTTCCTCCGGGTGCTCCGGTTTCCCCCACAGTCCAAAGACATGCAGGTTAGGTTAACTGGTGACTCTAAATTGACCGTAGGTGTGAATGTGAGTGTGAATGGTTGTCTGTGTCTATGTGTCAGCCCTGTGATGACCTGGCGACTTGTCCAGGGTGTACCCCGCCTCTCGCCCGTAGTCAGCTGGGATAGGCTCCAGCTTGCCTGCGACCCTGTAGAAGGATAAAGCGGCTAGAGATAATGAGATGAGATGAAAAAAAATTACAGATTTGCAATGGTATAAGAAGAATAAAATACTGTGGACATGCTGTTATTTTTAAAATCTCCATCATTGATTATTTCTCTATTCTACACTCATTGGCCACTTTAATAGGAACTTGCTCTTGATTCTAAGATCCCTGTTCTTGGCTGTAGGACTGGAACCCAATGTGTTCTTCTGCTGTTGTTTTTCTGCTGAGATGCTTTTCTGCTCACCACGGTTGTAAAGAGTTGCTATGACGCGGCCGGTGAGGGCCTTTCTGTGTGGAGTTTGCATGTTCTCCCCGTGTCCGCGTGGGTTTCCTCCGGGTGCTCTGGTTTCCCCCACAGTCCAAAGACATGCAGGTTAGGTTAACTGGTGACTCTAAATTGAGCGTAGGTGTGAATGTGAGTGTGAATGGTTGTCTGTGTCTATGTGTCAGCCCTGTGATGACCTGGCGACTTGTCCAGGGTGTACCCCGCCTCTCGCCCGTAGTCAGCTGGGATAGGCTCCAGCTTGCCTGTGACCCTGTAGAACAGGATAAAGCGGCTAGAGATAATGGATGGATGGAAGGTTCAAATCGGCATAGTTGTTGAAAATGAATGTTTTGTAAACTTGACCTTAGAGCACTGAGAAAACTTTTGGTCACAAGTCAAGTTACTGTAAGTTACTTTGATTAAAGAATGATAATATTAAATAAATTATTTTAGAACTTGTTGGCTAGATTTGACATCCTTCATAGTGTGTGTGTGTGTGTGTGTGCACAAATGTGATTGAGCACCTTGTGATAGAGCCAGTCACTTTGAACACTTTATTATTCTCATGTTATTCAGGAAATCGAGTCAAATGGATGAAGGTTGGCATTTAAAAAAAAAAAAACATTTTATTCGTATTCGAATAGCTTTTCTGCAACGGACTGGTGTCTCATCCACCACCAGGATAAGCTCTGGAGCCACTGCAATCCCTGAAAGTGATTTTTCAATCATTAAAAAGATCATTTTGACACAAACAGAACAGGGATGAATCCATTTGCTGGTTCAGTAGTCCAGAGTGTATCAAATGCACTCATTTACAAATGTGTTGTACTGTACACACTGACAGCTTTACTAATGGATCGGTTTGAGTCTAATTGGACAAATGGCCTGCGGTGGACACTGAGGGAACCTGAGCATAGTGTCTTAATGTGTTTATGTGCAGACAGGACAGGGAGCGAGTTTTTAGAGCAGAACCTCCGAACACTGGGGGAGAAGACGGACAAGAAATGAGACGGAGGGGAAAAGGCGATTGGCGGAATTGGACAAAAGAAAATGGAGAGGAATGAAATGGGGCGAAACAGAGAGACAAGAAATCAGAGAAAGGGTAATAGGAGCAAACTGTTCTTTTTTTTCTCTCCCTCGCTCCTTGGTTTTCAGTAAGAGAACCTGTGAGAGATAAGACTAAAAGGACAGTCAGTCTGTTAGGAACAATTCTCTCACTGTCCCCCTCTCACTCTGTCTCACACTCGCCCTCGCTCTATGCCTCTAAGCCTCTCTGTTTTTCCTCTGTCTTTCTCCTTTTTTTGGTCTCATCCCTTTCTTTCTTTCTGCTGCTGTTCATTCTGCTTAATGGCAGCACTCAGATTTCTGTTGATCCTTGCTTCGATACACGGCCCTTTCAGCAATCTGTGCAGCTGCTCGCTTCGAATGGAGTCGACCTGCTGGTTTGCACATTTAACAACAAAACACTGCAGGTTATATACAACGTACACGCACTCGGCACTTTATTAGGAACACCTGTACCCCTGCTCGTTTATGAAATTATCCAGTCAGCCGATCACTTAGCAGCAATGCAATGCAGAAAATGATGCAGCTCAAGAGCTTCAGTTCATTAAATAATATTGGCTGGCGTTGAGTGGTATATCAGATATATTCCATTCAGCTAGCATGATATCGAATGAGCCGAAGACGAGTAGCTGAATGGACTATATCTGATATACCATGAAAAAAAAAACCAGCCATTATTATTATTATTATTATTATTATTATTATTATTATGCATACACATTCGATGGAACAATTATAGATTTTGCAAAAAGTTAAGAACAGGGGGGTACCTTACCAATATTGAATGCTGATTCTGATTGAATGTAATTCACTGTTCTGTCAATCCAATGTACTGTACAAAGTCAAAGTTCTAACAATAAAAATGGTACAAGTCCAAAAAGCCTGAACAACAACCCAACTTATATACAACCCTGATTCCAAAAAAGTTGGGACAAAGTACAAATTGTAAATAAAAACGGAATGCAATGATGTGGAAGTTTCAAAATTCCATATTTTATTCAGAATAGAACATAGATGACATATCAAATGTGTAAACTGAGAAAATGTATTATTTAAAGAGAAAAATTAGGTGATTTTAAATTTCATGACAACACATCTCAAAAAAGTTGGGACAAGGCCATGTTTACCACTGTGAGACATCCCCTTTTCTCTTTACAACAGTCTGTAAACGTCTGGGGACTGAGGAGACAAGTTGCTCAAGTTTAGGGATAGGAATGTTTAACCCATTCTTGTCTAATGTAGGATTCTAGTTGCTCAACTGTCTTAGGTCTTTTTTGTCGTATCTTCCGTTTTATGATGCGCCAAATGTTTTCTATGGGTGAAAGATCTGGACTGCAGGCTGGCCAGTTCAGTACCCGGACCCTTCTTCTATGCAGCCATGATGCTGTAATTGATGCAGTATGTGGTTTGGCATTGTCATGTTAGAAAATGCAAGGTCTTCCCTGAAAGAGACGTCGTCTGGATGGGAGCATATGTTGCTCTAGAACCTGGATATACCTTTCAGCATTGATGGTGTCTTTCCAGATGTGTAAGCTGCCCATGCCACATGCACTAATGCAACCCCATACCATCAGAGATGCAGGCTTCTGAACTGAGCGCTGATAACTTGGGTCGTCCTTCTCCTCTTTAGTCCGAATGACACGGCGTCCCTGATTTCCATAAAGAACTTCAAATTTTGATTCGTCTGACTACAGAACTGTTTTCCACTTTGCCACAGTCCATTTTAAATGAGCCTTGGCCCAGAGAAGACGTCTGCGCTTCTGGATCATGTTTAGATACGGCTTCTTCTTTGAACTATAGAGTTTTAGCTGGCAACGGCGGATGGCACGGTGAATTGTGTTCACAGATAATGTTCTCTGGAAATATTCCTGAGCCCATTTTGTGATTTCCAATACAGAAGCATGCCTGTATGTGATGCAGTGCCGTCTAAGGGCCCGAAGATCACGGGCACCCAGTATGGTTTTCCGGCCTTGACCCTTACGCACAGAGATTCTTCCAGATTCTCTGAATCTTTTGATGATATTATGCACTGTAGATGATGATATGTTCAAACTCTTTGGAATTTTACACTGTCGAACTCCTTTCTGATATTGCTCCACTATTTGTCGGTGCAGAATTAGGGGGATTGGTGATCCTCTTCCCATCTTTACTTCTGAGAGCCGCTGCCACTCCAAGATGCTCTTTTTATACCCAGTCATGTTAATGACCTATTGCAAATTGGCCTAATGAGTTGCAATTTGGTCCTCCAGCTGTTCCTTTTTTGTACCTTTAACTTTTCCAGCCTCTTATTGCCCCTGTCCCAACTTTTTTGAGATGTGTTGCTGTCATGAAATTTCAAATGAGCCAATATTTGGCATGAAATTTCAAAATGTCTCACTTTCGACATTTGATATGTTGTCTATGTTCTATTGTGAATACAATATCAGTTTTTGAGATTTGTAAATTATTGCATTCCGTTTTTATTTACAATTTGTACTTTGTCCCAACTTTTTTGGAATCGGGGTTGTACAAGCTATATCCAGGTTGATGGTTCAAGTTCACGGTTACTTTTGGTCATAGTTAATTGTTACACTGCAGTTGTTCAAAACAAAAGGGCTTTGCTGAGTGAAGTCCTCTTGTAAAAGTCTCCAAGTAGAACTTTGACAATATATCCGCTGGTACTCTCTTTTCCAGTTTTTCAATGTCCGTTGGTCTGTTTTTCTTTTGTACATATGCATGAAGAATATCCAGTGAAATTTTGGTCACCTTTCGAGTGTCCAGCACGTCGGTCTCTTTAAATCTTCCGCTTTTAATGAAGTAAACCTCGTGGCCATGTTTGTGTACAAACTTACAGTCACTCACTAGCACGGAAGTTTTACATCTCCAATGTGTGTCTCTTCCAGTTTTTTGATGTCTGTTGGTATGTTTTTTTCTTGCAAATATGCGTGAAGAATATATAATGAAGTTTTGGTAGCCTTTCGAGTGTCCAGTTCATTTTTCTCTTTAAATCTTCTGCTTTTACAAACAGTCACAGTCACTCGCTAGCGCGGAAGTTTTACGTCTCCGATGTGTATCTTTTCCAGTTTTCTCTTGTAAATATGCATGAAAAATATCCAGTGAAATTTTGGTAGCCTTTCGAGTGTCCAACATGTCTCTCTCTTTAAATCTTCAGCTTTTAACAAAGCAAACCTCGCAGCCATGTTTGTGTACAAACTCAGTCACTCACTAGCATGGAAGTTTTACATCTCCAATGTGTCTCTCTTTCAGTTTTTTCATGTCTGTTAGTACAACCCCAATTCCAAAAAAGTTGGGACGTTGTGTAAGCTGTAAATAAAAACAGAATGCGATCATTTGCAAAATCATGGAAATCCTTTATTTCACTGAAAATAGTACAAAGACAACATATCAGATGTTGAAACTGAGAAATGTTATTGTTTTTTGAAAAATATATGCTCATTTTGAATTTAATACCAGCAACACATTTCAAAAAAACTGGGACAGGGGCATGTTTACCACTGTGTTGCATCACCTCTACTTTCAACAACACTCTGTAAACATTTGGGAACTGAGGAGACCAACTGCTGTAGTTTTGAAAGACAAATGTCCCATTCTTGCCTGATATACAGTTTCAGTTGCTCAAGTTTGGGGTCTCCTTCGTCATATTTTGCACTTCATATTGTGCCAAATGTTTTAAATGGGAGACAGATCTGGACTGCAGGCAGGCCAGTTTAGCACCTGGACTCTTTTACTACTGAGCCATGCAGTTTTAATGTGTGCAGAAAACAGTTTGGCATTGTCTTGCTGAAAGAAGGAAGGCCTTCCCCAAAAAAGATTTTGTCTGAATGGCAGCATATTGCTTTGAAACATGTATATATCATTCAGCATTAATGAAACCTTCCCAGATGTACAAGCTACCCATGTCATGTGCACTAATGCACCTTCATACTATCACAGATGCTGGCTTTTGAACTGTGCACTGATAACAAACCAGATGGTCCCTCTCCTCTTTAGCCTGGAGGACATGATGTCTAGGATTTCTAAAAATAATTTCTAATTTTGATTCCTCAGACCTTGGGACAATTTTCCACTTCGCCTCAGTCCATCATAAAAGAGCTCGGGCCCAGAGAAGGTGGCAGTGTTTCTGGATATTGTGTATATATGGTTTTAACTTGCATTTGTGGATGCAGTAATGAACTGTTTTCACAGACAATGGTTTTCTGAAGTGTTCCTGAGCCCATACAGTGATTTCCACTACAGACACGTCAGCTTTTAATACAGTGTCACCTTAGGGCCTGAAGATCACAGTCATCCAATGTCAATTTTCAGCCTTGTTTCTTGCATACAGAGATTTCTCCAGATTCTCTCAACCTTTCAATGATATTATGTACCATAGATGATGTGATCCCCAAATTCTTTGCAATTTTACATTGAGGAACGTTATTCTTAAATTGTTGCACTGTTTGCCCATGCAGTCTTTCACAGAGCAGTGAACCCCTCCCCATCTTTACTTCTGAGAGACTGAGTCTCTCTGAGATGCTCTTTTTATACCCAATCATGTTACTGACCTGTTGCCAGTTAACCAAATTTGGTTTTTTTTTTAGCATTACACAATTTTGTCAGTCTTTTGTTGCCCCGTCCCAACTTTTTTGAAATATGTTGCTGACATCAAATTCAAAATGAGCATATACTTTATTTTTCAAGAAACACCAACATTTCTCAGTTTCAACATTTGATATATCGTCTTTATACTATTTTCAATGAAATGTAGGTTTTCTATGTCTTTCAAATCTTCACATTCTGTTATTATTTATGTTTTACACAGTGTCCCAATTTTTTTTGGAATTGGGGTTGTATGTTTTTTTCTTGTAAATATGAGTGAAGAATATATAATGAAGTTTTGGTAGCCTTTCAGGTGTTCAGTGCGTTTTCAGTTCATTTATTTCGTGCTTAAACCGAGCACTGAATTAACCCCGTCTTCTCTCTTTCCTGGCCGACAAAGAAACGATTGTGCGCGTGCGAAGCAGAAAAGTTTTGTCATTGGATCTTCGCATGAGCTCTGATGTGTGACGTCGTGTTATCTTGACAACATGCAATATTATAACAATATTGCACACTCATTCTCCATTGGGGAGAGTGGTGTAATACGTGGAGGATAAGCGATATGATAACAACATTGCATGCCATCAGTAAACCCGCTAGAAGAGAATAGAACACAGTTTTTAATTCCATGGAAAAAGTGGCCCGTATGTATAATAATGTTGAATATGGCATGGCTCTGAGTCCCAGATTGGTTTGAGCTGACCTGAAGGCTATAGTCACACAAATAATCACTTTGTACAACCATGGTGAGCAGAAAAGCATCTCAGAATGCACAACTTGAGGTGGATAAGATCGAACGTTCGAAGACCACATAAGGTTCCACTCCTGTAAGCCAAGAACAGGACTCTGAGCTGACAGACTCACCCGAACTGGGTAGCTGAAGACTGGGGGGAAGAAAAGGAAACAACGCCTAATCTTTTTTCCAGTTCTTATGAAAAAATGTTCGGTGATTGTATGTGCGGCGGCACGGTGGTGTAGTGGTTAACGCTGTTGCCTCACAGCAAGAAGGTCCGGGTTCGAGCCCCGTGGCCGGTGAGGGCCTTTCTGTGCGGAGTTTGCATGTTCTCCCCGTGTCCGCGTGGGTTTCCTCTGGGTGCTCCGGTTTCCCCCACAGTCCAAAGACATGCAGGTTAGGTTAACTGGTGACTCTAAATTGACCGTAGGTGTGAATGTGAGTGTGAATGGTTGTCTGTGTCTATGTGTCAGCCCTGTGATGACCTGGCGACTTGTCCAGGGTGTACCCCGCCTTTCGCCCGTAGTCAGCTGGGATAGGCTCCAGCTCGCCTGCGACCCTGTAGAACAGGATAAAGCGGCTAGAGATAATGAGATGAGATGAGATTGTATGTGCTATATGCAAGGAAGTACAGTCACTGGCCACTTTATTAGGAACACCCATCCACCTGGGATTTTTTTTTTCTTTCATTTTTCTGAGCCCCATTTTCCCATCTCTTTGGGTCCAAATATTTACTAGGGACAAAAAGCACTGCAATCGGCCCATTATTGAGTGAGAACTCTATAACTGGCAACCGCAAAACAGCTATACATTGTCATTCTACAGGGCCATCGATTTCAAATTCAGTCCATGTGTACTGTTTTGATCATAAATCAACAGTGAATATATGCACATGGAGTTGAAAATTAGAAACATACCTGATGATGTTGTGGAGAATCAGAAAATAGAGTCGTTCTTCATAACAGACTATACACTCACTGGCCACTTTATTAGGAACAACTAAAAATCCACCTGCTATTTTGTGCAGTTCTCTAATCAGCCGATCCCTTGACAGCAGCGCAATCATGCAGATCCAAATCAAGAGGGTCACTTAATTAATGTTCACTTCAAACATCAAAACGGGAAAAATTGTGATCTCAAAGCATGACTTTCTTTCTTTCTTTCTTTCTTTCTTTCTTTCTTTCTTTCTTTCTTTCTTTCTTTCTTTCTTTCTTTCTTTCTTTCTTTCTTTCACTGTGGCATGGGTGTTGGTTTGAGCCAGATGGAAAGGTTTGAGTATTTCAGAAACTGCTGAGGTTTCTCCTGGGGTTTTCACACACAACAGTCTCGAGAATTTACACAGACAGAATGGTGCGAAAAACAAAAAACATTTGTGAGTGAGTGAGTGAGTGAGTGAATGAGTGACAGTTCTGTGGGTGGAAACAAATGCCTTGTTGATAAGAAAGGTCAGAGGAAAATGGACAGGTTCGCGGTTCGAGCTTTTTTGCTAGGAAGGATATAGTAACTCATAGCAACTCTACAATGGTGGTGAGCAGAAAGGCATCTCAGCATGCAACAGAAAACAAAAGAACACATTGGGTCCCAGTCCTGCAGCCAAGAACAGGGATCTTAGAATCAAGAACAAGTTCCTATTAAAGTGGCCGGTGAGTGTAGGTGGCTTACTAACGGGACAAAGTGCTGATAAATTTTCTCACAACAGCAATTTCTTTTTGTCATGATGTCGGACAGGAGTGTTGGCTATTTTGCTTGTTCTTGCGAGGTTTCTACTCAGAAACACAAATGTGCACCGGGTAATAACTTAAGCAAAGGAAGAGTGTGGTTTTTTTTTTTAAATTATTTAGAATATTGGAACAAACCTCGCAGACTTGCTTTTTAATTAACAGGGCTTGTTTTTTGGTGCATGTACTTAACGAATGTTATAAAACATAGGCCTCGTGTCAGTAGTTCATCAGTAAAATGTGCTTCACGGCTGATAGGACAAAAGCATTAAGGGGTGGGGCATGGAGAGGGGGCTCAGTGTGTGTGTGTGTGTGTGTGTGTGTTGGGGGGGGATAATTAGATATCAAAGGCAGGAGCGGGGACAGGGAGGCAGGCGCAGGCCCGCTCTGATGCTAAAGCACTTATTAATGAGATAGGCCTTATCTATCGTCCTTGGAGGAATTCTGTCTTTGATCGGCCCCACTTTGGACTTAATACATTTTTGATTGATAGGCTGAGATGACAGTGGAAGGAGGCGAAGGGGACGGGTGCGAGGGCCAGCAGGGAAGAGATGGAGACGCATGCAGAACGATGCCCTTCATGTGATAGAGTAACCTGTGAAACGTGAACACGGGAGAATGCGTACAGACTACATACCAGGCCTGCGTTCATTCCTGATCAGTCTGATTTCTGGTTAAAGAGAGAAGGAGAGAGAGAGAGAGAGAGAGAGAGAGAGAGAGAGAGAAAGTGCTCAGAGCTGATTTATCAAAGCGTCTTAACTCGAGTCCTCAGGACCCAGAGAACTGCACCGTTTCCGAACTCCCAGCTCACCTGATCCAGATCATCAGCTAATTACCAAGATACATCAGGTGCTCTTATGAAAATTAAACATGTTTAATTAAACATAAAAAGTAATAGTTTTATTACGACTATAATTGTTATCCACTATGACCTTGAGTAACCCAGCCCGGATATTTCTGTGGCTCACAGTAACAACGTGGTAGTATTAAGGATGACCATAAAATTAAAAAAAAAAATGTGATTTACTATCATGAAACTATAAAATTGTGCATGGAAATGAAACCCTGTATTAGGGACAGGGGCACTGTTGGGGGGTTAGGACAATTCTAAGGGCCCAGCATTGACAGAGGGCCCTCAGAGGACAATATTAACTTTATTACCATGTGTAACTTAAATTAATTAAAAAAATTAATAATTTTGTCGGGGCGGCACAGTGGTGTAGTGGTTAGCGCTGTCGCCTCACAGCAAGAAGGTCCGGGTTTGAGCCCCGTGGCCGGCGAGGGCCTTTCTGTGCGGAGTTTGCATGTTCTCCCTGTGTCCGCGTGGGTTTCCTCCGGGTGCTCCGGTTTCCCCCACAGTCCAAAGACATGCAGGTTAGGTTAACTGGTGACTCTAAATTGACCGTAGGTGTGAATGTGAGTGTGAATGGTTGTCTGTGTCTATGTGTCAGCCCTGTGATGACCTGGCGACTTGTCCAGGGTGTACCCCGCCTTTCGCCCGTAGTCAGCTGGGGTAGGCTCCAGCTTGCCTGTGACCCTGAAGAACACGATAAAGCGGCTAGAGATAATGAGATGAGATGAGATGAAAACGAGCAAATACAACAACCTTCTGGTTTGGTTTTCCATTTTCTGCAAAATTATTAGAATAGATAGTATTTATATTTCACCCCGTCACTATCCTTGACCTGCAAGTGACGTCAAAGCAAAATAGAAACCCGGATGTCAGCCATGTTGGTGGATATACAAATGTGGGGTCAAGCGACATTCCATACAAAACATAGTCACGTGTGCACAACTCTCTTTGTTTTTCCACTGCTTTTAGCATTCTTTTAGCGATGCCATATCTTTGTACTGTATTTGGTCATGGTCACAACAGTACTCGTGACCGTAGCACGTTCTGATTTTTTAGAATTCCATCTGTGATTCGGAAAGAGGGCGAGGAAACTCTGAGGCTGAGTACGGAGAGGAGACGAGCGCGGCTGAACAACATCGGCAGGGCTGATCTAACAGATGCTAAAACCAAAACAGCTCGTGTTTGCAGTAATCATTTTATCTCAGGTGAGATTCAAAAGCTCTCTCGATAATATCACGGAAGAATTTTATTTCGTGTTGCCAGAATTTTGCTATAAAACGAGCGTTCTCTTGTCATGGTTCACTCGGTTGTTGTTATAATTTTAACATGTGTATTACCATTTCGCTTCTAGGAGCGCCAGCAAAATTATATGATAGAAACAATCCAGACTGGGCACCCACTCAGAAAATGGGCTGTGTTTTATCAGAGGTCAGACTTGATTCTTCGGAACCAGATAGAATGTGATATCTGGGTACTTGATGGTCGGTAGAAGCGTCTTATCTTCAGAAAAGTCTGACTTTTTAAATAATATGGGTCAAAACCCACACATATCTATCTTCTCTTTGTATCGAATCTTTGCTCGACCGTTCAAATCATGGTAATACTGAGAAAATTCAGCATTGTTTACAGACACGCTTTCAGCGGCTGCCGTCCTCGTTTTGTATATCTACCATCATGGCGGACGCTCATGACGTAGCACATTTTGGTCACATGATTGCAAGTCATCTATTCATTACATGGTACAGTCTTGCATAGGCGGAGCCAGAGCGCGACACCACGTTCAGTTTGTTGCTTTCCAATCCAGCACTAATGTCAGCTGCGTATGAGAGAAGAATTATTGATGGTGAACCATCAGGAGATTGACACCATCATGAAAAAGTCAGGTTACCAGAAACGTAAGGCAGGGGCAATATTATATTCTTTCATAGGGCCCAAAATGCCTCACAGTGCCCCTGTATTCAGGACTTGGATGATTGCTAGAATGAAGTTTGCAAAGTAGCCTTATTAAACAGGAAAGACACACAAAATACACATGAACATCATATATAAAGCAGCAAAGCATTTGTTTTAGAGAAGCACAGAGAGTTATGCTCATATCCATATCCACGAGAACAGACTCTCAATCAGTGACGCACAACTACAGAAACGTGCCTCACGCTATGTTCAAGATCCACATTTACAGCTGAGTGTCTGTACGAGCCAAAGAGAGAGAGAGAGAGAGAGAGAGTGAGAGAGATGGAGTAGATAGACAGAGAGATGAAGTAAAGGTGAGACCAAAAAGAAAAGCACAGGAGGAGAGAGAGGTGGGGAAAATCAAAGATGCTATAACTAAAAGTCTGTCACAGTCCATCACCCCCATTCATCCAAAAAAAAAAAGCCCACCAGCCAGCACAGGACAGCCCATATGAGAGGAGATCGATCAGCCTGACAGGTACATTTCACAAACCCCAATCAATCATTCTAATAAAGCTGGAACAAGTGAGCATCATTCTAAAGGATAACAGGAGAACCGAGCGCCATGATGGAGAACGAAGAAAACTCACAGGAGTAAATTGTATGCAATGCCTATAAAGTGAGTGCAATTTAAAAAAAAATAAAGATAAAAATTGCCAAATGAATTTATTATTTCATTAGGGTTAATAGGGTTATTGTGTATACGCTTTCTTACAGCTTCATTTATCTGAGGTCAAACAAAATCCAACCACACTGAATATGGCTGATTCTTAATAAAGGAAATGAAAATGTTGATATTCAAAAACAAATCTTCAATTGTATTTTAAACAGAATCCAAGTCCAGTACTTCGGATACAGTTTAACAGACAACAAAGTTGATAGAGTTACAATGGTGCTTGAAAGTTTGTGAACCCTTTAGAATTTTCTACATTTCTGTATAAATATGACCTAAAACATCATCAGATTTTCACACAAGTCCTAAAATTAGATAAAGAGAACCTAGTTAAACAAATGAGACAAAAATATTATACTCGGTCATTTATTTATTGAGGAAAATGATCCAGTATTACATATCTGTGAGTGGCAAAAGTATGTGAACCTTTGCTTTCAGTATCTGGTGTGACCCCCTTGTGCAGCAATAACTGCAACTAAACGTTTGCAGTAACTGTTGATCAGTCCTGCACACCGGCTTGGAGGAATTTTAGCCCGTTCCTCCGTACAGAACAGCTTCAACTCTGGGATGTTGGTGGGTTTCCTCACATGAACTGCTCACTTCAGGTCCTTCCACAATATTTCGATTGGATTAAGGTCAGGACTTTGACTTGGCCATTCCAGAACATTCACTTTATTCTTTAACCATTCTTTGGTAGAACGACTTGTGTGCTTAGGGTCGTTGTCTTGCTGCGTGACCCACCTTCTCAAACTTTCAAGCACCACTGTATAACATGAAAAAGATATCTAAGAAAAAAAAAGTACATGCTTTTTTTCCCCCTGGGGAATTCTTCTCTCTCTCTCTACATGATCTATAAAAAGTCATTACCTACACCAACTTTGGTGAAGGAGGTTATATTTTCACCTCTGTTTGTTTGTTCCCAATGTAACTCAAAAAGTAGTGAACAGATTTTGATGAAATTTGGAGGAAAGTTGAGCCATGGACTAAGGAACAACTGATTATATTTTGATGCAAATCCAGATACTTTTGTAGATGCACGATTTTTATTTTTTTTTTACTTGCTCCCAACGTAACTCAAAAAGTAGTGAACGGATTTGGATGAAATTTTGTGTACAGCTTTAGCATTATTCTGGGGTTTCACGTGATGTCACTTCCACCTCATTAGTTATTCAAAACTTTAGCTGGTGGTCTACCAAAGCTCAGTTGACAAAGTGTTTGTACAGAGAACGTGCATTGCTCACATGAAATATGCCTTACCCTTGCGCTGTTTTAGGTTGTTTGAATCGATCAAACCGTGAAACTCAACGTCTGAAGTTTGCAAACGAACATCTAATTAAGCCTGATGCATTTTGTAAACAAGTCCTGTGGACTGATGAAATCAAAATAGAACTTTTTGGCCACAATGTGCAAAGGTATGTTTGGAGAAAAAAGGGTACCAAATTCCAGGAAAAGAACACCTCTCCAACTCTGAAGCATGGGTGTGGATCGATCATGCTTTGGGGTTGTGTTGCAGCCAGTGGCACAGGGCACATTTGATTGGTCGAGGGAAGCATGGATTCGAATAAATACCAGCTAATTCTGGAAGCAAACATCACACCATCTGTAAAAAGAAGTTGAAGTTAAAAAGAGGACGGGTCCTACAATAAGACGATGATCCAAAACACACCTCAAAATCTACAATGGAATACCTCAAGAGGCACAAGCTGAAGGTTTTGCCCGGGCCCTCACAGTCCCCTGACCTAAACATCATTGAAAATATGTGGATAGATCTCAAAAGAGCAATGCATGCAAGACAGCCCAAGAAACTTGTAGAACTGGAAGCCTTTTGCAAGGACAAATGTGTCAAAATCCCCCAGGTAAGAACTGAAAGATTATTAGCTGGCTACAAAAAGCATTTACAAGCTGTGATACTTGCCAAAGGGGGTGTTACTAGGTACTAACCATGCAGGGTGCCCAAACTTTTGCTTCGGGCCCTTTTCCTTTGTCATTTTGAAATTGTAAAAGATGAAAATTAAAAATTGTTTTTGCTTAAAATATAAACGGGAATGAGTCATCTTTAACTTTATGCCTTTTGGAGATCATTTCATCTTCAACTTGCTTAACTATTCACAGTAAAAGCAATTTTGACCAGGGGTGCCCAAACTTTTGCATACCACTGTACCGGTATATCCCTCTCAGCTATGTCCTGAGTGTTTTCCAAGTACTTTTCTTGCTATGCATCATTATTTTATGGTACTTTTTTTAGTCACAAAGTGCTAAAGTCCCCAGCTGTTTCTTTGTTTACTTCTCATTCCTCACAAAGTCCATATGCGTGAAGGTTGGGACAAAATTCTTACAATGATTGAGAGTGTGACCACCATTATGGGTCGGTCCTATGACATTCTGATTAACCACTACCGAATCTAAAATGGACACAAACGCTGTTTTCAAAAGGTCTTCAGGGTTATCGAAGTGAATATTAAAATATAAGTTGGTAAACAGGAAGTCGATGTGCGACAGACCTGAAAACGGTAAACATGGTATAGAACCCCAAGCTGAAGCTCGGTACCAAATATCAAGCAGTTGTGATTTGTAGTTGCTGAGAAAAGTGTTATGAAAAGTTTGTAAATCCACCCTATATGTTTCGTAAATACGTTCAGTTGGTAAACAGGAAGTCAGTGTGTGACAGACCTCATCTCATCTCATCTCATTATCTGTAGCCGTTTTATCCTTCTACAGGGTTGCAGGCAAGCTGGAGCCTATCCCAGCTGACTACAGGCGAAAGGCAGGGTACACCCTGAACAAGTTGCCAGGTCATCACAGGGCTGACACATAGACACAGACAACCATTCACACTCACATTCACACCTACGGTCAATTTAGAGTCACCAGTTAACCTAACCTGCATGTCTTTGGACTGTGGGGGAAACCGGAGCACCCGGAGGAAACCCACGCGGACACGGGGAGAACATGCAAACTCCGCACAGAAAGGCCCTCGCTGGCCACGGGGCTCGAACCCAGGACCTTCTTGCTGTGAGGCTACAGCGCTAACCACTACACCACCGTGCTGCCGTGTGACAGACCTGAAAACGGTATACATGGTATAGAACCCCAAGCTGAAATTTGGTACCAAGTGGCGATGATTTGTGGTTGCTGAGAAAAAGGGTGTTTCGGACAGACGGTGATACGGACAGATGGAGGTAAACCAGTACACCCCCTCCTTCGGAGTGGGGGTATAATAATAAATTCACTAAATAAATGTACAGGAAACTTCCCAATATCTAGGATAAAGCCATGTCATTAATTCATGTGACAAAACTTTATATTACTGCACCGTACTGTCCTTACAATCTACCAAACAAATGGTGTTAATAAAATGTTCATTTCAATATGTACGTACATGCCTATAGCTACAGAAAACCTTGGGGTTTTTTTTATTGAAAACCTTTTTGTCTCTGCATATTTAAAGCAGAAATTCTGACCCATCCTGAATCTTTGTCTTTTGGACATTTCTTCATTGCCCTATTGGTCAAAGAATATGAGCTACTGAAACTTTAGCAAATTCTTGCTCACGTAATGAACACTAGCCAGCCTGCAAGGTCAATATCGTGTCCCCCATGGATGTCAGAAAGGCGAAGGTGTCTGATGTCCTCATAATGTGGCAATTTAGAGTAGGATGTGAAGGAGAGTCAGAGTAGCTGTGACTGAATAGCTGGGAAAAGAGTTCCTGAGTAGATAAGAACTGCTCAAGTCTGGAGTTTAAAAAAAAGAAGAAAAAACCCTCAAAGGGCAAAAACAGTGATTAAAAAGAACAAATTATCAAAGGCACAAAGTCTGATAAATGTACAATTCGTTAATTAGCATTGTTCAGCTCGTGGCGCTGGTTTGCCTTTCCTTGTATTTCACGTCCTTACGTATGACTTGGTCGCTTGGCTGTTATTCACCTTCATGCAAACTGCAAGCTGGTAAACTGGCAGCATGAATTTGTTGAAACAAACAGTAAAAGACAGCAGAATAAAGGGAAGGAAAGATCAGACCAGAAGAACACTGAACAGGAGAAGGTACCTGAAGAGAGGAGAGTTGTGTCAGACCATGTTTTAGTGGTGCATGTGCCACTCCAAGATGCAAGACAGACAGGAAGAGGACCATAAAGCATGCAGCGACAGCACACACATCACGCTGACAGCTCGGCCGGCTGCAGGACAGATAACGCAACCCTGCACTGTGCCTCTCCCACTATCAACCCCATCCATCATCCACCCGTTCATCTACACCTCGGCCCGATGGCAGGCCACACACGCACACCTGCCCTGAAATGCCCAGACCTCCATCAGAGCCCATCTCCATCAGGATGGAAATGTATGCCAATGATCTCGCCTGAAGAGTCACACATACGGAAGACTGATCTTTCTTCTACATCAAGCAAGCTAATAGCATATCTATATCTCTAGATTCTTTATTGTGAAAAATATTTACTGTCATTCTATCCACATTCACTGGATATGAGAAATCGCATGCTCTGATTGGCTACTCTACTACTAGGCTATCAAGCTCATATACCGTGAGTAGAGAAAAAAAAATGTCAGAGCATGTTGCTGAACTGACCGAGGACGAAATAAAAACTCTACTCGAAAACAAAACCCCCCAAAATACAAACAAAAGCGCAAAAAAAATTGGAATAAAAGTATTAGATGGTCAGAGCGTATCTTTTTTCACAAATTGCTCCTGTCATTTCGCTGGTTTGTTTACATTCTAAGCGGAAATAATTTTGTCGGACGTTTTGTATAAAAGTTTGTTTTCATCGAATTTGCAAAAAATAAAAATAAAAATGCTCTGTTTCTCAAAATCCAGTGAAGGTACTGTAGATAGAATAAAACAGTTATTCTTCTCAGTCTCATCGTACATGGCTTATAGCCAACTTGGTGCTACGCGCCTCATCAGCTATCAGCTCATGTATGACCTGATTTTGTGGAATAACTGTTAAATATTCAATTCCCTTCTAGCGGGTTTCATTCATTTGGTTTGATAGCATGCGATATTGTTAGCATATCGCTTATCCTACATGTACTACATCACTCTACCCAATGGAGAATGAGCATTGAATATGGTTTACGATATTGCATGGTTGTCAAGACAACATGTCACATGTCGGAGACACAAAACTTCTGTGCTAGCGAGTGAGCGACTGTGACAGTTTGGAAACAAACATGGCCGCCTGGTTTGCTTCGTTCAACACGGAAGATTTTGAAAGAATTTTGAAAGAGAAAGACGCATTGAACACCTGAAAGAAATGTATAATAATAATAATAATAATAATAATAATAATAATAATAATAATAATAATAATATTGGCTGGCTTTTTTTCATGGTACATCAGATATATTCCATTCAGCTACTCGTCTTCAACTCATTCAATATCATGCGAGCTGAATGGAAAATCTGATATACCATGAAAAAAAGCCAGCCAAGATTATGTATTCAAATATCCGACACGGGAGACTCCTTCTGTAAATGTTTAACATCTTTTCAGAGAAAAAATGTGCCACATTTATAATAAATCTCTTTACTTTCCCTGTTTCCAAAATCACTCACTCATTCACTACTCCCTACTCACTTTCGAGGGAATTACTATATAGAGGACTATCTTGTGAGTTCATTGGTGAAATAAAAAAATGCTTTCGGACACTACTCCATCGTGCTGGTATTTACGTCATTACTGTCGCACAATTAAAACGTGCCAGATCAGTCGGCTGGTGGGTTTTCAAAATAATAAATACACGCACATATTTTTGCGATAAATCCATATTATACTCAGCGTATTTCCTACATTAATGAATACAAAGTTCCTGCAGCTTTCAGTTCTTTTAAATCAAGGCTGAATACTTTCTTCTTTGCCGCTGCCTTTTATTAAATCAAATTTGAGGCTTTTAATTTGATTTCTTTCAGCGCGACTGCAATGCATGATGGGATATATTGCTTGGTTAGTGACCATCGGGTGTACACTACTTTTCGTGATGCATTGTGGGATACTTTGAGTGCACTATATAGAGTGTAAATAATCCTCAAGATACATTCGGACAGCACTACAAAATGGCGAACTCACTATATAGTCCACTATATAGTGAGTAGGGAGCGATTCCAGACACAGGGTTTGATTATCCACCTGTCTCTGTGTAAGTTATTCCATATTATAACTGCTATTTGAAAAAAAAAATACTCGATCTTCTGACCAATCAGATTTGAGAACTCGTCAAAGCTGTGGTATAAATATGTAGAATATCAGAGATTGTTTTTAATGACTCGTATTGGATGTCTGGTCCAAAAAGTTATCAAATCAAGCAGCTGTCCTGAAGTTTCTTCATGAGGGCCTCCATTTTGACCGTGGCCTAATTTGCACAGGTGCGTCCCGCCAGTGCCTTGTGTTCCCTTTGACAGAAATTACAATTAGGGGAAAATGTATTCAAAGAAAAGCAAATGACCCTTCAAGGCCACCATTGTTCTCTCATCACTCTGGGTTTTGTTTGCGTATCTCTCTCGCCTCGCTCGCCCTTGTTGCTCGTAAAGAGGGTGTGAAGGGGGTAATTATGCAAATAGGTTCTGACACTTTGGGGAAACAATGTACACCCCTTTTCTACACATCCAGACATATTTACATTCACACACACACGCAGTCCATCTCACATGTATGACCCAGCGAGTGTTGTTACGGTGGTATGACCCCATCATGGCTAGCCTCAAGTCTCTGAACGTGAAAAGAAAAAACGACAAAAGAGCCAACAATAACTGTCATCGTCTCTGGCCACAGCACCACTGCTTTATCAGAGGGAAGTGCTGCATTTAGGAAATGTGGAATGAAAAGGAAAGCTTGCTATCACCCTCTTTATTCAAGCTGTCTGACAAAAAACTCTTCAGCCCTCTCTCTCTCTCCCTCACCCCATCTTTCTCTCTGTGCCGCACATTCCAAGTTATGACTGTTTTTCTGCTTTATTCTTCTAAAAAGATGACTTTGTGCTGACAGATTAAGGTTAATGGACTTCTCCGGCATGTAAGAGTACTTTAAGACAAGTGAAAAGACTTTAATGCACCTTTAATGAGTTGTTTTAATTCTTTCATATCAGCAGGGTGTGTCTTACGGACAACTTCGGACCCTTGTTTGGGAAAAGGGGCCCTGTGTGGCACCATTTTTAGCTGGTTAACCCTTTACACTCTCAGGATCTAGACTTGAAAATATTCCTCACTGGTCATTACTACGTTCCTTTCATATTAGGTTCAGAATCGTTGAGGAATAATTCAGAAGTTATTAAATAAATGTGACAGTGTCCTAAGGCACGAAATGCCAAGCTAGCTATTTTGCTTCTTGATAGTTTGCTCATGTTTACAAGGCTAGTCTGATCTTGTTTACACTTCCAGTGCATGTGAACAGCAGTCGAAATGGTTTCTTTCATAATTACCTTGTTATTGCTTGGCCTGGAGACTGGAGCCGACAGCTATAATTCAAACTACAGTATGCTGTTTAATCTATCATGTGATGTTCAAGTTCGCTCACGTTAGCGAGTTTGTTTGTTTTTTTTGCCTAATTTCACAGAAAGAGGCCATTTGACTTACATACCCGATGACTAAATCACAGATTTTTTTCTCATAGTCTGAGAGTGAGCACCTCCAAATCTGAGGCCATGGTTCTCTGCTGGAAAATGGTGGAGTACTCCTTCTGGGTTGGGAGTGAGTTGCTGGCTCAAGTGAAGGAGTTCAAGTATCTCAGGGTCTTGTTCACGAGTGATGGTAAAATAGAGTGTGAGATGGACAGGCGGATTGGGGCGGCGTCAGCAGTAACGCGGGTGTTGTACCGGTCCATCGTGGTGAAGAGCCGGAAGGCAAAGCTTTCAATTTACCAGTCAATCTACATTCCAACCCTCACCTATGGTCATGAGCTTTGGATAGTGACCGAAAGGATGAGATCGCAGATACAAGCGGTTGAAATGAGCTTTCTCTGTAGGGTTGCTGGGCTCACCCTTAGAGATAGGGTGAGGAGCTCAGACATGCAGAGGGATCTTGGAGTCGAGCCCCTGCTCCTTCATGTCAAAAGGTGTCAGCTGAGGTGGTTCGGGCATCTGATGAGGATGCCTCCTAGGCGCCTTCCTTTGGAGGTTTTCCGGGCACGTCCAACTGGGAGGAGACCTCGGGGTAGATCCAGAACACACTGGAGAGATGATATAGATCTCAACTGGCCTGGGAGCGCCTTGGGATCCCCCAGGAGGAACTGGAAAGCATTGCTGGAGAAAGGGACACCTAGAATATCCTACTGCCACCGCGACCTGACTTCGGATAAGCGGAAGAAAATGGATAGATGGATATTCTGTTGGTTGACATACAGTACTGTGCAAAAGTCTTTGGCCCCCTTTTTTTCATACAAACTTTGCTGTAGATTTCTATTTTCTGACTTCTACATTATGGAGTCAAAACATTACAAAAACATCTCATCTCATCTCATTATCTCTAGCCGCTTTATCCTTCTACAGGGTCGCAGGCAAGCTGGAGCCTATCCCAGCTGACTACGGGCGAAAGGCGGGGTACACCCTGGACAAGTCGCCAGGTCATCACAGGGCTGACACATAGACACAGACAACCATTCACACTCACACCTACGGTCAATTTAGAGTCACCAGTTAACCTAACCTGCATGTCTTTGGACTGTGGGGGAAACCGGAGCACCCGGAGGAAACCCACGCGGACACGGGGAGAACATGCAAACTCCACACAGAAAGGCCCTCGCCGGCCCCGGGGCTCGAACCCAGGACCTTCTTGCTGTGAGGCGACAGCGCTAACCACTACACCACCGTGCCGCCTACAAAAACATTTGAGTCCAAATGTTTGGGGTTTTTTTCCAGCACAAAATTAAAATGTTACAGAAAAAAAAGTACTGTGGCTGGTTCTGTAAGATGCTCAGTAAAACCTACAGCTCATTTCCTTATAAAACTGCACTCATTGTACCTGAGACTACTATTTTTTTTTTTAAAGCAAAGGGAATTTCATCTCACAACAAATATTGACCTTGTTTCATTTATTATGGCTTCCTGCTTACAGTATTTTTTTAATGTCGAAACATTTCATTTCATTTCATTATTTTTAAGCCATTTTTGCTCGACAGCATTTCTTTACACGTGCCTAAGACTTCTGCATAACAAGAGGTGGGCAGTAACACGCTACAGTTTCTCTGTTACATGTACTTAAGTGTCGTTTTTCTAATAAATTGTACTTGTTTTAATGCAGAATACTTTTCACTCTTATTCGAGTACATTTACTATTTTAAAGCTTGTACTTGTAATCAGTGACATCAAACTACACACTTCTCACCAGTTTGATTTAAAGGAGACCTGAAGGCAAATTTTTTATGATCAAAATTCTATTTCTCATTTTATTAAATATCGGAATGCATTTTTGATCGCCATTTTGTCACTGCTATAGCAAGTTATGAGTGTTTGAAATATGCTCTGTAATATATCAGTCCATATGTCAAAGCAATGGCCGTAAACGAGATTCGTTGAGACCTGTGCGAGACATCGTTGGATGGAAGTAAAACGTACAGTGGAAGTCAAAGTGACCAACATCTGCTGACGTTGTCAAAAGACGCGCACGCCCTCATTCGAACGCCGATGTACTGTAATCAAGCCGGAAGTTTTGTTTGTTTTGATAGCAATCAGGAAAGTTTGAAAAAAAGTAGGCAGTAATCATTATTTTAACTCGTTTTTGTGCAATATTTCGTTTGGAAAACAGTTTTCAAAATGGCGGTGCTGACGCTTGACGTTTCGAAGTCTCGCACAAGTCTCGTGAAGATCGCACGGATAAGCGACGCCTGCCGTGGACCAAACGAACTAAATTCAACACAGCTAAAAACCGAATAGGCCATGAAGTATAATATTTAATTGCAATTAGTTGCCAATACGAGTCACGATATAAGGTTTCTAAAACTGAAAACGTAATTGAATAATACGTTAATTAAGAAATAAAGCAAGTTTAAAAATGACTTCAGTTCCCCTTTAATTTATGAAATTATTTTTATTCACGTTTCTACAATATTGGTTGCTTTGATACACAGAGTGTGAACACACATAAATAAAGATGAGGATTGTGTTAAGATTTAAGGGATTAAACAATGTTGTGACTTTGGTATTGGTTTCAGAAGATTTACCAAAAAAAAATGGAAGAGGTGCTTTATTTTTGTTCGTGTTTCAGTTATTTTCATTTATTCAGCACACTCGCACAGCTCTGTGTTGCTCAGTAATCTCTCTCTCTCTCTCTCTCTCTCTCTCCCTCTCGGCTTTCCTTTTTAGTCTGGAAAATTCATGAAACTAGCCCGTGGCAAAATTGCCTTAATTTATGCTCTTTGGTATTTATTTATTTATTTATATATATATATTTATAGTACTTTGAGTGAGCAGATTTTATGTTGTGTTTCTTAGACAAGCATTTATTCATTTATTTATTGTGGGCATAACTGATATTCTGATCCATTTGAACGTTACTCCTTGAGTCATCATGTTATGGGATTATATTTGACTCATACTCAAGTCATGATTATTTTTTTATCCAAGGTTTTTTCTTCTTCTTTCAATTATAGATGGAACGAACAATACAAATCTTTACAAAACAAACACAATTTGAACAAACACAACTTAACCCAGCCCATCCCCAAAATACTGGACCAGTAGTAGGGATACACATAGTCAGACACCAAGAAAAAAAAAAATTACAAGCGGATAATCTCATTCATGTCAACGATTTCACATGGTCACATCCCTAGGACACAGCCATAATGTAGTTATATATGTTATGTTGGTAGCTGCCATGCTTTCAACAAAAGGATATGAATGGTTGCCAGATAGCATAGAATTTCCCAACAGATCCTCTAATAGTATATCTGATTTTTTTTCTCGATGAATATGACACAAGCTATCGAATCCAATGGCCGAATGTTGGAGGGAGAGGATCCTTCCATTTGGAAAGAATAAACCTTCTACAGTGTTGTAGTCAGGTCAGTAAACCTTGAGTCCGAGTCCAGTTTAGAGTTAAGACTACAATAAAGGTTGGATGAAGATGAAACTTCGAGAAACGTGTCTCTTCTCACACGATGTATCATTACTCTGGACATCATCAGTATTTCGAGATTTATATTTCCATTTCAAAGCAGATATCACAGCAACAAGTTGGAAAAGCATCTATAATAGTACAGCTATTTTACAGTTATTAAACGTTTAGTTGCAGTTATTGCTGCACAAGGGGGTCACACCAGATACTGAAAGCAAAGGTTCACATACTTTTGCCACTCACAGATATGTAATATTGAATCATTTTCCTCACTAAATAAATGACCAAGTATAATATTTTTGTCTCATTTGTTTAACTGGGTTCTCTTTATCTACTTTTAGGACTTGTGTGAAAATCTGATGATGTTTTAGGTCATATTTATGCAGAAATATAGAACATTCTAAAGGGTTCACAAACTTTCAAGCACCACTGTAATTCAACGCAAATACTCGTCTCGCTGCTGAATGCTTGCGATCGTTTATTCCCTAGCTCCGTCAGTTGAAGCAGCTTTGGGTAAAAGCGGGAAGGACGCTTCCTCAGGATCTCCTTTGTGTCATGTTATAGCAGTAATAATAATAATAATAATAATAATAATAATAATAATAATGTGGGGCGGCACGGTGGTGTAGTGGTTAGCGCTGTCGCCTCACAGCAAGAAGGTCCTGGGTTCGAGCCCCGGGGCCGGCAAGGGCCTTTCTGTGTGGAGTTTGCATGTTCTCCCCGTGTCCGCGTGGGTTTCCTCCGGGTGCTCCGGTTTCCCCCACAGTCCAAAGACATGCAGGTTAGGTTAACTGGTGACTCTAAATTGACCGTAGGTGTGAATGTGAGTGTGAATGGTTGTCTGTGTCTATGTGTCAGCCCTGTGATGACCTGGCGACTTGTCCAGGGTGTACCCCGCCTTTCGCCCGTAGTCAGCTGGGATAGGCTCCAGCTTGCCTGCGACCCTGTAGAAGGATAAAGCGGCTAGAGATAATGAGATGAGATGAGATAATAATGTGGCTAATCCACAGTAGCTCTGATGGACACGCTAATAAAGCACTAATAGATGTGGTTATAGCAACGGTGCTGGAGTTGATGTTATTGCGGTAATAAAAGCAGTGGAAATGCAAACAGTGGGGAGGGCCAAACCGATTACATTACACACTTATTTTTGTTCATCTCCTCCCTTTCCTCCAGTCTACGCTTCCCTCCGTCCCGAACATACCTCCACCACCACCACCTGAAATGCCCGAGGAAGCAAATGGACGAGTTATGCATGTTTGGTAACAGGATAGCCTATTGAGAGGAGCTTGTTACTAATTTGTCATGGCCATGTTTCCCTTGAGTGATGCAGACCTGCTTCACCACACATGAACGTCAAAGAAAGAGAGAGAGAGGAATTGCAGGTGGAAAGATGGAAGAGTAGAAAGAAAGTCACCCACCATACTAACATTCATTCACAATGCAGTGATTTAACACGTTATGTACAGTTGTGGTCAGAAGTTTACATACAGTGACATGAATGTCACCTTGGACATGAATGTCATGGCAATATTTGGGCTTTCAGTCATTTCTTTGAACTGCTCAGTTTCTGTGGCAGAATGATTGTACAGCATGCATCTTTAATTAAAAAAAAAACACTAGAATTTGGTGCACAAGTTTTAATTTTCTTTGGGTTTTCTGAAATCAACCTTGATACTTGGAAATTTTCTGTTTTTTACAACTTGGAGTGCCCTCTGATCCAGAATCGCGGTCACTCATTTTCGCCAGGTGCGTTTTTCCTGCCGGTAACGTGGAAATGATGACGACAAAGTAAGATGCGATTTCATTGGTCGACTTCCTGCGGTCAACCAATCATGAACGTCCTTTCAAGCTCCTTTTCACTGGCCTTCTGGAAGCACGATATTGTGGACTGGTGCATCGATAATGCTTTGTTGTCCATGAAGATTTTTTTTTTCTGAAAAATCATGAGAATTTGATCGTGGAAGTGTGAGAGCATGATTCAGTGCAAAAAATTGTGAGTCTCACAGGAAGGTTGTGAGAGTTGACAAGTACGTGAAGTGACGCAAACTTCCTGTTACGTCCCCATAGCTGTTTATTTTCCTATAAGAACATGTAACAAAGTGTTTTATTCTTCTTATTCCACGGCAATTTGCTTGGACATTGTTTTCTCATTAATTCCACCAACAGGTCTAATTCACAATTAAGTGTTTAAATGTAATGGAAAACAGGAAACAGGACAACGCGAGTTCCTGTCCCACTTTTGTTAAAGCAGCAATTAAGATTGTTCCTTCACCAGCCTCTTGTCATGTTCGTCCATCTCAAAGACAGGCTTTAAATGATCAGAGAGACAGACAGAGGAAGGCAGAGTTCAGAGCAAACTTGAAGGAAGGGAAGCTGCGATGGAGTGACAGAAAGACTGACGATCAAAGCGCTTCTGATTAATGATCTGTTCATGGGCCAGGAAAGCCTTTGCTATTGAACATGGCACTTTTTCTTGACTCGTCACACGTTCCCCCAGCTGCGTGGGTTTAGGGGTTCAGGGGGGAGGGCACACAATGGCATTCTTTCCACTCTTGTCCCTCCCCCTACTTCCTGTTGGACTCTGGGAAGGCAGCGGAGCGAGAGTGTTGTTGGTGGGAATTCTGTCCAGCCCTAAATTAACCTTTGGCCCCTCCTTCTGGCCTTAACCAGGCCAGACACAACACTCTCTGTGCCGGGACACAGGGCTTCTGGTTCAGACAGGGGACGGCTGTGTCCTGCGGCAAAACACACCACGTTCACACAAACAGCATTTTCAATGTACAAATAGGGACTTTTTTTGGGTGGCCATTGATTTTGCTGTATGTGTTTCAAAGCTGAGATGGCATGCCTTTGTTTTGGGTGAGTTGGATGTTGAGTGATTTGACCTTTGTTTTTTTTTTCTCTACAGCAGACTTATTTTGATGTATTTGTTAGCTAAAGGATAAAACTGAGCTCTGTTTGCTCGACAGTCATATATTGGTTGCAGATACACAACGTTGTGATAATATTCGGCCGAAGGTAAGAGTCTGACTGTCACTCACCATCGGATCAGACAAGAATTTCAAATGCATCAACGAATCATTGAAGGCTGGCACGGTGGTGCAGTGGTGAACAGTGTCACCTCACAGCAAGAAGGTTCTGGGTTCGAACCTCATGGCCAACAGGGGCCTTTCTGTGTGGAGTTTGCATGTTCTCCCTGTGTCTGTGTTGGTTTCCTCCAGGTGCTCTGATTTCCTCCCACAGTCCAAAGACATGCAGGTTAGATACAGTGCCTTGCAAAAGTATTCATACCCCTTAAACTTTTTCACATTTTTCCACCTTACAACCACAAACTTAAAAGTTTTTTATTGAGATTTTATGTGATAGACCAACACAGAGTACCACATAATTGTGAAGTGAAAAGAAAATGATAAATGGTCTTCAAAATTTTAAACAAATAAAAATCTGAAAAATGTGATGTGCATTAGTATTCAGCCCCCCTGCGTCAATACTTTGTAGAGCCACCTTTTGCTGCAATTACAGCTGCAAGCCTTTTGTGGTATGTCTCTACCAGCTTTGCACATCTAGGACACTGAAATTTTTGCCCATTCTTCTTTGCAAAATAGCTCAAGCTCAGCCAGATTGGCTGGAGAGCGTCTGAGAACAGCAATTTTCAAGACTTGCCACAGATGCTCAGTGGGATTTAGGTCTGGACTTTGACTGGGCCATTCTAACACATGAATATTCTTTGATCTAAACCATTCCATTGTAGCTCTGGCTGTATGTTTAGGGTCATTGTCTTGCTGGAAGGTGAATCTCCTTCCCAGTCTCAAGTCTTTTGCAGCCTCCAACAGGTTTTCTTCCAGGATTGTCCTGTATTTAGCTCCATCCATCTTCCCATCAAGGGTGGCATGGTGGTGTAGTGGTTAGCGCTGTCGCCTCACAGCAAGAAGGTCCGGGTTCAAGCCCCATGGCCGGCGAGGGCCTTTCTGTGCGGAGTTTGCATGTTCTCCCCGTGTCCATGTGGGTTTCCTCCGGGTGCTCCGGTTTCCCCCACAGTCCAAAGACATGCAGGTTAGGTTAACTGGTGACTCTAAATTGACCGTAGGTGTGAATGTGAGTGTGAATGGTTGTCTGTGCCTATGTGTCAGCCCTGTGATGACCTGGCGACTTGTCCAGGGTGTACCCCACCTTTCGCCCGTAGTCAGCTGGGATAGGCTCCAGCTTGCCTGCGACCCTGTAGAACAGGATAAAGCGGCTACAGATAATGAGATGAGATGATGAGATCTTCCCATCAACTCTGACCAGCTTCCCTGTCCCTGCTGAAGAAAAGCATCCCCATAGCATGATGCTGCCACCACCACATTTCACAGTGGGGATGGTGTGTGCAGGGTGATGAGCAGTGTTAATTTTCCACCACAAATAGCACTTTGCATTTAGGCCAAAAAGTTAAACTTTGGTCTCATCTGACCAAAGCACCTTCTTCCACATGTTTGCTGTGTCCCCTACATTTCTTATGCCTGTCTTTCAACAATGGCTTTCTTCTTGCCACTCTTCCAAAAACGCCAGATTTGTGGAGTGTACGACTTATAGTTGTCCTGTGCACAGATTCTCCCACCTGAGCTGTGGATTTCTGCAGCTCCTCCAGAGTGATCATGGGCCTCTCGGCTGCTTCTCTGACCAGTGCTCTCCTTGCTCACTCTGTCAGTTTAGGTGGACGGCCATGTTTTGGTAGGTTTGCAGTTGTGCCACACTTTTTCCATTTTTGAATGATGGATTGAACAGTGCTTCTTGAGAGGTTCAGAGCTTGGGATATTTTTTTATCACCTAACCCTGCTTTAAACTTCTCCAGAACTTTATCCCTGACCTGTCTGATGAGTTCTTTGGTCTTCATGATGCTGTTTGTTCTTCAGTGTTCTCTGGCCTTCACAGAACAAGTGTATTTATGCTGAGAGTAAATTACACACAGTAGGACTCTATTAACTAATTAGATGACTTCTGAAGGCAATTGATTGCACTGGATTGTATTTAGAGGTATCAGAGTACAGGGGGCTGAATACTAATGCACACCACATTTTTCAGATTTTTATTTGTTTAAAATTTTGAAGACCATTTATCATTTTCGTTTCACTTCACAATTATGTGCTACTCTGTGTTGGTCTATCACATAAAATCTCAAAAAAACTTTTTAAGTTCGTGGTTGTAAGATGGAAAAATGTGAAAAAGTTCAAGGGGTATGAATACTTTTGCAAGGCACTGTAAATCTGCAGATTAGGCACTGGGGTTGTACAAGCCAGTGGGTACTTAGTTCCGGTCCCAAGCCTGGATAGATTGGAGAAGGTTGCATCAGGAAGGGCATCCAGTGTAAAACCTATGCCAAATCAAATATGCTGAACAGATCTGCTGTGGCGACCCCAAATGAACTGGAGCGGCCGAAAGAAGAAGAATCATCAAACGAATTGTTTCAATGAATCAGAATGATCGTAAGAAAATGCAGTGATCTAGACAGGACTGAACAAAACACACGCATATATGAGGGTACTTCAAAAAGTTCTTGGCCTCACCTGGAAACTAGGGGCATAACTGTATACTACAAAATTTTACATCACTGTCCACAAAAACTCAAATGAAAGAAGCAATCAAACAGAAAAGGAGAGGAAAGCTTCGAGCTGGCGTGATGTTGCTCCAGAAGCAGCCAGATGTGGCTCTGAACTGTTGCCCCACGCACCTTACTCACCCCACCTGGCACCGTCTGTTTCCCAAACTTAAATCCCACTCACATGGTCGCCATTTTTAGAGTGATTATGAAGTTGTCCATACTGCTGAGAAGGCTCAAGATGTGACCACCTTCCACAAAGGGATAGTGAAGATCGGTGAACATCGGTGGACCAAGTGCACTGAAGTTAAAGGAAAAATAATGCTAGAATAATCTTTCTCCTGTGATGTTTTCTGGGTGAGACGGAGAACTTTTTGAAGTGCCCTCATACTAAATAATTGTGTGTCTGTGTCGGTGTGTGTAAGTTCAACTAATCCACCTATTTTATCAAAGCAAACATCTAATTCTGAAGTCTGCACATTTTTAGCTCCCATTAATTTTTTCCGGCCTTAAGTTTAAAAGTGGTTATACTAGCTGGGGACGTCATGGCCTAATGGTTAGAGATGCCAAAAGGTTGCTGGCTCGATTTCCTGGACCAGCAGGGATGGCAGAAGTGCTCTTGAGTAAGGCACCAAACCCCAACTGGTCCCCAAGCTGCTCTGGGTATGTTATATGTCACTCTTATCCAGAGCGTCTGCTCCATGCCCATAATATAATCTATTTCTCTCATTTTATTAAATACAGGAATGCATTTTTGATTGCTATTTTGTCACTGCTATAGCAAGTTATGAGTGTTTGAAATATGCTCTGTAATACATCAGTCCATATGTCAAAGCAATGGCTGTAAACGAGATTCGTTGAGACCTGTGCGAGACATCGTAAGACGGAAGTAAAACATACAGCGGAAATCAAAGTGACCGACGTCTGCCAACGCTGTCAAAAGATGCGCACGCCCGCTTTCGAATGCTGATGTAATCAAGCCAGAAGTTTTGTTTGTTTTGATAGCCATCAGGAAAGTTTGAAAAAAGTAGGCAGTAATCGTCATTTAAACTCGTTTTTGTGCAATATTTTGTTTGGAAAATAGTTTTCAAAATGGCGGCGCTGACACCTGGCTGACACTTGACGTTTCGAAGTCTCGCACAAGTCTCGGGAAGATCGGGTGGATAAGCGACGCCTGCCATGGACCAAATGAATTAAATAAACAGGATAAAGCGGCTAGAGATAATGAGATGAGATGAGATGAGATGGCTAAAAACCGAATAGGCCGATAAGTATAATATTTAATTGCAATTAGTTGCCAATACGAGTCACGATATAAGGTTACTAAAACCAAAAATGTAATTGAATAACACATTAATTCAGAAATAAAGCAAGTTTAGAAAATTATTTCAGTTCTCCTTTAAGGACTTCAGTCACTAACTCCGTACTTTCCTAATTAAAAGTCGTTTAAGATGAGGTATAAATTATGCAAAAAACGAACCAAATGTTGAAAGTTATTTTTTAAAAATTTAATTAAATGCTGAATGCAGCCGAGGTTTTCATACAAAAATTATCATTGAAAGCTAAATTCTAATGTCTGCTTATGCCTCTGAAAATTAATTTATTGATAAGGAACAATTTTAGAATATATATATATATATACACACACATTTTTTTTTAAATGACTAAAACATAAAAATATGATAAACACTATATTTAAGGTGAGTATAAGAAGCATAACAACAAAGGCTACATCTTGTGAGACATTTACACACACACACACACACACACACACACACACACACACACACACACACACACACACACACACACACACCACGTCTCATGAGGTGTGAATTCAGTCTGACCTGATTACAAACCCTGCACATACAGCTGATAATTTTGCAGGCCCTCATACCTCACCACCCTCATCAAGTCTGTGAGTCAGCACCCGTGTGTGATCAGACGTGGCATTAGCATGACATCACCAACTTACAGCTGTTGAACGTACAGCCTTTCAACATACACGCAGATCCACCCAGTGTGAGAAAGAGTGCGACAGTGAAGCCTGGACCTGGAAGTCTCGAGGTCAATGGTCAAGCCCTTGAGAGTTCAAGACGTTAACACTTTGCTCCCTTGAGCTAACTATCCACACAATGACCCTGTATCATGTTAATCGATGTTAGTCTCACCGCACTAAAAGATTTATTCTCTCTGCCTCTCAGAGCACACTCCGTGAACTCAGTGCTTCATGAACGAGGTCAGGTGTGTTCGAGGAGGATTCCCTGCTTCGTACACATACTTTGGCTGGAGGTGGTGGATGTTGTTCTTCATTAGGTCTTCATATCTGGACAGAACAAGTGACCTGGATCCCGACCTCTCCTCAGCAAATCAAAACCACATCTCGCCATGATCTAGCGCTTGTGATTGTAAACCTGGGAGAGGTGTCCCTCGGATGAACTGCGGTCCGGAGGACGGGCTCGTATGGTGCCACGGTCGAAGGATTTTTTTTTTTTTTGTGGTGTGCGTGTGTGGAGTTCAGGTTGCATATTAAACAAACAGGCCGGCCGGTTTGGATGGCCAGAACCAGAGCTTGGCTCCAGTTAAGTAAATTAGTGTAAATTTGCACAAGTAACCTAATTTGGAGAGAAAACAAAGACTGGAATTTTAATTGGCCACAATGGCGCTGGACTGGAGCAGCGGCGAGGGAGAAATGAGCCGAGACCAGGCTGTGTAGGCTGTCGCTGTTTGAGCTGTTTGAGAGAGAGAGAGAGAGAGAGAGAGAGAGAGAGAAAGTGTGAGTGTGTGTGTGTAAGAGTCAGAACAAGATACTGTTACAGTCCAGCAAACCAAGCATGAAGGAACAGGTCAGCGAGTGTCAGGAAGGAATTTATTAGTATTTCTACTGAATCATGTCAAAAGAACAAGAAAACTCCATGTGAACCTACAAATGTGAAACAGCAAAAAATATGCAACCAAAGATTTCAGATCTTACCCTAACCCCCCCCGTTTGCACGCGCGCGCACACGCACACACACACACACACACACACACACACACACACACACACCAATATAAACTAGATAGAGACTGTGACTAAAGTCAGTAATTTGCACTAGCTGTTACAAACTGGGACATCTGGTCACCGTACCCTATAGATCTGGAATGGTAAGAGATGATGAATGACACTTGGTGAGGAAAAGTTGCGCCCTGCTGCCCTGAACAAAATAAAATAAAAAAAAACTGATTGAAAAAATCATGAAAATTGACAGAGTTATAATCTGTGGTTGGTAGAAGAGAGCAACTGGACTTGCTTGAAGATTCTTGAAAACATTTCACCTCTCATCCGAAAGGCTTCCTCAGTTCCGTCTGACTAATAGGGAGTATCAAGTATTTATCCTCTCATGGATCATCATGATGTGACTAAAGATTCTTGAAAACATTTCACCTCTCATCCAAAAGGAAGCCTTTCGGATGAGAGGTGAAATGTTTTCAAGAATCTTCAAGCAAGTCCAGTTGCTCTCTTCTACCAACCACAGATTACTATGTACCTGGATGACTGAGAATCTTCACAGATATGTTTCTACGCAATTTGGGATGAGATCCCTTTGACTGGTGCGGGAGTATGAGAGGACTTCCAGAAAACTGGCAGATATCTTAGCCAGAGAGGATCGTTCAGTTTTGTCAACCTGGAACGACCATCACTGAACAGAGGTGGGTGTCTAATGGCCCTTTTCCACTACCCTTTTTCAGCTCACTTCAGCCCGACACAGCTCGCGTTTCGACTACCTCAGGGCAGCACGACTCAGCTCGCTTCAGCCCTACTCAGCACCCAAAACTCGCACGGTTTTGGAGTGGGGCTGAGGTGAGCCCAACCGAGCCGAGTGGGGCTAGGGGCGTGAGGAGACACTCCCCTGTGCACTGATTGGTGAGGAGGAGTGTCCTCACATGCCCACACACGCCCCGCGAGCACGCTGGGATCTGTAAACACCATAAACCCGGAAGAATAATAATTACGAATTACGAGAATTTCTGAAGCCTTATGCGCCTCGCCTCATCTATACGCTCTTGCCAGTATCTGTTGGCGTTGTTGGTGACAACAAGCCACAGCACCAAGACCAGCAACACTAACGACTCCATGTCCTCCATGTTTATTGTTTACTATCCGGGTCGTGAGACTACCGCTTAAAAGGTCACTGATGTCATTGTTTGCGCCGCCTAACGACATCACGTGACGTCCACCCACTTTCGCTAACTCCACCCAATGTGTCCACCCACTTCCAGCCAGCACGGTTCAGCGCGGTTGTAGTCGAAATGCAACTCCAACAGCCCCACTCAGCTCAACTCAGCCCAACTCAGCCGCGTTGGTAGTGGAAAAGCGGCATAAGACATCTTTTATCAGCCACCTACAATGCAGCCATCAGAATTCTGATTCGGATTCTATGATGATCCATGAGAGGATAAATACTTGATACTCCCTATTAGTCAGACAGAACTGAGGAAGCCTTTCGGATGAGAGGTGAAACGTTTTCAAGAATCTTCAAGCAAGTCCAGTTGCTCTCTTCTACCAACCACAGATTACTATGTACCTGGATGACTGAGAATCTTCACAGACATGACAGAGTTATAAGTGATTGAAAAAACCCTGCTTTTCATGGTTCATTCCAGATCAGTGATCCAGATCAGCACCAAAAGTCATAGCAACATAAATCAGCCCAGAGATATTCTTTATGTGAAATTTGGTGATGATTGGTTGAAAACTGAGGGAGAAATAGTGTCATAAAAAAGTGATAATAATAATAATAATAATAATAATAATAATAATAATAATAATAATAATAAAGTACACAGATACTGTGACTAAAGTCACAGTGATTTGCGCTAGCTCTTACAAACCGGTATGTCTGGTCACCGTACCCTATAGATCCGGAACAGCAAAAGATAGAGAATGACACTTAGTGAGGAAAAGTTGTGCCCTGCTGCCCTGAACAAAATAAAAAAAAAACTGATTGAAAAATCATGAAAATTTACAGAGTTATAAGTGATTGAAAAAAATCCTGATTTCATGGATCATTCCAAATCAGTGATCCAGATCAGCACCAAAAGTCATAGCAACGTAATCCTGCCCAGAGGTATTCTTGATGTGAAATTTGGTGATGATTGGTTGAAAACTGAGGGAGAAATAGTGCCCTAAAAATGTTACAAGAATATTATTATTATTATTATTATTAACTAAATATATACTGTGACTAAAGTCACGGTGAGTCATGCTAGCTCTTACAAACTGGAACATCTGGTCACCATATCCTATCGATCTGGAATGGCGAGAGATAGAGAATGACGCTTAGGGAGGAAAAAATCCCATTTTTCATGGATCATTCTGGTTCGGTGATCAAGATCAGCACCAAAAGTCATAGCAATGTAAATCAGCCCAGTGGGATTCTTCATGTGAAATTTGGTGATGATTGGTTGAAAACTGAGGGAGGATTAGTGTCCTAAAAATGTTACAACAACAGCAACAACAACAACAACAACAATAATAACAACAACAACAACTACTACTGCACAGATACTGTGACTGAAGTCACAGTGATTTGCACTAGCTCTTACAAACTTGGATGTCTGGTCACCGTACCCTATAGATCTGGAACAGCAAGAGATAGAGAATGACGTAGCCCAGAGGGATTCTTCCTGTGAAATTTGGTGATTATTGGTTGAAAACTGAGGGAGAAATAACATCCTAAAAATGTTACTACAATAATAATAATAATAACAGAAAGATCCTGAGTGAGAGTAACAATTTGCGCCAGTGCTGCTAGCCCAAATTAAGTCTCTGCAATATAAAACGTCCGACAACAGAGACAATATGGATTTCCAAAACACTACACACACACACCATCAACTTTAATAGGAACACCAGTATAGCTGCTCATTCCGTCAATCAGACAGCAGCAGTGAAATGCATTAAAATCAGACAGATACAAAGCCAAGTGCTTCAGTTCATGTTCAATCATCGGAAAGGGGAAAAAATTTGGTCTCGGACACTGGGATTCATCCAGGACTTAAATGTTTGTGCCTGAGTTTTTCCGAAAGCGCTGATCTCAAGAGCTTACACAGAATGGTGCAGAAAACAAAAAACATCCGGCGCTTGTTTTCACTCAGAAACGCCCTTTCATGAGAAAAGTCAGGGGAGAACGAGGAGACTGATTCCAAATGACAGGAAAACTCAAATCAAATCATCACTCGTTGTAACCATGGTGAGCAGAAATGCACCTCAGAACTGACAAAACATCAAACTTTAAGGTGGATCCTGATTTCCTAAATGAGCATGATTACACATGTTCCAATTAAAGTAACCGGTGTATATTAGCATATGGTTAAATATTGTGCTCTCTCTCATATATATATATATATATATATATATATATATATATATATATATATATATATATATATATATACACAGTGGTGCTTGAAAGTTTGTGAACCCTTTAGAATTTTCTATATTTCTGCATAAATATGACCTAAAACGTCATCAGATTTTCACACAAGTCCTAAGAGTAGAGAAACAGAACCCAGTTAAACAAATGAGACAAAAATATTGTACTTGGTCATTTATTTATTGAGGAAAATGATCCAATATTACATATCTGTGAGTGGCAAAAGTATGTGAATCTCTAGGATTAGCAATTAATTTGGAGGTGAAATTAGAGTCAGGTGTTTTCAATCAATGGGATGACAATCAGGTGTGAGTGGGCACCCTGTTTTATTTAAAGAACAGGGATCTATCAAAGTCTGATCTTCACAACACATGTTTGTGGAAGTGTATCATGGCACGAACAAAGGAGATTTCTGAGGACCTCAGAAAAAGTGTTGTTGATGCTCATCAGGCTGGAAAAGGTTAGAAAATCATCTCTAAAGAGTTTGGACTCCACCAATCCACAGTCAGACAGATTGCGTACAAATGGAAGAAATTCAAGACCATTGTTGACCACTCCAGGAGTGGTTGACCAACAAAGATCATTCCAAGAGCAAGGCGTGTAATAGTCAGCGAGGTCACAAAGCACCCCAGGGTAACTTCTAAGCAACTGAAGGCCTCTCTCACATTGGCTAATGTTAATGTTCATGAGTCCACCATCAGGAGAACACTGAACAACAATGGTGTGCATGGCAGGGTTGCAAGGAAAAAGCCACGGCTCTCCAAAAAGAACATTGCTGCTCATCTGCAGTTTGCTAAAGATCACGTGGACAAGCCAGAAGGCTATTGGAAAAATGTTTTGTGGATGGATGAGACCAAAATAGAACTTTTTGGTTTAAATGAAAAGCATTATGTTTGGAGAAAGGAAAACACTGCATTCCAGCATAAGAACCTTATCCCATCTGTGAAACATGGTGGTGGTAGTATCATGGTTTGAGCCTGTTTTGCTGCATCTGGGCTAAGACGGCTTGCCATCATTGATGGAACAATGAATTCTGAATTATACCAGCGAATTCTAAAGGAAAATGTCAGGACATGTGTCCATGAACTGAATCTCAAGAGAAGGTGGGTCATGCAGCAAGACAACGACCCTAAGCACACAAGTCATTCTACCAAAGAATGGTTAAAGAAGAATAAAGTGAATGTTTTGGAATGGCCAAGTCAAAGTCCTGACCTTAATCCAATTGAAATGTTGTGGAAGGACCTGAAGCGAGCAGTTCATGTGAGGAAACCCACCAACATCCCAGAGTTGAAGCTGTTCTGTACGGAGGAACGGGCTAAAATTCCTCCAAGCCGGTGTGCAGGACTGATCAACAGTTAGCGGAAACATTTAGTTGCAGTTATTACTGCACAAGGGGGTCACACCAGATACTGAAAGCAAAGGTTCACATACTTTTGACACTCACAGACGTAATATTGGATCATTTTCCTCAATAAATAAATGACCAAGAATAATATTTTTGTCTCATTATTTTGTCTAACTGGGTTCTCTTTATCTACTTTTAGGACTTGTGTGAAAATCTGATGTTTTAGGTCATATTTATGCGGAAATATGGAAAATTCTAAAGGGTTCACAAACTTTCAAGCACCACTGTGTATATATATATATATATATATATATATATATATATATATAAAATCATAGCCAGCTGAGAAAAACAGATTTGTTTCTAAAGCATATTTGATAGGGGGAAAAAATCCATTAGAAATGTATAAGTTAACCTGCCCTGTCTGGATAAATACACACACATACATATATTTATTTATTTACACACACACACACACACACACACACACACACACACACACACACACACGTGCAGTGCATATGCCAAAGTTGTAACCCGTCTATATGTTGTGCACACTGTTTTTTTTCTTCAGCGTCTGTTTGCATGGATTACGGAGGTCAAAAAAAAGAAAAAGAAAGAAACGTAGGTTTTAATGTACATATGCAACCCCTTAAGACTGCATTTTATGAAAACAGTGGCCATCCTCCAATCAGATAAGGGCACAGGACAGGAGGGAGAGAGTCTCTAGAGTGGGAGAGAGAGAGGCAAAGAGGAAACAGAGGGAGGAGGGGAGAAACGAGCGAGGAAGGTAGAGGATGAGTGCTAAAAGGAAGGGAAAACAGAGGTAGAGTCGGCCAAATCAGCTTCGGTATCGCACACATGTTCTGCTTTACAATAATTCAAAGTTGAATTAAGAGTTTAAAGGGCGATTCCATGACTGGGGTGTGATTACATTTGCAAATATGTATGTATAGTAAAAGGAAAGGATATCTGAAAACAGGTAAAGCGCGCATCCATCATAAGTGATGTTTGTGTTCCTGATAATTAACTTCAAATATTTTTGAAAGATTCTGAAATGTGGACATGAAATTTTGCACAAATTTCACTCAATCTACGTGAACACATTCACCCTTATGAAATATCTGGAATATTCCACAAGTCACGTTAACAGGAAGTGGCTTAATGTGAATTTTCTGAAGATCAGGAAAGTGAGAAGAAGAAAAGTAAGGTCTGTTATTTGTTCTTTATTTTCAGTAAGACTGTAAAATTGACTGATCATTTTGACAAATTAGACAAAGTTATGTTTGTTGAAGCACGGGTATGTTCATCTCATCTAATCTCATTATCTCTAGCTGCTTTATCCTTCTACAGGGTCGCAGGCAAGCTGGAGCCTATCTCAGCTGACTATGGGCGAAAGGCGGGGTACACCCTGGACAAGTCGCCAGGTCATCACAGGGCTGACACATAAACACAGACAACCATTCACACCTACGGTCAATTTAGAGTCACCAGTTAACCTAACCTGCATGTCTTTGGACTGTGGGGGAAACCGGAGCACCCGGAGGAAACCCACGCGGACACGGGGAGAACATGCAAACTCCACACAGAAAGGCCCTCACCGGCCACGGGGCTCGAACCCAGGACCTTCTTGCTGTGAGGCGACAGCGCTAACCACTACACCACCGTGCCGCCCGGGTATGTTCAGCAAATTATTAATTTAAATGACATACAGTGAGCGAGCACACACACAGTGCCTGGGGAGCAGTTAAGGGTTCGGTGCTTTGCTCAAGGGCACTTCAGCTACAGATTTTCCTGCTGATCCAGGGAATCAAACCAGCAACCCACTGGGCCCAAGGCTGCTTCTTTAACCTTTAGGCCATGGCTGCCTCGTGGCCTCAGCAAGGCATTACAATGTTCTCATATATTTTGTGTATATTGTGCTGATTCTAAAAATAATAAAAAAAATTTAAAAAATTAAATATAATACAAAACCCATTCTATTTATTTCTATTTTCCAATTTACGAGTAAAGTTCAGCCAATCAACAACAAAGAAACTTTATTAAAAAATGATTAAAAATTAAACCTTGTTACCCGAGATGCACGAACACGTTTTTGATGCAGCGAACTGTTGGAAAATGTTTGAAAAAAATAATCTTCCTTGTTCACACATTCATTTCACAATGGATTCATCAATTAAGGTTTATTAAATGCAGCTCTCTAAAAGCGTTCTTCTTGAATTCTTCTTGCAGGGTTCTACATCCTGCAGAAATGGTTTAATGTATTCAGCCAAGGGACAAACTGAAGGACCCTTAGGGGCTCTACGTAGATGCACCATGTTTTTGGATTTTGCTCTGCTGCCATTTTGGATAAAATAACCTAATAAATGTAAATATTATGTAAAACCTAAAAAAAAGAAAAAAAAAAGCAACACAGGCATTTCTGTCTTTCGGTCTGTCTGTTGGTGTCTCTCTCTCTCTCTCTTTCTTCTTGCTTTCTTTCCTTTTCCTCTATAACTTTCTCAGCACTTCCCTTCCTCTCCTCTGATCTCTCCCTGGGTTTAAAGATGGAGAAAGCGCCGCTGTGTTGATTTGGGAAAAGGGAAAATAAAATCTCCCTTGATCAGCTAAATCTCCGCTCCTGCGTCAGGCCTCCTGCCATTTTCTGTCACTCCAGGAGACGTGTGTGTGTGTGTGTGTGTGTGTGTGTGTGTGTGTGTGTGTGTATACACATCTCTGAGTTTGTCCATTTTTTCCTCTTGCCCACTGGCTGCCTGAGACTCGGTTCCTGCTCCTTTGAAGTGGCTGCGTGCAGAATGGAGTTTTTTTTGCACGGTGAATTCGCCCCGACGCCCGCAGCGTCCCCGCGGCACAAGTCTGAACAACGCTGGGCGCTCATTTGAGATGGACTTCTTTCCTCTTGCTCCATAACTAGCCTCTTTGTGTTTTGAACTCGAGTGTTCACAAGCCATGTAATCTCCAAATTAGGCCTTTCTTCTGCGTGCAAGCCGTGCGTTTGAAGTACAATTATTTTGCTCATTACAAGTTAATTTTATTGTTATACTTCGTCAGGGTTTCCTGAGGTTACGGTGTTAAAAAGTTGGAGAAGAACGTAGAGAGAGAGCGAGACAGAGGAAATTAGTGAGAATGAAAGCTTTGAGGTGCTTTGTGACACAATCTCTCTCTCTCTCTCTCTCTCTCTCTCTCTCTCTCTATGCAAAACGAGAAACTCATACCGTCAGTTGAAAGTGCGACAAGATGACTGATAAAATAGACATACACCTTTGAACATGGATAAAGATTCCCAGAGTGTTCAAACTGCATGAAATATAGCCTCTCTTAATTCCCTGATATAGAGAAGCTTCAGCTCAGAAACCACAGATAGATTCCTGCCTTCTTACTCGCTCCCGTATATCTGCTAGACCATTTCCGATTGGCTTTACACAGAACGTACACAGGCTGTGTATTGTATGTTACGTTATATATGAGCGTCTGTGCATGCAATCATGCATGTACATTTTGTGTGTGTGTGTGTATTGAGAGAACATGGGTCAGATTTCACATTGGTCCATTTAAGAACAAAGCAAACATTTGTGTTCGCGCACACAAGCCAGTCCTAATGACGCGACCGAGTCCGATATCAGCCGCTCGAATCAACGTGTAATAATAGACATCACATTTAAGCCGATTTGATATTTAGTGTCTCATTTCCAATTAAGCCCTCAGATAGCAGAGCTGCCCAAAATGATGAAGTAAAGCGAGCAGGCCTGAGATTGGCTTCCAGATACGAGCTAATAGCTGCACCAGTCATTAGCCACTTATAATTGGCAGAAACGAGTGTTTTAGTGCGGTACTGGAAGTCTTAATAGAAATCCTTCACAATGCCCCACAGTATTCGTTTTGAAAAACGTTACAACATGAGGATTAAGAGTTGCAGGGAGTTGCATGTGAAATGTTTGATAACGGATTTATACCACGCTGATTCTCCCCTCAGGCGTATTTACACAGTTAATACCAAAGCTTCCTGGATACAAACGACACACAGTAGGTATGGGTATGGGTATGACAGACCACGGTATCAGATATGAACCAAGAAATATTATTCAGATAAATATTTTCTTGCATGAGTGCAAGAATGTTCAGTTTCACACAGATTTTCTGGAGAAATACAGAAATACATCCAGCACATCTGGACTATATGAGTGAAAACCAGAGGTGCACACTTTTAATAGTGGGCTTATGATTTTGGTACTTGCGTGAGTTAATATTTGTCTGTCTATAATATATGGATCATTCTAGAATTCGGGGGGAACATTTCACATCTCCGGGATCAACATTTCGTTATTTTCCATAAAAGAAATCTTTACTGAATCAGTTTTGAACAATATTGCAAATTATTGCAAACTTTCACCAATAACAATGCTTGATGCACATTTTAGACCCAATTTATACATAAAATATTCACTAAATACTCCCTCCACCCCTCCCACTGTCTTCGACTCCTAATTCATCCATTCAACTCGAATAAACATGAAGTGATTCAGTCGAACAGTCTGTTTTTATTAACTGTTCTAAAATCAATTGCATAGAAAGACTATTTTCTGTATTATGTTAAATTTCAGGGCGGCATGGTGGTGTAGTGGTTAGCGCTGTCACCTCACAGCAAGAAGGTCCGGGTTCGAGCCTCGTGGCCGGCGAAGGCCTTTCTGTGCGGAGTTTGCATGTTCTCCCCGTGTCCGCGTGGGTTTCCTCCGGGTGCTCCGGTTTCCCCCACAGTCCAAAGACAAGCAGGTTAGGTTAACTGGTGACTCTAAATTGACCGTAGGTGTGAATGTGAGTGTGAATGGTTGTCTGTGTCTATGTGTCAGCCCTGCGATGACCTGGCGACTTGTCCAGGGTGTACCCCGCCTTTCGCCCGTAGTCAGCTGGGATAGGCTCCAGCTTGCCTGCAACCCTGTAGAACAGGATAAAGCGGCTAGAGATGATGAGATGAGATGAGATGTGAAATTTCAGTCATAAAAATATTTTTTATCAGTCCCAATGTTCTTGTCAATTCAGTTAAAAAAAAAAACACAAAATCCACAAAGACTTTTAATAACACATGTGACACCTGCACCGAGTGATGTCACTTCCTCTGGCGGGAAACTTCAGAAAGGCACTGAGGTATGTTATGTTTCTTCTCTCATTAATCTGAATAAAATGTTGAGGATTTTACACCAACAGTAGATTAATTATTCATCAAATCTGTTACTGTGATACTGGAGTGAATGTCTCACTCATTTTTTAAAAACAATTATACATGCTATGTGGTAGCAAGTTTGAAGTTCGCATTTGGATACAAAATGGTGGAAAATGCCAACTCTGTCATCTTCAATTCTGTGAAAGCTAGACTGCCTTTCAGATTTTTCAAGTTTAGGTCATAAAAAGAATTTTCCCCAACACCCAATTATTTTTGTTTAGTGGACCAAAAGCTACACAATTCGAATCACAGACTTCCAATTTTATGAGTTTTTTTTTTTAAATAGAACAATTAATGAATTTCGGGCCATGTGGCCCTAAATTCTCCGCTATTTTTTTCCTGCTTCACCATGACCCAATTCAAGATACTACATCATGCATCCTCTGGTGGGCTTTCCCCGTTCACACAAGGCATTGTGGGATACAAATTTGAAACAGGAGAGAAAAACGGAGGACGCGAGTGTGTGAATGAAACGTGAAAGACCGACTACAGTAATGGAAAGTGAGAAGAAAAGACGTGATGTTATATATGAAGGAAAGGAAACGCAGGACCAAACTAATAAATATCGGTGCTCAGTGAGCACCTCGGTGTGATCAGCTGTTCGTTTAGCGACAGAATGATGGAACTGTCAGTGCATGGTCAAAGGTAAACCTGTGCATGTACACACACGGACTTCTTCCATCTGCTTGACTGCGCAAAGCGAGCGATTTCATGCACATTATTTGCTCGGGAATCCCCTCAAATTAAATAACTTCCCAGCCACAGAATAGCCTCTTTTGTTTTAGTTTTTTTTAAAGCTATTACAGAAATAAACACATCACAATGACCAAATTTCAGAGGGAACTAAATTTCACCGATTTTATGGAATCGCAAGGCCATCTAGCTTTAGCTTTTTTTGGGTTGCCCAGTTTAATAATAACAGAGTTGACGATGACGAACAGAGTCAACACTTGAAATGGACCCGCAGTTATAGAATAGGGCATATATCCTTTCATGTCTGGTGGTTCTGTTATGCTCGGGTGGGCATTTATTTATATTTATTTCATACACTATTCCTCGTCGAAAGAATGCGCTACTGCAAAGTTCTTCTGACTGATCATCTTCACCTCACAATGAAACAATTCTATCCTCAGGGGTGTGGTCTCTTCTAGGATGATCCCTCCCCCATGCACAGGGCACAAGGGCTTACTTGCGATGGTGCGATGAAGATGCAAATCATGTGCTGTGGCCTTCACCCAACCCCACTTACCCAACAGAACAACTATGGGACATTTGGTAGCGATATTCTAGACTGTGTTCTCCAACGCAATCATCAAAACACCAGCTGAGGGAATATCTTTAGGAAGAATGGAGATGCACTTCAGACCCAAAGAATGATGCCCTTCTGAGAAAAAGTACGTCCATATTTGAAGGGATGAATTACAGCTTCAAACTGAGTAAATCACGAAAGCATTCGACAAAAATGTTGACAGTAACTCAACCACTCTTTACAGACATGGTGGGCAGAAAAGCATCTCAGAAAACATCAATGTTTGAGGTGGATGGACTACAGTAGCAGAACACCACTGCAGCTCTGACCCACTGAGGCGTGGACTCTGCAAGAACTCTGAAGGTGTGCTGTGATGTCTGGCACCAAGATGTTAGCAGCAGATCCTTTAAGTCCTGTAAGTTGCGAGGTGGAGCCTCCATGGATTTCACTTGTTTGTCCACTACATCCCACAGATCGGACTGAGATCTGGGGAATTTGGAGGTCAAGTCAAACCTTGAGTTCTTCATTGTGTTCCTCAAACCATTCCTGAATAATTATTGCAGTGTAGCAGGGGATATTCTCTTGCCGAAAAGGCCAGTGCCATTTGAGAATACCATTGTCATGAAGGGGTATGCCAGGTACTTGGTCTGCAACAATGTTTAGGTTGGTGGAACATGTCATATGCCAGGACCCAAGATTTTGCTCCAGGGAATCACACTGCCTCCGCCAGCTTGCCTTCTTCCCGTTGTGCCTTCTTCCTGGTCTCATCTCTTCCACAGAGAGGAAATCATGTTTCCACAGAGAGGAAAGCACATGCACCTGGCTGTCTACATGATGTAAAAGAAAACACGATTCATCAGACCAGGCCATTGTTTTCCATTGCTCCTTGGTCCATTTCTGATGCTCATGTGCTCATTGTAGGCACTTTCAGCAGAAGACAGAGGTCAGCGTGGGCTCTCTGCCTGGTCTACACAGCACGCTGTGATCCACTGTGTCTTCTGACGCCTTTCTATCATGGCCACCACTAACTTTTTCAGCAATTCGTGCAACAGTAGATCTTCTGTGGGATCGGCTCACATGTAGCCTTCTCTCCCCAAGTGCGTCAGTGAGCCTTGGGCATTCATGACCCTGTCGCTGGTTCACCAGTTATCCTTCTGTGGACCACTTTTGGTAGGTACTAACCACTGCATACCGGGAACACCCCACAAGACCTGCTGGTTTGGAGATGCTCAGACCCAGTCATCTCACCATTGCAATTTAGACCTTGTCAAAGTTGCTCAGATGCTTCCAAGACATCAACTTCAAGAACTGACTGTTCTCTTGCTGCCTAATGTATCCCACCCCTTGACAGGTGCCACTGTAATGAGATAATCAATGTAATTCACTTCACCTGTCAGTGGGTTTAATGTTCTAGCTGATCCATATCTGTGTGTGTGGGGGGTAAACGACGATCTAGGACATATATGCAGTATGTATACACCAGGATACACAAATAAACTGCATCTCATGGTACACACATGCATCATTGGTTTGCTAATAGGCAGCACACACACAAGCTGTTTGTTTTGTAGCTTCTGCCTTTCATCAAGCTCTGAGATAGTGCTGTGTTTTATGTTCTTTCTCTCTGTTGCCTCTCTTTACTCTTTGCTCCTCCTCTTCTTCCTCGTGCTTAATTCCATTGACGCTAAATAAACTTTATCCACAATAATAGCCGCTGGCAGGCAGCCTGTGAGAACAAAAACACAGACATCATGACAGGTTCAAAGGCTCTCTCTCTCTCTCTCTCTCACACACACTTTCGTTCATCCCTCTGTCTCTCTGACGTTTGTACCCTCTCTAGTTCTCGTCTGCCTTTGGTTTTCGTGCAAGAGAAAGCTCTTTGTCTGGTAAACGGCTCCATCGGTTTTGATCCAGGCGTTTATTAGCTGGAGAGTTTAATTAAAAAGGCCATTCATATGAAAATGGGAGTTTGATAGTGATTGCTGTCCCCAGCAGCCGCTCGCTTCTACTTTTAATTAGAAGCCTGGTTGATTGACATCAAGCCCTGCTGGCTGCTTACTGACATACACACTCTTTTTACACTCTACTTTTTCTTACACACACACACACACACACACACACACACACACACACACACACACATAATACATGCATACAATAACACAAAGGTCATTAAGGAATACACAACACATCAAAGATCCAGCACACTTTTTGACACGTCTCAGTAATTAGCAAGGTACGTGTGGTTCAATTCTGCACAATTATACACAGTTAATTCACTGTGGCCTTATTCGTCATGCCCCGTGCACATTAACCAGACATATAATTTAAAAAAGCTTGCAAACTAGCATCCTCATGCACAAACCCTGCTTCCGATGCTGTAGGTCATAATATAACCTTGTACTTTTCATTATCCTGTTTCTTTACCACTTTTCTAAGTTCAATTAGCGATTGCTATTTTATACCAAACAAGAACGAGGCAATCAAGGTGCCTAGGCGGATGCAAGTACAGGTTTTAACTTTTATTTAAACAAATAATAAAAAATCACCTGATGCAAATGAGTCAAAATGACAAGGCAATATTTGGTAAACAAACATATAAAAATCCAATAAACAAACACAGGTTAGGTGATCGTCAAACAGGCACGAACTAAGCAGAGCAAACAGGAGAAAGGTAAATAAAGCCAAGGTCAAAATATCGAGGCAAAACGGGAAATAAGGAAATGGCTAAGTAACATCACAGGCACAATACTGGACTCTGCAATAGGAGTGTGTGTGATTGTGAACGGGTCAATTATATCAATAATCTGGGAAGAAGTGAGAACAGGGATCGATGTTTGAAAAAGGATCATTCATGTGCCATGGTCATGAGCTAAGCATCATGGGAACTGGAGTGAATCCAGAGAGGAACTGTCAGGGCCTTCTATGCCTTCAGAGAAAGTCCAAACATATCAGCATTTCCAATGTTATATTTAATTTCTTTCATTCTTTAACTTCTTTCATAATTTTATGATAATTATTCTCTTCTCATTCTAATTTGGCCTCATTTTCTATCAAACTTGCTTCAGAAATGAAAGGGTTACTGTCCTGTAAACATTAAAATCAAGTTATCCAATGAGATTTTTGTTTATTGTCTCTCGGCTGAGAAGAGTTTAGAGCTGCTCACTCATTGGTTAAGACTCAGAAGGCCATGTCAGTGTATGTTTATGTAGAAAGTGACAGATGAATTAACCAATCAGATTTTGATTTATAGACCCCTTTCACATGACGTCACCCCGCCGCGAGATTTTGTTAGGCGCCATATTGGAAGACCAAGTACATGCACTCACAATATAAAACAAAGTACGAGCAAGAGTAAAGTGACACGATCGATGATAATTCTGGTTATGTGAGTACATTACCAGCTGCAGAAAGGGCACGGTATGTGGAGAAACTGGCTGTGATTGATGGGTTTGACCCATATGATAAGACTTGCGGCAAGGGAGAATGGAAACATAAGGAGGACCGGACACCAATTCTGCCATCTGTTTGCTACCCAGACATTGTAAACTATTTGTTGTTTACACCCAGTGCCTACACTCAGTGTTCGAACTATGTCGATATTTTCGGGGGGTCCCTTTTTTTCCCTTGGGGGGGCACTTGTGCTTGTCTCGGAGTGCAGATCTCCAAACACATGAGAAGCCTTGCGCTTGTCTCGGAGCGTGGATCTCCAAACACATGAGAAGCCTTGCGCTTGTCTCGGAGCGTGGATCTCCAAACACATGAGAAGCCTTGCGCTTGTCTCGGAGCGTGGATCTCCAAACACATGAGAAGCCTTGCGCTTGTCTCGGAGCGTGGATCTCCAAACACATGAGAAGCCTTGCGCTTGTCTCGGAGCGTGGATCTCCAAACACATGAGAAGCCTATCTTACGCACATATCACGCGGACTCCACACCTCCACACACGCATCGCGTCTGAAGTCATAACTCATCAGGGGAAATCATGTCCACATTGGCATGTTCAAAAAATAACCTCACGTCAACAATGATACCACATGCAAGAAAAAAAAAAACAGTCAGGCTACTCAACAACCAACCTGGCAGCAGCGAGCAAGCCCCAAACCATCCTAAATTATTATTATTATTAAATTGTAGAAGTCTGGGAGGCTTGCTCCTCATACAGTTATCAACTTGGGGCCAATTTAACATGTTTTAAATCTGAATTTCTTGTGTTTGCTTACCTCAAAGTGTCCACAGATCATGCACAGACTTATCCATTATATCCACAGTTTTTTGCCAAGTCTCACACAGGTTTCTTTCAAGTCTACTGTTGGGCCAATAAATCATAAATAAAACAGCTCAGATTTGTTTGTTTAAGTCGTTTGCCACTCCACTTTATTCTCGTGGGTTCACATACCGCTGCCGTTATTTCCCCCTAATCACGAGTTTGTTGGTCTTCCAAAATGGCACAGGGTCTGTTTACTTCCGGTTTCGGGTGACGTCAGTGAAAGGGGTCTATTGAGGTATTTCACCTGACGTCACAGGGTCACGTGACACCCCGGTGTCCACCATTTTGGACGGCAAGCTAGCTAATGTCAACAACAGTAGCTAGTATGTTACTGTAGCAATATTTACGTTCAGTCATTTGGATGACTATTAAAACCTTTCAGTCTCAAGTTTTTCCTTTACTGGATTTACTAGTTTACTGAGCTAGCGCGCGATGGCTCCCGGCTTGGCCGGCGAGCGCGCGATGGCTCCCGGCTTGGCCGGCGAGCGCGCGATGGCTCCCGGCTTGGCCGGAGAGCGCGCGATGGCTCCCGGCTTGACCGGAGAGCGCGCGATGGCTCCCGGCTTGGCCGGAGAGCGCGCGATGGCTCCCGGCTTGGCCGGAGAGCGCGCGATGGCTCCCGGCTTGGCCGGAGAGCGCGCGATGGCTCCCGGCTTGGCCGGAGAGCGCGCGATGGCTCCCGGCTTGGCCGGCGAGCGCGCGATGGCTCCCGGCTTGGCCGGCGAGCGCGCGATGGCTCCCGGCTTGGCCGGAGAGCGCGCGATGGCTCCCGGCTTGGCCGGAGAGCGCGCGATGGCTCCCGGCTTGGCCGGAGAGCGCGCGATGGCTCCCGGCTTGGCCGGAGAGCGCGCGATGGCTCCCGGCTTGGCCAGCGAGCGCGCGATGGCTCCCGGCTTGGCCGAGCGCGCTAGCTCAGTAAACTAGTAAATCCAGTAAAGGAAAAACTTGAGACTGAAAGGTTTTAACAGTCATCCAAATGACTGAACGTAAATATTGCTACAGTAACATACCAGCTACGATGTTGTTGACATTAGCTAGTGCTAACAGCTAGTTGCTAATACACTGCTACAACTACACCGACCCTAATAATACAGTTCTTGGTCATTGCCTGGTAACAGCAAATTTATAACGGGCCATGTCTCAACAGACTAAGAAGTTATTTCAATGACATTTAATAACATTTTGTTTATCCTGAGGACCGAAAGTAAATGAAAATGTGAACAAACCTTAGCTGTAATCAGATGGCGACCACCGGCTCCAGGGACGACCCGCTGATGTAGGCATGTTACCCAGCCTGACACAAAATATTTGTAGGCATCCAAACTCGTATACGCTTTCAGATCAATACCTGTGTATGGCGATGGGTTTTTAACGACATAGGTATACAGATCATGTGGGCCGAAGTCAGGTAAAGACAAGGGCTTCGTGTACTTCCGTACGTCAGTGAACAATCCTGGTGGAAGCAGGTAAACGTCGTTCTCTAAGCCTGCTAACCTCAATTTTTGCAAATACCTCTCCCTCTGCTCGCCCTGTAAATGCCCTACGTCGCTGGATAGTGAAGGTGTTTTCTGCATCTCGCTCCTTTTTCTTTTATGTTTTTCGTTTGTCGCCTTCCTCGCATTCAAACTGATTCGAGCCGTGCCGTCCAAAATGGCAGCATCACATGACTTGGTCACGTGAGTGAAATACCTCAATAGTGGGAGGGACCACAAATTTATCACCCTTGGCCTTCTCGAAGGCCAACACGAGCTTAACCATGAGTTGGCACCATCAGTGCGGCAGCGAAGTCACCTTCCTGCTGGTGTAACGTCCATCAGTAGTGTTAGCCAATGGTAATAAAGCAGTCAAGCCAGTGCTATCTCTCGAGAGCAAGTAGCACAGGCTAACGACGGCAAAACTAAGATTTCTGTCTCCAGACTCTTCTTCCACGCTGCACGCTCGCGTCAGTATTTTTCACTCAGACTTAAGTTTTAATTTCCCTGTGTAATTTACTGAATTACTTTTAAAATCAATATTGACAGCTACATACGATGGAGCAACCTGGCAGCCTGTTGCTAATCCCTTACAAAATCCTTTGCCCTGTTGCTTTTTTGGTGTGTCTGGCTAAGTTCTGGCTGAGCTCAAGTCCCAGCTCGAATAGTACCAGTTCGCCAGAGTGAATGCATCATATAGGGACTGATAATGGGCAAAAGTCAGAAATTGACTTTTTGAAAGCTGCGTGTAATAACTTCTGTCAGAATAATTAACTTTCCCTGATAAAAGGAAAGAAAAGAAAGTCTGCGATATATTTCCAAAAACAAATCAAGACAACTGCATCAATTCGAGGAGGAACATGACACCTCAGAGGACATCTGTATCAGAAATGCCAAATATTCAGTAAAACCAGTTTAATCAACTGAATGAATGCTCTGACGTTCACCTTGTGTTCAATGTGAAGGGTGAAATTTTAGGCTTCATCACTACATACTGTACTGTAATCCAGGAGAACTGAATGTCAGAGCACATCTGACAGCAAAACAAGGAGAGCAAGGATGTGGTGTAGCAATGAGAGTCAAGAAGACAGCGATACACATGGCACTACGAAGGTGGCACTACAAAAGTGGTCAAGTCCCTACTGATTGGTGACAATTGGAAATCTAATAATATATACCAGAATAGTGAAGGAATAGCAGAGTGAAGGAATGTCCTACTTCATTCCAGGTCAAGACAGGTTCATCCAATCTCCATTGGTTAGTGGACAGCATTTTATTTCACCTCTGATGCCAAGCACAGGAATCCTATGGAAATTAAGGTTGAAGAACAGGAACCTGTTTCTCCACCAGCTCAGCCTGTATCACCCTCTCCAAACCCCTTACATCACAGTTGTGAAGCGCCTACTGATGGAAAACTCAATTCTCGGATTTGGTGTACAGTGTAACTCCAAATTTCTTACCAAGTTCACTCAACAAAAGTCAAAACTCATTTTCAAGTCATACATCCGTGATCCATAGCCGCTTATCCTGTGCAGGGTCGCGGGCAAGCTGGAGCCTATCCCAGCTGACTATGGATGAGAGGCGGGGTACACCCTGAAGAAGTCGCCAGATCACCACAGAGCTGACACACAGAGACGAACAACCATTCACACCTACGGTCAATTTAGAGCCACCAATTAACCTAACCTTTGGACTGTGGGGGAAACCAGAGCACTCGGACATGGGGAGAACATGCAAACTCCACACAGAAAGGCCCCTGTTGGCCACTGGGCTCAAACCCAGAACCTTTTTTGCTGTACTAACCACTACACCACTGTGTTGCCCATTTTCAAGTCAGTGAAAGTTAATTTATTAGAGATTAGACAAGTTTGTCTTGGATCTACATGGACTTCACTTAACAAACATTCATGTTCATGATAAGCTGCTAGAAAAATTTCAAATATTTTCCACTCAGATGAGAAAAGACAGGTTTGCCTACTGCTTTTCTTTCTTGATGTTGCTAGCTAGAAATGAGATTAGTACACACAATTTCATCCTTTGGCCTTGGGCTTTTTAACTTAATAGTCTGGTATGTTTCATTGCATGACCAAGAACCACCTTTTTTTCCTACAGGAAAAGGCTCTTTGAAACGCAACCAACAAAACATGGACTTTTCCCAGATCCTTCTGTAAAAACTCATGAGTATCATGTTTACTCACCACAAACTTCTTCAAACTCTTGAAGATCTGGTAGTCCCATGACTATAAACTTCCTCTGAAAAGCTGAGTCATGAAATCATGTGATTTAAAAATGACCAGTCTCTTTCATGGAAATGCTCAGGACAATTTTGAAGAGTCTGTGGGTTGATTTTACTTGTAGCTTGACTTGCTTGCTTATTTATGATCTAAGACATGGCTCGGACATAAGTTTATGAGACACGGACTTGGACTTACTAAATTTCAGACGTGTAAATAACCGTTTCTCCAACATTACTTGTGTTATTCAAACTTAAACTACTCTACGAAAAAACTCAATGCGACAGTGATGCACTAAGGTGACCAAACCATTTAAAACTCAAATTGAGTCACAGCTGAGGGACTTTGGCTGACAGCTTTTGACTTCATTCTTGAGAGATTCAACTTGAGTTTTTGGACTTCAGGATAAGGTAGGTGCCTGCGACGCTTGTAGGTCTGTACCGAATTCATGTCCCTTTACTGAATGATCACAAAATGGACAAAATGCTCTTTACCAGTATAACAGCCTTCTTGTGGTTATGAAGTTATGAACTGGGCTTGTTTTAACAATTCATTGAACCTCTTTACTTGTCAGAGATCATTCAAATTATTCTCCCCTTACCATTTTACAATAATCTTAACAATATATGGATTTTGGCAAACTTGAGAAACCACAGTTTTGGACTGCAGTACATCTGTAATGAACTCCATACACTCCCTGTTAGTGTCGAAAACGTGTCTCAATCCCTATGAGACCAAAAACAGTTTACTTCCCGACGTTTAGGGAAACCGTATAAGTGTAGAGGGTCTACTTATAGTTCGGAGAGACTGTTTATAATATAGGGACATAATTCTTACAATTTAATTTTAAAAGAGCCGAACGTAAATGCCACAAACACTACCTGCCAGTCTATATTTTCCCACTCTCTCTTTCTCTACATTTCTCCAATCACTTCTATCAAACCTCATCCCATCCCGTCAGATTTCATTTGCGCTTGCATGTGGCTGCTTTGTTTTGCTTTGCCTGCCGTTTGGGTTTGATTTGGCTGAGAGTGAGCACTCGCAGCCGAGTGGAAGCGGAGGCAGAAGCGTTCGAGGGCCAAAACCTTGTTCCAATTACGACGGCTTCATTACAGCCGCTTCCCCGCTCTTCTCTCCTGCTCCATATTTCATGGCTGTGCCCTGAAAGCCCTGCTGTTGTTTTTTCATATCGACTGATTTCCTGTACAGCCTTGTTTAATGGATGTGGAAGCAGGATGCAGATATTGTCCAGTAGGAGGCAGTGACAGGGGAAAACTGCAGGGATGTTTCTGAAGATGGCGTGCGGGTTGCATACGGCAGCGATTCTACTGTTTCTTTATCGAATTAGAGTGCGGCGAGCAGACAGTCCTGGGCATCTACTCAACTCACTTTGGCCTGTGGCTGATGTCTCTTAAAAGTTGCAGTGAAAAATAACTTAAAGCTTATAAAGCAAGGTTAAAAAATATATATGTATTACTATAAATGAAAAATAATGTTTTTACAAACCACATCCAATTTAATATAACATATTTTGTCCTTTTTTTTAAAGACAATCCCTAATTTTTAAAAAAAAAACCACCTTCTGATGGAGCTGGGGAGATCTATCACTCAGAAGGGATAAGGAATTTACAGGGCAACCATAACCTCGAGGAAGAAAAAAAGCTCAGCATTATGGAAGAGTGGTAAGAAGAAATTACTGAAAAAAAACCCACCCTGCACATGAAATCCAATTTCTTTTACTTTTACGAACAACCACAAACCCTAATTTGGCAGAATCCCTGAAAGAACTGCAAATCACTCTGACAACTTTATTTAACCTACCTACAGTGAAGCACGGTGTTGGTAGCATCATGTTAAACATTACCCTTAGCCTGACTTTTGGTGGATGGCTACCTCTAAGCTAATTCTGTCCATGTTTTAAACATGCCATGTTTAAGGATGAAGTTTGACGACAGTTTTTTTTTTATTCACCCGTATTGACACCATTGCGTGACACCGTGTCCCATTAGCTAAGGGTCTGTTGTGATTGGCCATGTTGATCTTCCTTAGGCTACATCCACATGACAATGGCAACGAGATTTTTTTTTAAATATCGCGTCCACATGGGCAACGGATCAGTAAAATATCAGGTTCATATGGCAACGCAATGCTTGCTGAAAATGATGCAATACACATGCCACACCTCTATGTGCGCTGTAAGATGGTCCCATCGGAGACACCAGAACAATAGAAGAAGTAGACGCATGTGTATAAACCCCTTCTTCTGTAGCATTAGCCACATAAAGTTTTGATTATTAGTCAGTAGCGTAAAATAGTATCTATTGTCTAAGACACTTATTTATATTTCATATTAAAACGTCTATGTAAATTAATACATAGAAAGCCTGGCCAGGCGCTGAACATTCTTCTGCCTTCACTTTAAGAGAAATTCAGGGCGAGCATGAGCCTAGGTTCTTCCCTGTCACTGTCACACGCTCACACCTTCTCACTCCCCGTCCTATGGCTATAGTCCCTTTAAATCACGTGCTCGTTTTTTGAATGGAGACGCAGAAAGAGGAATGAACAGGGGTAGATGGAGAGAGAGAGGAATGAACGGGGGTAGATGGAAGCCGGTACGCCAACATTCTGAGATCCTCCAGAATTCTTTAATGGTCCGGAATAAATTGAATGCTACACGTTGATGGATTACTTTGTTCTTCTACGCCCTTTTTGAGGAATGTATTGTCGGACTTAAACCAACATCTGAAGAGGTGAGATCGCTCCTTTTTTTCCTATTTTTGCTGGCGGGATTGTTTTTGTTTTTGGAAAGCGCACAGGCGGTGCGCGGTTTTGTACTGCTTCCGCAGTGTTTGGACTAAAAACTCTGCCCTAAGGGCTATTCTCTCTCTCTCTCTCTCTCTCTCTCTCTCTCTCTCACTTTGCACCATTACACAAATATTCACAGTGAAAATATTTTGTAAGCGCGTTTCATGAACCAAGTTATAGGATTTGTTGACAACTTGCATCGAGTTTGTTACACTTCTACCCGGTGTGAAGCACTGACAGTCATGTGGTTGTGACGTCATCATAAACAAATCCGTTCTACTCATCCAGACGACTTCGCAACGGTGCCGTTGCCAGATTTTTTCACTCTGGAACCCGTTCTCAAAAGATTTCATTTTGGGCACCCAAAACGCCGGTGCCGTGTGGACGCCAGGCCGAAACGATAAACAATTTTATCAGATTCTCCTGAATCCGTTGCCGTGTGGACAGGGCCTTAGACACAGCTGAGGCAATAACCCCAGTGGAATAGCATATTGAAGTCAGACTGCGAAACAAGTCAGTATTCACTTGAAGCAGCTCAATTCAATTTTACTTTTTTGACCAAGATCACATTAGTCATTCATGAAAAACTAAACAAGTTTGTGTATTGAATTTACATGGATTCAGCTTAATTCATTCACTAACATGAGGTTTTTTTTTTTTTAATAGTTGGCTCGAACCATTTTAAATGATTGGGAAAAAAATTTTGATTAACATCGCAGAATGCATTTTAATTGTATCTCAACAAACATTAAACAACATTTAAATATTTTAAAATGGCGATAAAGGAAAAAGCTACATGACAGCTATATAAATCCTTCATGACAACTGACTTAAAATGACGTATTTGCATTAAACCTGAGTCAAATGACAGATTTTGTTGACACAAGCCTCTGTTATGACACTTTATAAGCTGATATGTCATGAAGAGCTCGTGTGTGTGTGTGTGTGTGTGTGTGTGTGTGTGTTGAATAACCATTTGTTGTCATTTAAATGACACCGATCAGCCATAAAATTAAATCCACTGACTGGTGAAGTGAATAACGTTGATCATGTCAATACAATGGCACCTGTAAAAGGGTGGGATTTATTCGGCAGCAAGAGAACAGTCAGTTCTCGAAATTGATGTGTTGGAAGCAAGAAAAATGGGCAAGCGTAAGGATCTGAGCGACTCTGGCAAGAACCAAATTGTGATGGCTAGATGGCTGGGTCTGAACATCTCCAAAATGGCACGTCTTTTGGGGTGTTCCTGATATGCAGTGGTTAGTACCTACCAAAAGTGGTCCAAGGATCCGAAGGACAACTGGAGAACCGGCGACAGGGTCATGGGTGTTGAAGGCTAGCCCATATTGTCCAATCCCACAGAAGAGCTACTCCCAGATAGCACACCTACATTGGTCCACCATCGGCTGCGCTGACGGTCCATCAGAGGTATGACCAGTGGGCCTTCGTCAGGCCAACGTCGGTAAGCCAACAAAGGGAAAAAAAAGGATGGAGATATTCACATTAACTGTTCTCATATTTTTTTTATTCTAAAGATTATTCAGGTATAACAACAGCAGGGTAGTATTGTAACTTTTTCAGAATCTGCAGAATATTTTCAGAATCCGGCGGTCCGCTAGCGACAGTGAGTGGCAAACACATCTGGTGGTCCGTTATCGGACCACCAGCGGCTCATGGGTGGCAGGACACACGAGAGTAAAGAGATCTCTTTTTTTCCCCTTTATCGGTTTGCTGGCGTCAGCCCGCTGGCCATACCTCTGATGGACTGTCAGCGCAGCCGGCGGTGGGCCAACGTTGGGCCGACGTAGGTGTGCTATCTGGGCTATAGCACAAACTGCTGAAAAAGTTAACGCTCACACCTTTCTGTTTCAGCCAGTGTTAACTTTTTCAGCAGTCTGTGCTCTAGTAGCTCTTCTGTGGGATTAGTTGTTAACTTTGAAGACTTGCATAAGTGGACCGTGTTTGGATTCGAGGTTTGTTCATGCAATTGTATCTGTTTGACACAGTTAAGCTCCCAAGCTCAGGAAGTATTTTTTGGTTCAGTACACTTCACACACACAGACTAGTGTAGTCCTTCTTGCGTGTGTGTGTGAGCAGGTGTATACCTTATGTGTGTCTTAATGTTTGTATTGTAGTAGTATAAATGTGTATTGGGATGGGTGTGTGTGTGTGTGTGTGTGTGTGTGTGTGTGTGTGTGTGTGTGTCAGGTACACATCAGGTTTACACCATGTGTTCCAGCTGCTGCCTCAGGTGAGTTCACGAGCGAAAGCCTCGTCTGTATTCAGTGTCTTGCTCGCTGTCATCCTCCACTTAAATATCGCTTAACTCTGATTAACCCACGCTGGCCCACCTGCCAGCTGACTGCCATTAGACTGACCCTTATCTCCTCGGCTGATCTGGCCACACTAGAGCCAGGGCCGGAGCCGGGGCTTACGGAGCCTCTTCAATAATAAATCATTAGCTAAACACTTTTATTCATTTGTGTCATGTTACATGTACTTCAATTTGCTCTTCTGTATCTTACGCCTCGTTCGGCAGATGCAAAATCACCCAGCTTTCTTTTTTTTTTTCTTAAATTATGATCAAGAAATAAATCCCATTTGGCTGGCAGTGCCTTTTACTGTAACTGTACCTGCATCCCTCTTTATCCCTCGCTTTGTCTTTTTCTTCCCAGCTGTCAGATAAAAAGATAGTTTGGAGGTGTGGTTTCCTTGAACTACAACAAATTAATTATATTAAAGTAATCTCACAAATTAGGGTATTAAGTGTTTCAATATTTACATTAAAACAAATTATTCAGGATGTTTTGTGTGTAAAGGTATCACGTGACAGCTTGGCTGTAGAATCTGCATGCTAAGCTGGCTAGCAAGCTAATCTTGCTAATATTAGTAATGAAAAAAGTTTTGATTGTTGTGGTAGCGGAGAATGGGAATTATTTTTGCCTTTGATGTAATTTGTTGAACAATATTTTTTTTTCTTGTTGTATACTTTAAGAAGTGTGGGTTTTGGTAAATAAATTACTGAGTCATACTCAGATCATTAATACCCAGATCCTACAGTTGTAAACTTCTGACAAAATGCTAGCTAGTTGAGTTGTAGTTAGCTACCTGCTTAGCTTAAAATCTTTGTTGCTCATTGCTAAATTAGTGAGAAACAATAAAAAAAAGAGAGACTGAGATATTAAAATCCCACGAATGCTCGCTAATTTAGCAGCGGTTAGATAGCACCTTAGCTAGCATTCCTAAAGTGGTGAATTAACAAAATCTTCAGTCTTGGAGTTAAACTGCAGAAAAATAATTCAAATCAAGACTCAGATACTGAAATCATATATATGACAACCTCTGATAACTGCAACTGAATTTAGTAACAGTTAGCTAGCTGGCTAGTCAGCTTGGGCTGTGTTAGTCTCATCTCATCTCATTATCTCTAGCCACTTTATCCTGTTCTACAGGGTCGCAGGCAAGCTGGAGCCTATCCCAGGTGACTATGGGCGAAAGGCGGGGTACACCCTGGACAAGTCGCCAGGTCATCACAGGACTGACACATAGACACAGACAACCATTCACACTCACACCTACGGTCAATTTAGAGTCACCAGTTAACCTAACCTGCATGTCTTTGGACTGTGGGGGAAACCGGAGCAAACCCACGCGGACACGGGGAGAACATGCAAACTCCACACAGAAAGGCCCTCGCCGGCCACGGGGCTCGAACCCGGACCTTCTTGCTGTGAGGCGACAGCGCTAACCACTACACCACCGTGCTGCCCCGGCTTTGTTAGTGTTGAACAAAATGATGGCTTGTTGTGCTATAGTTTGACAGGACGGACTAGCGTTAGTAATTCACAGAGAATATCTCATCTCATCTCATTATCTCTAGCCGCTTTATCCTTCTACAGGGTCGCAGGCAAGCTGGAGCCTATCCCAGCTGACTACGGGCGAAAGGCGGGGTACACCCTGGACAAGTCGCCAGGTCATCACAGGGCTGACACATAGACACAGACAACCATTCACACTCGCATTCACACCTACGGTCAATTTAGAGTCACCAGTTAACCTAACCTGCATGTCTTTGGGGGAAACCGGAGCACCCGGAGGAAACCCACGCGGACACGGGGAGAACATGCAAACTCCGCACAGAAAGGCCCTTACCGGCCCCGGGGCTCGAACCCAGGACCTTCTTGCTGTGAGGCGACAGCGCTAACCACTACACCACCGTGCCGCCCACAGAGAATATAACACTGCAAATGGATGGATGAATATATACTGAAATACCACTCTTATCTACTTGTGATACCTGTGATATTTGAGGTAGTTTAGTAGCAGAGAGCTAGCAACCTAGCTAGCTTACATAAAGTTAGGAATTTACAAAACTGAGTGTTACTAGCTAAACTCCTGACAACAATGCAAACTTAAATGCAGATTCTAAAATCATCCATGTCAACTTTTGATAAATGTTCGCTAGTTTAATGCTAGTTAGCTAGCAGTTAAATCGAAATGGTTATTGAAATACACGCTTGCCAAACCTACAATTCACGTGGTAGTCTACTGCTTTCGACAGGTGAATACCGCCTTGCGATTTTAGTTCAAAAAAATACCACATTACAAAATACTCAACGAACACTGTTGGATTTGCTCTTCTGACCTCGCTTCAGGTATTTTTGGCACAGGGGCTACAAGTATATTGTGTCAAATAGTCATGTTAAGTGAAGCCGAGAGCCAATGGAATGGTGTGATAATTATGTTGAATCTAAATTGTATCGCTCTATTGTATCACACCATTACATTGGTTCTTGTTACGGTTCTAGCCAATCAGCAACAAGGTCATATGTTACAACAAACCAAGCCAGTATTTGTTAAAACCAAACATGTTCTGGTGATCATGAACAACGAATACTCTGATGGAAAAAAGATTGGCTATGACGACAAGTTCAAGGCGACTTGGTCGTCAGATCATCCAGCATCAAAGCATCGAGATGAGGTGAGAAGCAGCATTTTGTGAAGTACGCCAGTTTGATTTACTGATCAATTTTCTCCAAATATGGCACTCAGAATGCAGGAGAGTGCACCTTTTTACACTTTTTTTTTTCCCAAAAAAATTTCCAGTGGGGTTGCGCAATCAGATTGACTGCTTTTCATTTTCAAGGGGTTGGTAGTGTGGAAATACCAATCTGGTTTACCTGGGATCCATTTAAGTTAGTTTACTAGCAGTTAGCTGACTGTGAGTTGACCTAGTGGTTAGCGTGTCTGCCTCTCACATGGGAGATCGCAAGTTCTACTCGCGGTCGGGTCATACCGAAGACCATCATTAAAATGGTACCTTCTACCGTCTGGCAAGGCATGCTGCAATACAGATGTGAGTGGGGAAGTCGAACTCTCGCACTTACCAGAGGACCCGCCCTCCACTGTAACCCTAGCTATATAGACGAGAGGCTGAGGGCTGCGGAAACAGAGCTTGGTGCCGCACCCATACGTCTCAAAGAGCCGGTTAATACTGGGACAGGAGATTGCCTGGGAAGACCAGATTCTGGCATGAGAGGGACTTTGACTTTTTTGACTAACAGTTAGCTACACATCGTGCTAACTTATCTAAAGTTAGGGATAAACAAAGCGCTTGGTTATGAACAGCTAAACTATTGAGAAACAATGCTACTGAAATCAGACAAATGTTAACTTCTGTCAAGTGCAAGCTCAGGTTAGGAGCAGCGAGCAAGATGGCTAGTTAACTTACCAAGTATTCAGGATGTCAACACTTTCAGTGTTAATAGCTAAACTTCTGAGAAACAATGCACGTTCTAAAATCACACATATCGAATTCTGACAAATGCTAGATAGATTAGTAGCAGTTAGCTAGCCAGCTCGTTAACGTAGATAAACTTAGTTAGTTGACAAACTAATGGTGATGGTAACAAAATGATGGTATGTCATGTTGTATTTTAAGAGATGTGACTTCCTCATGTCGGAAAAACTTGGGAACATTTTCATTTTTTTTTTAAATTGGGCAAAAAAAAAAAGTGATCCGAGATCTCAAGTACTTTCTTGAAACATTGCAAATAATTTGTTTTATACTTTGGTTATTTGGTAACCTATTCAGATGGCTACATGGCACCGACATAAGCCCTTCATGGAGACTAGCATTTATAAACACTTATTCCAGCACCTGTTATAAAGGCTGCTTTAATCTAATTGAATGTCAAGTTGACAGATTTTTTTATGACAACAGACTTTGGAGCAGAACATAGTTTTGTGTCAGCATGACTTAATGCTGGTAATGTGACCGAGAGGATTTACTTCTTCATTGCATGATGTCATGCTTAACAGAACATGCTATGTCAGTGGTGTAACATTGGTGTCATGTCAACTTGACATCAAAAACGCGCCTTTTGGATGAGAGGCATTTCTAAATGTGGCCTTCTGAACAGTATGTAGACGAACCATTCTGTCTCTCACATGAACATACGTGGAACTACACAAATCTGCAAAAAAAACAGTTTAGAAACGTCTGTTTCAGATCTGCAGTCCAATATGACCTCATGCTTGACCTTCTATTGCGACAAGATTGAGCCGTTCTGATCTTCTGGGGCTCATTTGACCTTGTTGTGCCCTTTTTTTGGTCTCAGACCTGCAGCCGTGTTCCTGTATGTTACACTACACCGACTCTCCACCTCTCCCTCGGATGCTTCAGGTTCATGGGGTGGGTAGTAGGGGTTAGGAGTTAGGAGCAGATGAAAAGTTGATGTTTGTTTCTCCCAGGGGATGGAGCACACACACACACACACACACACAGAATAGATGAGGCTTTCTTTGGGTATGACTTGTATAAAGTGATTACAGTCCATCTTGGCCCAACAAATTTAGACTTCTTGACGCCCCCTCTGTTGTTGCCCCCTAGTCAGATTCATGTAATCTCATTAAATACTGACAGAGGCTCAAGACAGAGGCCTGGGTCTCTCTCTCTCTCTCACACACACACACAGCTACTTTGATGCCGCTATGTCGGAGACAGACGACATTAGGCCTGTCTCCAGCTTTTAGCCCTAAAACCATGTCATCTCCAGCTGCACAGAGAGAGAGAGAGAGAGAGAGAGAGAGAGAGAAGAAAAGAAAGAGTCCCCCCAAAGCCATTGCATCAGTAAACAAGAAATGTTACTACACCCTCAGCTACAATGTGTGTGTAAGCGTGTGTACACACGCCCCACAGTGCTGCTTTATTACTAAATAAACTATTATCGATCCTTTTTGGTTGCAGGTTTTTTTTTTTTTTGGCTTATTATACATACTAAAGCAGTTTACATTAGTTTTGAGATTTTGCTCCAGGAAGTAACACACATGATAATACACATAGCATCAACAAATAATCATGAAAGCATCAACATAAATATTAAAGGAGTGTATTATTGCTTGGTCGTATAAATCCCTCAAATGAAAATGTTACAAATTAAGGAAAAGAGCGTGACATTTCAGTGCCGCTCGGACACCGAAGCTAAGTCAATGTCAAAACATTATAAAAATAGATTAGCATAATGCTAAACAAAATTTTGGCCTGTAAGGAGTCCGATTGCACGTTGAGAGTTGGTCTTCTTTCTCTAATGTCGAGCGTTTCGTACAACAAGCAGTCTAATTTACTCTGACACTTTCTTAAAATGATGACGTTCCTGTTAATGTCTTTAGGTGCAATCTCGTGTGCTGTACTGTAGTGTTTACTAATACTTGAACACACACCTTTATGCTCTTCGATACACTCATGCAAGTGTCTACAGGTGTAACCAGTCTAACTCTCATAGCAGTTGATGGTTCAAATCTGAAAAACCAATCAATCAGAATCCTGTTTATTGGCCAAGGATGTTGACACACACAAGGGATTTAGTTCCGGTGGTTGGTGTCTCTCTAGTGATACAGAACAGGAAAAAAGAAGAAGAAAGAATGTACATAAAATGGACAATATAGACATTACACAATACTGTATATACACTTGTGTTCAAAATAATAGCAGTCCAACACGACTAACCAGATCAATCACTGTTTTTGGTGGAAATTATATTACTACATGGCAAATAATTTACCAGTAGGTGTAGTAGAGTCATAGAAAACCAACAGACCCAACATTCATGATATGCATGCTCCTGAGTCTGTGTAATCGAATAATTAAGTGAAAGGGACGTGTTCAAAATAATAGCAGTGTGGAGTTTAATTAGTGAGATCATTCATTCTGTGAAAAAACAGATGTCAGTCAGGTGGCCCTAATTTAAGGATGAAGCCAGCACATGTTGTACATCCATTTCTCTCTGAAAACCTGAGAAACATGGGTCATTCCAGACATTGTTCAGAAGAACAGCGTGCTTTGATTAAAACGTTGATTGGAGAGGTAAAACGTATACTGTAAAGAAGTGCAGAAAATGATGGGCTGCTCGGCTAAAATGATCTCCAGTGCTTTAAAATGGACAGCAAAGCCAGAGAGACGTGGAAGAAAACAGAAGACTACCATTCGAATGGATCGAAGAATAGCCAGAATGGCAAAGACTCAGCCAATGATCAGCTCCAGGGTGATCAAAGACGGTCTGAAGTTACCTGTGAGTACTGTGACAATTAGAAGATGCCTGTGCGAAGCTAATCTATCGGCAAGAAGCTCCCGCAAAGTTCCACTGTTAAAAAAAAGACGTGCTGAAGAGGATACAATTTGCCAAAGAACACATTGACTGGCCTAAAGAGAAATGGACAAACATTTTGTGGACTGATGAAAGTAAAATTGTTCTTTTTGGGTCCAAGAGCCGCAGACAGTTTTTCAGACGACCCCCAAACACTGAATTCAAGCCACAGTACACTCTGAAGACAGTGAAGCATGGTGGTGCAAGCATCATGATATGGGAATGTTTCTCTTACTATGATGTTGGGCCCATTTATCGCATACCAGGGATCATGGATCAGTTTGCATATATCAAAATACTTGAAGAGGTCATGTTGCCTTATGCTGAAGAGGAAATGCCCTTGAAATGGGTGTTTCAACAAGACAACGACCCCAAACACATCAGTAAGCGAACAGCATCAGGGTTCAAGACCAACAAAATGAAAGTTATGGAGAGGCCAGCCCAATCCCCGGACCTTAATCCAATAGAAAACTTGTGGGGTGACATCAAAAATGCTGTTTCTGAGGCAAAACCAAGAAATGCAGAGGAATTGTGGAATGTTGTCAAATCATCCTGGGCTGGAATACCTGTTCACAGGTGCCAGAAGTTCTCAGAAACCGTGGTTATACGACTAAATATTAGTTTAGTGATTCACAGGAATACTAAATCCTTAAGATTTTTTCAGTTTATACAGTAAATATATGGAGTTTGTAATGAAAAATGCAGACACTGCTATTTTTTTTGAACAGCCCAATGTTCATTTTTCTTCATTTTCTGTAAAGTAATTAAAATATTGATACATTTTTCTTCATGTTTTGATGTAGAATATAATGTGCAGTGTTCCCAATGCATGGAAATAAAAACTATTATAAGGATTTTGAGCTTTACTCACATTTTTAAACACACTGCTATTATTTTGAACACAACTGTAGAGAATATTCCACAGCTGTGGAAAGATATGAGATTTATCTTTGAGTGGTGAATGTATACATCAGCAGTGAGCAAAGCAAATGAGTGAAAATATTTTCAAGACAAAACAAACTTCATAATCTTTGCGCCACTGGAATGTTCTTTATGTTATATAGACACATCCACAAAAAAAATTTAAGTTAATCAAAAATAATTTTAATTTTGAACCAGTTTACCATTTTGACGTGTCCAGTCAGCGGGAAAACACTGGGAGTGACGTCAATGGAATGAAATATACATACAGGACACTTTTTCATTTGGTTTGATAGCATGCAGGGCGGCACGGTGGTGTAGTGGTTAGTGCTGTCGCCTCACAGCAAGAAGGTCCGGGTTCGAGCCCCGTGGCCGGCGAGGGCCTTTCTGTGTGGAGTTTACATGTTCTCCCCGTGTCCGCGTGGGTTTCCTCCGGGTGCTCCGGTTTCCCCCACAGTCCAAAGACATGCAGGTTAGGTTAACTGGTGACTCTAAATTGACCGTAGGTGTGAGTGTGAATGGTTGTCTGTGTCTATGTGTCAGCCCTATGATGACCTGGTGACTTGTCCAGGGTGTACCCCACCTTTTGCCCGTAGTCAGCTGGGATAGGCTCCAGCTTGCCTGCGACCCTGTAGAAGGATAAAGCGGCTAGAGATAATGAGATGAGATGATAGCATGCAATATTGTTAGCATATTGCTTATCCTATGTGTATTACGTCATTCCACCCAATGGAGAATGAACGTTGAATATGGTTTACAATATTGCATGATTGTCAAGACAACATGACGTCATATGTCAGAGCTGATGTGAAATATCCACTGAGAAAGTTTCCTGCTGCGCATGCGCAAAAGCATTTCTTTGTTCATCAGGAAAGAGAAAGACACATTGAAGACCTGAAAGGCTCCCAAAACTTCATTAGATATTCTTCACGCATATTTACAAAAGAAAAACATACCAATGGATATTAAAAAAACTGGAAGAGAGAATGTCTAATAATAATAATAATTGCTTTTTTTCATGGTATATGAGATATATTCAAAATTCAGATATATCAGGGCAGTGAAAAGTAAGCAATGAAACACAACGCAACCCATGATTGCAATTTTTATAAAAAGAATGACACATTATATACATTATTAATATGTTTATATTTAGATTACTTACTCGCCAGCATTTCTTTTTTCTCAAGAGAAAAAACACAGCTTGTCAGAAAGCACAGAGTCCTCTCTCAGAAATTGTTACAAAGCTCCGACCCTGGAGACTCCTTCCCTAAATGTTAAATGAACGCCTCCTTACGAAAAAATTAACCATATCAACGATGATACTTTACGTATTATTTAACAGTTATTCCATGAAATCGAATCGTACATGAGCTGATAGTGGCTATAAGCCATGTACAACGAGATTGAGTGGAATAACAGTTTTATTCTATCCACATTCATTGGATTTTGAGAAACAGAGCATTTTTATTTTTTGCAAATTCGATAAATAAAAACTTTATACAAAACATCCAACAGAATCATTTCCCCTTCGAATGTGAACAAACCGGCGAAATGACAGGAGCAATTTGTGAAAAATGTGATAATTCTTGAATAATAAAAAGATACGTTCTCACCATCACATACTTTTATTCCATATTTTGTTGCTTTTTATTTTTTATTTTCGAGGGTTTTCCTTCTTCTTCTTTCGGGTATTTTTCTGTTTGGCAAACCGACTTAAAGATGCATTACTGCCACCAACTGGGCTTTTTTTTAAATTCTTTTTTCAGACGATTTTATCTTCTATTTTCAGACGTTTACTTCTTCTCTGATTCAGGAGCTTTGTAGCAAATTTGAATTTCCCTCCGAGGATTAATAAAGTAATTCTTATTCTGATGGCGGGGGGACACACGACTAAATTCTTTTAGCTATTTTTAGCTATTTCTATTTCTTTTAAATACTTGATCATTTTTGGGGCTTTATTTCTGAGTAGAGTTTTTATTTCATCCTTGGTTCATCCAGCAACACGTGCTGCCATTTTGTTTTTCTCTACTCACAGTATATGAGCTGATATCCTAGTAGTAGAGGAGCCAATCAGAGCGCACGATTGCTCATATCCAGTGAATATGGATAGAATAATTAGTAATATAGTGTGATTCCTGCTATTTCATGTTCAGTCATGGATGCATGCTAATCTCGAACCCTCATCAGATCTTCATGTGTCCCTCTTGGTGAATCTTGCTTCGAACCCTATAACAAACTGTTTCCTGATCAGAAAGGCTTCCAAGAAGAACCTTCCTAAGAACGCTTAATGAACAATTTTTATTTTCTAAGACTGTGGAATACTCATCATTTACATATAACATGTCTAATTACCATTTAAACAAGCTGCAATGATTACACATGTTCCCTCCTGTGTTGCTTTGTTAACAGTAATATACGCTTTGTTCATGTTAATATATTAATCTTAGTTAAAGGAAATTTAATCTAAACCATTACCACATTCATTGTGTAACCTTATCTTTGTGACACACAATATTATTAATTTGAGTCTCATTCAATATATGATAACATATCTAACCAAGCAGAAGCACACAGTTTAAGGAATAGAACATTTCAGGGTGTGTGTTTATGGGAAATTAATCAATGACAGGGTTGTGTGATGCAGCGTTATTGTTACCGGTACCACTTCATGTCCTGAAGTTTTTTTTTTCTTGTATAAATCTCAACTATTTTTACTGAAGGACATGTTGTACTTTTAACCATTTATAGTTACATTTAAAGTCGTGGTGCGTCCATGAGATGAGTTACTTAAAAATGTAGCAAGAGAAAATACAGAAAACTTCAGCATGTCAACAAGTATGGTTTTCTTTGTTCAGTAACATTTGTTAAATCTGTTAATTATTAGCTTCAGACGGTGCTGTAGTCAAGTCACTAAATCTTGAGTCTGAGTCAATCTTGAGTCCCCAGTGTTCAAGTCCGAGTCATTAAAAAAAACAAAGAATTCAAGTTGTATCCACTATTGATGCGAGTCGAGTCCGAGAACAACACTCCAACCGCACCATTGAACGGTGGCTGTTTCAGCACCATTAACATTAGTTTGTTCCTGAACATGACATACGAACAGGTGAATGTGCACTCTCTTTATCAGGGAGTGTGAAATTCTGTCAGAGATGGTTGAGAAATGGATGTAAGTGCAGAAGGTGTGTTTATTAATACAAGTGAAGACGGTAAACAATCCAGAACAGCAGGCAAAATTGTAAGACGCTGAAACAGGCAATTGAGGATTTGCACGTGACGTCACGAGGTCACGTGATATTTGTTTATCCGCCATTTTGGACGGCAAGGTCACGCATAGAACTTAGACGGACCCGTTCTAATTATCAAGTGTGTGGGAGTAGATCTTTCGAGAATGGTTATATCTTGTTCAGCATTTGGTTGTACCAATAGACAGGGCCAAAAGGAGGGCCTGTCATTTTATAGATTCCCCGCAGACGAGGAGAGACGCGCAAAATGGGTGTCCGCTGTGCGAAGAGAAAACTGGAACCCCAGTTCTACCAGCCGAATTTGTAGTGAACACTTCATATCAGGTAGGTGTAATCTTCTAATTCAATACTCCTAGTACATCTGTTAAGTTAATTTTCGGATTGAATGATAACTGCATACTTAGAAACTAGACAGTCTCTAACATTTAAAATGGCTATGCCTAGCCCTACTACCCTGGCCTAGTCTATGACAATGTTTTATCTTTTTGGCTCATATATGCCTTTGAAAGGCCAATCCATAGTAGGGATGGCGAAAACTAAAAAAAATCTTGACCGACCACCGAGCCTCATTAGCCGGTTAAAGTCGGTTAACCTGAGTTTAAACAGGGATGCAAACGGCGGATGCCGTTTCACGGCTGAAACGCGCAGATCCGATTTTTTTCTTTAGGGGGGCGTTGGAGTGTCTGAATAATTTCATCAGTGTAAATTCTGTAATAAAATTACTAAATAAGCGATAAAACATCCTGCATAGTCTCTTTGTGATAAACATCTTAATGCCACTTACCCGTGAGGTTATCAAGTAGACATTCTTCTTCAGTACCTTCCAGAGGTATAGTTGAGATATCCATCCTGCAACAAAATATTTATAAGCTTCCAGGCTCTTGTAAGCTTTGAGGGCTTTGCCAGTGTAACACGATTCACGATTAACGAGAAAATTGTAAATGTCGTGGTAGGCCAGATCGGGCAAATCGCCGGCACCGCAGCTCCGAATTTCCCTGAGCAAGGATTGCGGCAAGTTGTACGGATCTGCAATCCCCAACCTGGAACACTTTTCCACGTAACGCTGCCTCACGTCACCTTCAAGATGCTGAACAAACTTAGACAAGTAATCGCGTGATGTAGATGGGGTATTTTCCGAATTTTCTTGGGGATTACTCCCTGGATCCATTACGCTCGCGCAAGGTAAACAATCCTGAAGCCGTCCAATATGACGGAGTAGGCGGAGTAAACATGGACAGGTCACGTGACTGCACATCGAATCAAAGACGAGAAACAGGAAATCAGGGATCACGAAACCAAACAAGGAAATAAGGCTCGGTAATGTGTCAGCAACGCAACTCAATACTTCGCAAAGTAAGTGTGTTTTCACAGTTTTTATATCTGTGTGTTGATTGCGCTTTCATCCTGTGCAGGCGCGAGTCGTTTACGGCGTGCGTGAGAGAGTCCGCTTGGCGTGCACGCTGTCTGGAGCGCGTCCGAGAGTCCATCTGATGCATGCGCCAAGATGCACAGGTGTGACACTCTTGCACAAAATTACTATAAAACTTAACGTAGATAGAAATATCTCATCTCATCTCATTATCTGTAGCCGCTTTATCCTGTTCTACAGGGTCGCAGGCAAGCTGGAGCCTATCCCAGCTGACTACGGGCAAAAGGCGGGGTACACCCTGGACAAGTCGCCAGGTCATCACAGGGCTGACACATAGACACAGACAACCATTCACACTCACATTCACACCTACGGTCAATTTAGAGTCACCAGTTAACCTAACCTGCATGTCTTTGGACTGTGGGGGAAACCGGAGCACCCGGAGGAAACCCACGCGGACACAGGGAGAACATGCAAACTCCGCACAGAAAGGCCCTCGCCGGCCACGAGGCTTGAACCCGGACCTTCTTGCTGTGAGATGACAGTGCTAACCACTACACCACCGTGCCGCCCTAGATAGAAATATCTTATGCTAAATTATTATGGCATGTTACAAAAAATAAAGAAAAGATTTCACATCCTCATCTCCAATTTACGAGTCTCAATGCAGTTAATGCATGAGTCCGAGTCTGAGCCATCAGTGCTCAAGTCCAAGTCAAGTCACGAGTCCTTAAAATTAGGGCACAATTCGGACTCAAATACTACAAGCCTGGCTTTAGATGATATAGCATATGCGATAAGTGACACGTTGATATTTCTACGATGATAAACATGTGATTTGAAATACTACAGTCAGAGCTACTGTTCTAGAAAATGAAGCAACATTTTAGTCCAAGTGAAATGACCCTTTTTTACATGTGTATATTTCAACAGTTGCACCACCAAAACCAATACTGAAGCTGAAATCTGCTCATGTTTGTGTGTGTAGCTTCAACATCATGATAAATCTCCTCGTCCTCGCTCGCTTGTGTTATTGCAGCTTCGTCATTTTGCTCATGTTAAGTGCTTTGAAAAATCAGGCCTATGACTGTAAAATATTATGTATGGCACCACGTTCTCTTTCCTGCAGTATATTTGTAGCATCCGTCATCTCGCGTCAGAGACTTTTTCCTTTCTTGTCCATATTTTTCTTTCATCGTGCCTCGTTTTCCCCCTCCACCCTCCCTCTTTTCTCATAGTCACACTCCTTGTTTAAGGTCAATGTGCACAGGTTTTATATGAATCTTTTATTTATGTCCATGCTTATGGATGTCTTTTTCTACCCCTAGCCCTTTTCTTCCCTCCTATTTCTCTCCCCCCTCTCTCTCTCTCTCTCTCTCTCTCTCTCTCTTTCTTTCTTCACTGGACTGGAGCGAGTGCTGATAGGCATCTATGGAGTCTGCCTGTGTTTCTGCAGACAAAGCACCTCCAAGAGCCACGCTCTACTCCCTGGGAACCATGAACAAACCCCTTTCCTCCTTCCTACCCATAATGCTCCTCTTCCACCCAACCACCCCCGACTCTACCCTCTGCCAATCTGCCTTCCTGCCCTCCACCCACTCCTGGGGCAGGAGCTTCAACACAGGCCAAACTGCACAAACTGCTGCCACTTTAAGGGCTTTAAAGCTCAGTTCTCAGGTCTCACTCCGGACACACAGCACCGCATGGCTCGATTTCGCCTGACTGCACTCAGCTGCTAATGATGCTTACGCTAAACTCTTTAGGAGTGAAAATGGGTGTTTGATCAAGCAAGAAAAAACTCCTAATGGAGTTTGTGAGCACTGGTTTGGTGTATGTTGCACCCTGTAATAATAACCAGATAACTACTTCAGGCTAGCGGAACATTTATTAAAGGATACAGCTCTAGGAACATTCAATCAGTCAGGTTTTCTGGACATTCATAGAACATTTTTACATAATATTCCAAAAAAACATTTTTCACATTGTAGTCCTTTAATTAATGGGCACTTCATTGGAATATTGTGTTAGCAACACCCTCAAAACACAGCAGAAATTTATTATCTATTAACGTTCCACCCTAAGCTTATAAAAGCATAAATAATTTCAAAAGTGTTTTAATAAAAGTCTCTCCAGGCTGAGATAGTGAGGCTTTATCACAGAGTCGTAAAGGCCAGGCAGTCTGAACAGAATTCATTTTGTAGCATTGAGCTCTTCAGGGTGAAATGATCCAAACGTCTGAGAAAATACAATTCGATTGGGAAATGAACAACTTCAATTCATGGTCACATTCACCAAGCCGAACTTTTATCCTATGACTCCTCAGACTGTGGCCCTTTTTTTGCCAAACAAACAAACAAACAAACAAACAAACAAACAAACAATGAACAAATAGTCCAACGCAAATGCATAAATATAAATGAAACAAATAACTGTGCGAGCAAAAAAAAAAACCCCTCAACCTCATAAATAAAAAAATTATCATGCAAGCAAGCAAGCAAGCTACCAAATGAACAAATAAATCAATCAAACAAACAAACAAACAAACTCAAATGGCACTCAGTGGACTGCATACCTCCACCAAGCCATTCGAGTTTGAATCAAAATCTAATGATTTGTTCCTTGGCCCATGGCTCACCTTTCCACCAAATTTCATCAAAATCTGCTCACTACTTTTTGAGTTACATTGGGAAAAGAGTAAAAAATCCTGGATCTGCATACATATCTGGATTCTGGATCAGCATACATATATGGAGCCTGGATCTACATACATATTCAGATTTGCATCAAAATCTAAATCAATTTTTCCTTGACCCATGGCTCACTTTTCCACCAAATTTCATCAAAATCCGTTCACTACTTTTTGAGTTACGTTGGGAAAGGAACGTATCTGGATCCTGGATCTGCATACATATCTGGATTTGCATCAAATCTAATCAATTGTTCCTTGGCCCATGGCTCACCTTTCCACCAAATTTCATCCAAATCCATTCAGTATTTGAGTTACGTTTGGAACAGACCAAAAAATCCTGGATCTGCATACATATCTGGACTCTGGATCAGTATACATATATGGAACCCGGATCTACATACATATTCAGATTTGCATCAAAATCCAACCAATTGTTCCTTGGCCTATGGCCCAGTTTTTATCCAAATTTCATCCAAATCTGTTCACTACTTTTTGAGTTACATCAGGAACAGGCCAAAAATCCTGGATCCACATACACATCTGGATCCTGGATCTGCATACATATCCAGATTTGCATCAAAATCCAATTAATTGTTCCTTGGCCCATGGCTCATCTTTCCTCCAAATTTCATCAAAATCTGTTCACTACTTTTTGGGAAAAGTCAAACAAATTGAGGCAAAAACATAACCTCCTCCAACAAAGTTGGCAGAGGTAACAAACAAACAAACAAACAAACAAACAAACAAACAAACAAAAACAGATTGCTCATTATTAAACAGGATTATTCTCTTAAATGTGTAACAATAGTCATGACTCACCTTGTACAAACAGTTACAAAGGTTAAAGATAAGGCTGTTATGTGCACTTTTACTCACGACTTTACTGACATGAACTTGTCCAAAACCCAACAGCACCATCCTCACGACTTTCAATTCATATACATTCATCACGAGATCATGTTTGGTTTATAGAATGTGTTCTTTTGCTTGCAGTTACAAATAAAACAATTACCTAGCTAACTTTTTAACCAGTCCTTGCACAGACACCAGGACCGTCCATAATCATTTTTTATTTATTAGTGAGCCAGATAAAGTCTAGTTTAATTACTGTTTGCTGGAGTTGTATAAATGCTTCCTGTAAGTTTCTTGTAAGGTCAATTACATCCTTAACCAGCCTTTAGCCTCAGCAAACAGTGCAAGTGTCGGAAAAGTCATCTGAAAGGTTCTCGTGCAGAAGCCTGGTTTACGTTTGCCTGAGCATTCCGCTGCGTTGATTATGGAAAAATGAGAGCAGATCAGTGGAAGGAAAGTGAAGTGATGGCGCTAAGGCAACTTGAAGAGGTGGTGGGGATTTGGAGCTTGCTTGTATCTCCTTTCGCGCTTTCCTGCGTCAGACCTCTGGACGACCTCTGAAACTTGTTGTGGGGGTTCGGAGCTGGCGGAAAGGCGGCTGCCTAGGCCGAGGCCCGTCGCACACATTCCTCTTGGGCTATCGCTGCCATCACTTGACAAGAATTATATAATTGCAGCCTGTGATCTCATTCTCCTCAAAGAACATTTTGAAGTTTCTTTTCCTCTCTTTAGCTTTTTACGTTCTCTCTCTCCCACTCGCTGTGTAATGTTCAAATTGCTCACATTAAATCACCCCTTCCCTCCTCCTTCCCTTCCCCCTTTACTTCCTCATCTCTTTCTTTCTTGTTCTTGCATTCCTTACTTGCTCTTTCCAACTCGGTCCTTTTCCAAATTCTCCTTCCGCTGTTGTCAAATTGTTTATGATGTGCTTATCGCTTTAATGTGTGTGATTGCGCTTACGTGCATGAGTATTTGTGTGCTCATTTGGCAAACACCACGATGGAGCGATACAAAGCTGCATTTATCTACGTCGTCCACGTTTAAAGATAACCGGCCTCCATGTTGGTTAAGGGAAATGGAAAACAGGCAGAGGGAAAGAATGGAGAGAAGGGAACACTGAGGAAGATGTGTGAGAGAAAAAAATGAAAGCTACCGTGTGTGTGTGTGTGTTTTTATTTTCTAAATTCTTGCCTCTTCTGTCATGGCATCACTGCAAAGTCCAGTAAAGACACACACAATAAAGAGATTAAACGTTCACACTTTAATCTTGTACTCACGATCAATGAAACAGGTCTCAGATCAACGATTCATCATCACACTCCATCTCCAGAACCCCCATTATTCCCATGTCTGATCTTAGAACAGTCAATCAGGTAGAACCACGAGCATCTGTGAGTCACTCGGCGATCATGGAGTCATACCATGTGCTAATGACAGGGGTCACGACTTCAGCACTTGTGGGCGAATCCCAGATTGAAGAGTCGCACACTGGACTCCTTTGATCTGATTAATGAGTCAGTATTGCTAATTCATCACTGTTTAAAAGAACAGCTTCTCCACACACACACGAAAAAAAACAACTCTCCGTAATTCCCATTTATGGAAAATGGAGTCCATGAGCCACGACATGTTTGGTGTCTGACATTTGCTACCAGGCTAATAAAGCTAATCTGGTTTCTCAGTACAATTTGAGAATGTGCTTGAGGGCACAGTACCCGAGAAAGTCCTTCTAGTTTACATTCTGCAAATCTTCAATTTCCTCCAAAAGCAGGAAATTTCACATTATCCAAAGTTAGTTTTTCAGAGTACAGGTTTCTTGGAACAGCTTTCGAAGTTGAACAGATCACTATTTCCTACAATGCAAATGCATACCATACTGTGCAAAAGTCTTCGGCCCCCTATTTTTTTTTGTTCATCCAAACTTTATTATAGATTTTTATTGTTTGACTTCTACATTATCGAGTAAGTACAAAAAAATTGAGTTCCAAATGTTCGGGGGGGTTCCAGCACAAAATTACAGGAAAAAAAGTTTGTATCTGAGCAGCATATAGAACACTTTTCAGATGAAAAAAGAAACCATAATAAAGGCTACTGGGTTTTGGTGCAAAATGAAGAAGCGAGTGAGACAGTCAAAGTGTCCAGAAGAACTGTGGCTGGTTCTGTAAGATGCTCAGTAAAACCTACAGCTCATTTACGCATAAAACTGCACTCACTGGACCTGAGACTACCATTTTTTTTTTAAAGCAAAGGGTCGTCTCACGCCAAATATTGATTTTATTTCATTTATTATGGCTTACTGCTTACTATTTAATGTTGAAACATTTCATTTAATTATTTTTAGGCTATATATGTTTTTTTCAACCTTGACTTGTATTTTTGTTTCTGTCCTCTCTCATACTAACTACAGGGTTCCAGCTTGATACTACTGTTAGATCCTGACATTTTGTCCTCGCGTGCGGATATGATTTCGAAGGAAACTACAAACCACTTCTGTGGGTTGTTCGAAACATTATAGCGTCTATGAAATGCTGCAAATGAAAAACTTCAATGTAGAATCCAACCTTCAGTAAGAGTGGCATGTTGAACCCATTCTGGGAGCCAAGAACCTTCAATATCTCTAAATGTACTGTAATACACAGCTTTAAGACTTCATAACTTACCAAAGATTTCATTGATGATGTCGCTGAGTGGTGGAACGTGATCAGGCGGCCATTTTGTCCAAACAAAATCAGTTCCTATATTAGTACTATTTGGTATCATTATTTAACAGTTATTCCATGAAATCAAGTTGTACATGAGCTGATAGCTATAAGCCATGTACGACGAGATTGAGTGGAATAACTGTTTTATTCTATCCACATTCACTGGATTTTGAGAAACAGAGCATTTTTTTTATTTTTTACAAATTTGATGAATAAAAACTTTATCCAAAACGTCCGACCAAATAATTTCTGCTTAGAATGTTAACAAACCAGCGAAATGACAGGAACAATTTGTGAAAAATGTGATGATGATGATGATGATGATTCTTTAAAAAAATATTTTAAAGATATGTTCTTACCGTCAAATACTTTTATTCCTTTTTTTTTTGCATTTTTCAGGTTTTGTTTTCATGTAGTTTTTATTTCATCCTCGGTTGGTTCAGCAACACACTCCGCCATTTTGTTTTTCTCTCCTAATGATATATGAGCTGATATCCTAGTAGTAGAGTAACCAATCAGAGCGCACGATTGCTCATATCCAGTGAATGTGCATAGAATAATATAATACACAATAAGCCCTGCCTCTTAAATCTTACACCACAAATCTGTATGTAATGGAGTTTGAAAATTTTTCATTTGTAAATACAAGCAAACATTTGTCAAAAATGACATTCCACAACTTAACTATGGTGCTCAAAGTACGTATTTGAATATTCAAGCTTGAATTGATTTATTTACGTCTTAGCTCCGCCAACCTCCAATACAAAATGGGAAGAAAAAAAAACCTATCAGACTCCAGTGCATGTTGGTTGATTAATTATGTTTGAAATAAGTGGAAATTGTGTTTTTTTTTCTCATACTGTATTCCAGTGTAAGTATGAGAATACTCCTAGTACTCATTCGCTATGCCCCACTGTGACGGCTTTCTATTTCTATTTCTCATTCTTGTCCATTCTGTCACTTCAGGATGTCACGTTTTTGAAAGAATCTTGAACTGTGTCCAGGAAATGCGCCCTTGTTTCTTAAAATCGCCAAACAATTCCAACTAGTCCATGTTTCCGGTTGGACCTTCAACCACTCAAGAAGAAAAAGAAGAACTGAAAAAAAAATCCAGAATGTTGGTGAAAATATAAATCCCTTTTTTGCACACACTATTATTGTGGTCTCAATTCTGATTGGTCAGAAAGTGTTGATTAGTTTTCTTGAACAACAGCTCTGGCTGTAATTCAGATCAGTTATATTAACAAACTCATTCTAACACGCTATCATTTGTTTCGTAATTTAGAAGCCGATATGTACATGTTGACAGTGAAGTTTTTTTTTTGTTTTTTGTTTTGTTTTTAGAGGTTGATTTGTCTTATTAAGACAGAAAAAAAAAATCCAGGCTGGAGAGGCAACAACTGTTAATAGCTGCTATAATGTAAATAATAATAATAATAATAGTGTCATGTACATTCCATAACAGTCCATTAAATGCAACTATAAATGGTCAAAAAGCACGGCATGTTTTTTGTAAATAAATGACACATTGTAAATCACAAGAGGAAGGAATAAGACGCTTTGTGTTGTGCTGTTGGAGGAAAATATTCCTCTTCAGGTTGGGAACGTTAACCAGGACACCGTTGATTAGTTTCCTACAACAGCATGACTGCAAGTGTTTCATTTTTCCATATCAAAATATCACATCATATCTCATTCGCTGCATCTTGTCGATAAAGCCAGAGAATGTTTGTTTAGCAAAAGCTTCCCAGATGACAGTCAGTGCTGTACATGTTCGTCCAGACGTCTTCTGAAATCTTTCGTTAATTGGGCTTCATTGCTGAAAAGACTGAAACGAGTGGATCGAATGTTGTCATTTCTTCATTTCTTCTTTCTTTCTTTTCTCGAGACTTTTCCCATTTGGTCCATATCGCAGAGACATGACCATTAGGAGGCACTAGAGTCCTACATCAGTGAAGAACCTGGACACACACACACACACACACACACACAAGTGTGTGTGTGCGTGTGTCTCCATCCTGAACGCTTTACAGTGTGGATTTATTGAGGGTGGAAATGCTGTTATTATTATTCAATCCTCCTCTCATGCTCTGGAGGGAGGCAAGAAAAAAAAACACCTTTTCAGAAGGGATTCTGCTCATCGTCTGTCTGTGTGTGTGTGTGTGTGTGTGTGTGTGTGTGTGTGTGTGTGTGTGTAGGCAACACTGACATCTCTCACTCCTTTCATTGCTCTTCTTCCTGGATGGAGGGCAGAAGAAAATGGCTTGGCAGAGATACTGTATGTAGAGTGGCCTCTGGTCTCTTTATTACAACACATTGTTGCCTCTCGTTTATTTCGATCTGTTTCTTTCTTGTTTTTTTTTTCCATGACAATTCTTTATCCATCACCGATGAACACAGAACTGACAATATGATTAAACCATGTACATCATTCTGGGTGGATAGGATTCCAGGCAGAGTGTGTGTGTGTGTGTGTGTGTGTGTGTGTGTGTGTGTGTGTGTGTGTGTGTGTGTTATTCTTCTTGAGGTGTACAGTCAATCATACAGGGGGAAAAGCTGAATATTGGAACCCAAAAAGAGTGTTTTAGCAGGAAATTTCTCATATAAGGACAAAAGAAAGATGGAAAAAAGGAACGAGGTCTCCAGTAGGCCTCCATGAGAGGTGTGTATGCTGTGAATGATGGGTAGTGTGCATGGAGAAACAGGCGAGAGATAGATGAGCAAAGTCTAAAAACAGAGAGAGAGAGAGACCAACCTTGGAGGAGGAGTGAAAGAGCGGTGATCCACCCATCATCCATTTTATGATTACAGAATCCATTTTGCTGATGTGCGCCTTGTGTCTATTGTGTTATTTTTTTCTTCTTTGTGTCAGCGCTAATTAAGCAAAGCGCGTTTAAGCAGGAAATTAATTGATACATCCCCAGCTGTCTCTCTCTCTCACACACATATACACACACACACAAGATGTGTGTCTTGTTCCACACAAAAAAATGGCCGCATTCGGAATTGCATGGAGTTGAAAATGAATGCAAGTGTGAGAACGAGCGTTTGAAATCTATAAGCCTCCAAAAGATCTTATTACACAGATGAGTCGATAAGCGTCCCCGCTGCAGAAACGCTTAGCACGCTGTACTTTTAATTAAGCACCAATATGTGCAGGACAATGAGAAAAACAGGACGAGGTTCAGAACCGAGAACCAAAAAAAAAAACCACCAGTGTGGAGAAAAGAACAGAACAGGACGTGTGTGTTTTTATCACCTAGTCAGAAGAGGATGTGAGAGAGACAGAGAGAGAGAGAGAGAGAGAGAGAGAGAGAGAGAGAGACCAAAAGCAATGACATTTATCTTCACTTCATGGTCCTTTGACCCTTTTCGTAATTGGAGCTGTGAAAAGTATCAGAGCAGAGACAGAGGTGGAGAGAGATACAGGAAGTCTGAAGGAAAGCTTATTATTGAAAAGTGTTCCGTGATTAATTCGTCACTCAGTGGAGAACTCAATCATAAAGTTACTCAGTGTTTCATGGTTATAATTGTGATCAGTGTGATAATTTGGATGAATATGAACACAAACACAAACAAGAAGACATGGTCAGACATCACTATCCCCCACCACGAGCATTTTATGAAGGCCTCTTAACACTGACGCCCTTAAGTCCATTGTTTTAATATTGACTTATGATGTCGTAAGTGCGAGGACACCTTCATAAAACACTACCCAGCTTTTTTTGGTAGCATGAGCATGCAAAGTTTCGTTTGATGTAGCTGATGTAGTTTTGGAGAAATCTTGTCCAGATTGAGTCCACTTGTTACAAAGTCCAATAACGAAAATCAACGGCCATAACTCTGAAAATAATAATTTCTCGTAAATGATTTTTGAAAACTTAAATCATGAGCAGTAATATGAGCACACAGAGTTTCGTTGATGTACAACCCCAATTCCAAACAAGTTGGGATACTGTGTAAACTGTAAATAAAAACAGAATGTGATCATTTGCAATTCATGGAAACCATATATTTTATTCAAAATAGTACAAAGACAACATATCAAATGTTGAAACTGAGAAATGTTATTGTTTTTTGAAAAATATATGCTCATTTTGAATTTGATGTCAGCAACACATTTCAAAAAAGTTGGGACAGGGGCATGTATACCACTGTGTTGCATCACCCCTACTTTTAACAACACTCTGTAAACGTTTGGGAACTGAGGAGACCAGTTGCTGTAGTTTTGAAAGAGAAATGTCCCATTTTTGCCTGATATACAAGTTCAGTTGCTCAATAGTTCAAGGTCTCCTTTGTTGTATTTTGTGCTTCATAATGCGCCAAATGTTTTAAATGGGAGACAGGTCTGGACTGCAGGCAGGCCAGTTTAGCACTTGGACTCTTACTACAGAGCCATGTAGTTTTAATATGTGCAGAGAGCGGTTTGGCATTGTCTTGCTGACAGAAGGAAAGCCTTCCCTGAAAAAGATTTTGTCTGGATGGCAGCATATTGCTCTGACATGTGTATATATCATTCAGCATTAATGATGACTTTCCAGATGTACAAGCTACCCATGTCATGTGCACTAATGCTGGCTTTTGAACTGCGCACTCATAACAAACCGGATGGTCCCTCTCCTCTTTAGCCTGGAGGACGTGGTGTCCATGATTTCTAAAAATAATTTCTACTTTTGATTCATCAGACGGGGCGGCACGATGGTGTAGTGGTTAGCGCTGTCACCTCACAGCAAGGTGGTCCGGGTTCGAGCCCCGTGGCCGGCGAGGGCCTTTCTGTGCGGAGTTTGCATGTTCTCCCTGTGTCCGCGTGGGTTTCCTCCGGGTGCTCCGGTTTCCCCCACAGTCCAAAGACATGCAAGTTAGGTTAACTGGTGACTCTAAATTGACCATAGGTGTGAATGTGAGTGTGAATGGTTGTCTGTGTCTATGTGTCAGCCCTGTGATGACCTGGCGACTTGTCCAGGGTGTACCCCGCCTTTCGCCCATAGTCAGCTGGGATAGGCCCCAGCTCGCCTGCGACCCTGTAGAACAGGATAAAGCAGCAAGAGATAATGAGATGAGATGAGATTCATCAGACCTTGGGACAATTTTCCACTTTGCCTCAGTCCATCATAAAAGAGCTCAGGCCCAGAGAAGGTGGCGGTGTTTATGGATATTGTTTATATCTGGTTTTAACTTGCACTTGTGGATGCAGTAATGAACTGTTTTCACAGACAATGGTTTTCTGAAGTGTTCCTGAGCCCATACAGCGATTTCCACTACAGACACGTGTCTGCTTTTAATGCCGTGTCGCCTGAGGGCCTGACGATCACAGGCATCCTATGTCAGTTTTCAGCCTTGTCTCTTGCATACAGAGATTTCTTCAGATTCTCTGAATCTTTTAATGATATTATGTATCATAGATGATGTGATCCCCAAATTCTTTGCAATTTTACATTGAGGAATGTTATTCTTAAACCATCTCTGTCTTTCACAGAGCGTTGAACCCCTCCCCATCTTTACTTATGAGAGACTCCGCCTCTCTGGGATGCTCTTTTTACACCCAATCATGTTACTGACCTGTTGCCAATTAACCAAATTAGGTTTTTTTCGCATTACACTTTTTCAGTCTTTTTTTTATCCCTGTCCCAACTTTTCTGAAATGTGTTGCTGACCTCAAATTCAAAATGAGCATATATTTTTCAAAAAACAATACAATTTCTCAGTTTTGACATTTGATATGTTGTCTTTGTACTATTTTCAATTAAATGTCGGGTTTCCATGATTTTCAAATCTTCATATTCTGTTTTTATTTATGTTTTACACAGCGTCCCAACTTTTTTTGGAATTGGGGTTGTACGTAGCTTCTGTAGTTTCGGAGAAATCTTGTCCAGATTGAGTCCACTTGTTACAAAGTCCAATAATGAAAATCAAGGGCTGTAACTCTGAAAATAATAATTTCTCATAAATGATTTTCGAACTCAACTTAGATCATGAATAGTAATATGAGCACGCAAAGTTTCACTGATGTAACTTTTGTAGTTTCTGAGGAAACTTGTTCAGATTGAAAAGGACGGACAGAAGGACGGACTCCATTCCTATATCCCCCTGCACACTTCATAGCGGGGGATAACAATAATGTAGCTGGAAAAGTCAAACAACTTTAACCCCGCCCCAAACCTAAACCTAATCTTCATTCTAATCCAAGCTTAACTTTCGTAACTTGATCGTTGCTTCCATTTCTGTTTTTCTTTTGCATCACTGTCGTTTATTTCATATTTTTTTTACTCACTGATTTGTGACAAGTTGGTAATTGCTGGATTGTCGACACGACATACAACAGGCTTGTAGTACTCAAGTTCAACTCGTGCCCTCATTTTAAGGACTCGTGACTCGACTTGGACTCGGACTCGTGCATTAACTGCATTCGGACTCCTAAATTAGAGACAAGGGCTCGGATTTTTTCTTTATTTTTGTAACATTCCATAATAATTTGGCATAAGATATTAATATTTCTATCTACAGTTGCATTAATTTTTATACTAATTTTGTGCAAGAGAATGCACATTCACCTGTTCATACATCATGTTCAGGAACAAACTAACGTTAATGGCACTAAAATGCCTGGAGAGACGCCCCAGGATTGTCCGCTTTGCTTATACAGACTTCTCGTGCAGTGGGAAAAAATGCCCTGCTATGTGTTCCATTTGTAGAAGAACTATCGAGGAGACGATGGAGACAACCTTGAACTTCAATCGCCATTTGGTGTGACTACACCCAGAGAAGGAAGTGACACGCTATGTTCATTGCTCTGTTGATAGTGGGCGGGGCTTGCTTGCTGAGTGATGTACTAGCTAGTGTTAACCCTCTCTCATGTTATTCGCCCTGTTGATAGTGGGCAGGGCTTGCGTCGGATTCGACTCCGCTCAGTAAGGGACACGCTATGAAATTTTCTTTAATGACTCAGACTTGAACACTGGGGACTCAAGACTGGACTCGGACTCGAGGTTTAGTGACTCGACGACAACACTGACCTACAGTGCCCTATATTGTATTTTCAATTCTTACAGTTTTACAAACACATGCTTCATGTAAATTAATCATCATGTTATTTTCTATACATTGCAATAACAATATTGATCTTAGGAGATTCATAAACTCTTTGTATCATATGTACATGTACATGTGTAAGGAATAAAACACTAGTACAAGTGCTGTTATCGGTGTAATGTCGCCTGATGAGACATGATTACTCTTACCACCCTGAAGTTGATTATTTTCCTTGAACAGAATATCCCAGTGTTTGGATCCTCATCCTGTTTTTTTTTTTTTAAACTCCATATCAAGCAATATTTTTCTTCTTGTTTTTTCTTTCATAAGACCAAGACACCACAATGCTCTTCATCCTGCATACTTGAACTGTGAAGGAAAACGGATTGTGCCTCACTGGAGACTCCTCCCATTAGCGTGAAATAAATTTTCCATCTCATGACAGAAACTCACCGTATCAACATTTATGCTTTTTTTTTTGTTAAACACCAGATTTTAAATCTTTTCTTTTAATTAAGCGTACATTATTTCCATCGTCCACCACACTCGTCACTGTGAAAGTTGTTCCGAAAGAAATGATAACCGATCAATTAATATCAGAGCTGCTGTGGTAGAAAATTAATCAACACTTTCTGACCAATCAGAATGGAGAATTGTACACTGCTGTGGTTCTGAGTGGTCTGGTTTACTGATTCATTTTGATACAGCACTGTTTCAGACAGGGATTTCTCCTTTCTCAGACAATAAATGGCTTTGATCATGTGACTCATGACATCATTCAGATAAACGTGTTCATACCAAATCAAGAAAACTTCCATTTCAGTCATGATCATCATTCTGGGACGATCCTGATCCTGTACAAGAGCAAGAATCCAGAAGCAAAACTACACTCAGGTGGCCTGTGTGTGTACCCTTTCTCTTAAAAGTGCGGCCTACGCGTGCCGATGCCTTAAGGCACACGCCTGTGTGTGTGTGTGTGTGTGAGAGAGAGAGAGAGAGAGAGAGAGAGAGAGTCATCCTCCTGTTTGAAGTCAGCGATAAGAAACACTTGTCCAAACAGGGCTGCATAGTGGACCCGAGTGGCACTTTCACATTTCATATCCCAGTCCTGTATGTATGTATATATATATATATACACACACACACACACACACACAGTTAGGTCCATAAATATTTGGACAGAGACATTTTTCTAATTTTGGTTCTGTACATTACCACAATGAATTTTGAACAAAACAATTCAGATGCAGTTGAAGTTCAGACTTTCAGCTTTAATTCAGTGGGTTGAACAAAATGATTGCATAAAAATGTGAGGAACTAAAGCATTTTTTAAACACGATCCCTTCATTTCAGGGGTTCAAAAGTAATTGGACAAATTAAATAATTGTAAATAAAATGTTCATTTCTAATACTTGGCTGAAAACCCTTTGTTGGCAATGACTGCCTGAAGTCTTGAACTCATGGACATCACCAGACGCTGTGTTTCTTCCTTTTTAATGCTGTGCCAGGCCTTTACTGCAGCGGTTTTCAGTTGCTGTTTGTTTGTGGGCCTTTCTGTCTGAAGGTTAGTCTTTAACAAGTGAAATGCATGCTCAATTAGGTTGAGATCAGGCGACTGACTTGGCCATTCAAGAATATTCCACTTCTTTGCTTTAATAAACTCCTGGGTTGCTTTGGCTTTATGTTCTGGGTCATTGTCCATCTGTATTATGAAACGCCGACCAATCAGTTTGGCTGGATTTGAGCACACAGTCTGAAAACCTCAGAATTCATCCGGCTGCTTCTGTCCTGTGTCACATCATCAATAAACACTAGTGACTCAGTGCCACTGGCAGCCATGCATGCCCAAGCCATCACACTGCCTCTGCTGTGTTTTACAGATGATGTGGTATGCTTTGGATCATGAGCTGTACCACACCTTCGCCATACTTTTTTCTTTCCATCATTCTGGTAGAGGTTGATCTTGGTTTCATCTGTCCAAAGAATGTTCTTCCAGAACTGTGCTGGCTTGTTTAGAGGTTTTTTAGCAAAGTCCAATCTAGCCTTTTTATTCTTGAGGCTTATGAGTGGCTTGCACCATGCAGTGAACCCTCTGTACAGTATTTACTTTCATGCAGTCTTCTCTTGATGGTAGATTTGGATATTGATACGCCTACCTCCTGGAGAGTGTTGTTCACTTGGTTGGCTGTTGTGAAGGGGTTTCTCTTCACCATGGAAATTATTCTGCAATCATCCACTACTCTTGACTTCTGTTGGTGTCCAGGTCTTTTTGCATTGATGAGTTCACCAGTGCTTTCTTTCTCAGGATGTACCAAACTGTAGATTTTGCCACTCCTAATATTGTAGCAATTTCTCGGAGGGGTTTTTTCTGTTTTCGCAGCTTAAAGGAACAGTCCACCGTACTTCCATAATGAAATATGCTCTTATCTGAATTGAGACGAGCTGCTCCGTACCTGTCCGAGCTTTGCGCGACCTCCCAGTCAGTCAGACGCAGTCAGACGCGCTGTCACTCCTGTTAGCAATGTAGCTAGGCTCAGCATGGCCAATGGTATTTTTTGGGGCTGTAGTTAGATGCGACCAAACTCTTCTGCATTTTTCCTGTTTACATAGGTTTATATGACCAGTGATATGAAACAAGTTCAGTTACACAAATTGAAACGTAGCGATTTTCTATGCTATGGAAAGTCCGCACTATAATGACAGACGTACTAACACCTTCTGCGCACTTCGGCAGCGCATTGATATCTGAGCTCCATATCAATGCGCTGCCGAAGCGCGCAGAAGGTGTTAGTACACCTGTCATTATAGTGCGGACTTTCCATAGCATAGAAAATCGCTACGTTTCAATTTGTGTAACTGAACTTGTTTCATATCACTGGTCATATAAACCTATGTAAACAGGAAAAACGCGGAAGAGTTTGGTCGCATCTAACTACAGCCCCAAAAAATATCATTGGCCATACTGAGCCTAGCTACATTGCTAACAGGAGTGACAGCGCGTCTGACTGCGTCTGACTGACTGGGAGGTCGCGCAAAGCTCGGACAGGTACGGAGCAGCTTGTCTCAATTCAGATAAGAGCATATTTCATTATGGAAGTATGGTGGACTGTTCCTTTAAGGATGGCTTGTTTCACCTGCATGGAGAGCTCCTTTGACCGCATGTTTTCTTCACAGCAAAATCTTCCAAATGCAAGCACCACACCTCAAATCAACTCCAGGCCTTTTATCTGCTTAATTGAGAATGACATAATGAAGGAATTGCCCGCACCTGCCCATGAAATAGCCTTTGAGTCAATTGTCCAATTACTTTTGGTCCCTTTAAAAACAGGGTGGCACATGTTAAGGAGCTGAAACTCCTAAATCCTTTATCCAATTTTAATGTGGATACCCTCAAATGAAAGCTGAAAGTCTGGACTTTATGTCCATGTCCATTATATAACTATAACTTGAATATGTTTCAGTAAACAGGTAAGTGTCCAAATATATATATGGACCTAACTGTATGTATATACAGTGGGGCAAAAAAGTATTTAGTCAGCCACCAATTGTGCAAGTTCTCCCATTTAAAAAGATGAGAGAGGCCTGTAATTTTCATCATAGGTATACCTCAACTATGAGAGACAGAATGGGGGGAAAGAATCCAGGAAATCACATTGTAGGATTTTTAATGAATTAATTGGTAAATTCCTCGGTAAAATAAGTATTTGGTCACCTACAAACAAGCAAGATTTCTGGCTCTCACAGACCTGTAACAACTTCTTTAAGAGGCTCCTCTGTCCTCCACTCGTTACCTGTATTAATGGCACCTGTTTGAACTCGTTATCAGTATAAAAGACACCTGTCCACAACCTCTAATGTCGCTTTTCCACTACAAACGCGGCTGAGTCGGGCTGAGCCGTGCCGTGCTGAGTCGAGCTGAGCGGGGCTGTTGGAGTTGCATTTCGACTACAACCGCGCTGAACCGTGCTGGCTGGAAGTGGGTGGACACATTGGGTGGAGTGAGCGAAAGTGGGTGGACGTCAGGTGATGTCGTTAAGCAGCGCAAACAGTGACATCAGTGAGCTTTTAAGCGGTAGTCTCACGACCCGAATAGTAAACAATAAACATGGAGGACATGGAGTCGTTAGTGTTGCTGGTCTTGGTGCTGTGGCTTGTTGTCACCGACAACGCGGACAGATACTGGCAAGAGCGTATAGATGAGGCGAGGCGCATAAGGCTTCAGAAATTCTCGTAATTCCTAATTATTCTCCTTCCGGGTTTGCGGTGTTTACAGATCCCAGCGCGCTCGCGGGGCGTGTGTGGGCATGTGAGGACACTCCTCCTCACCAATCAGTGCACAGGGGAGTGTCTGCTCACGCCCCCAGCCTCACTCGGCACGGCTTGGCTCGCTTCAGCCCCACTCCAAAACGGTGCGAGTTTTAGGGGCTAAGCAGGGCTGAAACGAGCTGAGTCGTGCTGGTTTTTGGTAGTCGAAACGCGAGCCGTGTCGGGCTGAAGTGAGCTGAAGCGAGCTGAAGTGAGCTGAAAAAGGGTAGTGGAAAAGGGCCAAAACAGTCACACTCCAAACTCCACTATGGCCAAGACCAAAGAGCTGTCAAAGGACACCAGAAACAAATTGTAGACCTGCACCAGGCTGGGAAGACTGAATCTGCAATAGGTAAGCAGCTTGGTGTGAAGAAATCAACTGTGGGAGCAATTATTAGAAAATGGAAGACATACAAGACCACTGATAATCTCCCTCGATCTGGGGCTCCACGCAAGATCTCACCCCGTGGGGTCAAAATGATCACAAGAACGGTGAGCAAAAATCCCAGAACCACACGGGGGGCCTAGTGAATGACCTGCAGAGAGCTGGGACCAAAGTAACAAAGGCTACCATCAGTAACACGCTACGCCGCCAGGGACTCAAATCCTGCAGTGCCAGACGTGTCCCCCTGCTGAAGCCAGTACATGTCCAGGCCCGTCTAAAGTTTGCTAGAGAGCATTTGGATGATCCAGAAGACGATTGCGAGAATGTCATATGGTCAGATGAAACCAAAATAGAACTTTTTGGTAAAAACTCAACTTGCCGTGTTTGGAGGAGAAAGAATGCTGAGTTGCATCCAAAGAACACCATACCTACTGTGAAGCATGGGGGTGGAAACATCATGCTTTGGGGCTGTTTTTCTGCAAAGGGACCAGGACAACTGATCCGTGTAAAGGAAAGAATGAATGGGGCCATGTATCGTGAGATTTTGAGTGAAAACCTCCTTCCATCAGCAAGGGCATTGAAGATGAAATGTGGCTGGGTCTTTCAGCATGACAATGATCCCAAACACACTGCCCGGGCAATGAAGGAGTGGCTTCGTAAGAAGCATTTCAAGGTCCTGGAGTGGCCTAGCCAGTCTCCAGATCTCAACCCCATAGAAAATCTTTGGAGGGAGTTGAAAGTCCGTGTTTCCCAGTGACAGCCCCAAAACATCACTGCTCTAGAGGAGATCTGCATGGAGGAATGGGCCAAAATACCAGCAACAGTGTGTGAAAACCTTGTGAAGACTTACAGAAAACGTTTGACCTCTGTCATTGCCAAAAAGGGTATATAACAAAGTATTGAGATGAACTTTTGTTATTGACCAAATACTTATTTTCCACCATAATTTGCAAATAAATTCTTTAACAATCAGACAATGTGATTTTCTGGATTTTTTTTTCTCATTTTGTCTCTCATAGTTGAAGTGTACCTATGATGAAAATTACAGGCCTCTCTCATCTTTTTAAGTGGGAGAACTTGCACAATTGGTGACTGACTAAATACTTTTTTGCCCCACTGTGTGTGTGTGTGTGTGTGTGTGTGTGTGTACACACACACACACGACTGAGAACAAAATTGTCAGTTTACTATCCTTGTGGGAATCCACAAGGATAGTAAACTGACAATTTTGAGCTTGTGGGGACATTTGGATGGTCCCCACAAGGAAAGTAGTATTGTTTTTGTTATGTTTGTTGTTGAACAAAAAAAAAAAAAAATAATAATAATAAATGAGCCAAAAAGTTTCTTTTTCATTCCTGAGGTTAAGGTTGGGTTTAGGGGCGGGCAAAGCATTAATTAATTCACCGTGTTTATAATTATGTCAATGGAAGGTCCTCAGAAGGATCATAAGTGGGTAATGTGAAGACCTTCACATTAACATCAAGTTTTTCACCTCATTTCAGTATTTTTTCAAGTTGAGAGCCTAAAATAGAGTATGAACTTTACTATGTTGATCTTTTTTTAATGGAAAAATATTTTAATAGAATTTTATTCTTATTTGAGGCTTACATGATCCAGAATAATTCTCATCACCGTTACAGTAAATGATGAAGCTAGATCATGAGTTAAAAACATTTTGACAATTTATTTCACATTTCCACAATATATCCCATTAAATGAACAGCACAGTCCATGACAATTACTTTATTTTTTTTTTTACATTAATTTATTGCCCTCACAGTGCATGGTAATGAGAATATTGAGTAACGGTAATGAGATATTCTTGGCTAATTTCACAAATAACCTGAAATGCTAGCATGCTAGCAACCTATAACTTTGCCACATGTTAAAGCCTTATATCGTAATAATAATCATAAAATAATATATTTTTTATTTTTAAAAGTAATGAGTATTAGACCATAACGGTAATGATAAGACAGTGTAACTGAGGACAGATTTAGCAACATTAACATAAATATCACAAAGTAAGAGAAGAGTGAGCAACTGACCTTGTCTCCATTTTGAATCTTGTATCTGAAGTGATGCACCATGGGATAGCTGATCAATTTAAAGGCACAGTGTACTTTTTATAGGGGGGTGAAATCATGAAACGGTAATGAGAAACATTTGGTGCGGACACAGTTATTTTGTTTAAAATCAAGTACCTTTTTTTGTTCAACACAAAAAATATTAATATTATGCATAAATATAGATGTTTTAAAATAACTTTACGCTGTATTTTTTATATAATTAGGAATTTTTATATGATTTAAAGTAAACATTAAAAAAAGGGATGCAGACACATAATGGTAATGAGAATTTCCATAGATTTTTTTGTTTAATTGATATAAAAATTAGTTTATTTGATGATGAAAACCATTTGTCCATACAGTGCTCCCTATTTTCTTTACACAAAATATCAGAGTTTATGTGAATTAAGTATTGATTTTGGAAAATGCGTCCTGGACATGTTCACTGCAGCTTCATGAGAATCACCCAAGTGTGTGTGTTTGTTCTTGTGACATATTGAGGGCCGGAACTAATAATATATAAATTTTTACCAACATTTAGGACATTTTTGGAAAGTGAGGACATTTTTGCTGGTCCTCACATGTTCAAAGGGCTGTTTGAGGGTTCAGGCTTAGTTTTAGGGTCCAGGTTAGGATGAGGTTTAGGTTCGGGTTAGACAATTAGTTGTGATGGTTATGGGTAATGGTTTACGGAATGTATTATGTCAATTAGGGTCCCCACAAAGATACAAGTACATGTGTGTGTGTGTGTGTGTGTGTGTGTGTGTGTGTGTGTGTGCGCGTGTGTGTCCTCTCCATCACTGCAGGAGTGACAGCACTGAGCTCAGGTTTAGTACCGTAATATAATGAATTTTATTTCGTTTGGCGTTTGTGTTGTGGAAATCAGTAAATGCATCATGTGACCTAATGCATGTTAGAATTCTACGAAAACCAAAACCATCCCCTCATGAGCTCAGACCATTTCGCTGTCATGCCTCAGCTTTTAAAATAAACCAAATATCGATTTTTCAATTGACGCTCAGTGACACTGCATGAATTATAAAAAAAATCCATAGTAAGCTAACAGTAGCTACTTAATTTAGCTAGCTAGTTCAACACTGGTGATATGATTTGACAAATTGTTGCAAAATATGAAAAAAAACAATTAATCTGACTATTACTTTGTTGTAGCTTAATTAATATTTTCACGGTTTAGCTTATGGAAGGAAAAAAACACGCAGTCACCATGACAACATTAAAATGCCACTATTTAATGAACCTTGTGTTGCTGATCGTAATCTAGAAACGAACCCCTTCGCTAGGAATTTGTCATAAGACTGAAAAAAAAAATCTCAGATCAGCAAATTCCCAGAAATCCCCAGTGTCAAACGGGTGTAAAAATGTTGAAAGCACTTTATGGGAAAAACTTTAACACATGAGAAGCTTGAGCTGCTTTTATCAGTTTTTACATGACAACCTCAAATCGTTTGGAACCTTCGTGCTTTTGGATGGATGTTAAAGAAAACAGCACGCCTAAATAAAGTGCGTGTTAGAAATACTTTCTGAAGTGATGTCATCAGTCAGATGAAGATTATTACACTTTCCTTTTGAAATATTGCAAAATATATGTTCAAATGAGTTCCTTCATATTTGTGAATGCGTTATAGTCTAGCTAACGCAACTTCAAAGCTCTGCGAGCATTTGGTCTGGCAAAGATATTAAGCCCAACTGTTTCCCAAAGCGCGTGGTTGACCCGCCTCCCTGAAATGCCTCAGTTTGCTACTGGTCGAAGCCAGAAAAGGCTGTGACGAAGCTTAAACCAATCACATCACTCTTTCCTCTGACGTATGTGACGCGACGGAAACTGCTTGAGTAACAGGAAGATAAATACCTCCAGGACTGCTCTTTGCTCCGTTATAAATGAGAACTTCCCGTTGAATGCTTTCAATACAGCATCTACCGCTGTGTCAAAGGCTTGCCGCTGCTCCATGTTCGTAATGTTTCTAGTGAATGAAGCGCTTCCAGCATAGATTCTGTAAACAATCTATGGCTTCCGGTCGCAGTTCTACTACGTCAGTGCCTTGAACACGCCTCTACCCAGGGCCGTTGGAGATGCTCAAAGTTGATTGGCTCCCGATTTTTCGGGAGCTTGGAAGAGCAGTAGATAGCTTGCCTGGCCAGACTAAGCTCGCAACAGGCCCTCGTGTTGCGTCACGCTTAAGATGGGCGGGCCCAGGCTAAATGCGTTATGAAGTCGGAATGGAGTTGACGATGACAGCCGTCAAAACTATACATTTGCTGAAAGTTCTTAAGGCGCAAATACTTCATTGTTGTTGTTGTTGTTTGTAGGTGGAGTTATTTTTGTTAAATTATTTTTTTAATGTGAAGTGTGGAGAGAAGAAAGATTGTAAGCATTTAAATCTCTGTTTGTATTACACGGGACTGAAATTAGTTCTGCTTTTGAAGCAAGCAACTACAACTGTATTTAGGTGACTTTTCATGGATCTGGCAACCACACATGTAACAGTTTAATTAAATTAAATGACAAAACTCATTTAAGTGTAAGATTGTTTAACTGAAGGTAAATGAAGAGCTTTATTTACTCTCTCTCTCTCTCTCTCTCTCTCACACACACACACACACACGCTGAAGCTGTGAAAGGGACAGGAATTGAGCAATAAAGAGAATTATAGCATTGTCTAACATGAGGTCACACTCTGGGGGCCTTCTCTAAAATGTGCACTGAACTGGGATTAAATCTCTCTCACGCATGAACACACACGCACTCATGCATTCACGCAGACACACACACACTTCACATATCCATAGAAATTAGTTTGTTTTTATACGCTGATGTAATATGACAACTTTCTAACTGATAAATCCCAACATTTATAAATTACCCCAAAATACCTTTTCATGCCTCGAACACACACCTAAAGCAACACTTTGTTTTCTGTATCATTACCTGTCGAATGATGACCTCTGTGACCCGTGATTTCATGGCTGGATATCAGACATCGTTATGTGTCCTTGACAACGACTCTACTATGGAGTGAACCACATCAATCTACTACTAGGCTACCAGCTCATATACCATGAGTAGAGAAAAACAAAATGGCGGAGCATCTTGCTGAACCAACCTAGGATGAAATAAAAACTCTACTCAAAAACAAAACCCCGAAAAATACAAAAAAAAGCAACAAAATATGGAATAAAAGTGTTTAATGGTGAGAACATATCTTTTTTTTTACTTTTCAAGAATTATTATTATCGCATTTTTCACAAATTGCGACTGTCATTTCGCCGGTTTGTGTGCATTGAGTGGAAATGATTTTGTTGGATGTTTTGTATAAAGCTTTTTTTTAAATTCATTGAATTTGCAAAAAAAAAATAAAATAAAAATGCTCTGTTTCTCAAAATCCAGTGATTGTGCATAGAATAAAACAGTTATTCCACTCAATCTCATCGTACACGGCTTATAGACAACTCATGTACAACTCAATTTCATAGAATAACTTAAATATTCTAAAATAATAATTAGAAAAAGTTATAAGGGACACCTTTCTCTAGAGCTCTTGGGTAAAAAAAATAGCAGAAACAGGAGAAAGTTACTATTTATCTGTAATATAGTGTATAATTACGAAAACAGATTTAAAAAATTTTATAATGAAACAAACAAAAAATGAAGAAGAATGATCCACCAGTCACAACAACAAAAAAGGTTAACATGATTTGAAATCTGTATATTTTATTGTATGAAAAATAATTTTATACTCTTAATTTGGTAGCTTTTTTTATTAGAATTTTGTTTAATATTTTCTGTATCATTCAGTCAACACTAATTAATTTTTCTGAGTTATAATAATAATAATAATGGGCGGCACGGTGGTGTAGTGGTTAGCGCTGTCGCCTCACAGCAAGAAGGTCCTGGGTTCGAGCCCCGGGGCCGGCGAGGGCCTTTCTGTGTGGAGTTTGCATGTTCTCCCCGTGTCTGCGTGGGTTTCCTCCGGGTGCTCCGGTTTCCCCCACAGTCCAAAGACATGCAGGTTAGGTTAACTGGTGACTCTAAATTGACCGTAGGTGTGAATGTGAGTGTGAATGGTTGTCTGTGTCTATGTGTCAGCCCTGTGATGACCTGGCGACTTGTCCAGGGTGTACCCCGCCTTTCGCCCGTAGTCAGCTGGGATAGGCTCCAGCTTGCCTGCGACCCTGTAGAAGGATAAAGCGGCTAGAGATAATGAGATGAGATAATAATAATAATAATAATACCTTGCATTAGCACTAGCTTCATGGATCTATCTAGTCTACCTGCTTATTTCTGAATCTTTTACTTGTTTATCATTTTTTGGTGTAAATTCATATTCTTGAAATTACTTCTGTGAGTCAGGAAACACTTTGACTCACTATTCTTCCCCAACAGAGCCATGACAAAAAAAAATGTGCGGCAGTTTCAGATGTCTAAATAAGACACTGCAGTCGGTTACGGTGCAACATCATAGAGAGAAAAGGAAATATATATATACTTTTTTTTTTAAATCTCTCAATCATCGCTTTATTCCACCAAAAACTGGTGAGGCCTTCTAGGTTTCCAAAAGCTAGAGAGAGAGAGAGAGAGAGAGAGAGAGAGAGATGAATATGATGCTCGCTCCACCATTTCACCATGCTTAGGTTGAATTCTGTGTTTGGATAAAAGCCAAAAGAAATAACTGTAAATCCTACAAACATTTTGTTTCGCTGTTCTTGTTATCTTGCACTATCTTGGAGTGTATTCTCAGACAGGACACATTTCCTTAAAAGAAAAAAAAACAACAACAAAAAAACCCTACAAGCTACATTAAAGTAAATAGCAACAGTCAAAAGTACAGACGACAAATTCATCAGTGACTCGTCTGCTATAGAAGTGCTAATGAAGTTAACACACTTTGTTTGCCTGCGACTAACATGTCAGCGCTTTCTAAGCAGGCCTGGTAGTGCAGCGTGGTTAACCACATGCTGAATCTTACATGAGAGCTAGCTTGGATTGAGAGAGAGAGAGAGAGAGAGAGACGACAGTCCTTACTCTATTATCACATAAAAAGAGGAGTTGAATGAGCCACACTCCCAGCTTGCTGCACCTGCAGTGCTGAGGTCATTGTTCGACACCCCCTCCTCCGTCTTTCTCTTGCTCCTTCTCTCTCTCCCTCTCTCCCTCTCTGGAGGGCAGCTTAGTGGCTGCTGCTCTTTTCACAGCTCCTCTTGCTTTTCTTCAGGCCCCTTCTCGCCTGCCGCTGCACAAACACAGCTGAGAGAGCAGCTCACGTGCCACTCCGTAAAGCCCTCGGCCTGCAGCCTGCTCCCTGCGCGCGTGGCCATGCGTGTGTGTAATGTCACTATTTGACTCCATTGTCTCAATGTTTTTGCTGCCTTTTTAATGCTGATGAGTTTGCTCAGCGCCACCCGCTTGTTTGCTGATTGTTTGACTGGAAAGAGTTGCATTGTGACAGCAGTTATAGATCTGTAGCTGTTTTACTGGCTGTGTGTGTGTGTGTGTGTGTGTAACATCCCTGGTCACACCTGCAGTTTGTAATTGCCATGTGTGTGAGGAATTAATCTCCCACATATTTCTCACAGACATCTCTTTCTCTATTCTACATCCAGTACCCATCATTCATTCGTTAACTCTCATGCCAGTGTTTTTTTTTTTTTAACTAAAAACAAGATTAATTTAGAGTCCAAACATCTGAGTGCACTCGGGATTTATTTCACCAGACGGACTACATCAAGCTTTCATTCTTCACCAAGTTAAAGTGTTTATTATTTCCTGAGAGTCAAACTGATTTCTCAGGATCCATAACGTGATTATTAGTATTGAGTCATTAGGACACAAACATGTTGGGTGTGAAATCATGAAAATACCAAAGTAGTGTTTTGAGATTATACATGCACTTCGGTTAAAAAAAGAAATCGTAATGCTTTTGCATTACAAAAATATATAATGGCAGAGGTATGAAAAAGGATCAGATATTTATCATGCTTTCATCCAAAAGAATAATATCTAACACTTTGATAATTTTATTATAAATATGTTTACAACTACTATTAATTATAGTGCTGCTACTACTATATACTACTAATACTCCTATTACTACAACTGTTATGACTAATACTACGATTAGTGCTACTACTAACACTGCTATTAATATTAGTACTACTACTATTACAACTATGACCAATTCTACTATTATTACCATCACTATTACTTCTACTCCTGCTACTATTTCCAAGTCTACTATTACGATGAATTACTACTACTACTACTACTACTACTACTACCAATTCTACTCTTCCTACTAACACTATTATTGCTACTATGATCATGAATACTATTACTACTATTACTATTACTCCTACTTCCAAGTCAACAATTGCTATTACTAATTCTACTATAACTACTGATTGCTACAATTACTACCACTTCTACTGTTACAACTGATTACTACTACTATTACCAATTCTACTATTGCCACTGATTACTACCACTATTACCAATTCTACTATTACCACTGATTACTACCACTATTACCAATTCTATTACCACTGATTACTACTCCTACTACTATTACCAATTCTACTATTACCACTGGTTACTACTACTACTATTACCAATTCTACTACTACTACTGATTACTACTACTATTGATTACTACTACTATTACCAATTCTACTATTACCACTGATTACTACCACTATTACCAATTCTACTATTACCACTGATTACTACTACTACTATTACCAATTCTATTATTACCAATTCTACTATTACTACCAATTACTACTACTATTACCAGTTCTATTATTACAACTGATTACTACTACTATTACCAATTTTACAATTACTACTATACTTCTATTACTACTGCTACTACCACCATTAATACTGTTATTATTATTCATACTACTACTATCATGACTACTAAGAATAGTCTGAGTAAAATTGGTAATAGTAATTGTAATAGTAGTAATGATGGTAGAATGGTAAATTCTAATAGGAGAATAGCAGAATTTTACAATTACTATTACTACTATTACCACCAATTCTATCATTACTATGGCTATTATTACCACTGCTACTACCAATTCTACTCCTATTACTATTACAACTCCCATCACCAATTTTATTAATACTACTTTCCTAATTTTTACTTATAATAATAATAATAATAATAATAATAATAATAATAATAATAATGTATTTTTATTAATATACAAAAATGTAACATCATTTTCTGTATTTTATGATGCTTACAGTTTTGTAAATATCTTTACATTGGATTGCATTACAATTTGATACATTTCAATGAATAAATCATATTTTTATTTGTAATATAATATTTACTAATGTAATTATTAAATCAGGTTATTTTTTGTTTGGTCAGTGTTGTACTCAGACCCTTGAACTGAATTGTAATTCTGATCAGATTTTTTTTTAAATGGTTTTATGATATAAAATAAACTTCCCCCTGAAATATCAGACATCTGAATAAAACATTTGACATTTCACAATAATAATAATAATAATAATAATAATAATAATAATGTGCAATTATAAGCAAAAATTCCTGAAATGAAAATGAATTAACTGGAAAACACACACACACACACACACACACACACACACACACACACACACACACACAAATAAAAATAATAATAATAATGATGGAAATGTGCTGTTTGGTTAAGATTGCCTTCTTAAAAGACGTAACCTTTCAGAGTAAATGTGGGAAATTTCAGTGTGGGGAAGATAAGGGAGATAAAATGGATATCTTCTCTCTATCTCTTGTACATATAAAGATTGGACCTTCATTTTTCAAAGGCCCTGTGTGTCAGTCAATAGGTACATTAAATTTACAGCTCTGCACACGTACGTGTGTGTGTGTGTGTGTGTGTGTGTGTGTGTGTGTGTGTGTGTGTGTAAAAAACAGCTTCAGGCCTTCTCTGATGGATCTCCATTTTCCATGTCAATGCGTGGCATTCTAACCATGCTGCTTTTTACAGTCCTAGTGTGCTTTTATAAAGGAGCCGTGGGTCTCCCTCCCCAGGTTAAAACAAACACACACACACACACCCCTGTTTTCTTCCTTGGCTCCACGAGCCCGTCCAGGGGGCAATAAACTCGTTATCTCCCTCTTTCAGATCCTAATCTGACGGCAGCCTGCACATTGCCAGGTGACCCGAGGTGGGGGCTTCCTCACTTGCCCACTCACTCCCTAAATCCCCAGCTTTCCGGGGCCTGTCGTCGCCCTCCTACCCCTCTGCAGCTCTCAATACCCCCCTCTCACCACCCAGCAGCCCCCATCACACCCTCAATCCTCTAGCAATTTATCCAGCTATTGATCACCTGGAAAGTAAAGCCTTCTCTGCTCCATTCAATTGGGCTTTATTTTTTTCCTTTTGTTTCTTTTTCTGTTTCTCTCTCTCTTTTTTTTACTTCACTCCATTTACACTTCGTGGGCTTGTGTGCACGCGAGTGTGTGAGCGTGTGTTCTGGTCTTTTTTGTTCTTGCTCTCACTCCCTCTCACTCTCTCTCTCTCTCTCTCTCTCTCTGTCTCCCTGAGCAACATGTGGGGATGGGATTTATTTCAAAGAGAATGCAACAATTTTGAGCTACCAAATTGTTTTTTTAAAAAAAGATCAATTATAATAAATAAATGTTTTTATTCTTTTGCATGATTTTGTCCTTAATAGTTATCAGTGAAATTTACAAGATAAAAAAACAAACAAGAAAAACAACCCTAAAATTGATTGTTTTTCCTGTTCAAATAACTCCAGGCACAAGTTCAGTTTCCTTAAAGCACCACAATGCATAGATATAGATGCTGTGTTCGTCTGCTTGGATCACCTAGTAATGGAAAAGGGATGCGATTTCTATAAGAAGGATTGGTTTTTTAATTTTTTTTTGCACCAGAGTGATAGCAGCCTCTCTGTTAAAATCAAGGACAAGCTATCACACAATTTTACACCTAATATTTATTAAAAATCCAAATCTACAGGCCAAACTGTGGACAAAAACAAAACAACAACAAAAAATAAAACCAAGTAGAGGTCAAATGAACCAAGCCAACAGCACAAAGAAACCAGAGAAACCACATCACAACTCGAAGGGCACTTGGTAGGTTGCATACCTCCGCCAAGCCACAGTTTATGAACATCAAAATCAAATCACTTGAATATAGGATAATACTAAAACTGTACACCAAATTTCATCTAAATCCGTTTACTACTTTTTGAGTTACATTGGGGAAAAGGCAAAAAAAATCCTGGATCCACATACATATCTGGATTTGCATTGAAATCTATTCAATTCTTCATTTGTGCATGATGTCATCACTAATTATGCATGAGGCTTTGAACCAGAAGTCGGCCATGTTGGAGGATATACACAAACTCATGTGGTGCACATTTACTAGAGAAGATATGCTCAAGAGGTTAATCAAGAATTCTTCTTGTTTCTTTGCTAGGCCGACTCTGTGCTGTAACTGGATGTGGGCACAACTCTATTCGAGACTAGGGGACTTAAGTTCTTAAGAATTTCAGCAATTAAAAATAAATCAAGGAGAAGAAAACAAGAGAGCTGTCCATAGAGCGTAGACATCATAAACTGGGCTGATCTCAGAGATGAGAAAACAAAAACCACACGAGTCTGCAGTGAACATTTTATCACTAGTAAGTGCTACGAATGAGTTATTAATAAAAGATCACAATATATAAGAAATATTGGATCATTTAATAGCCTGGTTGTGCAGAAACTCACCATGATCATCGAGTGTGTGATCTGACAAAGGCTTCGACGATGATTTCATTTTAAAAAGAGCTGTATAGAATTTTTCATGATGCTGCTTTTATTTTGCTTTTTCTTTCCATTCAGGAAACCAGCTGATCTGTACAATTTTATAGATCCAGACTGGGCTCTGACACAAAATATGGGCCACAACAAAATCAAAGATGGTGCTAAAGCGATAGCTCAGAATGCTAGGCTTACAGAGCGCATAAAGAAACGCAAAATTATTGAAGAATCTTCCCAAACAATCAAAGTCAATCAAACAAGATTCATGTCAATCCACTACCTCAAATACTGCAGCCTCGTCGCCCGGTGAGTGCGCTTTTGTCACTAAATATGTTGCATAATAGTGTGTTAGATACCTAACTTTTGAAGCAGTCAAAATGATTGTTTTTAAAATATATTTGAGAAATGACTACAAGCTTCTCAATGTAAATCCTCTTTACCTTCCAGCCTGTACTCTTACTACTGTGTATCCACTGTATATATACAGTATATTGTATATTCTCCAACATGGCAGCGGTCAATGATGTGAACAGTTTTGGTCACGTGGTTGCAAACAAAGGATAGTTCCTTGGCCCATGCCCCACCTTTCCACCAAATTTCATCCAAATCCTTTCACTACTTTTGGAGTTATATTGGGAAAAAACAAACGGAGGTGAAAACATAACCTCGTCCGCCAAAGTTGGTGGATGTAAATACAGTGGAAGAAAATACTCATGGCATTCAGGAAGTGATACTCGGATGCAAAAATGGACTGGAATGAGTGACTGGAGATAAACAGTTCGAGTTCAGGTGAGCATGAGTGTTGTAAATCCCGGGCTGGATTCCGATCGGGATTTAAATCCAGGAGGTTCCTGGATTTGCGCTGGAAATCGGATGCGTCAGGTTTTAATGATTCACAAACAAATCACAAACCCTCAAATCTAATCTTTATATGTCCACGTTTTAAAAAGAAAGTGTTGAGGAAAAAAATAAACAATAAAACAAACCAAAAAAAAAAACCACGCATGCAACCAATTTAGCAAACAGCTTGAACTTTAGCGTTCTTTTTCTTCCAGCATGGCACCTGGAATGTTTTCCTTCCACATCCTCATATCCTCCCTATATCTCACCCTCTAAATCCACTCTCCACTTTGTCTAATGCAGAATGCTAAATGTGGGGCAATTGCAGTTCAGGTAGACAGCAGAGAGGCCTGCTATGAGCTATATTGAATGCACATCCAGGCTAACTGTATACGTGTGAGCTCCTGAGCTGAGCTCATTGTACAGTGAGATGCATGAGGCATGCAGCGGCACTTTCTTTGAGGTCCACGGCTCTTTGATCTGGTTCCGCAGCCTGTGCCGGGGGTGTCGAGCTTGTCAGCCACTCTGATGGAGCGATAGGCCTCCTCTCTCCTCCTCTCCCGCTCCTGCCGTCCGTCGCCTCAATGCCTCTCTTCATGCACACTGAAGGCCACATTATGGAGCCGAGAGGAGTGGGATATCCTGCGCTCCGACCCTACAGGTCACAGGTCGTAGGGGAACAGGCGTGCGGATGAAAAGAGTCCATAATTACGTTGAAAACAAAAACTACCTTGTCTCTCCCATCCCCCAACCCCATCCCAAAGAACTATATTTGGTGGGAAGGCAAGGAAATGGCGCAATTGAGATCAAAATGGTGGTATTTTTTTTTCTTTTCTTGGGAAACAGAGCACTTATCGCAATTTGTGCTACTTCATCACGGGCATCTGTGATTGGCCAAGGGCTGCTGCTTATCTGATGGCTATTGGCTGAGGCCTTCAGGGACAGGAAGTGACAGCGCGGTTCCCACAGTCCCACCCTGGGAGAAATGTGAGGTACCATACACACGCCCACTGCTGCGTCTGGAAAACAGAGACTGTGTTTTTGTGCTTGTGGAGGTCAGGCGCTGTCTGCCCCCATGCCCGTCCATCTTTCTGTACTGCTCCGACTACAGAACGCAGGCGTAACGTTGAGAAATATATCGATATAAAGAGCAGGATGGAGTTTGACATGTTGGTGGAGTCAGTGATGCACTGAGAATCTGACTAATATCTGATCTCGCTGATAACGAATGTACGGTTTTGTTTTGTTTTTATGTTTTTTAACCCGTTTGGATTTACAATTTCAGATAAGCTATCATATGTGATCAGTTCAGCTGAAATTATGCCTCAGTCAAAACAAAAAAGATGTCAACTCGTGTGATTGCAGTTTTTTTTTGTCTGTTTGTTTTGTTTCCAAGAAAATATTTTTCTGATCATTATGATGTGTTTCAGATTTGGTCTTGGAGTAACTGTTTCCATCAGCGAGTGGAAAAACAGGTCATGATCACATGAGATGAGATGGCATGGGCACAGCATCTCAAACAAACAGAAGCACATTTTCAACAGTTGGCAACCTTTCCATCACGCCATGAGGTTGGCAAAGCCCAAGGGTGGTTTTTCAGTTTGAAGAAGTGTCACTTTTCCTTGAATCTGAGCTCTTTTCCTGCTACTAGAGTTAAAAATTATTCTTCCACTGTCGTTGAAGGTACAGGATATTATTCAGTTATTCATATCAAGTTCAAATGTATTACTCAGTAGGTAGTCAGTAATAAAAGGCATGATTCATTTTAACTGAAATGTCAAGTTTAAAAAAAATCCACACTGATATCATACAACTTCCACCACTGTGACGTTGATTAATTTCCAACAGCAGCATTTACGTGTTGGTTTTTAGCAAATTGCAAACACTGCGTTTTTTTATTGATCAACCAACAAGATGTACTTGTACATTTATTATGTCTGATGTTGTGTAACATCTGTGAAGCAAGTTAGTTCCTGTTATCATTTATGTTCTAGCAGCTATAAACTGTTATTTTCTCACCAGCCTCTATTTTTTCTCTCTCTCAAAGTTGAATACAAGAAAAAAAAACTTGTCATGTTACCAAGAAATGAGAACGTTCTCCATCCTGAAGACTTTCCTGTAAACTGAAGACTCCTTTCATAAGCATTAAATAAACATATTAAGCCATGTAGAGAGTCCACACACTTTTTTATTAAAAAGTGTGTGAGAGACTGTGTTGGATAGTATGAGTACCACTGGTACCCCTCCAGGTGTGAGAGTTCACCGCCATATTTAATACTTCCCTCCAGATCCATCCTCCAGATCCATCCTCCAGTCACAGGTGCAGGTCTTTAACCAGTGAGCTAACAGATGCCGAGTCTTGGACAGTGTTTTCTCATACAAAGAGCCACTAGCGTTGAGATTATTAGCGTTTTAGGAATTCGGGCTGGAAATAAAGACCTAGTGATATGGCTAAATCAATACTTCAACAAGGATTATTATTATTAGAGTCAAAATGATGGTATGAAACAAAGTGTGTAATAAGATACAGCCTTGGGGTAAGAGATATTTACAGCCACAACACCCAGTAATCACGGGTAAAAAGTGGTGCACGAATGTAGAACGCATACAGGAGCATTATGATTTTATTTTAAAAGGTATATCCTTATTTAGATATTTGTATTGCTAGAAATAAAACAACAACAACAACAGGACATGCTGATATAGGAAAATAAAGCATGATGCATTTACGCAGTGATGCAAAGCACCGTTATCGCCTCACAGTTGATTTTTTTTTTCCTACGACAGCATCTCAGTGTTTTACTCCTTTTATACCAAACTAATCTGCCAACAAGTACCAAAGAAAGAATGACAAATCAGAAGAGCTTGACACCAGATAGCACAAAGCAGGCATGGGATCTGGTATTTGGGAGTTATCGTAAATTCCTTACCCAGCACATTTGCACAAGGAGAGTTATGGATTAGTTATGAGTGTATTTGTACGCATGTTACGATTATGCTGGTATGCTCCGTTTCGGCCGTGCGTGGGCGGATAGTGTGTCGACCCTCCATGGCCCAATGCTGGCTCTCTGATTTAGAGCAAACAAAGCACTCCTCACTGCCATGCATGTGTGATGGATGGCAGTGAGGTGAGGGGAGAAAGGATGAGAAAGATAGAGAGAGAGGGAGGAACGAGGGTCTCTCTGACCACCCAGGCATGTCTTTACGAGCTCTAGAGGGAGTAGGCCTCAGGCCTCGGGCGCTCTCAGATTCCTCTGGGAGATTCACGATCGGTCCGATGAGGAATGCAGCGAGGCCACGTGCCTGGATACACTGTCAGGTAGGAAGAGAGGACTTGTTCGGTGGACGTGTGTGTGTGTGTGTGTGTGTGTGTGAATGTACAGTACATCAGTGGGTTTGTTTATTTCCAATATAAACACTGATGTACAGTATATTGCTATTTAAATGGATTGCTGTGTGTGTGTGTGTGTAAGTGAAAAGTGAGTTCCTGATCACCCCGAAGTTGACTGGTTCCCAAGAAACGCACATCCTGAAGTATTTTAATCCTCTTATTATACTGGAATGACAATTACAATTGTTCTTATTAAACAATGACCTGTGGTACATTTTATCCACTAATAGTTACAGTACCAGTCAAAAGTTTGGACACACCTTTGAATTCATTCTAAATGTTTTTCTTTATTTTTATATAAACACAGATTACTACAGTTGTGGATGGAATTGGGCTGTTTACTGTATTTTTATTATTTACCATTTACTATTTGATCTCAAACGCATTAAGAAAGCAGGAAACTCGTCCACTAATTAACTTTTGATGAGGCAGACCTGTTAATTGAAAAGCATTCCAGGTGACTACCTCATGAAGCTGATTAAAGGAGAACCGAAGTCATTTTTAAACTTAAATTATTTCTTAATTAACGTGTTATTCAATTACGTTTTCGGTTTTAGTAACCTTATATCATGACTCGTATTGGCAACTAATTGCAATTAAATATTATACATATCCGCCTATTTGGTTTTTGCCATGTCGAATTTAGTTCGTTTGGGCCACGGCAGGCGTCACTTATCCGGGCGATCTTCACGAGACTTGTGCGAGACTTCGAAACGTGACGTGTCAGCCAGGTGTCAGTGCCGCCATTTTGAAAACTGTTTTCCAAATGAAATATTGTACAAAAATGAGTTTAAATGACGATTACTGCCTACTTTTTTCAAACTTTCCTGCTTGCTATCAAAACAAACAAAACTTCCGGCTTGATTACATCAGCATTCGAAAGAGGACACGCGCATCTTTTGACAACGTTGGCAGTCATTGGTCACTTTGATTTCCACTGGACATTTTACTTCCGTCCTACGATATCTCGCACAGGTCTCAACGAATCTCGTTTACGGCCAATGCTTTGACATATGGACTGATATATTGCACAGCATATTTCAAACACTCATAACTTGCTATAGCAGTGACAAAATAGCGATCAAAAATGCATTCCGATATTTAATAAAATGAGATAAATAGAATTTTGATAGTAAAAAATTTGCCTTCAGTTCTCGTTTAGGATAATGCCAGTATTGTGCAAAGCGTCATCAAGGTAAACGCTGGAAACTTTGAAGACTCTAAAATTTGAAAACCAAAATGGTTGATATGCTTTTATGGCTTACTACATAATTCCATATATGTTCCAGATGTTATTTCATTGTTTTGACCTCTTCAGTGTTGTTCTACAATGTAGAGAATACAAAATAATGCAGAAAACCCTATGAATGAGGAGGAGGTGTCCAAACTTTTGACTGGTATTCTATGTTTAATGATGTGTTTTAACAGTTATGTACAGTAGCTCCCAACCCAGGCACTCCCCCCCTGGTTGAAGTTAATACCAGGCTTGTAGCACTTGAGTCCAGAACTCGTGCCCTAATTTTAAGGACTCATGACTCAACTTGGACTTGAGCACTGATGACTCTGACTCGGAAGCGAAATTTTATTTTTCTTACATCAAACGAGTGTAATGTACCAAAATAATCCTGATTTGTCGAAATGCTGCTTTCAACTCTTCCTGCAATTCTATTCAAATAAGTGCTGGCTTCTTTCGAGCATATTGTGAAATCATCTTCTCTGGGGACAATTCATTATAGTTCCATGACCTTTCTGCCTGCATCCGATAGAAACAATTGCACTCATGGGGTTGTTTAAGGTCTGCTCAAGTTCTGCAAATGTTTTTTTCCCCCCATTGTGTGTTATTTGATGATAACGAAGATCCTGTTGTAATAAATATTATAGATAATAATAAAGATCCTTCACCTTCACCATAATATTTTCTTATGTCATTACATGACCTGTGTGTTCCAGGCTTGTCGTACTCAAGTCCAGGACTCAAACCCTAATTTTAAGGACTCGTGACTCAACTTGGACTCATGCATTAACTGCGTTCAGACCTGTAAATTGGAGACTCGGATTTTCTTTATTTTTTGTAACATGCCATAATAATTTGGCATAAGATATTTATATTTCTATCTACTATTAATTTTTTATACTAATTTCATGCAAGAATGCACATTCACCTGTTCATACATTATGTTCAGGAACAAACTAACATTAACGGCACTGTGCTTGAAGTGTGCATGTGATGAATAAAGGTTTAAAATGCCTGGAAAGAACACCCCTAGGATTGTCCGCTTTGCTTATACAGACTTCTTGTGCAGTGGGAAAAAATGCACTGCTATGTGTTCCATTTGTAGAAGAACTATTGAGGAGACGACGGGGACAACCTCGAACTTCAATCGTCATTTGGCAAGACTCCACCCAGAGGAGGAAGTGACACGCTATGTTCATTGCTCTATTGATAGTAGGCAGGGCTTGCTTGCTGAGCGATGAACTAGCTAGTGTTAACCCTCGCTCATGTTATTTGCCCTGTTGATAGTGGGCGGGGCTTGCTGAGCGATGAACAAGCTTTTTATCTGTAGCCTGTTAACTAAAATGGGGCAGTCGAGCAGGAACGTTAGTCCAACACAGTAGCCAAGACGCTTTCACAGAAAGGCAGCAACAGCCACCATCAAATGGTGTGGATGGAGTCTTGTTCTTAGCCCATGTTTACATTAGACCGTATCAGCGGATCATCAGATTAACGTTTTTAAAACGATTAGTGTGCACACAGCAACACCAATACACGATTTGCGTGCACACAGCAACACCAATACACGGATACGCTCGGCTCCTCAGGCATCCTGCGCTCCAAATCACTCCGCCCTGAACAGCAAGTGCCCTCTGGAGGGTGCGCACTCCGGCCTTGCGCAGCTCACAGAGCACGCGAGTGAAGTGCACAAGCTGTGATTCGGGACTGAGCCTCTGTGTGTGTGATCCCAGCACATATCACTTACTACTTGCAAGTGGAAGGATGGCAAGCCTAAAGACAGTCATAACTACACAATGGGCAGTATTTGCATCAGTATTTTCATACTTTTATACTCTTTAATGAAAGGTGATACAAGGCGGAAGTTCGCGCCGTTTTTCAGCAGTCGCGTCACATGACCAACGCCAGCGAATCAGGAAGGTGGCTGTCACAGTGACGTTGTCCAATGACGACGCCAGCTAGAGCTCAGCACAGCATATCCGCGTATCTCAATGTTTACACAGCACTGGAGCTGACACGATCTGGATTGAATACATGGACCCTGGCGGATTCCCGTTTCCCGGCGTTTCCAGGCGGTTTAATGTAAACGGACAGTGCATCCGCGAAGAAAACGAGACAGATACGGTCTAATGTAAACTTGGCCTGGGGACTCGAAACTGGACTCGGACTCGAGGTTTAGTGACTCGATTACAAGACTGCTTCATAATTCAAAACAAACAACTTGAAATGTTATCAAGAAACTATAAACTGCAAGGTCGTCCATCTTGATTTCCCTGTGAGTGAAAATGTGTTGATTGTTACACCACGCTAGCACTGGAGACTCCTTCGGAAGTCGTCTCCTCATGAAAAAACTTCCACGACTGTTTGCTTTGTTTTGCAACAATCAGAACGGAGAATCCAGCACCGCTGGCTGGACAGTGAAAAAGATGAAATAATGTGTATATGTTTTGAAGAAGTACTTTACATGGCAATGTGAACCTGTGCACATGTGGCGTAGGAGTATATTTATATGAACGAGACCTGCTCACCGAGCCTCGATTTCCTATAAACAGACAAATCCTCTTGTTTTCGTTTTAAAAGGAAAACAAAACAATATCTGATATACGCTCACACAAACCCGCATCTGAAGTGGAAAGAAGGGTCTCCCCTGAGCCCACCTGAGAGAGGGATATAAACTCATGACGGGGAAAGAAAACAAGCAAAGTGGATAGAAATTAAAATCTAGCACTTTATTACTGTGGAGGATTTACAACAGCTTGCTTTTAAGTCTTCATGTCCAAGCTGTAAAACTCTGAGCTTTTTATGGTAGGGAGGAGAACTAGGTAATACACTCGAGGGGTTGAGGATGAGTATCAAACCAAAACAGGAAAAGATGTCGGAGTGTCTTAAAACAGGGAGTTTGAGGATGTGGGTCAAGGGAGGGTAAGTGTCTCTCTCTCTCTCTCTCTCTCTCTCTGTCTCACATAACCAGAACAGCGTATGCATCCAAAAAGCGGTGGAGGTCTCAGAAAACTTGTTGGATATCGCTGTGAAAAATTGAGCTTCTTTTGCCACACCGTCACCTCAGACTATAAATATAACTTCATGTATCTGCTTTTATTTCCTTTTTCCAATCTCATGCAGACTATCCTCCTTCACAGATCATACTGGCCGTAATGCATCAGCCATTTTAGCAAATGCAGTGGGGGGAAAAAAACGGACTAAATACATGTTCAAAACCTTTCTGGCAAACAGCTTTTTCTTCACACGGTCAGCATCATGCTTTGACATTTTCAAGTCTTCAGAGTGTGAAAATGCAGTACATTAAGCCTCATCAATCCAGTTTTAATACAGTGGTGCTTGAAGTTTGTGAACCCTTTAGAATTTTCTATATTTCTGCAGGGCGGCACGGTGGTGTAGTGGTTAGCGCTGTCGCCTCACAGCAAGAAGGTCCGGGTTCGAGCCCCGTGGTCGGCGAGGACCTTTCTGTGCGGAGTTTGCATGTTCTCCCCGTGCCCGCATGGGTTTCCTCCGGGTGCTCCGGTTTCCCCCACAGTCCAAAGACATGCAGGTTAGGTTAACTGGTGGCTCTAAATTGACCGTAGGTGTGAATGCGAGTGTGAATGGTTGTCTGTGTCTATGTGTCAGCCCTGTGATGACCTGGCGACTTGTCCAGGGTGTACCCCGCCTTTCGCCCGTAGTCAGCTGGGATAGGCTCCAGCTTGCCTGCAACCCTGTAGAAGGATAAAGCGGCTAGAGATAATGAGATGAGATGAGATATTTCTGTATAAATATGACCTAAAACAACATCAGATTTTCACACAAGTCCTAAAAGTAGATAAAGAGAACCCAGTTAAACAAATGAGACAAAAATATTATACTTGGTCATTTATTTATTGAGGAAAATGATCCAATATTACATATCTGTGAGTGGCAAAAGTATGTGAACCTTTGCTTTCAGTATCTGCTGTGACCCCCTTGTGCAGCAATAACTGCAACTAAACATTTCCAGTAACTGTTGATCAGTCCTGCACACTGGCTTGGAGGAATTTTAGCCCATTCCTCCGTACAGAACAGCTTCAACTCTGGGATGTTGGTGGGTTTCCTCACATGAACTGCTCACTTCAGGTCCTTCCACAACATTTCGATTGGATTAAGGTCAGGACTTTGATTTGGCCATTCCAAAACATTAACTTTATTCTTCTTTAACCATTCTTTGGTAGAACGACTTGTGTGCTTAGGGTCGTTGTCTTGCTGCATGACCCACCTTCTCTTGAGATTCAGTTCATGGACAGATGTCCTGACATTTTCCTTTAGAATTCGCTGGTATAATTCAGAATTCATTGTTCCACCAATGATGACAAGCCATCCTGGCCCAGATGCAGCAAAACAGGCCCAAACCATGATACTACCACCACCATGTTTCACAGATGTGATAAGGTTCTTATGCTGGAATGCAGTGTTTTCCTTTCTCCAAACATAACGCTTCTCATTTAAACCAAAAAGTTCTATTTTGGTCTCATCCGTCCACAAAACATTTTTCCAATAGCGTTCTGGCTTGTCCATGTGATCTTTAGCAAACTGCAGATGAGCAGCAATGTTCTTTTTGGAGAGCCGTGGCTTTCTCCTTGCAACCCTGCCATGCACACCATTGTTGTTCAGTGTTCTCCTGATGGTGTACTCATGAACATTAGCATTAGCCAATGTGAGAGAGGCCTTCGATTGCTTAGAAGTTACCCTGGGGTCCTTTGTGACCTTGCCAACTATTACACGCCTTGCTCTTGGAGTGATCTTTGTTGGTCAACCACTCCTGGGGAGGGTAACAAGGGTCTTGAATTTCCTCCATTTGTACACCTGACTAATTTCATCTTCAAATTAACTGCTAATCCTAGAGGTTCACATACTTTTGCCACTCACAGATATGTAATATTGGATCATTCTCCTCAATAAATAAATGACCAAGTATAATATTTTTGTCTCATTTGTTTAGCTGGGTTCTCTTTATCTACTTTTAGGACTTGTGTGAAAATCTGATGATGTTTTAGGTCATTGTAGAGCTCTCTTAGGTGTGGGTGGAGCACAGAGGATGGCAGGACAAAGCTTCAGGTTATAACAGGCTTTATTGCCAGACTTTTCAGTATAACAATAGTTCTATTGGGTAAATACACACACACACACGCTGCGTTCTCGTCCCGGGAAGAGCTCTCCTCTGCTCTCCCTCTGCCTCCTTAAATAGGGCGCGGTTACTGGGAAGACACACAAACACAGGTTAATTACCGTCAGGTGTAGTGATTCTGCCACTCACCTTCCCTGGCTCCGCCCTCCTGTCACAGACCGGCGCTTGATCATGCCCCCGCTGCCACATACCCCCACCGCCCGACTCAGGCCGGGCGGCCATCCGGCCCGCAGCCGACTCCCCCCCCCCCCCCCCTTGACGGGAGAGGAAGTCCGCCACGACCATCTGCGCCCCCGGCCTGTGGATCACCTTGAAATTGAAGGGTTGGAGTGCCAGATACCAACGGGTGATCCGCACGTTGGCATCTTTCATGCGGTGGAGCCACTGGAGGGGCGCGTGGTCCGAACAGAGGGTGAAAGGGCGCCCCAGCAGGTAGTAACGGAGGGCGAGGACCGCCCACTTGATCGCCAGGCATTCTTTCTCAATAGTGCTGTAGCGCCCCTCACGCACCGACAGCTTCCTGCTAATGTACAGGATGGGGCGGTCCTCCCCCTCCACCTCCTGGGACAACACCACCCCCAGCCCTCTGTCCGACACGTCGGTCTGCAACACAAAAGGGAGAGAAAAGTCAGGGGAGTGTAATAGTGGCCCCCCACACAGTGCAGCCTTTACCTCAGAGAAAGCCCGCTGGCATTGCTCCGTCCACTGGACCGGATCTGGCGCCCCCTTTTTAGTGAGGTCAGTCAGCGGGCTGGTGACGTCCGAATAATTAGGTATAAACCTACGATAGTAGCCAGCCAGCCCCAGGAACTGTCTCACCCCCTTTTTGGTCTTGGGCCTCGGGCAGGCCGCAATCGCTGCCGTCTTATTAATTTGGGGACGTACCTGCCCGTTGCCCAAGTGGAAGCCCAGATACCGTACTTCCACACGCCCAATCGCACACTTCTTCGGGTTGGCCGTGAGACCTGCCTGCCTCATCGACCTAAGGACGGCCCTCAGGTGTTGCAAGTGCTGCTGCCAGTCGTTACTATAAATGATTATATCATCAAGATATGCGGCCGCATAGGTGGCGTGGGGCCGGAGGACCCTGTCCATCAGCCACTGAAACGTAGCGGGCGCCCCAAACAGCCCAAAAGGAAGTGTGACAAATTGGTGTAAGCCGAACGGTGTGGAAAAGGCCATTTTCTCCCGGGATAATGGAGTCAAGGGGATCTGCCAATATCCCTTCGTCAAATCCAGTGTCGAGTAAAAGCGAGCCGTGCCTAGTCAATCGAGCAGCTCATCAATACGAGGCATTGGGTGCGCATCGAATTTAGACACCGCGTTGACTTTTCTATAGTCCACACAGAACCGGACCGACCCGTCGGCCTTGGGTACCAAGACCACCAGGCTGCTCCAGTCACTGTGGGACTCCTCGACGATGCCCATTTCGAGCATGGTCTGAAGTTCTTCCCGAACCACCTTTTTTTGTGTTCGGGTAGCCTGTAAGGGCAGCTCCGCACTACCACCCCTGGGGGCGTCTCTATGTGGTGTTCTATGAGGTTAGTGCGACTGGGCAGGGGCGAGAACACATCCGAAAACTCGGCCTGCAACTGGGCGACCTCCGTGAGTTGGGTCGGGGAGAGGTGGTCTCCACAGGGGACCGGAGAGGTACGTGATGCCAATGTCCCTTTTTGAACCTCCGGCCCCAGCTCTGCCTTCTCCGGAACTACCGACACCAACGCCACGGGGACCTCCTCGTTCCAGAGTTTAAGCAGATTGAGGTGGTAGATCTGTAGCGCCCCCCCGTCCATTCGCCTCACCTCATAGTCGACGTCCCCGATTCACCGTGTGACCTCAAAGGGTCCTTGCCACTTGACGATTAATTTGGAGCTCGACGTGGGCAACAGTACGAGTACCTTATCTCCCGGAGTGAACTCTCTAAGGCGCGTGCCCTTGTTGTACAGGCGGGCTTGCCGTTCCTGGGCCTGCCGCAAATTCTCCTGAGTTAGGTGGGTGAGCGTGTGGAGTTTTGCGTGCAGGTCCATAATGTACTGAATTTCGTTTTTACTCTGTGAAGGTCCCTCCTCCCAATTTTCTCGCAGCACATCTAAAATGCCGCGCGGCTTACGCCTGTATAACAATTCAAACGGGGAGAACCCCGTGGAGGCTTGGGGGACCTCTCACACTGCAAATAACAAGGGTTTGAGCCATTTATCCCAGTTACGTGTGTCCTCACTTATGAATTTTTTAATTATATTCTTGAGGGTGCGATTGAACCGTTCAACTAAACCATCCGTTTGTGGGTGATAAACGCTGGTGCGGATCGGCTTAATACCTAATAGCCCATACAGTTCGCTCAGTGTTCGTGACATAAACGAGGTGCCTTGGTCAGTCAGAATCTCTTTCGGGATTCCAACTCGGGAGATGACGTGGAAGAGGGCCTCCGCAATACTGCGTGCTGAGATATTGCGAAGAGGCACCGCTTCCGGGTATCGCGTTGCATAGTCCACCAGGACTAATATAAAGCGGTACCCTCGTGTTGACCGATCTAATGGCCCGACGAGATCCATCCCAATTCTTTCGAAAGGGGTCTCGATTAATGGTAGGGGGTGCAAAGGCGCTTTTGGAATGGCCGCTGGACTTACTAACTGGCATTCGCGGCACGCCGTACACCACCTACGGACATCGCCGCGAATCCCCAGCCAATAGAATCGGGCCATTATTCGGGCTAGTGTCTTATCCTGCCCTAGGTGTCCAGTCATGGGATTAAAGTGAGCCGCCTGAAATACCAATTCCTGGCGGCTCTTTGGAATTAACAGCTGTGTGACTCGCTCTTTCGTCTGAGTGTCCTGCGTCACTCGGTATAATCTATCCTTCATAACAGAAAAATAGGGGAAGGATGGGGTGGCGTTCGGCTGGAGCGTTTGACCATCGATTACTCTCACTTGGTCAAACGCATATCGCAGAGTCTCGTCTCGCGATTGTTCTAATGAGAAATCCGTGAGGGATTCCCCAACAGAAAGAGGAGGAGCTGGCAGCTCCTCACTCTGTCGCGGAGATGACGTAGACGGGTCTGCGACAGCAGCTCCAGCCAAAGCGGCACCGGGACCTCCCCCTGTCAAATGGCAGGACCCACTCTTTACTAGGTGCGTCATTAAACCCCGAAATCCCGGCCAATCAGTCCCCAAAATTAAAGAGTGGGTAAGGCGAGGATTAACTGCCGCCTTCACTATAGATTTTTCCCCTCTGAAAAATATGTGGACCGACACCAAAGGGTAGCTGTGAACATCCCCGTGCACACACAACACCTTCACCCCCTGTGCTCCCCCCAATGCCTCGTCTTGCACCAGGCTTTGGCGGACCGAGGTCTGATTGCAACCAGAATCCACCAACGCCTGATATGTAGCCCCTTGGACACTCACCGGTATGCGATAGGCTCCGGCCCGATCGAGGGCAGCCTCTGGCGCGTCGGGGATCTGTACCACCGCGCCCACCTCCATTGCTGCGCACTGTTGTTGCAGGTGGCCCAGCTCCCTGCAGCGCCAGCAAACCGGCCCGGGCTTTCCCTCTGCACCGGTGCTCTGGGGCTCACTCACCTGAGGGGGGGGAGAGACAGACACAGAAGGGAGAAACGGGAGGGCACCACGGGTGCGGCGGGCCGGCTGGGGTGGAGCCGGCCCCCGTCTCCGTGGTGGGGGAATGGGGCGAGGACGGGACACAGAAGGGAGGGGAGAAAGAGAGAGAGAAGAGGAGAGAAGACGTTGTCGGCTGTCCTGCCGCCGGAACAGCCGCCAAATGATCCTCCGCCAGTCCTACTGCCTGATCCGGCGACGCCGGGCGGTGGCACTGGACCCACTCTGCGGTTCCGGCTGGTAAGCGGGCGATGAACTGCTCCAGCACCACCTGATCGATGATTCCCTCGGCGTCGCGATCGTCGGTCCTCAGCCACCGCCAGCAGGCATCCCGGAGCTGCTGGCCGAACGCGAACGGCCGGCCGACTTCCTCCAACCGCAGCGCGCGGAAGCGCTGGCGCTGTTGTTCTGGTGTGCGCCCCACGCGCTGGAGGACTGCCCAGCGAAGGTCCGCGTAGGCCAGCCGGCGGTCGGCGGGAGCTGTAGCGCGGCCAGCTGCGCCTCTCCCGTCAGGAGGGGGAGGAGGCGCGCCGCGCGCTGCTTCATCGGCCACCCCGAGGCTTTGGCGACCTGTTTGAACAATGCAAGGAACGCCTCGGGGTCGTCCTGCGGGCCCATCTTGGTCACGGTGAGGGGAGACGGGCCCGCGGCCGGGGCGCTGGTGGACCCCGCCGACGCGAGGAGATGCCAGAACACCTCGCGATCTTCCTGCTGGGCCAGCACCCGGGCTTCGAAGCGCCGCTCTTGTTCCTTTTGGAGCGTGACGAGCGCCTGGTGCTGGCTTTGCTGAGCCGTGGCGAGGGCGTGGACCAGGTCCACGAACGGGGAGGATTCCATGGGGCTGCTGGGTTGGTGCGCCACCTTTCCCGGGTTTCGGCACCACTGTAGAGCTCTCTTAGGTGTGGGTGGAGCACAGAGGACGGCAGGACAAAGCTTCAGGTAATAACAGGCTTTATTGCCAGACTTTTCAGTATAACAATAGTTCTATTGGGTAAATACACACACATGCTGCGTTCTCGTCCCGGGAAGAGCTCTCCTCTGCTCTCCCTCTGCCTCCTTAAATAGGGCGCGGTTACTGGGAAGACACACAAACACAGGTTAATTACCGTCAGGTGTAGTGATTCTGCCACTCACCTTCCCTGGCTCCACCATCCTGTCACAGACCGGTGCTTGACCACGCCCCCGCTGCCACAGTCATATTTATGCAGAAATATAGAAAATTCTAAAGGGTTCACAAACTTTCAAGCACCACTGTATGGGTTATCATTTAAGAAGCTAACACTCGATACACACCATCATCCAACAGTTAAAGTGTTAAATACGGCCACAATACCTTCAGCATGTTCTGTTGGTTTGCTGAGGTCATTAAAAGTGTGTTATCACGAACATTGCATCACACAGGAAGCTACCGTCACCTTACTACACTTGGACACCCACATCCAGCTCAACTAATAGGGTTTGACTTTTGTTTTGCCAAACCACATGCACACATCGTACATTTTATCTGTTTAAATTTGTCAAAGTTCCTGTTGTCACTTACACTAACAGATAAACAGTTTCTCCATCACCACCTTCTCATTTTTTTTCTCTCCAAGTTAAAAAAAAAAAAAGAACACCACCACCTACATCCTCAAGTCTTTTTTGTGAGAACTTAAAGTTGCACTTTTACCTTTGACTGTTAAAGCCTCAACACTGGAGACTCATTCCAGAAATGTGATACATCTCCTCCTGGAAAAATTCACCACATCAACAATTAATTTTTAAACCCGTAGCTTAAATCCAGTCACAGTCCCTGTGATTTGCCTGAAAAACGAAATCTAATTTGTTTCCCCTTCAATTCAGCAACCAACATTGTTTTATTCTGATTCATTCATATTCTCAGAGTGGCTACTAATAAGGTATGTGTACCTCATAACCTGGCAGCTGAGCGCATTTCCAAGAATAATCTACATACATTATTATTATTATGGGATGGTCTATTTCAAGTAAATTCAGCTTCATGCCATATTCACAAGCAAAGCTGAGAGCGTTCAGCTGTAATTCTTGTAAGTTTTCTTTCCTTTATTTATTATTAAAGGAATCTTTAGCAAAGGAAGTTAAAATTGAAGCCGTTCCAATGTTTAAATATTTTTACACACACACACACACACACACACACACAAATTGCACAACAACATAAACTAATGTCAATTCTTCTTCCTCTTCTTCTTCTAATTTCTTCCAACAGAAAGGAACACATGTTCCTAACAAAATGTCAGCTATGGTTTGAATTTTTCATTTTACAGTCTAATAATAACTAGTAATTACATTCAATCAAATTCAGTTGAATCAAATCTAATCTACCTAGACAATATACTTACCCATTAATTACGAGAGCGGCAGCTACATTTATCAACACCTTAACGATCTTTTGGCCGTTCCAAATGTAGAAAAGACTTTCAGTACGTAAATTGTGCATGAATAATTACTCAATCTTCCACTGGAAAAAAAAAAAAAGTTAATTCCTGATTATTTAGCGGATCAGATCACATGACACCATTCCACAAGTATTGACACCTTTGTCCACAGTTATCAACACCGTTCCACAATTATTGACATTCAGATGATTATTTAAAAAAATAAAAATAAAAAATTGTGGTATTACATTAACAAAATATAGTTTTTTATTTAATATTTGTTTACATAGACTTATATTTAGTCCAAAATATATTTTATATAAATATATGGATGTCGGTGCTTACATAAATGAGGACATAATTCTAATGTTTGTAAACAAATGAACTGATAATGTTGAACCTGTCAGAAAATCTTTTTGTTCCACTTTCTAACCACTTTCTAAGTATTTCCATAGATTACATTTTGTTAATTATTCGTTGTTGTTTGTATTAATTTCTAGTTTTGTCGTTTACCAATAAATGGTCAACAGGCAATTGAGATTGTAACCACATGAAAATCCAAGTCAAAGGTCAAATGTCATTCCTCGAACCAAAATATAAAATGTCTACCGATATTGTAACATGTGGTCAATATTTACAACAAACTGCAAAAAAATAATAAATTCTGAATGGAATAGAAAAATCTGAATATTTCAAGCATGTAATTTTTTATATGCTAGGAATTTAATTCTGGTCTAATTCTATTTATTGCAATCAGATTCCAAATACTCTATAAACATTCCATTCTGTTATGAATCAGAAAAAAATTATGATAAATCACAGCACTTTTATTTTTTTAAGCACTTCATTTACTTCAACAATGTTACACAAAGATCGATCCATAACAGTTGTAAATGCCACTTAATTCCACAGGGTGTCGATAATAGTGGACACCAGTGAAAGTGATCACTATTATCGACACCTCATGTGACTATCAAACGCGCGTTTAGATACAAAATGGCAAAATGAAAGAGTAAGAAGCAAAGTAGGATTGGACAAGATCATGAAATATCTGAATTTGATCAATAAAAACATGTCCATGATCTTTCCACCATGCTTACCTGTGATGATAATGTCCGGGTTTTCCTCAAATTGCTGATCATGCTAAAAAATTCCATCTCAGATAACGAGCTGTGTCATCAGACAAGATCAAAGGGTGAGACGGGTCTTCCGGTTGATTAATTAACCAATAATAACTGTTGGAACTGAAACTCACCTTTGTAAAATTGTTTTTTTATTGGTAAATCTGAAAAGGCGTCGATAATTATGGACTGTCGATAATTGTAGCCGCCGCTCTAGTTACAAACTGTAAAACAAAGTGCAGTTGAATTTTGGATGCGACTTTATAAACAAAAGTCCATCAACCAAACTCACTATTCATGAAATGTTTGGAACATACTTTCTCCATTATAATTTAAATTTTTTTTAATCTAATTTCCATCAGACTTTATCACAGCATTTCTTCATCAGTGAGTCACATTTTCCACTTCAGACAAGCATAAATGCTATTTTGGATTTTCATTTGCATTTTGTTCAATGCAAATGTTAAATTTGCTTCAAAATGGCTGAATGTAAGTCTCATTAGGGTGTGGTGTTCAAAAACCTTCGACTAATGTGTCACAGGAAATGCTTTTTTGTTTTGTTTTTTCCCCTAAGAGTTGGTCCATCCAAGGTTATTTCCAGGTAACAAAACCACACCAAAACTTCTCGAAAACAGAACCTTAACCATTCGGGCCTGATATGGCTCATCTGCGTCCCCGTCTGTGTGAAAAAGCCATATAAGGATCTGCAGTAGTGCTGCTATCTGTCTCTATCTGTAAAAATTTATGAACTCGCACTGACTTTGCGAAGCATCTGTGCAATCAGAGTTCCTCTGCTAACCCAGATAAATTAAGGTTGGAGATGTACATCAGTAAAAACTGAGTTAAGACACAGAGCTACATTTCCTGATTGACACACACTGATAAACAGAGATGTGCTGGGCTGCGTACACAAAGTCAAAGTTGTGCCACTATTTTTAAATTTAAAAAAAATTTTTTTTACAAGTTCCCTAGTGCTAGGAGTAGTAATTGCAGCATCAGGGTTGCACTTCATGCTTGGGGGACCAGAGAAATATCCAGTTGAGAGGTTTCGGTATGCTAGTTGATCTCGATATAATATCCACAACAACCTGATGTTGAAGAAAATTCATTCATATTAAGATAAGTTGATTTCTTTGGATTTCATAAGAATACAATTCGAAAGAAAACTACAGCTTACAACTTTTTTTTTGCCATTCCTGATTTAAATTATGTACGTTAACCAATCAAACCTTTAACCATATCAGTGTGAGGACAATATTTTTTTAAATTCAATTTTCTCCCAATTTAGCAGTTGCCAGTTCCTGTTGTGTTATCTAGATCCCACCATTTCACAACAGAATTGCAAACAGATATTTTTTTCCCCTCCCATTCCACCATTTACACAATGTCAACATCATCGGGAAGCTGAACATGTTTGGAGTTGACCACAAATCACACCATTGCATATAACTGAGCAAACAGACACACATGATTAGTTTGAGTTTATATACGTATAATATCCATGAGTTATCAGAATGACGGATTCCTCCATTTGATTGGGTAAGAGCCATTTTTAATGACTAACGGCCACGTTGTGTTACTAATTTAACATTTATGGAAGGAGTCTGCAGTGTCAGGGCTTTGTAGTCAGTTTTTCCAGATATGGTAAAGTCTTCATGATCAGAAGTGGACAGTAACGAAGTACATTTACTTGAGTATCTGTACTTTACTTGAGTATTTTTTTTTTGGAAACTTATGACTAACTTCACTACATTTGAAAGGCAAATATCGTACTTTTCACTCCACTACATTTCTATCAAGGTCCTCGTTACTCGTTACTATGAAGTAGCTTTGAAAGTGGATTTTTTTCTTTTCTTTTCTAAAACATGATTGGCTTTTTCGCAGGTGACACTGAGACAGCTGATCAGTAATCACTAGGGTCACGTCACGTCCATAGACTGTTTAAATCAAGTTCAATTATTTCTCAGCAGCGTTATTTGAACACAGTCAGTTGATGGCAGAATGGAAGGAGGCGGTTCATTTGCGGAACGCACGCACTCATGGCTTTACCTGGAACCCATGTTTCAGTTTTCTGAAAGGATTAAAAATACATTTTGTTTTAAATGTTTGCTTTGTTTCTCGAAAACGAACCACATCACGGCCTACAAAAACTCACCGTCCGATCTGCGGAAGCATATTGAGGTATATAAAGATTTTATTCCAAGAGAAAGCTTGCAATGAAGTTGTCTGTGCTTTTAGAGCTAGCAATAACATTGCAATAGCTATGCAGTCTGGTTAGTCAAATGACTTTCTATGGATTTGCCCGCCAAGTAGCTGTAGCCTTGTCCATGGCTAATATTAACACAAAGCTAGTTAACTTGGACGCTGTTAGTTAGCGTGTGTAAAAACAGAGCTACGCTAACATGAATAACGTTAACTTATCTGAAGTCCTTTCAGAAATTTGTTTTAGCATAATCTTGCCAAATAAACAATGTAGAAATCTTTCTTTTGCGTTCATTTTGTGAATTAACATTTCTGTCTTTGGTAACAGCATTAGGTATTATAAGCGTTGTGACAATAATAATGTGTTGACAGAAAATGTACTTTTAATATGCAAGTATTTTTTAAAGCAAGTACTTCAGTACTTTAACTTAAGTAAAAATTTGACTGGAGAACTTTCACTTGTATCGGAGTAACATTTGACCAGTGGGATCTGTACTTTGGCTTAAGTAATGAAGTTGGGTACTTTGTTCACCTCTGTTCACGATGGAAGATGGCATCTTGGTAACAAGCTGTCTTATTAACGACAAGAGAACATGGCGCACTGATAGTTTGCTCTAACGTAAGAGATAGACAGTTATCACCTGCCTCACCTCGGAACCTTAAAGACAGTTTAACAGTTTTGAAATGATTTGTTAGACCACTGTGTGTCTGTCTATCTTTCTTTATTCTTACACTTATCTTTTTTTTCGCTATGGAAAATCCCAACCTAATTCTATGTATAGGACATCATTATGAATCATAAATAATCTATTTCGTGCTTTATGACAGCTTTGAAAAAAAATACTACATTTTGTAATCATAATCAAGAGTTGTAGCAGGGGAACTTACAGTATGACCTACATCTTGCATTTCATATTGCACTGGGTGATGAAACTTCAAATCCAGATCAGAAATTCAGATTTGACTGCAGACACTGCTACAAAATCAAAAGGTCATGACTTTGTAGGCACTTCACATTCAGCACTGGAGCCAGCAGAAGTGGGTGACGCGTTGTGCCATATGCATTGTTTGCAGCAAATGCACAGCAGAAATTGTCACATAGCAAAACTGGACTTGGAAATTCCCCTTAAACATGAAATGGGTTTCCCCTGACCTGATTTTGAGCCAATGAGAGCGCTAACAGAGCCGGCCCGTGGCATAGGCAATATAGGCAAATGCTAAGGGCGCTGCGTCCATCCAGGGGCGCAGAAATGGGGGGAGAAAAATTATGACTTCCACTATTCTGAAAACGAGTCAGCATTATAATGTCGTAGCCTAATTTAATTGTACAGCAAAGCATGTAGTCAGGGTGCGATTTGTCAAAAAAAGCGGGGTGGGGTGTGGTGGTGGTTGTTAATCATGAAACAATAAGCGCTCAAGTGCGCATCCACGGCTATTCTCTGTTTTGGCCATGTAATAGCCTAAGTGTTGTTGGCTAAAGAGTGTTTTTGCATAACGTAGATAACTGACATAGATCTGTTGCTTGTTTTGAATATGGCTGCACTTGGAGCAGTCTGGGCTGAAGTAAAGGTCTTTTATGCACCGAACACGTTTCGCAGCGAGATATTCCAATGGTGCCTGGCATGTTTTTTTTTTTTTAATAAAACAAAGTTGCTTTGTTGATCTGTGTTCTCATTAAAATGACAGTTTAGCAGCTCATTCAAGCAACCATGTTGCGAAGAGCTTCCTGGAGGAAAATATAATAAACGCGTTGAAAACAAGAAACAATCTCAGTGCGTCAAGACTGCAGGGAAACGAAACAAGCACTCAGATGTGTTCTCTTTACCAGCGCCGGCAATTGCCTAGAGCGCAAAGTGTGCCCAGGGGCACCAAGGGCGACCAAAACCCCACCAAAAAGGAGGGATGGAGTTATTGAATGGAGATGTTACCAAGTGCATCAGTGGTGTACAGTGTTTTCAACCACTGTGCTGCCGAACTCTAGTACCGCAGAACACTAGTGTGCCGTGAGAGATCAAGTGTACCGTGGAAAATTATAGAATGACTGTATATTGTAAATATTGGCAACAGCATTTTAGTTTCAGTCAGCATTTTTTCCTGGTGATGTGCCTTGAGATTTTTTCATTGAAAAAAGTGCGCCCTGGCTCATGAAAGGTTGAAAACCTTTTTTACAACACCTCTGATGCGGCTGGGGATAGAAATACGCGCTCCTTACCTCTGCTGTTACACTACCTGTGACAGTAGCTTCTGCTGAAAGAACCTTTTCAAAATTAAGACTGCTGAAGACATATTTAAGGTCAACAATGAGTCAAGAACGTCTGAATGGGCTTGCTCTGATGAGCATCAACCAAGAGATCGCAAGAGAAATATCATTTGATGATATCATCAAGGAATTTGCCATTAGGAAGACCAGACGAGTCCCATTGTAATATTACTTCAATAACAAAGTACCCATAATAGCACTTTTGTTTGAAAATACAGCCCATTGATGTCCTAACAGGGTGCTTAAGTTTGCACAATTTAGAATTGTAGAATTTTTTATTCATTTAATTTGTTAATTCTTCAGAGATGACTTAACTTTTAATAGCAAAAAAGAAACTAAAAATAATTTCTTGTTTATTGTCCATGCACTACACTTTGAACAGGGTGCGGAAGAGTTTTTGCCCATTATATGGAGATATGTATTGAATTTGTGTGGTCATTTTACTTTGTGACACTTTATGTTAATAATGATAACAATAATGAAAAAGATAAAAATGACCTTGTTTATTGTCCATGCACCGTACATTGTTTAATGGTAATAGAATAGAGTGATTAGATTAAAGTGTTATTTAGATGTTATTAGAGGGGTTTTTTTCTGGGGGGGGGCGCCAAAACTCAATCTAGCCTAGGGCAGCCAAAGACCTAGAGCCGGCCCTGAGCACTAAGGATGACGTAGGCCTTTTCCCCGGTCCAAAACAAAATGTTGGCCGAAGCCTTGGATGAAAATGTGTTGAAGGGGAGATATTTTTGCATTTCCTGACGTAATTGTTAGGGTTAACTTCCAAAGCTAAGTTGTTCATAAAACTACAACCTTTTCTGGTTTTAACAGGACCAATTAGGACCATGTACAGTGTCTTGCAAAAGCATTCATCCCCCTTGGTGTTTGACATGCACCATTTAAACATTTCTAATAATTAACTTTGATCACAAGTTAAAATTCTGCCGAATCCACAGCCATCCGTATAAAGCCAAGAGAAGAAGAAAAAATTCAGGAACCCCTGTCAATCACAGTGACATGAGCCAATCATGTGCATCTCTGAGCTCATGTATGTGGAAGAGGGCGGATAGCGCTTTCCTCCGAGCGTGTTACACTGCCCTGTGAGGCATAAACAAAAAGTTTGTATTAATTTATTTATTTATGCTTCTAATCTCTTGGACACACAGACATCCACCTTCTCAGTCTTGCCGCTTTTGATACAGTACATTCGAGTTTCTGGGATGGAACCAAAAATGGTACCGAATTCAGAAGATTTGTGTCTGAAATATTAATTCTTATTTCTGTGATTATCAGTCAGTCCTGCTGCCCTGTGCAACATTGCTTGCATGCTTGGGAGATCAGTTTGAGCTGGATTGCCACGGTATGTCAAAAAAATTTAAGATAGTAAAATGCTGAGGGTAAATCTGAATGGTAAAACACACACACACACACACACACACACACACACACACACACACACACACACACACACACGAGCAGTGTTGGACAGTATTTTAAAATCATAGTGAGCAGGCATGACTGAGCGTTGATTCTTATTCTCATCGTGCTCACTGGATTATGGTGTGTGTGTGTGTGTGTGTGTGTGTGTGTGAGAAGAGAGATCCACAGCTACACCATGTTAAGATTCTGGAGTGTGTGAGAATGGTAATATCTCCTCCATGGGCTGATCAGCATGGATTTAGAGTTGGCTTTTGGCAGGAGGGAATGCAGCAAAGACACACTCCTGACAGAATAATCACCCAGCGGCTTAACACACACACACACACACACACACACACACACACACACACACACACACACACACACACACACACAGATGTGCAGAAAAACAATACTTCCTCTCATCTCATGAGTGATGAGAAATGATCAGTGAGATTGAACTGGAGACAGCTCAGGACACTAAGGTGAACGACAAGCAAAACGGACACACACTCGTGCATGTGTGCGTGTTGGGCATGGAGATAATCTCTATAAGGTTTACGTGAGATCTTTTTCCACCATGGTTTAATACACAGCGTAGCGAAAGGGAAGATTCAAAGGGTCAGTGTTAATCTCGTCCACATTTCTCCACTTTTCCCATCCTCTCGCTTTTCTTTCCTGCCATCCTCGCTCTCCCTGAACAGATTACTGAGCCGAGCTGCATCTGAAATATGCTAATGAACAGTGCACATCAGTGGCGGCTGGTAGTCTTTCAAACAGAGGAGGCTGGTCGGTTACGATATTTCCAGATTTTAAAAGAAAAAAGAAAAAAAAACACATCAATTTTGCCCATACTCTTGCCTCTGATCTGGCTGATTGTTGACAGGGTCACAAACTGTGAAATAACAGGTTCTTTTGGCCCATTAGCCTACTGTCCAATATACATGATGGTGGTGTTGGGCGTGTATATTTTAACATTTTATATTTTAAAATTGTGGCATGTTATTTAAAAATTGATCATTATTGAAAGCAGTTCTTTGTCAGGAACCTCAGCAGTAACAGCAGAGTGTTCTGGAATAGGCACAAGCACTGACCTTGGGGAGCCAAACGTAGAGCTGGGTGCCACACATTTCATTCAATGACACTTTCCCTATATTTTACTTATTTTGACTGAGAAATGTTTTATTGACAATTTTGATAACCCTTCACTTTTAATCCAGGTCTGTAGTGTGAAATGTTCTCGGCTGTGTTTTTGTTTAAAAATGTTTTCCAAATTGTAGCTGTGTTTAATTCATATCCAGAAAAATATATATTCCAATATAATATACTCAGCATAAACATTTTAAATAGATTCTATATTTTTGGTCCATCCATGACATATTACTAAAGTAGCCTATTTACTGTTGTTGATGTGGGTCACTTGCTCTTAGCCAATTCACTTTCTCGTACCAGGAGAGCTGAAAGGAACGAGTATTATTCCCTACCTTTTTCACCAAGTCAGTTTGAGGCGTTGGTCTACCCTGCTCTTTAATTTTAATTTTTTCCTCAAAAGGAAGACTGGCAAATGGCTTCACCAAAATTAAATCAGCAATGCTTGGCATCCGTGCGCAGCTTTCTTGCTAGCTGACTAGCCCCCTCAAGTTCAAGTTCAGTCACTCAAATAAACGAAATTTCTGGAACTAAGATAGCAAACTTGACAACACTATATTTACACTTTATTTACAATGAAAATATATACAAACTAAAAAAGCTGGTAGAAACCGTATGTAATGAATGAAATCGAAATGTAAGCTGATCTCTTACAATACACCACACCACTTGCGAATCTGCATGGGACTGAACTGAAATTCACCGCTGCCTGTCTATAGTTGAAATGAGCTGTCAATCAAAGAAAATATCCGGCTGCTTTCACCAATCACCAGTCTCCTCGCGGAAAGCTTTGCCATGTCACTGCCACTGTGAGGCTGGGAGTCCGTGGGGTGGGCGTTTTTGCAGTATTTATCCAATAACTGTCTTGCATTTTGAGATTGAAAAGCGCATAGCTCCCAAATGCCATTGAAGTCCACTGAGGCTGGGCTGCATCGCGCTGTCACGAGGGGGAAAAACTCACGCACACATTAGGCGAACTGGGGAAAGTTATAACGGAATGATTTCACACTGTAGTTGGGTTGAGCACATATATTTCTATGATTCTGGATCTGAAATAGCAATGTTATAAGGTCGGCTATAACATAAGCCTAGCGCAATTCATCCTACACGATGTTCGTCATTTTTAGAGGAGGCTGAGCCTCCCTCATTGTCTTAGAGCAATCGCCCGTGGTACACATTTACATGCAGGATGGAGAGAGAGAGAGAGAGAGAGAGAGAGAGAGAGAGAGAGTGTTAAATGTAAGTGGATAACTCACTTTAAAAGAAAGACTGTAGATGTGATTCTACACTGTATGTCTGTTGCATGTTAGATGAACACACAAACTTTTCTTTTGTCTTTGGTCTCGTCTCCACCCCCGCCTCGTCATGGTTTTACTTCCCAAACGCGTACACCTGTTCCTAGTTGTGCCCTTGATTAGTTTGTCTGTATATGCCCTCAAGTTCTTTTGTCTAGTTGCGAAGTCTTGCCAATTGTAATCATACATTGTTTCTAAGTTATAACTGCATGTTCATGTATTATGTAGATTTAACAGTTATTCCATGCAATCGAGTCGTACATGAGCTGATAGCCGACAAGGCGCATACGGTAGCACCCAGTCGGCTATCAGCTATATGCCACGAGATTGAGTGGAATAGCTGTTTTATTCTACTCACACTCATTAGATTTTGAGAAACAGAGCATTTTTGCAAATTTGATAAACAAAAATTTGACAAATCATCTGACAATCATTTCTGCTTAGAATGTAAACAAACCAGAAAAATGACAGGAGCAATTTGTGAAAAATGTGATCATAATAATCTTTGAAAAATAAAAAAAAAGATATGTTCTTACAAATAAAATACTTTTATTCCATATTTTGTTGCTTTTTTTTTTTTTTTGTATTTTTGGGGATGGTCTTCTTTAAGGTTTTTTTGGCAGTTGGCAAACCAACTTAAAGGTGCATTACTGCCACCGACTGGGCTGGAGTGTGAAACAGGAGATTGGAGGGGGGGGACCCCCCAAACAACTATCCTTTTAGCCATTTCTGTTTCTTTTAAATACTTGATAATATTTTTTATTCCCCACTGGCTGAAAGGCCCGAAGGGGGATTATGTCGTGGCGATGTCCATCTGTCCATCCATGGAAGGGTGCTCATCTTCTGAAATCAACTCCTCTCACAATTTTTGGAGGAATTTCATGAAACTTGGCAGGATTCTTTGTTATATATTGGTAGTATGCATATTGTAATTTTGTTCAGTTGGGTCACATTTTACCAGAGTTACAGCCCTTGATGAACAAAATTATACTTTGACAATTTCATGAGTGTGTGTTTTCCTTCTGAAATCAACTCCTCTCACAATTTTTGGAGGAATTTCATGAAACTTGGCAAAAGGCATCATTATGTGTCAGTAATATGCACATTGTAATTTCATTAAACTTGGTCGCATTTTACCAGAGTTGTGTCCCGTGATTAACAGCCTTGTCCTTTCACAATTTCATGAAGGTGTGCACGCCTTCTGACATCAACTCCTCTCACAATTTTTGGACGAATTTCTCGAAGCTTGCCAAAAGGCCTTGTTATATGACGGTAATACGCATATTGTGATTTAATTTTGTTTGTGAAAATTTTACCAGAGTTTTGACCCTTGATTAAATAACTTGTACTTTGACAATTTCATGAAGGTGTACGTTCTTCTGAAATCAGCTCCTCTCACAATTTGTGGAGGAATTTCACCAAACTTGGCAAAAAGCTTTGTTATATGACAGTTATACGCAGATTCAAATTTCGTTTAATTTGGGCAAATTTTATCAGAGTTATGCCCTTGATTATTAACAAACTTGTACTTCGGCAATTTCATCAAGGTGTGCTTGCTTTCTGAAATCAACTTCCCTCACAATTTTTATCCCCCGCTGGCCAAAAGGCCGGAAGGGGGATTATGTCATGGCGATGTCCATCCATCCCGGGAAGGGTGCTCACATTCTTAAATCAACTCCTCTCACAATTTTTGGAGGAATTTCACGAAACCTGAAAGGATTTTTTGTTATATCTCGGTAATACGCAGATTGCAATTTCGTTCAATTCAGTCGCATTTTACCAGAGTTATGGCACAGTTACCAGCGGGGGATACTGTGCTCTCAGAGCACTCTTGTGGGGTTTTGTTTTTGAGTAGAGTTTTTATTTCATTCTCGGTTAGTTCAGCAACATACGCTGCCATTTTGTTTCTCTCTACTCATGGTATACAAGCTGATATCCTAGTCGTAGAGTAGCCAATCTGAGCGTGTGATTGCTCATATCCAGTGAATGTGGATTCTAGTTGTGTTTTCCTTGTAGTGTTTTATTTCTCTTTTCCCATGGTCATTAGGCAGCCATTACAGTTTATTTATTACAGAACATTTACTTTTTATCTGCTTATAGTTACATCTAATGTACAGCAAAAGAAATTATAGCAGCTACAAACAGTGGTTCCTTCACCTTTCTTTCTGTTGAAGTGAAGACAAAAAAAAAATCAATTGATGGCCATATTACTAAGAAAAGAGCAGAAAGCCCTTCAGGTTACAGCTTTATCTCTGACATCTCGTCACAGATGATGTCAGAAATAAATTTCACCGTATTATTGTAATTATACACACACGGCATTGCTAATTAGAACATGTGCATTAATATAAACCTGTGATTTACCTTGTCGCCATCATTAGAGCTGCTATGCTAGAAAATTAATCAACACCTCCTTCTGACCAATCAGATTTGTGATTTCAATCGCACTGTGGTATAAAACTATACCATCAAGATATACTCTTTTCTTTCATATACACTCACGCAAAGTCAGCTATTCCATTTCTCAACTTTCCTTTCACACACTCTTAATGACTATTCCACATTCTCACACGTATACACACTTAATGATATCCTGCTCTACAACTCTGCCTTATCAGCGAGGCCGATCTCTCAAGCCGTGCGAGACGGGACTAATTTTTGTTAGACTGCTAACTTGTAACCAGAGACACTCTCGCCATCTCTCTCTCCGTCGATTTGGGTGGTGTTACAGGCTTTTACAGGTGCCCTGATTTGATTTCCAGGGCTATCTGAATGTCCTGAGTGCAATCGGTCTCCTCCTGTTTTTGTGCGATAAGGGCCGGAGGTTAGCATTACCCCTCATTGCATGCTCGTCCCTTTGTGCTAATAGTTTCTCGAGAAGAGACAACAGGTGTGTGTATTGACATAGCCATCGATCTGAGACAAGCTGTATAAACTGACCCTCATGAATACTGGAACAGTATTTTTATGCTTTTCAGTTGTGGTCAGAAGCTTACATACAGTGACATGAATGTCATCTTGGATATGAATGTCATGGCAATATTTGGGCTTTCAGTCATTTCTCTGAACTGTTCTTTTTCTGTGGCAGAATGATTGTACAGCATACATCTGTAATTTAAAAAAAACACTATAATTTGGTGCATAAGTTTTATTTTTCTTTGGGTTTTATGAAATCAACACAGAGTCAAAATTATACATACATGGTCAAAAGTTTACATACACTCACTTAGTTTATTAATTCAGAGGTGCTGAAACTTCCAAAATGTCTCTTATCTTGCCAAGGCCGAGGTTTCTTAACTTCCTGTTAGTGATCATGATTGACTACAGCTGGTAGCTTCTCTGTGCCTTCATAAAAAGGGTTTGTTTACAGCACTCATTGGATTGACCAACACACAGTAAAATGGGAAAGTCCAAGGAGCTCAGTGCAGATCTGAGAAAGAGAATCTCAGATATACATGACTCCGGAATGTCTCTTAGAGCCATTTCTAAACAATTGCAAATTCCAAGATCAGTTCAAACAATTGTATGCAAGTTACTGTGAGGTGTAGTGACTTTGCCAAGCCACTTTGCTTTAAGAAAACTCAAACTGTCACCCTCAGCTGAAAGGAAATTGGTTTGGATGATCAGGAACAACCTGGGAACCACCATGGCACAGCCCTGCCATGAACTTGAAGCTGATGGATCACTGTCTACAGTTCAGATCACCATGAACTAAGAGGCTGCTATCCAAGAAATAACCCCCTGCTCCAAAATTGGCACCTTCAAGCTTAAAGTTTGAAGCTGACCACACAGACAAAGAAAAAACCATCTGGAGGAAAGCTGTATGGTCAGATGAGACCAAGATTGAGTTGTTTAGCCACAATGACCACCATGTACAGATTGACACTGTACCAGCTGGTGGTGGTGGTAGGATCATCATGCTCTGGGGCTGTTTTGCTGCCAGTGGAACTGGTTCATTGCACAAAGTGGATGGAATAATGAAGAAGGAGGACGACCTCAGAATTCTTCAGCATCAACCATCAGAAATTTGAACACGACTTGGGACTTACAACAGGACAATGAACCCAAACACACATCAGAGCTAGTTGTGGAGGATAAAGCAGGCTAACATTAAGCTTAAAACAAGTCCTGACTTCATCTCTATTGAAAATATATGGACTGTGCTTATAAGTAGAGTCCATGCCAAGAAAAAAAACAAAAATTTAATCGAACTCTACCAATTCTACCATGAAGAGTCATGAAATATCCAACCAGAATTCTGCCAGAAGCTTGGTCATGGTAAACAAAAATGTTTGGTCAAGGTGAATCTTGCAAAAAGACATCTCATCTTATTATCTCTAGCTGCTTTATCCTGTTCTACAGGGTCGCAGGCAAGCTGGAGCCTATCCCAGCTGACTACGGGCGAAAGGCGGGGTACACCCTGGACAAGTCACCAGGTCATCACAGGGCTGACACAGAGACACAGACAACCATTCACATTCACGGTCAATTTAGAGTCACCAGTTAACCTAACCTGCATGTCTTTGGACTGTGGGGGAAACTGGAGCACCCGGAGGAAACCCACGCGGACACAGGGAGAACATGCAAAATCCACACAGAAAGGCCCTCGCAGGCCACGGGGCTTGAACCCGGACCTCCTTGCTGTGAGGCGACAACGCTAACCACTACACCACTGTGCCGCCCGTGCAAAAAGACATTTTACCCAAATATTAGGTGTGCTGTATGCATATTTTTGACCCTGTATGTATAATTTTGACCCTGTGTTGATTTCAGAAAACCCAAAGAAAATTAAAACTTGTGCACCAAATTCTAGTGGGTTTTTTTATTAAAGCTGTATGCTGTACAATCATTCTGCCGCAGAAACAGAACAGTTCAGAGAAATGACTGAAAGCCCAAATACTGCCAAGACATTCATATCCAAGATGACATTCATGTCACTGTATGTAAACTTCTGACTACAACTGTATGTTTAATGATCTGCTTGCAGATCACATGATCTTCACTTGCATTCAAGATGTACTTTGGAACAAAATTCTGAGTTAAACAGCTTTGATTGATATTGGTCTTTTCACATTGGTTAATGCAGTGTTCCATTTACCTCTGAAGCTGGAGCTGGTAATGATGTCACACACAAATTGACAGTACTCCAGTATAAGTCAGAAAACCAAGATGGCCAGTTTAGCCAATGTTAGCAACACCAGTTACGCGGTTTTGTGCATACAAACACCGTAGCAACATTCCCACAGATAAAAATTGGATAGTATTCTGTAGATGACTGTTTTAATGAGTCACAAATAAAACAGAATTCCGAATAAAAATTATATTATGATGACAGCTTTCACAATGTTCATGCACAGAGCAGCCATCTTGGATTTTGAGATTAGGACTGGTGAGATTCTTCCAACTTTCCAATTCAGAAATCCTACTTCAGGGGCGTTTCAGTTGACATTTCCAACTGGGAACTCGGAAATTCAGGCTTCCTAATTCAAATCGAACGCAACATAAGTTTCTTACATTATCCATCCTCCTGCTCCACTTCCTGCTCACAGAAACAAGTTTCCAAAACTCCATATTTCATGTCAACACCACCATCAGTGCAATCACCCTCATCATCTTGTTTGTTAACTATCCGAGTCGAATCTGTCGTAACTATGGCGCCTAGCTGCATTTCATGCCGTCTAAAGTTTGCTTCAGTGTCCCGACTATATCCAGATTTCTCATCGAACATCACTGGAAAACTGAGTGAGAAAAGAAGCTGTTGCTCTTTTTTTAAATTTGTTTTTAGGACCAAAACCATATTAATATCCCTTATGCTGTTTACATTTTGGCTTCTTCATACATGTCAACCTATACGGAATGTCCGTATTTTATACGGATTTGATTCAATAAACGTAGTATACGGGCGTATAAATAAAGTTATACGGATTCTTTAAAAAAACTTCAATATTTATTTAGAGCTATAATCAATTCCCACGATGATAAAAGAGCACATAACATTTACAAATGTACTGTACCCCACAGACAGCCAGTAAAGAGTCTTATGAAATCGCGCGTTATCTTGTGGTAGCGAGACTTCGTTCCACTTTTGATCATGCGCACACCGCATTGCGAGAATCCCGCCAACCGTGAAGTCATAGACATATAAACAGACGCCGCCTTCTGCGTAGAATCATACGTCATCCTCGCCGCCATATTGGATGTGGCAAAGTGGAGATTCTTCAACCGTCTCTGGTATAGCATCTAGACAGTAGCCGAGAATAAAGATGCCTCATTCATGTGCTGCGTTTAACTGTACCAACAGGTTTACCGTCCAAACGAGATCACATGGGATTACCTTTCACAGGTGAGACTGGAAAAATACTTTTCATTGTATTTGGTCATTATAACGTAATTTTACGAACAGATTTTCCTGACTTTGTGGCTAATATAAAGTCTCGTGCATAATAGCCGCTCGGTGAAACCTGTCTCCAAACAACGAAGTTTTTCCTTCATAACTACGCTGATAACACTGTGTTTTTGTCAAACACTGGAGCTTTGTATTCATTCTGAAGGTTTATTGTTATTAATATTGAATAAAAAGTAACTGGGATATATCATTGTTAATTATCATTCAAATTTTAGGTAAATTATTTTAATTTGCAGCTTATACGGATTTTATAAGGGAAATACAGATTTTGGAGGTTGGTTATACAGGTTTGATTGACCAAAGGTTGACATGTATGCTTCTTTGTAAAGGCAAATCGCTAAAGGCCCGGTCCCACTGGCCGATGGACACAAAACGTATGCAAAAAGGACACAGCAGACGAGCAAAATTTCGGGGGTGGCTCTATCCGTTTTCATCCGCTCCAGAAATGGACAAAATTGGCGAAAATTTGCGAAAACAGAACGGAAAAGAACGGACGTGGGTAGTATATAGCGGGGATGTTAAACGCATGTTCATAGGAAGCCTAGCGGATGAAAGCGGATGGAAGTGGATGACAGCTCCGAAGGGGTTACCGGTGATAACTGAGAAGCGGACGCATAGCAGAAAGAGCGGATGCATAGCGGATTAAGGGGATGCATCACGTACGCCTAACGGAAACAAAGGGCATGTTGCGCGGATGTATATCGGATGCAGACCGATTGTCCGCTAGTTGTCCTTCTACATACTCTAGACATACTCCAGACATCCTCAATATACGAGATACATCCCAGATATAAACGCTTTGTCCGTTTTGAATACTTTATATACGAGATGCATACGCTTATATCCTTTCTATTTCCGTGCTACTAACGATGAATAGACGTTTCATGTACCTTATCTTTCCTCCCTCTTTCCGTTTTCAGCTGCAGCGGATGTGAGTTGCGAGGATGCCCAGAGGATGCAGAGAGGATACAGCAGACGTTTAACAGATGATAACGGACATAGAACGTTTGTTGCTCGTATATGTCGCGGATTTACATCGTACACGGCGGAAAGTTCATCCGTTCTAAAAGTTTTGTGCAGCTCAAAACTTTTTGCGCGGATGAAATCACAGTGGACGGATGCTCGATGGATAGAGCGTATGAAGCACGTATGCAATGAGTACACAACGGATGCATAGCGTTTTCCAACGGATGGCAAAGATTTTTTTACGTTTTACATCCTCTTTGCATCCGTAAGTGCAGTGGGACCGGGCCTTAACTTCTGACAGAAATCGCAAACGGCACCAACCAAATGGCTGACAAATATTTCAACATGAGCGCGTTTCATGTGTTCCAGTATGGACTTTACTTTTCACACACCCTGGCTAACACCCTTCCCCCCCCCACACACACACACACACACAGCAACAGCGTGGCCTTTGCCTTTTAGCAAAGCTGCTAATAAGCCTAAATTACTGTCAAACAACTTGGAACCATCAAGTGCTTAAATGCTCAGCAATAATGACATCTGCTTCAGACAATTCAATTAGCGCCACAAACACCAGCAAGAGGTCCTCTGAGTGTGTGCGCGCGATGTGTGTGGGCGCATCTGTGTATGCGTGTGTGTGAAATGGACATAGAACGAGAGACAGAGAATGGGGTTGCCTCTGGGGCTTGTCAGTGAATTCACTTTGTGTGTGTGAGATACCTGCTGCTTTGGCTGGAAACTGTCACTGTCTGTGGCTAATCGGATTTGGAAAGCACCAGTGGCTAATGCAGGCTGTTGCTATCAAGTCCCCCATTTAAAGCACAAATGATCCGATTGCTGGAGTTTATTAGAAAATGGAGAAGCTCATGGTGTAGCCGCCAGCTAGCTCTCTCTCTCTCTCTCTCTCTCTATCTGTCTCCATCGCTTCCTCGCTCTCTCATTCTGCCTCATTGTTTCTCTCTCTCTAATATTGAGTGTAGATGGAAGTTGTTATCAGTGGAGGTACTTTAACACGGACTTGTTTTAAATGATTTAATGATGTAATGCAATTTCAGCAAACAGAAAACACCCCATCATCAATGAACACTTTGAACAGAGGCCAGGTACCACATGTCATTCGCCACTAGCATATCCATCCCATCTCTAACACTTCGCAACGTTCGGAAATCAGGTTTACAGCTTTACTCTTTTGCACATTTGAATAAACACAACTAATCATTGCACTTACAACATGCATCATCACTCCACGGATCCTTTTGAAGGCTCTGAATCATGTTTGTCAAATGAACATGTTTGTCAAATCTAAGTGCCCTGACCGGAACACATCAGTCACTACGTTTACATGCACATAGAGAGAATCGAATTTCTGCCGTTGCTCGACTGAAATCGAAGTTCAAAATGCTATGTATACACCTTAATTCGGCTGAAATTGAACCGAACTTGATTTCTCGGAATCGAGCTACACGACCTAGTTTATGCGATTTCTGCCGAGCTACTTTGTGCATGTAAACCCTATCGAGCTAGTTGTCGAGCTACTTCCGGAAGTCACAAGTGATGAGACCACAAGCGGGAAACACAACAGCCTCGGTCGGCATGACAACAGTAGTAGCGAGCAGCAGAAGAGGTCAGGAGGAACAAACGAAGAAGAGAAAATGGTGATGTAGAGCTCTCTGAAGTGTGGGTGGAGCACAGAGGACGGCAGGACAAAGCTTCTGGTACTAATAGGCTTTTTATTGTCAGACTTTTCAGTTTAACAGCCTACTTTTATTCTTGAGAGAAAGAAACACACACACACGCGCGCGCGCTGTGTTCTAGTCCCGGGATGAGCTCTCCCCTCTGCTCTCCCTCTGCCTCCTTAAATAGGGCGCGGTTACTGGGAAGACACACAAACACAGGTTAATTACCGTCAGGTGTTGTGATTCTGCCACTCACCTTCCCTGGCTCCGCCCTCCTGTCACAGACCGGCGCTTGACCACGCCCCCACTGCCACAGGCAAGCAGAAACGTGCACTTCTGGAGCAATGAGGAGACAGAGTTCATGCTCATTCAGCTTAAGGAGTTGAATATATTAAAATTCATGGACGGGAGAAAAACGCTCAATGGAGAACACGGAACTGATGACTTTGTTTACACTCTTGAATAGCTCTTCTTCATGACGACAACCGGAAGTGTACCAACACGATGGGGCATGTAGCGCCACCTGTGGCTCGGGTGCACAATGCACCTCACACAATAGCCCGATTTCATTGTGTGCATGTAGGATTGGATTTCTCTGGCACCCTGCTGGGACCTTCAGTTCGATTACCGACAGCAGCTCGATTTGGATGTGCATGTAAACGTAGTGATAGTTGTAGTTGAGTCACTAAACCTCAAGTCCAAGTCCAGTTTCGAGTCCCCAGTGTTCAAGTCTCCAGTGTTCAAGTCCAGGTCATCAAAGAAAATTTCGAGTCGAGTCTGAGAACAAGACTCCAACTGCACCATTTGACAGTGCCTGTTGCTGCCTTTATGTGAAAGTGTCTCTGCTACTGTGTCGGACAAAAGTTACCACTCAACTGCCCCATTTTAGTTAATAGGCTACAGATAAAAAGCTTGTTCATCGCTCAGCAAGCCCCGCCCACTAACACCAGGGCAAATAACATGAGACAGGGTTAACACGAGCTAGTTCATCGCTCAGCAAGCCCTGCTATCAACAGAGCAATGAACATAGTGTGTCACTTCCTTCTCTGGGTGGAGTCTCACCAAATGAAAATTGAAGTTCGAGGTTGTCCCCGTCGTCTCCTCTTTAGTTCTTCTACATATGGAACACATAGCAGTGCATTTTTTCCCACTGCACGAGAAGTCTGTAGCAAAGCGGACAATCCTGGAGCGTTCTCTCCAGGGATTTTAGCGCCATTAATGTTAGCTTGTTTCTGAACATGATGAATGAACAGGTGAATGCGCAGTCTCCTGCATGAAATTAGTATAAAAATTAATGTAGATATAAATATCTTATGCCAAATTATTATGGCATGTTACAAAAAAAAAAGAAAGAAAAAATGCACAAGTCCAAGTCGAAGTCGTCAGTGCTCAAGTCCAAGTCACGAGTCCTGGACTCGAGTACGACAAGCCTAGAACACATAGGTCATGTAACAACATAAGAAAATATTATGGTAAAGGTGAAGGATCTTTATTATCTATAATATTTATTATAACAGGATCTTCATTATCATCAAATAACACACAATGGAAAAAAAATAATAAAAATAAACAGTTGCAGAACTTGAGCAGACCTTAAACAACCCCGTGAGTGCAATTGTTTCTATCGGATGCAGGCGGAAAGGTCATGGAACTATAACGAATTGTCCCCAGAGAAGATGATTTCACAATGTGCTCTAAGGAACTGGTAAGAGAGAAGCCAGCACTTATTTGAATAGAATTTCAGGAAGAGTTGAAAGCAGCATTTCGACAAATTTGAATTATTTTGGTGCATTATACTCGTTTGATGAAAGAAAAATAGAATAATTTCACCTCATGTTTGGAGAAAGGTTGTGTGGATAATCCCTAAGAGCAGCATTATTATATTGGACTACCTCACTGTAAACAAAACTGGATGAATCATGAATGGAGAGATGTGCTGGAATATATTTGAGGAGAATTTAAAGAAACAAGAAGGTTATAATAACGGGATTGGAGGTTTTCATTGTCATCTGGTGAAACTCAAATGTTCCTTCTTCCCAGAGATCCAAACTCAGGTACCAGAATTTCCCAGAATTCCACTCCTGGAAGGACAAACATCTAAATGTGATATTGTCAGTGTAATGATGCTCATTAAACTTGATTTCACTATAAGCAGTGGATCACTTGGAGAACACAATCAAGGTTTAGCCCAGTCCAACATGCTCTCCATTCCTGAGAATTGGTGCATGGTTTTGTTTGTAACATAATGATCAGCACACTGAGAGTGTGTGTGTGATTGAAAAACAATGAGCACCTTGGGTACGTCACCTACCTACAAATAGAGAAAAGTGAAGTTTTAAATGAATTTTTATAGAGTCGTATACAGGTGGGGGGGGGGGGGGGACGTCACCATTGTGTGCAGCATGAAAATAAACGCGTTTGTCTTCGGCAGGAAACATGCTCCAGCTAAAACTCTGGATTTAGATCAGAGTGTGTATTTTTACCTCAGCATGTTGACCAGTTTACTGTGCACTGGGGCTGCTTTTGTGTCCAAAGGGTACTAGTTTGTCATTAAGTGCCAATATGTTGGAGGTCTGTGTGTTTTTCTATAACTGTGTGCTCACATTTGTGTGTGTGTGTGTGTGTGTGTGTGTGTGTGTGTGTGTGTGTGTGTGTGTGTGTGTGTCTTTGCCACATCTCGCCTCTCTCCCTGATGCCTCCTGATCTTTATCGCCACTCTGATTTTATTTGGCGGTCTCGGCTAATCAGAGGCCAACATCTGGCCAGTAACCATGGCAACAGCCTGACCAGATGAAGTCAGGGTAGGAGAGATCGACAACCATCTCCCCTGAGAGAGGAAGGGAGAAATTTGACAAAGGTGGCCTGAATGAGTGTGTGTGTGTCAAAAAAAAAAGCACACAAATGCGCACACCCATTCTGAAGCATAAACATTCTCAGAGCACGACAGGCCGCTCCACACCGAGGCCGACCTGTATTCTCATCTCCCTCGAGTTCAGGTTCCCACACACACACACATGCATGCAAGAATGGGTGGATTAAGCTGGTTAGAGCATTGTGTGTGCACGCAAGTTCGTGTGTGTGTGTGTGTGTGTGTGTGTATACATAATGCTGTATAACTGCTTATGTTTAACCCTTTGCTTTCCAAAGGTCCAAATAAATCAACATACAATTCTTTCATTCATTCATCTTTAGTAAGCTCTTGTTCCCGATCAGGGTCTCAGAGCTGATCCCAGGAACATTCAGTGTGAGATCAGAAAACATCCTGGATGGGACAACAGTTCATCGCAGGACACCATGCACCTCACATTTACACCTTCATTCACAACTACAGGCAATTTACAGCAGCCAGTCCACCGACCTGTACATTTTGTGGAGGAAACTGGACAACCAAGAGGAAATCCATGCTGAAACAGGAAAAATCTGTGAACCTCCAAATGGACTGGAACCCGAACTTGGGGTCAAACCAGGAATGTGTTTTTTTTTTTTTTTAGATTGATTGATAAATTAAATAAAGGTTTGGGTTCACGATGTAATGATTAATATGCCTGGATGAAAATCATATACACTCACCGGCCACTTTATTCGGAACACCCATCAACCTGTGGCTTTATGTAGTTCTCGAATCAGCCAATCCCTTGACAGCAGCACGATGCATCAAATCATGCAAATCCAAATCAAGAGCTTCAGTTCATTAATGTTCACTTACATCAAACATCAGAATAGGGAAAATTGTGATCTCAAAGTGTGATTTTCTTTCTTTCACTGTGGCATGGGTGTTGGTTTGAGCATTTCGGAAACGGCTGAGGTTTCTCCTGGGGTTTTCACACACAACAGTCTCCTGAGTTTACACAGACAGAATGGTGCAAAAAAACAAAAACCACTGAGTGAGTGACAGTTCTGTGGGTGGAAACAAAAGCCTTGTTGATGAAAGAGGTCAGAGGAAAATGGACAGATTGAGTAGTTTGAGCTACCAGGAAGGATATAGTAACTCATAGCAACTCTTTACAACCGTGGTGAGCAGAAAAGCATCTCAGCTTGCAACAGCAGAATAGAACAACACATTGGGTTCCACTTCTGCAGCCAAGAACAGGAATCTTAGAATCAAGAACAAGTTCCTTTTAAAGTGGCCGGTGAGTGTATATTGAAGTGTATTTCTGTTTGCTGTATATCAGAATAAAATAGAATTTAAAAAGAAATTAAAAAAAGAGAGAGACTACAACCTTCCTCTCAGATAAGTGTGGTTTCTTTGATTGTTGTGGCTACTGCCTCATAGAGGTGAAGCGAGGCAGTAGCCATTACATCATCGTGTTGTAAGAATGTAAGAATGAGTCTAACAATAGTGCACTGTGCATATGTCTAAGCATTACAATCACCAGAATGGCGAATTGTGATCTCACGATACGAACAGTTGATCTCGTGTTATCAAAGGTACACAAGAACGAGAGGCGGAGCCACCAGGTCATTGTGTTGTACGAATGTTAGTATGACTGTAACAATAGTGAAACTTCGTAACCAGTCAGCACTTGATCAAGTTCGATTACACGTTCTACTTCTTGATAAACTTCGGAACCAGTCAAAACCAGAAACGAAATCAGAGAAACCTCATTATAACTTTGTAGTATCGGAAGATAATTGGTAGATAAAAAGATAAACGAAATTCACCTCATGGTTCGCCAAGGCTGCTGATTCGATATCAAGTAAGCGGTGTTTGTTTGAAGAAAATTGACCTTTTGATTATCACAGCTTTTGTTTGGTCCTTCTGAAAGGTCAAATGAAAGGTTTTGTAAGTTTTTAGGGTTTTTTAGCTTTTTGGCAGCTATATTGAGAAGCCGATATCAAACTTCTGCTCTTCGCTTTAAATTTTTTTATTTTATTTTTGAGTCTTTACACTACACTTGTGAAACAAAATGTGCTCATTAGTAGTAAATAATGCTTCAAAGACAATTCACGAACAAGTGCTTTCTTACCATTTTGAAAATAGATCTAGTTCACAGCACTGTATTTTGAACAAACCACAGTAAACAAAATTGGGAACCAAAATACTCCAAGCCCTGATGCTGCTCACAGTTTGGTGATGCTTGCAAGAGATGAGGCGAGTGTAACTGATAACATGTATATATGCGATATTTACTGTATGGACATGGGATCAGAAAACTGTTTTATTTATAAGCAGTAGCCACACATACCCTATTTTTTTGTATATTATCATAAAGTGAAGTGCATTTATTGCCTCAAAGACAGATAATAACTGCGCAAACAACCTTGGGAAGTATTTTCAAAAATCATATGAATGTCCATAAAAAACAACCGAAGGAGAAGTTAAACTATCCTGATGTCGAGCTTTATGTTGATGTTACATAATTCAAATTCTACAGTTGAATTCCTTGCATAGTTCATATGCATTTGGTCAATAAAACTGATTTATTCACTCATTTGAATTTGTTTAAAAAAAAGTAATCGAAGCATACAATACTACATTTTATACAATAAGGAAAAACATGTATTTGGACACTTGTTTTTGAGATCAAATATGCTTCAAATGCACTTCAAATTTCAACATGTAATATGCATACTGTATTTTGACTTTTGTTTTTACGCTCATCTATGCAGACCTTCCTTCTCCAAAGATGATGAACTGAATTATCACCACAAAGATTGTTTCAAAAGAGTTCTGATTTGTTGAGAAGCTTTGACTTCATCTCTGTACTTATTTTGAATAGAGGAGTTTTGCGAGGAAGTGATTATGCTGCAGTTTATTGCTTATAGATCTCTGGAACTGTTCCTGCTGCTTTCAGGTTGTCCTGCAACTCTATTCAGTGGATTGCTGACTTCTCTCTAACCTTCCTAATCCATTAGTCTGAAAGTGTGTTGTGAAATCATGTGTGGCACACCTATCCTGAGACAGCTGGACTTCCATGAACTTTTCATATGTGTATTATTGAATCAATTTCCATTCCAGTATTGTTAAGCATGTCCAAGATGTTTATGGAGCTCCTTCAACTTCAGCATGATTGCATCAACATTTTTACTGCAATGATCTCAAATTTCATTTATTTTTATGGAACATTCACAAGCCTTTTTTTGCATTTAAGCACGGTCAAAAGATATTAGATGTGCAAATATCCACAACTTTCCCAAACTCTGACCTTTCCCATGATTCATTGCTGCATTATAGCGGAAGCTGGAATCTTTCTTCTGCTTCATTGTGTTGATGTTTGTAGCTAACGCTAACTGCAAGGTAGGCAAGATCAAAGATCACTAAAAGATGGTTATACGGGTCCGATTTTCTGATGTGCTCTGGGGATAATACGATCAAAGTGCCCCATCCATCTACCCTAATGAAACGGATAGACGATGAAGTTGTGGCCTGACATCAGCTACGTTAACATTGTCAATTATTTTATTCCTAGCAAGGGCGTTGATGGCGATGAGTGAAAGAACTACAAAAGCACAGAGGTGTACAATTATCTACACAGTAATAAAATTGGCAAAATTGTGTGTAAAAGAGGGAGAGGGCAAGTTTGTTCGCTGAGCCGAGCCAGAGCAAAAAAAGGGAAATCCTGCAGTCATGCAGTAGCTATCATCTGGAAGGTAGGCTATGTCAAAGTAGAGCGATCGTATTATTGTATTCGTTTACGAATAATGTAGTGTTTATATATTGTAAGTCGCTTTGGACAAAAGCATCTGCCAAATACCATACAGGCCCAATATGTATATGTATCAACTCAAGAAGCAAAAGCTACGAGAGAAGCATAGGCTAACCATTTTTAATGCAGATGCTGCCAAACTTTGGAAACAAACATACCATACTTCCAGTAAATAATTCCTTGTCTATGTATTTGTCCAAGCTTCCTCAACTTCTTAACTACCCTGATCATTCCAGATATTGGATGGTATCTGAAGACTATTTGTTGACACGAGTACTTCAGCACTGGTCACTCTTGGATTCTCTAGGCTCAGTGCTGTAGTTGAGTCACTAAACTTCAAGTCCTAGTCCAGTCTTGAGTATTCAAGTCTGAGTCATTAAAAAAAAATTCGAGGCTAATCCACTATTGATCCAAGTCAAGTCCGAGAACAAGACTCCAACCGCACCATTTGACGGTGGCTGTTTTAGCGCCATTAACATGAGTTTATTCCTGAACATGACATATGAACAGGTGAATTTGCATTCTCTTTATCAGGAAGTGTGAAGTATTCTGTCAGAGATGGTTGGGAGATGGATGTAAGTGCAGAAGGTATGTTTATTAATACAAGTGAAGACAGTAAACAATCCAGAACGGCAGGCAAAATCGTAAAACAGTGAAACAGGTGATAGGTCGAGCGACGCACAAACAGGCTATCATACTGTAGACTCGGCAGGATCAAAGACGAGAAACAGGAAATCAGGGATCAGGAAACCAAATAAGGAAATAAGGCTTGGTAATGTGTCAACAATGCAACTCAATACTTCGCAAAGTAAGTGTGTTTTCACAGTTTTCATACAGGCATGCTGATTGCGCCTTAATCCTGTGCAGGTGCAAGTCGTTTACAGAGCATGCGAGAGTCCACTTGGCGCGTGCGCTGTCCGGAGCATGCCTGAGGGTCTATCTGATGCACGCGCCAAGGCACGCAGGTGTGACGCTCTTGCATAAAATTAGTACAAAAATTAATGTAGATAGAAATATCTTATGCCAAATTATTATGGCAAGTTACAAAAAATAAAGAAAAAGTCTGTGTCCGAGTCTCCAATTTACGAGTCCTAATGCAGTTAATGCACGAGTCCGAGTCATCAGTCCTTACAATTAGGACACAAGTCCTGGACTTGAGTACTACAAGCCTGTCTAGGCTACATGCACTTACTATTCATCGATTTGAATAAAAACGCCAGACTATAATGTAGTGTAATGTTTGAATAGTGTACAATATCTAAACAACAATGGTGCTGGACAACATGTCTTGCAAGTCTGTTTGTGCTCAAAGCAGGTCCCATTCATAAAATCTTTCAGCTTTCGCGAGTTGTTTGTGCACATATTAAACCAGAAAAAGGCATAATTTACAAAGACGTGATCCTCTGACTAAAACATGGTTGTCGTAGCTACCGTAGCTCCGCTCAGCTACATTCGGCTCCCTCAGCTTCAGCTACTTGGATAAACCGGAACTCAAAGACCAGCATCCGGGAGAGGCGGGTGTCATGGAGACCCCCATTATCTCTCGCAGGTATCAAAGCCGTTGATACACCGGTACTGTATTACATTAAAAAAAAAGTCTCAGAATATGTATATACCATATATTTATTTTCTCTCCATTGTTCAGAACGTCAAAAGTTCAGACTTCAGTGTTGCCACAGCAACAACTAACAGAGGTGGACAGTAACGAAGTACGTTTACTTGAGTACTGTACTTAAGTACACTTTTTAAGTATCTGTACTTTACTTGAGTATTATTTTTTTGGGAAACTTATGACTAACTTCACTACATTTGAAAGGCAAATATCGTACTTTTCACTCCACTACATTTCTATCAAGGTCCTTGTTACTATGAAGCAGCTTTCAAAGTGGATTTTTTTCTTTTCTTTTCTAAAATGTGATTGTTTTTTTCGCAAGTGACACTGAGACAGCCGATCAGTAATCACTAGGGTCATGTCACATGGTCATATATCATGTATATGATTTTATACATAGACTGTATAAAATCAAGTTCAATTATTTATCAGCAGCATTATTTGAACATGATCAGTTGATGTCAGAATGGAAGGAGGCGGTTCTTCTGCGGAATGCACATACTCATGGCCCATGAACCCATATTTCAGTTTTCTGAAAGGATTAAAGATTTGTTTCATTTTAAATGTTTGCCAAAAACAAACCACATCACGGCCTCCAAAAACTCACTGTCCAACCTGCGGAAGCATATTGAGGTATATAAATGTTTTGTTCCAAGAGAAAGCGTGCAGTGATGTCGTCTGCGCTTTTAGAGCTAGCAATAACGTTGCAATAGCTATGCAGTCCAGTTAGTCAAATGACTTTCTATGGATTTGCCCGCCAAGTTGCCATCGCCTTGTCCACGGCTAACACATAGCTAGTTAACGTGGACACTGTTAGTTAGCATGTAAAAACGGAGTTACGCCAACATGAATAGTGTTAACTTATCTGAAGTCTTTTCAGAAATTTGTTTTAGCATAATCTTACCAAATAAACAATGTAGAAATCTTTCTTTTCTAATAGCATTAGCTACCCAATATGATTTTGAGTTTGAAAAGAGTTTGCTAGCGTGTCAGGTGGAGTTTCACTGACTAGCTAGCTTAACGTTAAACCACCATGATGGCACAGCATGCGTTCATTTTCTGAATTCACATTTGTCTCTTTGGTAACGGCATTAGGTTTTGTAAGCATTGTGGCAATAATGCAACAATGCATTGACAGAAAATGTACTTTTAATACTTAAGTATTTTTAAAAGCAAGTACTTCAGTACTTTAACTTAAGTAAAAATTTGACTGGAGAACTTTCACTTGTATCGGAGTAACATTTGACCAGTGGGATCTGTACTTTGGCTTAAGTAATGAAGTTGGGTACTTTGTCCACCTCTGACAACTAGCAGTACTAATGTCCTTAATTGTGATGAACAGAATCTGCCCAGTGACCAGTCAGTGTTAATGTTACGATGTTATGAAGATTATAACAGAAAGCACAATGAATATAAAATCAATTCAGGATATATTAATGATGGTAATGTGCGAGAATAGTAGAGTATAGTGTTAGTTCTAGATATACAGTGGGTGCACTTTAATACACCCTCAAATGTACACTCACAGTAACACACACTCAGTTAACAAGGTCCATTACACTTTGCTCCCCGAGGCAAGAAAAAACCTCATTTAGGCAGGTCTGTTGAGCCAAGACAGGAAGCTCTCCCCCCCTCCCGTAACTGGATTAAAGCAGGCTAGCGGATGAGCCCTAGGACAGGACACAGGGGTCCCGGCACTCTCGACCCAACCACTCCGGTACAGAACACAGAGACACAGGGATTTGGGATCAGGGAGGGAGAGAGAGAGTGAGACAGAGAGAGAGAATAAAAGAGGGATTGGGCATAGAGGGGGAGTTCCAACTGTAAAATCAAAATGTTTTTCAAAGCCGTGGATGTGAGCCAGTTTCTGTGATTTCCCCTGCTCTCTCTGTATATGTGTGTGTGTGTGTGTGTGTGTGTGTGTGTGTGTGTGTGTGTGTGTGTGTGTGTGTGTGTGTGTGTGTGTGTGGCTGGACAGGCTTAAGTACAGGCAGGTAGTGTGTAAATGATGTTCTGGAGCTGTAGAGTTCAAGCTATCAGAGCTTCATCTCTCTCTTGGAGCCACCAAGTCTGATTTGCGCTCTTATTTATACCAATAAGCACATAAAGCTGGAGGCCTCGCTTTCTGAGGCCTGCTATCAATCATACAGCATGCTCTGTCTTGACAGTACAGCACACACACATGCGCGCACACGCACACACACACGCACACACACACACACTAAACCGGTGTTAAATCATCATCCGCTCGAACACTATTACACACACAAAAGGCAGGTACGACAATATTAAAGAATAACACACAACCTGATTGCTTTTAACAACATGCTCTGACAAACACTGATTTCTTAATAGGAAAATGTCGGTTACAAAATAAAGGGGTATTTTGTTCTTCAATTCTATTAAAAGTTTGTCTTTTTGAGCAGTCTTGTTTCATGTGATCATGCGAGTCAAAGATTATCACGTGAATTGCGGAAATAAAATCATGTTAAAAAATGGAGTAGGATACAAAATGAAACAAAAATAAATAAATCATGTGTCAAAGATCACAGGTGGAATCGTGTCGAAAAAAATGAATCGTGTGTAAAAAAAAATTTTTAATTAAATGTGAAAATGAATTATATATAAAATGAATCATGTGCCAATAAAATGACATGTAAATGAACGAATGAATCATATGTAAAGAATCACATGGGAAAAAATGAAATGCGTGTAAAAATGAATCGTCGACTAAATTAATCGTGTAATAAATTAATCGTGTGAAACGGTCATGTGGAATGTTTTACAGCGTGCTTCGAAGATTCACATGTGCATCAAGTGACAGTGATGAAGCCAACAAAAACAGGCTTGAGTTAATAAAGGCTCGATTTTGTGTCATTTCCAATTTGGATGTTTTTTTGACTGACTTATGAATCACTTTGTGATTCTTCCCCTCGTGATTCTTCCCAAACAACTAGCTAACTAACTCTGAAAATCTTCAGAACATATTGTAATAATGTCTCCCAGATCACCAAATTGTGATGTCACAGATCTGGGAAAGGTGTTTTGTGTGTTCACAGGCTACAGGTTCATCATTTGATCCTCATTTTGAAAGAACACAGGTAATTACATCACTACAAATGGAAAAAAAATAGCTTGTACACACACACACACACACACACACACACACACACACACCTTGTTAATCTGTGTCCCAGGCACACGGCCCTGATCACAGGAGACTTTAATAGCATGATTGCTCGAACAGCGCAGAGGCTAAATTGTGCTGCATTGAAGGCTTTCACGGTTGAAGGAGTTTATCACTATACCCAGCGATAAGGAGCCTGAGAGACAGAGGACGCAGTGAGACACAGCAAAGCTCACGACCGTCGACAGACAGAAATACGGAGAGGAGTGAGGGGAATAAAAGATGAGCGTAGGAAACGGATTAAAGGCCAGAGACCGAGTGATGGAGTCAGAGAGAGAGAGAGGAAGGAAACTGATCAGAGTTCAGTGCTAACTATATCCGTGTTTGAAATTTGCAAGAGCAGTGACTCATAAAAAAATGAAGCACTTCCATCTTCTTTTCTTGCTTTATCTTTAAATTCATCTCTCCATTTTTCATGTAGCAGATCTCCTTCCTCTATTTTTGCTTAGCTTCTGCTATTTTCCCCTATTTACCACTTCCCAGCGTAATATGAATGAGACATTGATGCAAATGTCAGACTGAAAGTCTCAGAATGCAATGCAGCTCGACTCAGAGTTATGGCAGATACTCTAAGACAGGGGTTCTCAACCTTTTGCAACCTGGGCCCCACCAAAGCTGGTTCATTGCAGTTGGGGGCCCCTCTTCTCGCCCCGCCCCCATCCCCCCCCCAAACACACTCACCCGCAGTGACGCCACCCGACCTACAGCACCTTACATCGACCGATAGATAGATAGATAGATAGATAGATAGATAGATAGATAGATAGATAGATAGATAGATAGATAGATAGCCCTGGGCTAGATTATTATTATTATTATTAGTAGTAGTAGTAGTAGTAGTAGCAGCAGTAGTAGCATTATCCATTCCATAGAAATACATAGGCCTATTATCATTATTAGGCTATTGTTATAATTGGCAGTAGCACCACATTTCTAATCTGCTTTCGGGCATTATTATAATTATTATTATTATTATGGCCTATTATCATTACTAAGCTGTTGGCAGTAGTACAAGACTTATGTTCTTTCAGGCATTATTATTATTATTAGGCCTATTATTATTATTATTATTGCTGTTGTTGGTTGTTGATATTATTATTATTATTATTATTATTATTATTATGCTATTATTAATAATAGGCATCATTATTATTATTATTATTATTATTATTATTATTATTATTATTAGTGTTTTTATTAGGTATTTTATTAGGCTTATCATTAGCTGGCTATTGATATCATTGGGAATTGGGACCAGGCGTGAATTTAGGTTTTACTTTTTACTGTGCCTTTGTGATCTGCATTTGCGTTAATGCGAGACCTGAGCCTGCTTTGCCTTACAAAGATCCTCGATTCTTGGCGAAATGTTTGACAAGCACAGTCTCAAGTCATCCTCAATTTGCGCACGATTGCGATATTTCGTTTTGAGCGCAGTCATTTTTGAAAATCCTGCCTCACACAAGTAGGTCGATGCGAATGGGATGAGCAGTTTCAAGGCTACGTCACACAGTTGCGGGTACTCCTGCATCAATGCTGCCCAGAATGTCGAAAGAGGGCATGAGGTGAAGACTGCCTTAAGTCTACTGTCACTCTTCAGCTCAATAAGCTGTTCCTGCATGTCAACTGGAAGTTCGTCAGCAGTACACACAAATGGATCTCGAACCCACGCAAAAGAGCGATAATCCTCTGTGAAGTATGCCGCAAACTGTTTTCTCATTACCGACAGGTGCTCTGACGCTGCTTGAAAGACAGATGAGAAATCGTGGGAAGTGCCTGCATTACTGATAAAGTCTGCAAGGCTTGGGAACATATCACAGTTCCCCCGACTGATGCGGCCACACACACAAGATTTTATGATAGATTTTATAATAGTATTGATTTGTATGTAATAGTCCAATGTCCTGCATTTTGACATGGGTAAATGTGTTGTATCTGCTTAGCTACTATAGCCTGTTAGCCCCAGATTTTTTTTTTCCCTCCGTACATGAAGCCTACTCGCGACCCCCCTGGAGTACCTCCGCGCCCCACCAGGGGGGCGCGCCCCCCCGGTTGAGAACCACTGCTCTAAGAAAACGAGACAGCGACAGCTGATCTGTTGAGGAGATGAATGCGCTGCGTGGGCTAAAGGACTAAAGTGCCGCTGCATCGCTCTCTTTAGCTAAATCCCGGAACTGTCATGACTCACGTCGTTATCAATCCTCTGTGTGTTCCTACTTCAAAAAACACAAGTGCTTTCCGTATTCGTCTTTTGCAACATTTCAAGCCAGCCTAACTGTGATGAACAATGGATATTTACCTATAACTACTGTACTATTAGTATAAATACGCAAGTGATTATAGAAAATCGTGGGCGCCGATAGTATGAATTTCTCGACCAATTTCTCGATAATCATCTCAAGCGACTCGGCAAAATGGCTGCCAATCGCTTTGTCACCATAAGTAAGGAAGAATTACAGATTATGAAAGAGGATGCTGTTCTTATAAGCACTAAAGATGCTACGAAGTTTGGTCGAAAACTATTCAAAGGTAAAGTGGAATTGTGATTTATTTTATCGATTTCAAAACAAAAGTATTTTATGTGAGTCAGCGTAGATAAGTGACAAGTCTGCACTGCAAAGTTATTACATTTGCATGCTGCTTTTGAAGTTTGAAATAAATTTTTTTTAAATAAATCACCTGTGTATTTATACTAAAACAATTATCTGCCTCAGGCTTGTGAATATCAGTGATTATGGTACCTACAGGACACTTTTTTGATGGAATAAAAACGTGTTCTATTCCCTTGTAGCAGGTTTCATTCATTTGGTTTGATAGCATGCAATATTGTTAGCTTATCCTACGTGTATTACATCACTCTACCCAATGGAGAATGAGTGTTGAATATGGTTTACGATGTTGCATGGTTGTCAAGACAACATGGTGTCACACGTCAGAGATGTAAAACTTCAGTGCTAGCGAGTGAGCGACTGTGACAGTTGCCAGGTTTGCTTCGTTAAATACGGAAGATTTTGAGAGAATTTTGAAAGAGAAAGATGCGTTGAACACCCGAAAGGAATGTGTATGTAGTATAACCTTGTTATTATTGGCTGGCGTCTTTTTGTGGTATATCAGATATATTCCATTCAGTTACTCCCCAGATAGCAAAAGGGCATTGATTCGACGGGGAATCATCGGCATGTTCTTCGACCATACGCCGTCGAATCATCGTGGATCACCGGCGTTGATTCAACACCCCTTTGCTCATACGAGTTTGCGTTGAAACGACGTTGAAAAGTGGATGGTGGCCGACAGAGAATAGACCCCCTTTCACCCTTTATTCAGCTACGGATTTCGGTCGATTTATAGTTTAATTTAAGGCGATGATTCATCCAACTTTACTTCCTGTTTTATGTACAACAGGAAGGCTACAAATTAAGCAAAACAGGCTAAATTAAACTAGCTAACAATAAAGCATCGGGGCTCTTGCCTAGGATGAACACACACATGCATACTTCAACCATGAAAGTGAAACTTAATTTATATCAATGTGCGTAGGCTACGTCCTGTTTAATGTACAACAGGATATAAAAATGCATGCAACAATGCACCTCTCCTAATGTTTGTCAAGCTATCTAATGAGGCATAACTTTTAACATTTATAAGGAACAGAACACACTTGAACAAGTTCTTAGAAACATTTTATGATTAATTTATAATTGTGGCCTATTCCTCCTGCGGCGCAGACACCTGTACATGGAAACAGAAAAACATAACCAAAATTAATTTGATGCAGCATTGATAAAGAAAGTCAGCAGTAGGCTATGGGTTTCTAAATGCCACCCTACCTCATTATTTGGACATGGGGAAAAACTATATTTAAAATCCAAAGAGGGATGGAGGGAGGAAAATTAAAACAAAAGAAAGAAATGAAATATAGAGTAGAGAATATTTGATAAAATTAAGGATGTTTTTATTCAGTAAACATTTAAAAAAAATGTTCTACAACACTCTAGCCTAGTGACTTACCAGTAACAAAATAGACTTGAAGTATTCAGATCCGCTCTGCATAAAGCAGCTAAATCCTCTCTCTGTCTCCCGGCAGAAAGCTCCTTGGTTTGCTTGTTGTCTCAATCACAGCTGGTATTCTGTAGAAAGACTTCTTTTCACCTTTCCCATCAGCTTTGTTAGAACCCTAACACAGCACAAAAGTTTACCATTGTAGGTTTATGATGAACCAAGTGCCTCGTGGGTTCACATACCGCGCGCTGCCGTTATTTCCCCCAAATCACGAGTTTGTTGGTCTTCCAATGTGGCGCAGGGTTTGTTTACTTCCGGTTTCGGGTGACGTCAGTGAAAGGGGTCTAATGGGGGCATTACCGCCACCCACTGGATTGGGGTGTAAAGCAGTCTGAACAAAACGTGTAAACATAAACATAGGAGAAATGAACCCGTTTTTCTAACTCGTCCTCACTTAGTCTACTTTTCTTTTTTGATTAGTCTGGATTTGATATTGCAAATTAAAAAGTGAATCAATGTATATTCATCGGACATGAACAAATGAATAAATCTTGAGTAATCTTGAGGGGCGTGTGTGTCCGGGGCGCGGTGTCGCGGGGGGATCGAACGAACCCTCCGATCCCCCCTGGCTAGGGCCAGAATTAGTTCATCCTACCAATGTTGAAAACTGGCCGGCAAAAGTGACGATGGTTCAACATCGTATATTCGACCTTCTCTGACGGTTGACAGATCAACCTTTACCCACGTTGATTCAACAGTGATAAATCGACCTTCTCCGACGGCGGAGAAATCGACGTTTCACGGCGCCGTTTCAGTGTTGATTTTCTGACTTACGACGGAAATCGACCATTCTGACCAAGAATCGGCGCCGTTTCAACGTCCCTCTGCTATCTGGGTCGTTTTCAACTCGTTCAGCATCATGCTAGCTGAATGGAATATATCTGATATACCACTCAACGCCAGTCAATATTATTTAAATAATAGCCTCAACTCCATTTCACCTTCAGCGAATAATTGTTAAATGGTACAATGTTCCAGATTTAACAAGCTGATTTGTCTGGATGTTGATTGAACTAAAGCGAATGCTTGCATGCACAGTGTAACTTATTTAAAAGTGAAGAAGTGCTGCTTTGTTTACTGTCAATGCTGTGAGCAGTTGCTGATTGAACTCGGGTTTGAGAAGACCATCCCGAGTTGCTGAACGGGAATTCTGAGTGGATGGGGTTTTCTTTGATTTTATTTCAATGCAGCATTGTGCCTGGAGTGGCATTACAAAAACAACAACAAAACAGCAAGGTGGCTCATTTGACACGATTTGAAAGAAGCACGTCAGCCTTTAGTTTTTCGGCCTGGAGGTTGTCATGTGATGGAGAAGAATCAGCTGCCGATTGAGAACTGAAGTGAAAATAAATGGAGGAGGTAAATCAATTCAATAGACATGAAAAACAGTCATGTGTGAATTTATTTATGTTTTATAGACATGTCTGTATCATAAATCATGAAACGATCAATAGATATAGATAAGGCTGGGGCTGCCAAAAGTACAGCATGTGGTCTCGGAGGATGCTGAGGTACAAATACAGGTCCAGTCAAAAGTTTGGACACACCTTCTGTCCAATTCAATGTTTTTTTCTTTATTTTTAATTATTAAAAGTCACTTCATGTCTTCAAGTAATGATAGATGTCATTTCTCTTTACTTAGCTGTTCGGTTCTTGATATTACAGGTAGTCGTCGACTTACGACCTATGCGACTTACGACCGATCGACTTTACGACCGTCTGGTTATGACTGGCAAGTGTTTCCCAGCTGAGCTAGCTGAGCGTACGACAGTTTCCGCCCCAGCTCCCGGCAGTGCCTCTCGCCGTGTACAACAGTTTCCGCCCCAGCTCTAGGCACATGCGCAGTCTCTCTCGCGCTCTCCGTCATACAGTTTACGCCCCAGCTCCTGGTTTATAAAATGAGCAAATGCTCCCGCCAGCCTGAGCGCTGCAACAGCTGATGATGACGTAGACGACCCACAGCCAAGCACCAGTGATGCCAGCAGTCACTAAATTTTGTATTTTGCTATGTTTTACATTTGTATTTTGGTATGTTTCAAACTAAAATGTTTTCTATTTTTCACACCTGTATTATGTATTTTTTTGTTTTGCACATATTAAATGAATTGTACTGTATGCAGTGTAGTATGCAGTGTTTGACTTAAACCAAATAATGAGCCAAGGTAATGAAATAAGAAAATGTTGATAAAATAAGACTTTAAAATGATTACAATATCATTACACATCACAATATATTTATGTTCATTTAACACAGGCCGACTTACGACCAGATCGGTTTACGACCGGTCAGTCGTAACCAAACGTAGTCGTAAGTCGACGACTACCTGAATATGGATTACTACAGTTGTGGGTGGAATTGGGCTGTTTATTATTTACTATTTGATCTCAAACTCATTAAGGCGGCAATAAACTAGTCCACTAATTAACTTTTGACGAGGCACACCTGTTAATTGAAAAGCATTCCAGGTGACTACCTCATGAAGCTGGTTAAGGTAATGGCACTCGTGTGCAAAGCGTCATCCAGTGTTGTAGTCGACTCACTAAACCTCGAGTCCGAGTCCAGTTTCGAGTCCCCAGTGTTCAAATCTGAGTCACTAAAGAAAATTTCGAGTTGAGTCCAAGAACAAGACTCCAATCACACCATTTGACAGTGCCTGTTACTGCCTTTATGTGAAAGTGTCTCTGCTACTGTGTTGGACTAACATTACTGTTTGACTGCCCCATTTTAGTTAACAGGCTACAGATAAAAAGCTTGTTCATCGCTCAGCAAGCCCCACCCACTATCAACAGGTCAAATAACATGAGAGAGGGTTAACACTAGCTAGTTCATCGCTCAGCAAGCAAACCACGCTATCAACAGAGCAATGAATATAGCGTGTCACTTCCTTCTCTGGGTGGAGTCTTGCCAAATGACGTTTGAAGTTCGAGGTTGTCCCTGTCATCTTCTCGATAGTTCTTCTACATATGGAACACATACTGTCGCAGTGCATTTTTTCCCACTGCACGAGAAGTCTGTATAAGCAAAGTGGACAATCTTAGGGGCATTCTCTCCAGGCATTACAGCACCATTAATGTTAGTTTGTTCTTGAACATGACGTATGAACAAGTGAATGTGCATTCTCTTGCACAAAATTAGTATAAAAATTAATGTAGAAAGAAATATAAATATCTTATGGCAAATTATTATGGCATGTTACAAAAAATAAAGAAAAAATCCAAGTCCTCATCTCCAATTTACAAGTCCGAGTCCAAGTCAAGTCACGAGTCCTTAAAATTAGGGCACGAGTCGGACTTGAGTACTACAAGCCTGGCGTCATCAAGGTAAATGCTGGATACGCTGAAGAATCTAAAATATCAAATATTTTGGGGGGGGTTTGTGCCACATAATTCCATGTTCCAGATGTTATTTCACAGTTTTGATGTCTTCAGTTTTGTTCTACAATGTAGAAAATACAGAAAAACCTATGAATGAGGAGGGGTGTACAAACTTTTTTTTGGTACTATATATTACAGAATGTATACTGAGCCTGTAAAATATTGTTATTGTCTAGTTTTGTTTTTGTCCATTTAGTGTTACACTATAGCATGTTGCCTGTATATCAATATTGCTCGTACAGATGGTCCTCTGAAGGCTGTATTCTCCCAGGAACTGCTAATGCATAGAGAATTAGTTACTACATAAATATGGTTGAAAGTAAATTAACTAATAATAATAATAATAATAATAATAATAATGTCAGATTTTAATATGGTTAATATGCTGCTTTTGGTGGGTGAAAAAGTATAATATTTAAAAATAAATAAATCACTCATAAGCTCAGTGATGTATATGTTCTTTTTTAATAAAAAAGTACAAAATAATGTATTCAAAACATCCATCCATCCATCATCCGTAACTGCTTATCCTGTGCACGGTCGCAGGCAAGCTGGAGCCTATCCCTGCTGACTATGGGCGAGAGGCGGGGTACACCCTGGACAAGTCACCAGGTCATTGCAGGGTTTACACACAGAGACAAACAACCATTCACACCTACAGTCAATTTAGAGCCACCAGTTAACCTAACCTGCATGTCTTTGGGGGAAACCGGAGCACTCGGAGGAAACCCACTCAGACACGGGGAGGAGAACATGCAAACTCCACGCAGAAAGGCCCCCGTCGGCCACTGGGCTCGAACCCGGAACCTTCTTACTGTGAGACGACAGTGCTAACCACTACACCACCATGCCACCCTATTCAAACAAATAAATTATTAATAAGCTCTTACTTAGTAGTTAAATATGTTTAAAATAAACAGTTAACAATGTATATTTAAAATAAATGACTAATAAACTTCAACTTCAAGGTGGTTAAAAGTATTATTATTTAAAAATATTATTTATTGCTTAAACACATGACCGAGAAAGCTGAGACACAGCTCAGACAGGGTTAAATCTTATTTTTTTTTATTTGGAGAATGCATTCCTTATAGCCTTGAAAGTAGTCTAGTATATATTTTAAAAATTATATTCAGAAAAGTACTGAAATTCTGCCAAAGCTGATTAATTTCAAGCCTGAAACACATTTGTTTGATCCATTTTGCTTATTATTTGAAGCATTTATTTCGGGCAACAAAGCAACGTGCCACTACAAAATCATTTCAAGTTTGAAATTAATCAAAAATCAATCTGCAATCTTAATCTTAAACTCAGTGACAAATCTCAGATAAAGTGACTGAGAAACATTTTCATAACTTGTGAATAAAAGAGCTTGTGTTCGATTCCAGAGAAACACTGCACGACTGAGTTTCTTGTGCTGATAAAGAGATCAGTGATCAACAGGTCAGCCGACAGCGTGTAAATGCATACAAGTGACGTGAAACACACACAGTAACCCTCCGGTCTTTTTCTGCCTTCTATACTGACCTTGTTTTTTTTTCTTCTGAGGTGCCATCTTTACACACACACACACACACACACACGATGTTCTCTCTCTCTCCTCTTGAATTCTGTCTGGGGACCGAAGGTGTGACTGTTCTATTTGAGGCCTTCCAGATCACACACACTGCCACGAGTCTTCAGTCAGAGAATTTGTGGTTAAAAAAAAAAAAAAATGTGAACAAATACATCATTGTGTGATGGAAATATAAGAGAATCTCGGTTGTTATGCAATCTAAAGAATTAATCCTGATTTCCTGATCGGCTACTGATCACCTGGTCAATCACCTTTGAGGTGATTGATACGAATGGGTTCATTGCACCCAGAAATCTTCACAATAGCGTGTTTGAAAGTTGAAAGAAAAGAGACAGCTTGTGTTATTGGCATGGTTGTGCCACTATTGGTGCGTTTGAATGAGTTTTAAATGTAAACACAGTCCCGCATCCAGCTTGACAATGGACTGCGGAGAAATGGCGCAGAGGGACATTGTACCGTTACGGCAATTCCCTAAAGAGTGACAGAGAGCAAGGGGAGGCTGTGAGGCAGAGGCCAAAAGGTCAAGAGAGAAAGGGGGAGATGAAGAGATTGTCAGATTGAGAGAAAAGAAGGAAAGCAGCAGAAAGAATGGCGAGGTGGGCGAGTGTGTGTTTGTGTGGCAGTCACACGGTCCCCTCAGGCTTTGTGGTGATGAAGATGGACGCACAGCAGGAATGAGTTGGGCAAAAGGTAATTGTGTTAGTATTTCTGGCTCAGCCAATAAGCATCAATAGATCAATCTCAATTGCTACCTGTTTAGACTGAAGCTAATAGGCAGAGCTGATCTGAGCTCAAGCAGTGCTCTCTTTGTGTGTGTGTGTGTGTGTGTGTGTGTGTGTGTGTGTGTGTGTGTGTGTGTGTGTGTGTGTGTGCACATGCATGTACATGTCCTGAGTATTTCCAGTAGGAGACAAACTGGATAGAGATGCAAGATGAAGGGATAAAGGATTAAGACAGAAATAAAGATGGACAGGGACATAAATAGAGAAGGAGAAAGAGAATCAGACAGGTGGACGGATGAAAAGAGCAAGATAGACAGATAGAATGAAAAAAACTAAACAGGAGTGGTAAATGACAGACAGAGCAGGGACTTTGATAACCTTGCCGACTAAAAGCTTCCTCTCCATCCTCTGGCGCTTAATCAAACCCCCCAATTACACTGACAAGGGCTTTCTCCTGTCCCAGCATCTGATGTCCCCTTGATAAACGCAATTATTAATTAACCGCCACAATTAAATCTGTCTGTGACGGACAGGACATGGGGTGATTGGAACTGAAATACCTGACTAATTCAATCTGTTACAGTGATTCAGCACACACACACACACACACACACACGTCTCTCTCTCTCTCTTTTTTCTCTCTTGCCTACACAGACCACTACATTAGACCACCACCAACCTTGAATCCAGGGTTGATTAATTTTCCAGAACAGTAGCTCTGACAATAGCTTTGGCCTCAAGGTTTCTATTAAATGCTTTCTAATACATTACCGTTTCTATAGCAACACTTCATTCACAGGAATTTAAAAAAAAAAAAACATTACTCTTGGTGACTTTTCCATAAGAAGCTATTTATTTGACATTTATGGAAGGAGTCTCCAGTGTCAGAGTTTTGTAGCTTTGAGGTAAAGTACCTCATTCAGGATGGAGGACTTTGCACTTTTTCCAGTTTCTCACTAACACAACAATCTGAAGTTAAGTCTTATTAACTTCAGTTGAGATAGAAAAAGAGACACAGAGAGAGGATGGTGATGGAACAACTGTTTTTATTCTATCCATATTCACTGGGTATGAGTAATCATGCGCTCTGATTGGCTACTCTATGGCTAGGATATCGGCTCATATACAGTGAGGAGAGAAAAACAAAATGGTGGAGCGTATTGCTGAACCAACCGAGGATGAAATAAAAACTCTACTCAGAAACAAAACTTCAAAAAATACACAAAAAAGCAACAAAATATAGAATGAAAGTATGTGATGGGAAGAACATATCTTTTTTTAATTTTTCAAGAATTATATTATTATTGAGAGCATTTTTCACAAATTGCTCCTGTCATTTTGCTGGTTTGTTCACATTCTTCGTCTTTAAGCATTAAAATTTGTTTAATTTTTTTAGACTGGTTCAAAAGCTCAAAGAAGTTTGAAAATTATATAACTGAAATGTCCAAGAAAGAATTAAATATATGTCTAAAGCTATTCTATACCTCGGCACGACAGCAAGATGGCACTTTCTACAAAAAAAAACAACAACAACAATGCTAAAGTCAATTCATGCAGCCATCGATGGGTTTTTAAGAAGTCTGCCTAAGCAGAAATGATTTTGTCGGACGTTTTGTATAAAGTTCTTATTGACTGGATTTGCAAAAAATTTTTAAAAATGTTCTGTTTCTCAAAATCCAGTGAATGTGGATAGAATAAAACAGTTATTCCACTCAATCTCACACCTCTTCGTACATGGTTTATAGGCTATCAGCTCATGTACGACTCGATTTCTTGGAATAATTGTTAAATGGCTACTGTAACATGTGATGACAGGAACTAATGTGTTTCATGAACGGTCCCCAACATTAAACTATAAATGGATAAAAGTATGGGGTATAAAACTTCTGGATGTGCTATTATCGGAAGAGAATCAATCGTGGAGTGGTAACAGGAACTCATTTTTGAACAAAATGTCATGTTCTTGATTATTTTTCAAGAACAAAAAAGCAGCAAAAAAAGGAAACATTTAGCTTCCCAGATTTTATTGATTGTGCATCATGAAACTGGCATCATCAAGCATTACAATACTTTTTTTTTTTTTTACTATATATGCCCATATACGCCATTTGACTCAATATCACTTGTGTATTAAAATTGCAAAAAGTCTTGCTTAAAAAAAAACAACAATCGTGAAGTGCCTACAAAACTGGGAAATGCAAATTAGCACTTGATGAATATGCAAATGAGGAACCCCTAAACCTCTCGCACCCAAACAGTGGGCAAGAAACGTGTTGCAAAACCGGCTTTCACATCTTGAACATTTATATCTAATCTCACAACACCACTTTCTTATCACACAAATATTAACACTGGCTGATTGGATCCAGCTCCTTGAATATCTAATATTTTTGTGCAGTTTTGATAAATGATAAAATAGTTGAGTCTTATGGCATCAAGAAATATTATATATATATATATATATATATAAATCCTTGCATACACACCTAACACACATATTTGACTAGTTTGGGAAGGGATTATTCCTTCTTCCTTATTAAAAAAAAAAAAGAGTTTTAACTGACTGAATTAAATTGAAGTCATTTAACCTCTTTGTATGTGAATGTGTGTGTGTGTTTTAGTTTGGGAATGTTGTGGGTAAGAATATGCATTGGCTTGGCTTGGCTGGGCTGATGGTCTTGGGGGGATTGTGTGTGTGGCTTGTATGTGTTTGTTCATTCTAATAGGTGGAGGTTCAGAGGAATCAGATAAGGCCTCGTCACATATCAGAGCTATATTCACACGTTTGTGCTCCAATAAGAATAATGAGCTTGGAGGACACCAAGGGTCAAGGGTGTGTGAACGCAGTCATGAGGATGCTCTCAAATCAGAATCACGGCTCAGCGGTTCAATAGAAATTACCTTTGCATGACAAGAGGACTCTTGGGAGGTTCATCAGCACAATTCTATACATACAGACTTACAACCAGTTGCTTTAGGAACCATTTGGGATGTGAAGGATCTCTTGGGAATTTGAAGGTGATGGCTATCGGGTTGGGAACGGACAGTGGGAATGGGACACACCGGATTGGTCCGGTCTCACATTGATGAGCTAATGATCTATTGGACACTGTGGGGACTTGGATCACCTGGGGACCTCAAACCTTGGGGACTGCAAATTTCTTGATCTCTTTAGCATTTGGCACTTTCATTCATCATTCACCCATCTATACTTTTTTTTTAATTTTCATGCAATATACTACAAGTTTGTAAAATGACATGATTAAAATGGAATCCACAGAGCTTTCAGAGTGCCTCTGGACATGTTTAGGATCTGACTGAATGTCACGCCATCTAACAGTCATGGAATTTTCATCTTTAACTGTTGTCTTTTTGTTGTTACAGCAAATTACCTCCTTTGGCTTGAAATCTCTTGAAATGTAACCCACAGCAGTAATATACAGTATATATATACACAGTAATGTGAGACTTAAATAAAAATGTTATTCACTTGTACCATTACTCAGACAAATGATGCAGTCATGGCCAAAGGTGTGCTAATTAACATGGTTTGTATGTACATTCTGAAGCTAAAGAACTTGCAGAATGCTAACATCAACAAAGCCAAGCGCTCAAAAAACAAGAAGCCTACCTTACAATTGGAGAATAACTCCAAGCTATTCAAGAACAACCCAAAGCACACTGAATAGTGAAGGGTATATCATATTATATCTCAGTAAACCCTGCCCACTGTTCACTCTCTTGATTACACACCTGAGACAACTAATTAGCAATCAACCAACAAATCAACCTGAAAACAATCCTAAAACTAGAAGGGCACTCAGTAGAATGCATACCTCCACCAAGCCACATTTTTGGAATTGCATCAAAATCTAATCAATTGTTCCTTTCCTTGGTCTGTGGCTCACCTTTTCTCCAAATTTCATCAAAATCTGTTAACTATTTTTTGAGTTATGTTGAGAACAGGCAAAAAAAATCTTGGATCCGCATACACATCTGGATCCTGGATCTGCATATGGGGTAGCATCGTGGTATAGTGGTTAGCACTGTCGCCTCACAGCAAGAAGGTTCTGGGTTCAAGCCCAGTGGCTGACAGGGGCCTTTCTGTGTGGAGTTTGCATGTTCTCCCCGTGTTGCCGTGGGTTTCCTCCAAGTGCTCTGGTTTCCCCCACAGTCCAAAGACATGCAGGTTAGGCTAATTGGTGGCTCGAAATTGACTGTAGGTGTGAATGGTTGTTTCATTCAATGGTTGTTTCATTCAATGGTGAATAGTTGTTTCAATGGTTGTTTCAGGGCTATGTGTCAGCCCTGCGATGACCTGGTGACTTATCCAGGGTGTACCCCACGTCTCGCCCATAGCCAGCTGGGATAGGCTCCAGCTTGCCTGCGACCCTATACAGGATAAACGGCTATAGATGATGGATGGATCTGTGTATATATCTGGATTTGCATCAAAATATAAGCAAGTGTTCTTTGACCCATGGCCCAAATTTCATCAAAATCCGTTCATGACTTTTTGAGTTCCATTGGAAACAAGCAAAGGTGAAAACATCACCTCCTCCAGGAAAGCTGGCATAGGAAATCAGCAATGCTTTAGTCAGTTGAGCCAAGCTGATAGTACACTTCAAATCAGAAGCAGCAGAGAATAAATCAAAGATCCAAATCCATCCATTATCCGTAAACGCAAGCTGGAGCCTATCCCAGCTGACTACGGGAGAGAGATGGGGTACACCCTGGACAAGTCGCCAGATCATCGCAGGGCTGACACATAGAGACAAACAACCATTCACACTCACATCCACACCTACAGTCAATTGAGAGCCACCAATTAGCCTAACCTGCAAGTCTTTGGACTGTGGGAGAAACCGGAGCACCCGGAGGAAACCCACGGCGACACAGGGAGAACATGCAAACTCCATACAGAAAGGTCCCCATCGGCCACTGGGCTTGAACCCAGAACCTTCTTGCTGTGAGGTGACAGTGCTAATCACTACACCACCGTGCTGCCCGCAAAGCTCCAAATCCCAAATCCAAATCTTGTACAAAAACTTGTAAGTGTTGATATGGAGGACATTTGTGAAATTTTTTGGAAGGAGTCTCCAGTGTCAGTGTTTTCTAACAGCTGTAACTTTGTTTCCAGACACTGTAAAGTGTTCAGGACTTTCTCTGTAACATGACATGGCTGACAAAGAGATGCTGCTTCTGGGACGACTGTTTATAGCTCCTAGAATGAAAATAGGTACCCTATGGGTACATGGGGCTACTGCTTATAAATAAAATAGTTTTCTGATGCCATGTCCATACAGTAAATATATATATATATTTACTCTATGAGGCAGTAGCCACAAAAATGAAGCGTAATCCAAAAATGAACAATTTAAAAATCACAGAAGTAAAACAAACCAAGTGTCTGTACTTTATATTATTCTACTCTTACCTCTTACACTTTTCGAAACTGAAACCTCTGAACCGAGGCTGACATACACACGCTGTTGCCATGACCCAAACTCTTATTTCCCAGAAAAGGCCAGGCGCTAGAGCTCAGTGGTCTCAATACTCTTTTCGACAACTTCCTGTGACAACTTGGAAGTGCGTCACATCTCCATCACGCATGGGAACACTGGCCAAAGAAGGCGAGGAAAAGGGAGACAACCTGGAGTATATTTTAAAATAGGAGCGCACTTTCCCTCGGTAATAAGCATAAACGTGTCTGAAAGTGATTTCTTTAGTCTAGTCCATTTATTTCAAATGGTGAACCGAACTGTATACAGTCACCAGCCATTTTAATAGGAACACCTGTATGCGCATGCACAGTGTGCAATTGTTACACTCATTCTTACATTCTTACAACACGATGACATAGTGGCTACAGCCTCTAAGAGGCAGTAGCGTGACTATAAATGGATAAAACATCTATAGGAAAAAATTTGGGTTTTTTTTTGTTGTTGTTTGGCAAAATGCTCTTATGTGCAGTCGGAGGAATAAAACACTTCAGGACGTGCTTTTTAATGGAAATATTCTGTACTTCATGAGCTGGTGTGACTTACAGCATGGAAAATACTATTTGTCTCATCGACCCAAGACTTGGGTTTGGTGTTTTAAGCGTTCTCAAGAACACACATTAATTATCAGTGATTTCATTTAGTATTAAATGTCTTACAAAACTTTCTCGATAGAATAGGATTTATCCCACAATGTTCTGACAGATATGATGCTTTTCTGCAAGTGTAATGTGTGTGTGTGAGACTCAATCCAGTGTTTTCAGTATAGCTTTGACCGACAGACAACCTTTCAAATATATGAATGTTTCTTTATCCAGCTATAGTCTCCTCTAAGGCATAGTGTTAACATAGGGCTTTTGTCACACACACACACACGCGCGCACACGCACATGCAGAATCCGAGACTTGCCCGCTCCTCTTACCATGCTCTGACCTATTAACCTAATACACACAAACATACACACTGGAACACACGTTTGTTCACACACAATTACGAGTGCCGATCCCTCCGATCCCTAGCCCCATACACGTGCTCACTCGTGCACACGCACATTGGGAGTGTCGGACAGACAGACTGCCTGGCTCTCAGGCTAATTGAGTTGGGTGTGTGGCCCCGTGTAGCCGCGGCGTGACCTCGCTGTAGCCAGGGACGCCGCTGAGCTCCAGCTTTGATACATTTGATACGGTTTAAGTGTGGAATGAAGACCTAAGCCTGTTTACATTTGAACTGGATTAGCATAGGGGTGAGGGTGAGAGAGAGGGGCAAGGTGAGAGAGAATGAGCGTTGGAGTGCGAGGGAGGTGAGTAGAACTGTTTGTTTGTTGATGTACATAATTGAATTGGTGGTTCGGGTGCATACGGGCCCCGTGTGCTGTGATTTCGGGTGTGCTTCGGTTAGAGCATAGAGTAGCAAAAGACGTACACAAAGACAAAGGGTTAAACTTTTTTTTTTGCTTACTTTTAGGCCTAAAACAAACTGCAAAACAAAATTCAGATTTTGGATTGTCACTTTTTTTTTTTTTTGCATTTGTGTTTTTTTTCACCATTCAATTCAATTATAAAGGGAAGCCATGACCTAAGGTTAGAGAAGCAGGTTTGTGACCAAAAGGTCACAGATTTGAGTCCCTGGACCAGCAGGAATGACTGAAGTGCCCTTGAGTAAGGCATCTAACCCCCTACTGCTCCCCGGGATGTCCACTACTGTGGGTATATCAGGGTCCTGGTGTACATTGCTCTGGATAAGAGCGTCTGCTAAATACCTGTAATGTAAGACAAGAACAAGCCCAAACAGGAACCACCAGAACTTGAGTTTCTAGCTCATCTTCCAAGAAGCTAAGAGATGACTGGAACAACTGCACCATTTTTGCACACAACAAGTCCATTGTTAAGTTCAACCTGAGAGAAGAACACTGGTCCTGGTCAGCCTGGACATTTGCTTAACCAGTTTGTACTATTTAACACAATTTTAGGAAGATTTTAATAGGGCAGCATGGTGTGTGCAGCATTTCCCACCTCATATCTTCTCGGTTCGTTCCTGAGCTCAAGTGTCCATCTGTCTGGAGTTTCACATGCTCTCCCTGTGTCCTGTGGGTTTCCTCTGGGTTCTCTGGTTTCCTCCAAAAACATGCAGGTAGGTAGACTGGCGATGTTAAATTGCCCCAAGTTGTGTGGACGGAGCCCCGGACTGGTGTCACAGTTGGGATGAATTCTCCTGCCTTTCACCTGGTGTTTCCTGGAAAACACAAATTACTGACGATAAATGAAAGGCTCGATTAAATTTCAGCCTGTTATTAAAATATGACAAAACAACAGCAACAGGATAAAATGATAGTATGCATGCATTACACACTTACAAATAAAACCTTTCAATCTCAAAACTTTACAGGTTCTCTTGTTTGTCCCTTTGGGTCATCTTTAATGTTTGTTTTTTTCATACAAGAAAGCTACAAATCTTGAATTATCCCTAAAGAAGCCTTATAGAAACCTTTTTTCTAAGATTATATCATAAATGACGATGACGTAAGTGTTTCTGTTTGACGGCACAATAATAAAACCAAACGGCCGAGACTCTTTTATTCTGCCTTTGACTTTTGATTCTTTTTTCTCAACCAGTAAACACGGAATAGTGCCGTTAGCTCGACCTACCACAACCGGATCCTTAAGTCCTGGTAAGTGTGTGTGTGTGTGTGTGTGTGGGGGGGGGGGGGCACAGTTTGGATGTTGTTGGGGGGTGTTTTTGTTTTGTTTTTTTTTTGCACCAAAGGTTCATTAAGACTCATGACCCCCTCAAACAATCCTCATGACCTACAGAGCGTTGCAATAAGCAGTTCACTGCATGTCATGCTCTGCATGATTGTGCCACAAATAAAATTTTAATTTGAATTATGATTTGTTATACTATGCATTTTGGCTTGAAACAAAGGAAAAAATTATTTCTTTTGGGCAAAATTTAGGAACGATCCTCTCAAACAACATGCAAAATTCTAGTTTGTTGAATAACGTGTATTGTCGCTGCTCACTTGTGTTATTTTTATCCCTTTGTGTTTACGTCTGTCACTGTTAGTCTTACTTAGTTTCTTATACTACTGTCATGGTGTGTGTGTGGCAGAGAGAGAGAGAGAGAGAGAGAGTAAGCACATTTCTATTTGTGCCATCCTGGGCTCTAATTCACTGTGTAATGGTGTTTATTGTGGGTATCGATGTGCTTTTCTGCATTAGTTAAATGGGCCCCAGCACATTACTGTAATGGAGTGGCCGCATGAAAACACTGAGAAACCCGATATCTCTCTCTCTCTCTCTTTCTCTCTCTGTCCCCGTTTCCTTCTCTCCCCCTCTGTCCTAAAGTAATGATTTGATGTTGCTAATGGCTTCCTAAATTTTCTAGGAAGGGCAGAACCAGTATCGTCTTCGGTTACACTGGCTGGCAGACATCCAGTGAAGGGATGGGGGACCGGGGGAAGGGACGGGGGGGTTGTCTGAGAGACAGAAAGACAGGCAGAGAATGAAAAAGAGAACGCGTGAGAGCACAATCCATGGCCTTTTCACATTCTTTATCGATTTTTGATAAATACTACCCAAAACAAAACAAGATTTTGCCTGACATTTTTTCCCGAAAAAAAACCTTTATTTTTTAATTTCCTTTTAAAAAAAACAACCAGTGTCTTGTCTGAGACACCTGGTGCAAATTGATTCAACTAACTAAACTAAACAGAGAGAGGGGGGAGAGAGAGAGAGAGAGAGATTCATTGAGAGGTGAGCGAGAAAGGGAGAGACAGTCAATGCAGAGAGAGACAGAAAAAGAGTCATTGAGAAAAAGATGGAGAGAAAGTGAGAGAGAGAGAGACAGAACTGAAATTTTTCGAGATTCGTCATTTTGCATTTATTAAAGTTAACAAACCTTTGAAAGAACCTTGTTATATTGTGTTTTGCATTTTGTGTCAGAGAGAGAGAGAGACTTGCTCCAAAGAAGCAGCCAGTGGTGAGGTGTGACAGGCCAACACACACACACACACACACACACACACACACACACACACACACACACACACACACACAGGGACCTGTGATATGAAAGGCATAATGCCTTGTATTGTTGCGATTAGCACTAGCTCTCTGATTCAACCCCGATGAAAGAGACCCAGCCACATGCCAGTTAATATGTACATAAAATGAAGGAGAGATTGATCCGTCTTTATGTGTGTGTGTGTGTGTGTGTGTGTGTGTGTGTGTGTGTGTTTTGTGACTTTGGCAAATGGTGTCCAGCTCACATGATGGCCTATGGCAACCCCTAACAAACCGTGTAGGCGCCAGCAGGAGGAGGGGGGCACCGACGACAGAAGAGTCGGGCGGCTCGGGGTGCTGACTGGAGTCACATGACAAGGAAAGTTTCCAGCCAAACTCCCTCCCTTTACACAATGGAGTATTAATGCTGATGACACATGACCTGAGCTGAGGCGGTGTGTGTATCTGTGTGCGTCCGCGTGTGCAACTGTGTGTGTGTGTGTGTGTGTGTGTGTGTGTGTGTGTGTGTGTGTGTGTGTGTGTGTGTGTGTGAGGCCTCAATGCAGAGAAATGGAACAATCTGCAGTCTGGGTCAACATGCCTGTTTGCATCCTAGTCTTTCTCCTTTCTCTCCAACACACACACACACACACACACACACACACACACACACTTATATACAAACTAATTTATCAAATGTTTTTGTCGGCCAATCCGAATTAAGAATCCCCACCAGATTTTTTTCACTAATGCTAATTTTATTCATACTCAGGTTGATAAATGTTAATCAGCCATAAATCACTGAGTGAATTCACAGCACGGCTGATTTACCGTATATTTAGCCACGCCTACAAAACTCTATAAAAGGCAAAGAAATGAAGAAAATGACAAAATGACAACTCAATGGTCAAAGAATGCCTCCGAAATGTGAAATCTTTCAGCGAACTCCTTTTATAGAGTGCCATTTCTTTTGCCTTCATAGTCTTATTTGTCTTCATTCATGGATTTCTGAATGAATTGACAGATTTTCCCAAAAAGTTCATTAGATTTGTGTGTGTAATTGAAATAAAGGTCTGTCAACATAATCTGTCTACTGTAAAATTGCAGTAACTCATCTGCAGTTATGCGTTTTATCACTTGATGAGTCTCCTTTTTGTAAATTTAAACAAACTCAGGAGCTTGTAGTCTACGAAAGCTTTCCTGAATGAACTGGGTTTCGATGAATCCCACACTGCTTGTGTAGATGCTCCTCCAAAAATTCATCTCATCTCATTATCTCTAGCCGCTTTATCCTGTTCTACAGGGTCGCAGGCAAGCTGGAGCCTATCCCAGCTGACTACGGGTGAAAGGCGGGGTACACACTGGACAAGTCGCCAGGTCATCACAGGGCTGACACATAGACACAGACGACCATTCACACTCACACTCACACCTACGGTCAATTTAGAGTCACCAGTTAACCTAACCTGCATGTCTTTGGACTGTGGGGGAAACCAGAGCACCTGGAGGAAACCCATGCGGACACAGGGAGAACATGCAAACTCCGCACAGAAAGGCCCTCGCCGGCCATGGGGCTTGAACCCGGACCTTCTTGCTGTGAGGCGACAGCGCTAACCACCACACCACCGTGCCGCTCCCCTCCAAAAATTTACAAATAAAATTCATTTGTATCCCATGTGATAAATGAGGCCTGGTGTATGTCGCTAACACTGATCTAGTGTTAAAATCGCATATAAACACTAAACTTTGTGAAATGGTGCTGGAGTTTCATCTTAATAATAATATTGCAGGTAACTGAAATCTTTACCCTGCTAAATTGCCTCAGTACACGAAAACGCTAATGCTAACACGCAACTATTTAGCGATAGCTACAAACTGTGCTTGTCTGCTAATATTTTATTTATATTATTAACAATTATTAGCAGTCAATTATGAAAATCTCATCTCATCTCATTATCTCTAGCCGCTTTATCTTTCTACAGAGTCGCAGGCAAGCTGGAGCCTATCCCAGCTGACTACGGGCGAAAGGCGGGGTACACCCTGGACAAGTCGCCAGGTCATCACAGGGCTGACACATAGACACAGACAACCATTCACACCTACGGTCAATTTAGAGTCACCAGTTAACCTAACCTGCATGTCTTTGGACTGTGGGGGAAACCGGAGCACCCGGAGGAAACCCACACGGACATGGGGAGAACATGCAAACTCCGCACAGAAAGGCCCTCGCCGGCCACGGGGCTCGAGCCCGGATCTTCTTGCTGTGAGGCGGCAGCGCTAACCACTACACCACCGTGCCGCCCAATTATGAAAATAATACACTTAATATTACTGTATATATTCAGTATATAATACTTACACTGGCTCTGGAAGTTTACTTGACACAGAACAGGAAATTAGCGATTTATGCTAGCTGTGTCATAATACTACTGTATTTACATTTCACTCCTGTTTCACATTTCAAGAAATTGTTTTTTAACTGCTTGAAAACCTTTGTCCTTTGATTCTTTTCCTTCCTTTTAGCTTAACCTCCAGATGGGTAGACTTTTTAAGTCAGGGCAACGGTACTGTATTTAAAAAAAAAGCAAAAATGGAGCCATCTGAGGCCATTTTGGAAGGAGTCGTGTCCATTAGTGAATCTGTTAGACACAGTCACATAACTGTACAGTATAGTGTACAGTAGTGTATAGTAGATACTAATTTTTTGCATTATCTATGACTATTAAACTACCGGCATGCTACTATGAGGAACAGTATAGCGTATAGAGTGTATACTGGTTGAATATTGCATATACAGTGGACAAGTATGCCATTTTGAGACTTACAATTAAACACCAAAGGCAACAGACAATAATTAATTACTTTAAACGATCCAGAGCAGGAAAAACAAACAGTGAGTAATTCACACCATTCTGAGGTGTTCTTATCCAACTATCATTCAGATAAGATTTTCTTTGTTGTCCATTTTTAATATCACTAATATTTTTATGTAACATATAGCCTGAGAACATATCCCCCTACTGTTTTTTCAGACAAACTTTGTTATAGATTTCTATTTTATGACTTCTGCTTACATTATCAAGTCAAAACATTACAAAAACATTTTAGAGTTCCAAACATTTGTTTTCCAGCACAAAATTAAATGTTACATGAAAAAAAAATGTTTGTATCTGAGCATCATATTACCACCCCGATTCCAAAAATGTTGGGACAAAGTACAAATTGTAAATAAAAATGGAATGCAATGATGTGGAAGTTTCAAAATTCCATATTTTATTCAGAATAGAACATAGATGACATATCAAATGTTTAAACTGAGAAAATGTATCATTTAAAGAGAAAAATTAGGTGATTTTAAATTTCATGACAACAACACATCTCAAAAAAGTTGGGACAAGGCCATGTTTACCACTGTGAGACATCCCCTTTTCTCTTTACAACAGTCTGTAAACATCTGGGGACTGAGGAGACAAGTTGCTCAAGTTTAGGGATAGGAATGTTAACCCATTCTTGTCTAATGTAGGATTCTAGTTGTTCAACTGTCTTAGGTCTTTTTTGTCGTATCTTCCGTTTTATGATGCGCCAAATGTTTTCTATGGGTGAAAGATCTGGACTGCAGGCTGGCCAGTTCAGTACCCGGACCCTTCTTCTACGCAGCCATGATGCTGTAATTGATGCAGTATGTGGTTTGGCATTGTCATGTTGGAAAATGCAAGGTCTTCCCTGAAAAAGACGTTGTCTGGATGGGAGCATATGTTGCTCTAGAACCTGGATATGCCTTTCAGCATTGATGGTGTCTTTCCAGATGTGTAAGCTGCCCATGCCACACGCACTAATGCAACCCCATACCGTCAGAGATGCAGGCTTCTGAACTGAGCGCTGATAACAACTTGGGTCATCCTTCTCCTCTTTAGTCCGAATGACACAGCGTCCCTGATTTCCATAAAGAACTTCAAATTTTGATTCGTCTGACCACAGAACAGTTTTCCACTTTGCCACAGTCCATTTTAAATGAGCCTTGGCCCAGAGAAGACGTCTGCGCTTCTGGATCATGTTTAGATACAGCTTCTTCTTTGAACTATAGAGTTTTAGCTGGCAATGGCGGATGGCATGGTGAATTGTGTTCACAGGTAATGTTCTCTGGAAATATTCCTGAGCCCATTTTGTGATTTCCAATACAGAAGCATGCCTGTATGTGATGCAGTGCTGTCTAAGGGCCCGAAGATCACGGGCACCCAGTATGGTTTTCCGGCCTTGACCCTTACGCACAGAGATTCTTTCAGATTCTCTGAATCTTTTGATGATATTATGCACTGTAGATGATGATATGTTCAAACTCTTTGCAATTTTACACTGTCGAACTCCTTTCTGATATTGCTCCACTATTTGTCGGCGCAGAATTAGGGGGATTGGTGATCCTCTTCCCATCTTTACTTCTGAGAGCCGCTGTCACTCCAAGATGCTCTTTTTATACCCAGTCATGTTAATGACCTATTGCCAATTGACCTAATGAGTTGCAATTTGGTTCTCCAGCTGTTCCTTTTTTGTACCTTTAACTTTTCCAGCCTCTTATTGCCCCTGTCCCAACTTTTTTGAGATGTGTTGCTGTCATGAAATCTCAAATGAGCCAATATTTGGCATGAAATTATAAAATGTCTCACTTTCGACATTTGATATGTTGTCTATGTTCTATTGTGAATACAATATCAGTTTTTGAGATATGTAAATGATTGCATTCCCTTTTTATGTACAATTTGTACTTTGTCCCAACATTTTTGGAATCGGGGTTGTACATAGGAGAGGACTTTTCAGATTAAAAATGATTTACTGGATAAAGATTTACACTACAAGTCATTTTAAAGTGAACAGGTTCTCCAGGAAAAGTAAAAAAAAAAAAGACAAAGTGTTAAGTTACTGCACTCTCATGGGTATTGAGTAAGACACAGTGACTAGGAATATTTCAGATTTCTATAACAGGAGCCTGGACCTCTGTTTTAGAAGAAAATACAAAAAAAGTGTGTAATTTTTTATCTGTTCTGGGACAGAGAAGCCTTCAGGACGGAGAGATTTATGGCTTCTCAGTAACATGATAAGCTGTATTTTTTGTCTCGTGAAACTCGAGCTGTTTATGGATGCTATACCGTACTGTAAGTGATACCTGGAACTTATTCCATGAGTGAGTTAGTCTTGGCAAATTGCTGTCGTATAAGAGAAAGCAACCACTTCTAAACGTAATGATGTTGGAAAATAATTCACTTCAGGGTGGAAGTGGTACCTTTGCTTCATGTCAGGCCACAACACATCGTTGATTACTTTCCTACAGCCAGCTGTGGTTTATTCCTTGGCGTAATGTTGCCAAGTTTGCCAAAGCTCTACAAAAGCTGTAGGTATGTATTCTGATTTGAATTACGTTAATGTCACTTTATAGCATTTGAAAATGCATTCTTTGACTTTTACTCAAAAAGCGACGAGCAGCAACTAACACACTGTTGCAACACAATGTGAGACAAAAAGAGGATGTGCAAAGAGAATGAAAAACGCGCTCTGAGTGAGAAGAAGTGAATCTTTTTAATGTCACTTGTTTCGAGTGATCGATGGAGAGACTGGAAGAAGATGGAGCGAGAGAACAGAGTGGCCTTTTTCAGCACGTGGCTCTAGTTCTCACAGGCCTAACTGAGCTGTCATGTCCAATGCTCTCGGTTCATTAATCAGTGCAAGCGTGCAAGCTTGTGTCCTAATGTTTACTCAATGCCACACTGATCTCTGCCTGCCGGCCACACACACAGAAGGTTGATGGCATGCTGTGAAATGGGCCTGACACTATGTGTGTCCGTGTGTGTGTGTGTGTGTGTGTGTGTGTGTGTGTGTGTGTTTGTGTGTGTGTGGGAGGAGGAGGGAGGGGCACCTAGAGATAGAGGAAGATGATTCAAACATGCTTTCACAGGTCACTTTTTGTTTTTCACACGCCTTACTTATCTTGCATTTGAACCATGATCACACCATCTAAACTGAACCCAAGCATTACACTTAAATCTAGCTGTGAACATACCATTAGGCTTCCAGGGGTTCTGCAGTCAAAACAGTGTAACATTTCTGAGGAACTTATTCTTCGTTTTCACCCAAAACGACAAATCGACAACGTGTCACTAAACCCCCAGAAAGACATAACAGGAAACCATGCTGGTGAAAGAAAATGCTAGTCTCAGTGCTGGACACCTCGAGTTCCATAATGATGTCTGCTTCGTGGAAAAAATGACTTGGAAATGGAATCTAGTGAAATATAGTTGGTTGGGGTGGATCCAAGCGCTTGTCTACGCACAGAAAAATTCTACATTTAGGCTTTATGACTGCTTAAATCATCTTCTGCAACAAGTGGTGCGAATTAGCTAGGTAAGCATTTCACCGTTTCAAATAATAGCTTTTCAGCACAGGACATTTGATGTTCTATTTCATTTTCAGCACGCTGAAAAAAATACAACAGTGAAATCTACTCACATGTACACACACCATACACCTGACTGAGAAACACAAAGAGGTTGAACCAAGAAAACTTTCTGGAACGCTCGATTGTTCAAAAAATTTCATAATACAATAGCCTTCGGCATTAAAGCCAAAAAAAAAAAAAAAGAAATATTGAAAACCACTCATCCATAATACTGAAAATTAAAGTTCTCTGAATATATACACAAATCAAATTAAAAAGTCACGCCCCCACTTGCAGTATGTGATTGGTTCAAGAAAACTTTTTTTTTTGGCAAATGTAACCCAGGAAAGTAAAAATATACACTTTGGGTTTTTGTTGCAATTTATAGTCCATGAATTAATTATGAATTAACTTAAAGCTTTTAAATAATTCCAATTCCAGTATTTTTTTTTTTTAATGGCTGGTGTGGCTCCATGCCCTTCCATTCAACAGAAATGAAGCCAATATTCTTCCATTAGGTTCTCAAATTTGGAGCCAGAATCTGCGCCGTAGAGACAGGAGTCAAAGTCAGGTACCTGGACTCATATTTTAGTCCCGCCCCCTTCTCCCAATACCAATGTCCAGTGCATTGCCAAGGCTGTCAATCACTTCATTCCCAAGTGTATCCTTACCGTCTCATGATATAGCAGAATAACGTTTTAAAAACTGTGCGAAAATGATAAATATGCCGATATCAGCATCGAGAAAACTAACTGTTGGAATTAGACACTGTGGATAGAAAGGCAGTTTCGATGAGAAAAGTGACCTGAAGAAAAAGGCTGTTTTGTCATTGGAACACATGAGAATGGGTGGGGCTAGACATTATACTGCAGCCAGCCATCAAGGGGTGCTAGCTCTATCATGGTTTCACTTTTTAAAAATTTTACGCTGTCCATATTTTTTTACAGTCATTGAATAATTCTAATAAGATTTGTTTTTGTCATATTTACTGAGCCACTGAATCATTTTCAAATCATTCACTGCATCTTGGTCACAGTCATGAGGGATCCAGAGCCCATGGCAAAATATACACCAGCAATTTCACCAAATCTCAGATTCGGGGTTTTTTTTTTTGAGAGGTGGAAGGAAACTGAAGCATTCAGAGGAGACCCACACTGAGAACACATGACCGTACCTGGAGCATCAAATTCTAATCCATCCGTCCATTATCCATAACCGCTTATCTTGTGTAGGGTCGCGGGCAAGATGGAGCCTATCCCAGCTGACTATGGGTGACAGGCAGGGTACACCCTGGACAAGTTGCCAGATCATTGCAGGACTGACACATAGAGACACACAACCATTTCACACTCACACCTACGGTCAATTTAGAGCCACCAATTAGCCTAGCCTGCATATCTTTGGACTGTGAGGGAAACTGGAGCACCCGGAGGAAACACATGCAGACACGGGGAGAACATGCAAACTCCACACAGAAAGGCCCCCGTCGGCCACTGGGCTCAAACCCAGAACCTTCTTGCTGTGAGGCGACAGTGCTAACCACTACACCACAGTGCCGCCCAAACCGTAATGTCATTTTCCTAATTGTGTTTGACTTGTTGGTTCAAAATAAGTTCATCACAAAATTGCATTACTTGTTCCAATGAGAGGTCATTGACCAAACACAGTACACCTTAGTCCCAGCCTTGTTTTTAATGGCATCATAAAAATGTCTGATGTCCCTCAAGAACCCGATTCTGGAAGATCACACAATGCTATAACAGCTTTATGCTTATTATTATATTGGGTGGGAATGGTCAGCCTTATTGGAATGGAATGAGTTTTGGAATTAAGGGAAATGAACCAAGCTTTACAGTCTTACTCAGCAAGTCCGTCACTCTTCCTCTTTGCCCTCTCTCTCTCACCCCTTTTTTGTATCCCTTGATCACTCCTTTTTCCCTTCATGCCTGCATTCCTTACGGTTTTGTTCTCCTGCCAAGGAAACAAATCAAAAGCCCTCTACTTCTCTCTCTCTCTCTCTCTCTCTCTCTCTCTCTTTCTTTGCTTCCTCCTGACAGTGCAGTCCAGTGTGGGCTCTCTGGTGTGTGCACACTCCTCCGTGACCTGAGCAACTGATGATGTCATTGCCAGTTGACCCCAGGGCGAGTGTACTCGTGGCTGTCCTCGCGCGTGCTATGGGTGGGAGAGGGTCAGTAAGACGAGCTCGTTTCCTTTTGTTTGTCGAGCTGTTCTCCCACTTTGGCAATGGAAGAAGTTTTTTTTTCTCCTTTCACAGAGCATGTTTCATGGCAAATTAAAGCTTGATCTGTTGGTGCTGCCCTCCAGCCTTGCCTTTTCCATTCATGTCAAATGATTCTGTGTGCTTCATGAAGACTCTTTTCAGACTGTTCATTTTGCTTTGACATCTCAAGCAGATGGTCACAATGACTATGCAAGTGTGGTCCAACAGAAAAGCATAGTCTTCTCAGCGTGTGTGTGTGTGTGTGTGTGTGTGTGTGGAGTTGGTCAAGTTCTTCAAAATGACAATGATTTTTCTTCTAAGTAGTCCAACGGTGGCAGATTAGGCAATCACTGTTAAAAAAAAAAAAACATGAATGTGCAAATTTTGAATTTCCCCACGATAAACATTCCAGGGTTCTAGGTTTGATCCAAAGCTCTACATGGCATTTCACATGTCCTCCCTGTGTTCTGTCCATGTACCATTCCTACAGATTCTCCAGTTTCCTCCCACCTCCCCCAAAAACACACCAGTAGGATGAGGCGAGCAACTCCAAATTGCCCCAAGGTGTGAATGAGCATGTGAATTATACACCGATCAGCCATAAAATTAAAAACACTGACAGGTGAAAGGTGAATTACATTGATTATCTCATTACAATGCACCTGTCAAGGGGTGGAATATATTAGGCAGCAAGAGAATAATCAGTTCTCAAAGTTGATGTGTTGGAAGCAAGAAAAATTGGCAAGGGTAAGGATCTGAGCGACTTTCACAAGTGCCAAATAGTGATGGCGAGATGACTGGGTCTGAGCATCTCCAAAATGGCACCTCTTGTGGGGTGTTCCCGCTATGCAGTGGTAAGGACCTACCAAAAGTGGTCCAAGGAAGGACAACTGGTGAACCAGCGACAGGGTCAAAGGGTCATTGATTCACATGGGACACGCAGGCTAGCCCATATGGTCCAATCCCACAGAAGAGCTACTGTAGCACAAACTGCTGAAAAAGTTAATGCTGGCTGAAACAGAAAGCTGTCAGCAGGTCCCAGTGTTTACAGAACATTCTCTCCAGGTTATTTTGCATCAGAAAATGTTCCTGGAAAATTCTTTTATGGTTGCATTGTGCTTTTCACACAACATTCCTAATTAACTGGATTTTGGTATTTCTTCACAAAACCATACGAGGACTGTTTCTCAAACGTCGCACAGAGACTGACAGTGTAAACTGATGAGTCGGCATAATTACAGGATGAAATGGATTTATTACAATTCTTGAAGTTGAAGTTAATGGATTTACAGTCAAGCCGGTAAGTCTGCACACCCCTTTCACCTTCTCTATGTTTTATTATGTTACAGACTTATTCTACAATAGATTGAGTTCATTTTTGTCACAAAATTCTACACAAAATAGCCCATAATGACAAAGTGAAAGCAGGTTTTTAGACATTGGTGCTAATTTATTAAAAATCAAAATGTAAAATATCATATGTATACAAGTGTGCACACCCAAAAGTGATATGACAGCCAAAAGTGAGCTGAGGCGCATTTTGTTTCCACTGATACTGCTTGAGATGTTTCTACAGCTTAATTAGAGTCCACCTGTGGTAAATTCAATTGATTGGACATGATTGGGGATTGCCAACACCTGCCTATATAAGGTCCCACAGTTGACAGTGCATGTCAGAGCAAACTCCAAGCCATGGGGTCAAAGGAATTATCTGCAGACCTCAGAAACAGGATTGTGTCAAGGCATAGATCTGCAGAAGGGTACAGAAAAATTGCTGCAGCTTTACAGGTCCCAAAGAGCACAACAGCCACCATCATTCGTAAATGGAAGAAGTTTGGAACCACCAAGAATCTTCCTAGGCCTGGCTGCCCAGCCAAACTGAGCGATCGGGGAAGATGGGCCTTGGCCAGAGAGGTGAGCAGGAACCCGAGGGTCACTCTGACAGAGTTCCAGTGTATCCTTGTGGAGATGGGAGGACCTTTCAGAAGATCAACCATCCAGGCAGCACTCCACAAATCAGGCCTTTATGGTAGTGGCCAGACAGAAGCCACTCCTTAGTAAAAGGCACATGACAGCCCGCTTGGAGTTTGCCAAAAGGCACCTAGAGGACTCTCAAACCATGAGAAACAAGATTCTCTGGTCTGATGAAACCAAAATTGAACTTTTTGGCCTGATTACTAAGCGTTATGTCTGGAGGAAACCAGGCACTGCTCATCACCTGGTTAATGCCATCCCTACAGTGAAACATGGCGGTGGCAGCATCATGATTTGGGGATGTTTTTCAGCAGCAGGAATGGGGCAACTAGTGCTGATAGAGGGAAAGATGAATGCAGCTAAATACACCAAGATCCTTGAAGAAAATCTGCTCCAGAATGCTCTGGACCTCAGACTGGGGCGAAGGTTTACCTTCTAACATGACAACGAGCCGAAGCACACAGCGAAGAGAACAAAGGAGTGGCTTCGGAGAAAGTCTGTGAATGTCCTTGAGTGGCCCAGCCAGAGCCCAGACCTGAATCCAATTGAATATCTGTGGAAGGAGCTGAAAATGGCTGTGTACTGATGCTCCCCATCCAACCTGACAGAGCTTGCGAGCATATGCCAAGAGGAATGGGCAAAAATGTCCAGAAACAAGTGTGCCAAGCTCGTAGCTTCTTTCCCAAGATGCCTTGAAGCTGTAATTGCTGCCAAAGGTGCATCAACCAAGTATTAGGTTAAGGGTGTGTACAGATTCAGTATGTAACCCCTAAATAACCTAGTTTTGTCAGTAAAATAAAATTGCATATTTTCTAAAAACCTGTTTTCACTTTGTAATTATTGGCGATTGTGTGTAGATGTTTGAGGCAAAAAATGAACTCAATCTATTGTAGAATAAGTCTGTAATGTAATAAAACGTGAAGGTGAAAGAGGTGTGCAGACTTTTCGACTTGACTGTATCAATATACACATTATTACAAACAATTATTTTCAATGAGCAATGTGTACTGGGAAATTAACAATTGCTGGTAACTTTGTCTGGGACTTTCAAATATCGCTCCTAATATGACAATCGAATTGAGCATGTGCAGAGTGAGTGTAATCAGTCCTGGTCAAATGAATCAAATTCAAACAAAAAATTTATATATGATAAGTTGAAGCTCGTAGCTTTTATTACTATTAATTAATATTTTTCGGCTATTTATTTTTGTGCAATTTCTATCATTAATTTTTGTTTGGTTGTGGATTGTTCTTATTTTTTTTTTGTAAATTTTTTAATGAGATTTTTTGCATCTCAAGAAGTATGGGGGAAAAAGAGGCTGACTTGTCATCCTACTAATAGCAGATCATTTGAGCAAACCGTTAGAATCTTACAGATTCTGTTGCCCAAATTGCATCATGGGTAGATTATCAAGCCATATATCTTTACTGAGAAAATCTGTCGAAAACATGAGTGAAAGATTACAACGTGTGATTCTGTTTCCAAACCTACATGAAACATTTCAGAGTCGAAGGAGATTCTTATCAATGTCTTATATTCAGTTAGTGGTCACTTCCACGTACATTTAACCACCAACCATAGCATCTGGTGCCATCTCTTTCCCTCTCACTCCTCCATAGTCCCCTATCATGTGAGATTTTCCACTGATACAGTCCTAAACACACACCACAGGGCCCTCGATAAGGCCCTTCTCCAAGTCTGTGTTCAGCCAGCGTGTCACGCTGACGAGGACAAGCCTTTATCGGTGATGATGTTCATGCTGGAAACTGAGATCGCATCTTATTGATGACAATCCTGCACTGCTCCAGTACCATCACACACACTGGTTCTTATACACAAGCGCATCCACACATGGTTAAGTCAAGTGCAACCGCGTATGTTTGTTTACTTTTCGCTCGCGAGTAAATGTGTGCACACAGACATGTAGAGTATATTTCACCTTGGAATGACAGCTTAAAAGTTGAAAGAGATCAGCATACTGAGAGAGAGAGAGAGAGAGAGAGAGAATGAGTGAAGAGTGATGTTGAAACATATCGTTTGGCTCACGTATTTTATTTTTGGAGATTGTCATTTCCGACCATTTTGCAGATGCATATCAAATTCTGCAATCTGCCTCAGGGAGATAAGGCCCAAGAGATGCTGGAGTTGCAACATCCCACAGAGCGAGCAAGACAGCGCAGAGAGGTTCTCATAGCGATCTCGGAAAAGATACTGCTCTTCCAGCACCCTCAGCATCACTGATTACCATGCTAATCTTACAGAGACTGGCGTCTGCCAGGCTTCAGCACAAACAGACATAGGAACACAACCCTATCATGTGCAGGAACCATAACCATGCTACTAGCTTAGGAAAAAGAAGCTCATGATGGAAGTATCCAATTTGAAAGATGGCAGTCTTAAATCTCAACAGCTCCATGGATTTCCTGTCCAGTCTAGAATTTGAACTTGGGATCTGCTAGGGTTAGGCTTAAACCGACCTCGGAACATGGCCTTGTCACACGCAGGAACATTTCCAAGCTGAAATGTCACAGGACAGTCTTAAATCTCATGGCCAACTTGAACTTGGTGTCTTTTTGTCCCATGCAAGAACTGTATCTGTCCTCCAAGAGGAGAGGTTTGTGATGCAGGTATCTGAGGTATCTGCACTGCAAGATGGCAGTAAAGTTCTTCTTTTGCATGCAGGAACCATAACTCTGCTACTGGCCTAGGAGATAAGAGGCTTGTGATGGAAATCCAAAGCTAAAGAATGGTAGTAAAATCTCTAGTCCCAAAGCTTCTATGGAGCTCCATATCCTCTCAGTCCAGTTAACCTCCTTGAACTTGATGCCTGCCAGGCTTGGATTCAAACATGGCTCTATTCAATGCTGGAACCATAAATGTACTACTAGAAGATGAGAGGTTACGATGAAAGAGTCTGAGCTGCAATATGCCAATAAAATTTTAATTCTCAGGGCTTCGTGTGAGCTCCCTATGCTCTCTGATCAGTCTAGACCAAGAACTTGGTATCTACTAGGCTTAAACAGACCTCGGAACATGGCCGCATTGCGTGCGCAAACGATAAGTGTGCTATTGGCCCAGGAAAGAAGAGGCTTGTGAAGCTGAAAGATGGCAGTTACGTCTCAAATCCCATGGCTTTGTAGGACCATCATATACTCTCAATCTAGTCAAAATCTAGAACATGGCTCAGGTTGGTTTGAATTTGAAACCACAGACTTAAAAACAAATGAACTGAGAAAGCAATGACTGCAGAATCCATCATACTTGTTGCTCCAGCAACCTTGCAAAAATGAATTATTCATCCTCTTTTCACCGATCCATTAAATCAGTTGTGTTTGCCTTGAATCTTCAAACACTGCCAGCTCTTACTGAAGAAAAGCATTCCTTGGTTTATGCTGTCATGACAATACAAAGAAATGCTTCAAACCTGAATGTTTAGATTCAAAGAACCAAGATGGTGGTAGATGAGACACAACAAAAAGCAGAAGCATGTGTAAATAAGGTCGATGTTGCTCTAAACAGAGCCAAAGCTCGCTCTATGTGAATGAGAGGCCAAAACTTTATCAAATGAGGCCTATCAATCTTGGTATGCCAGGCTTTCTGATCAAACCCAGGGCTTGACTTCTTATCCATGGGGGCTAGGGGGTAAACAGAGTCTGTCAAATCCACCCTGAAATAAGACTTTACTTGTGCTTGGGACATTATTGTTCAGAGTAGCATCTCTCTCTCTCTCTCTCTCTCTCTCTCTCTCGCATCATTGAATAAGTGAAACATTGAGGCCTAGATTCTCTTCAGGTATCCAAATTCCCAGAGGAGTTCCTGCTGCCCTCTGTCTGTTCAGATACAGGCAACCACTGAGGCCTCACGGGGAAGATCTAGCAACAGACACCAGGTCCTCTCCATCTGTCTCTCTATAGCTCCACCACCCACATTCGGCTGTGGGCCAGTTTGGCCTGGCTTCACCCTCTCTGGTTACCTACTTGTGAAAGCGAACGGGGTGCGGATGGGGATAGCCTGTCCAGACTGTAGCTCCCCTGAGCCTGCTCTGGCATTAGCACTTGCCCCCTTCGTTCTATCAATGGGAAGCTGGATGAATGCAACTGTTTGTGCACAGACAGCAGGGATGAATTTGTCTACCTTAGAGAAGAACAGGAAGGCCTGAATACGTTGCCTCCTGGGAGGGTGCCATGAATGGTGAGACCATCTCAGGTGGTATGGATTAATGGCGTAGGAGTTGCTGAATGTTAATTCCCACAGGTGAGAGTGCTCTCAATCGTCGTCTCATCCTCACTGATATTGGTTCTCTCGTCTGAATGCTGCCCCAACGTTAACCGTTCTTGGGTTGTTGATACTCAAATAAAGCACACATTAGCTTAAGATTATCTGGAAGGAATATGCTTTCAAAAACTATTCAAAGATCAGCATAATTTTATTATTTTAAGTGTTCGCTCAAGTTATGCATTGAAAACCTGAGAGAGTAGGCTATTGCAAAGACAGTCTCAAAGTTAGGTCTAAATTGTGCCTAGTGCCAAGATTAATCTCTAAAACAGAATTAATTGTAATAATTTTAAATGATATCATCTTAGATGATTAGCTACCATAACTGAGAAATTTGGCAAGACTTTGGAATGGCCATGTTCCTGTTCTTGACTCGTCTCACAGTTTGTTCTACCTTGCGGTTCGCGAAAAGATCACTCTCGAAAGCAGGATCAGTAGCAATACTCAGTTCTCTCTCTCTCTCTCTCTCTCTCTCTCTGCTAGTCCTCTCAGAAGATTCGCTAGCACAACTTCAAACTCTCCCAAAACATTACTAGTCTCAAAGCTAGTTTTAGATTATTGCTAGCTGGCACAACTCAGAGCATCCAACTAGCCAAAAAAATCCAGCTAGGTTTTGTGTATTGTGCCAAGCTCTCAGGGGTAGGTTTAGCAGAAGTGCTATTTCTGATACACCATTCCTGAGGATGTCAAGTAGTAATTCAATTTGGTAAGGCTAGCTCTTATTATTTCAATGCTCCCTCTTAAAGGTGGCCCCTGTCTAACCTTCAGATCAGTTCCAACTCTCTGAGGTGTAAGATGGCTCACTGCTGCCTGTCCCAGGTGAGAAAACTGACCTATTTTCAGCAGCTAACATTGCAATCAGAAACACCTAAACTACACTCAATCCAGCAGACGTACTATACACTACAGTAGCACTAATATACCTAATATTGCAACTATTCCAACACAAATGCACACTGAGGCCAAAATGTTGTAGCAAGTGCAATGTCCATAGAGTGGCATCTAATTTTAGTAGTTGTACCACAGTTTAGATATAATTTACAGTTGTTTTTGAATAGTAGTTGTGTAATTACAACTTCAAGAGGTGCCAAATTGAAATTCTCCAAAGTGCAGTTACTTTCACAACACTGTAGGTCTTGCATCAATATGAAAAACCACAAGAAGCAATAAAAGTGGCTCATAACCACCAGCATTCATGTGAAACTCTCTCATACTTTTCTTTTTCTCTTTTTCACTTCTCTGCTGCGATGCACCGAGTCAGGGTGAGTCAGGGTGCTGTCTAAAACCGACACTCTGGAGAAACATACGCAGATGTATAACTTACATGCAACACGTCTGTCTGACCAAGCATGATGGTTCACTGCAAGGTTCCCAGCAGCTTGCTTTCTGACTTATTTGCAGACTTGTGACTCAAATGGAAGTAATAATAATAATAATAATTATCATCATAATCATCATCATAATAATGCAGTGGAAGTATTCCCTTCTTGTCATTTTCACTTCCTGTTTTCTGTATTTGGGGGTGGTTATAGACACTTATGTGCTTTATTAGGTGTAGGCCCAGCTGTGGTGGTGGTATGGGTGACATAGAGGGCAGACGGTATCAAGGCTGGGAAGAGACGTTAAAAAAAGAGTTACAGGAAGTGTATGCTTAAAATGCTGTTTTTTTTTATTTGCACTTTTGACACATTACTATATCTTGACAGATGTTATATATTTTGTCTTCCTCTGGAACACTTCAATGTCTCATCTCATCTCATTATCTCTAGCCGCTTTATCCTTCTACAGGGTCGCAGGCAAGCTGGAGCCTATCCCAGCTGACTACGGGCGAAAGGCGGGGTACACCCTGGACAAGTCGCCAGGTCATCACAGGGCTGACACATAGACACAGACAACCATTCACACTCACATTCACACCTACGCTCAATTTAGAGTCACCAGTTAGCCTAACCTGCATGTCTTTGGACTGTGGGGGAAACCGGAGCACCCGGAGGAAACCCACGCGGACACGGGGAGAACATGCAAACTCCGCACAGAAAGGCCCTCGCCGGCCCCGGGGCTCGAACCCAGGACCTTCTTGCTGTGAGGCGACAGCGCTAACCACTGCACCACCGTGCCGCCCCACTTCAATGTCTGAACATAAAAGTAAAGTATATTTTTATTAATGTTGATTATTGATAATGTGAAAACCTACCAAGCAGGTCTACATTCTCAATTTTCTTATTTTCTCACTTTTAATGAAGTAAACTGACATCTAGCCTTGTAATGCATCATAATTAGCATGACTCGGAAACGTTCAGTTAGTTAATGGAGAACATCTTGAGTAGCAACCCAAGACAGTTTGAATTGATTATTTTGGAACAAGACATGGATATAACGACACCAAGATGTTTATTATAGCATTATAGAATATTTAACAGTTATTCCACAAAATCGAGTCATACATGAGCTGATAGCCGACGAGGCGCGTAGCACTGAGTCGGCTCTAATCCATGTACGACAAGATTGAGTGGAAGAACTTTTTTATTCTCTCCGCATTTAGTGGATTTTGAGAAACAGAGCATTTTTATTTTTTGCAAATTTGATAAATAAAACTTTATACAAAACGTCCAACAAACTCATTTCTGCTTAGAATGTAAACAAGCCAGCGAAATGACATTTTGTGAAAAATGTGATAATAATGTGATAATAATAATTCTTGAAAAATGAAAAAAGATACGTTCTTACCATCAAATACTTTTATTCCATATTTTGTTGCTTTTTTTTTATTTTTTGGGTTTTCTTCTTCTTCACCAACTTAAAGGTGCATTACCGCCACCGACTGGGCTGGAGTGTAGAACAGGAGATATTGGGGGAAAAAACCCTATATTCTTTTAGCTATTTCTGTTTCTTTGAAATACTTAATAACAATTTTTGGGGTTTTGTTTTTGAGTAGTTTTTATTTCATCCTCGGTTGGTTCAACAACACGCTCTGCCATTTTGTTTTTCTCTCCTCACGGTATATGAACTGATAGCCTCATAGTAGAGTAGCCAATCAGAGTGCGCGATTGCTCATATCCAGTGAATGTGGATAGAATAAAATTCATTATTACAGAATGTATATGGAATCATTTCGAGATGCACTGACACACAGCTATAGGCTATAAATCTATTCTCTGTGAAGTTGATGTACCTCGAAGTTAAGTGTTACTAAGAATTCACATCAGATGCAACACAAGCAAGTTGTTATGGGAAAATAAGCAACGTCAGAGTTGTTGATTTTACAATAACTGAACGTCCAAAAGTCTTTCATTTTTCTTATATGACAGTAATTTGTTCAACACTAACCATTTTTTTTCTTCATTGAAATAACAGGTTGTAATTTTTACCATTTATGGTGACTTTTAACATTGTGGAACATCTATGAAGCAAGTTATTCCCTCTTATTGCTGATGTTATTGCTGCACTAGTCTCTTTTTTTTCTCTAATGAAGTTCGTAAGGCAAAAAAAAAAAAGACGCAGCTTGTCATGATAGTAACAAACCGAAAATTATTTTGCCCTGAAGGCTTTTCTGTGTCAGAAAATCACTACAGCTTTACCCTGTCATTTTTATTGCTGATATGGAGCATGCGGAAAATAATTAACACTTATTCCATGAAATCGCATAGTGTCGAGTCAGCTATAAAGCATGTACAACGAGATTGAATGGAATAACTGTTTTATTTGATCCACATTCACTGCATTCCGAAAAACAGAGCATTTTTATTTTTATATTTGCAAATTTGATAAATAAAAACTTTAGACAAAACAGCTGACAAAATCATGTCCGCTTAGAATGTAAACAAACCAGCGAAATGACAGTAGCAACTTGTGAAAAATGCGATAATAATAACAATAATAATAATTATTATTGAAAAATAAAAAAGATACGTTCTTACCATCAAATACTTTTATTCCATATTTTGTTGCCTTTGTTTTTTGTTTTTTTGGGGGGTTTTGTTTTCAAGTAGAGTTTTTATTTCATCCTCAGTTGGTTCAGCAATACGCGCCGCCATTTTGTTTTTCTCTACTCACGGTATATGAGCTGATATCCTAGTAATAAAGTAGCCAATCAGAGCATGCGATTGCTCATATCCAGTGAATGTGTATAGAATAATTCCCGAGGTTTCTCCCGTTGTTACTCTAGAACCGATCAGAGCTGCTGTTGTCGTAAAATAATCAACACCTTCTTCACAAAACAGTTTCGAGAATTCATTAGCATAGTGGTGTATTGTGTTTTCTCTAAGCTGCAAATACTCTCAGCCTTGGTCAATTGAAGGTCATTATGAGCTTGCTTACATTAAGCGCTGGGCAAAGAACAATATCCTGGTGTTTACCGAGGTAAATTTCCAGCGCCCTTGAGCTCATACAACTCACGCTAGTCTCCGTCTAGGCTTTATATTGGCTGTGATTGCTTCTCAAACAATGGTGTTAGAGAAGGTCAGGAAACTGGGAGGAATAACAGTGAGGAGGGAAGTTTGGAGAAGTGTTGCTGGTTTTCTCATGGCCTTGCCACAGTCCATCAGACAGGGGAAAATAAGTTCAAGATGGATTAATTGGTTTCCTCTTTTACTCTAGTAAAGCACTTTGGAAAAGGATTGTGTGTTGCAGATGGAGCTGGTTGTGTGTGTCTGTGTATGTAGAGAGAGAGGGGGGAAAGGAAGGGACACTTTCTGTACCTGTAGAATGTGTGACCGCCTACACAGTGTTCTCGAGCTATTGAGCAGTGTCGCTGTTACTCCTCCCCTTGCCTGGCATTTCACTACCAAGGGACTGTGCTTCTATGAATTTCAGTGGCCCCTGAAAAGAGGAAGTTCAGCTAATAATACCCAGTTTAATTCTGCACAGCGATGTGTGTGTGTGTGTGTGTGTGTGTGTGTGTGTGTGTGTGTGTGTGTGTGTGTGTGTGTGTGTGTGTGTGTGTGTCCCCGTCTGTCTCATCTAAGCCAAGCTGCTAAGCCTCTCAAAGAGCCGAAAAAGAGCCAAGTGATATTTGTAGTAGGGCCAGCATTTTTCATTCTCTCCCTCTCTCTTTTTCTCCATTTGTAATCTTTCTCATTAAAAATTCTCATGCTGTCTCAATATGAGCATTTCTCTCTATAAAGTCTTTCAACATTATCTTTTGTACAAAACGATCAAACATTCATCATCGAGCATCGATAACACAATCGAGCATTTTTACTTGGGACAAGAAACGCCACGTTATTGTTTTTGCCAATCGATATCAAAATGAGTGTGACATGCTGACACGTGTCACAAAAGCTTTTGCACTTTTTTAAAAAATCCAGGAAAGGAAGTGACATCGATAATGCTGGAGTAAGGTTATGCCTCTTATTTTCCTCTGTGGGGGAGATGGAAAGAGAAAGGGAGAGACAGAGGGAAGAGATAGAAAAAGGGAGGGCATGTTCCGTTAAAGCAGTTCTCCAAGGTCAGGCGTGTGACCCCGGGCGTTGGGAGAGACCCGCGGTTGAACTGCACTCTCCTCAGCTTTTATCTTTCATCTCGAGCTCCATAACTCGGCTCTGTGTGTGGACGGCCGGCGTACCTTTTGATTCTGTTAATTCAATTTAATACATAAACAAATACATGAGAGCGAGGAGGGAGAGTGAACACAGGGAGATGAAGGGAGATGCAGGAAGAGGGAGAGGATGAAAAGAAGAGAGGTAAAGGAGAAGAGGAAGAAAGAAGAGGAGTCTCGTCTCGATAATGGCTCTAATAAAGCTCTCACGGAGAAGAAGACAGGAGGCCACCATGCTGCTCTTAAAGCGGTGATCATAAGTTTCCCTGCACTATATTACACAGCCATTAAAAGAGCAGTGCTACATCTTATTAGTCATGATTTAGCCTCTTCATTAGGGAGGTAACATATTGTCACGGGTCAAGAATGCAACTGTGTTTGCTGTTTTTGTTCTGCTTCCTCACAAGATCAGAATAATCAAAGGAATCCAGAAAGCTCATAAAGACATAGACAAATACACAAACATGCACGGAGGGCACCACGCGAGATCGTCATGGTGGCTCATCTTCAGCGACGAATAAAGCAGCTCTTTCTCCCTCTGCCGTCTCTCTGACGCTGGCAGATCCTTTTATTATTTTGGGGAAGACAGCTCTTTCCCTTCGGAGGGGCCTCACTTGAGTCCGGTGGACATTTCATGCTCTGGGAGCCCAGCCAACTGGAACCACACTCACACACACACACATACACACAGAAAAAGAAAAACTCTAACAAGCAAACAGGGAAATAGAAGCTGTTACAGTAATGAAAGATTTTCATCCAAGCCTCCTGCCACCACAATTTCAGATTTTCATCCAGTTTCATCCAGTGATGTGAAGATTCAGGTGTAGACGAAGACCTTGATTTCTGTCAGTTGGATTCTTTTCAGTGGAGGCATATGACATTTAAACTTTGAGCGTTGTCAAGCTCCACTGAAGCAATGCATTGTTTCCTGAAACTGTCACAGATGTTAATAAGCTTTATCTTCAAACATGGCTGTCAAATAAAGTGTTGTTTGGTTTTTTGTTTTTTTTTTTGTGTGTGTGTGTGTGGGGGGGGGGCAAAGGCAGCAGGTGCTGGAAAATATTACAATTAGTCGTTATCCTTCATTTAAACAAACTATACAATCTCATTTGAGTATTGCTTTGCAAAACTTGTCATGAGCCTGATCATTTCTACAGTATATATGACAACACCAAATCAGAAAAAGCTGAGACTGTGTTCAAATTGAAATTAAAACTGAAAATAATGATTTGTAAAGAATCCTTGACCTGTATTGCAATCAAAACAATACAACAGTACATTATTTGATGTTTTTTTTACCTCGTTAAATTTTCTTTTCAAAATAAACACATTTCAATTTTGATTCTTGGAACACATTTTTAAAAATAAGTTGTCAGAGTAAAGCATTTACCCCTTTATAATGTTGCCATTCCTTCTCACAACACGTAAAAGCTGTTTAGCGACTGAAGACACCAAGTGATTAAGTGTTTCAGGTGATATTTTTGTCCCATTATTCCTGCAAACAAGTCTTCAGGTGTGCAGTAGTACGAGGTCATCATTGTCATATTTTTCGTTTCAAAATTCACCACGCATTCTTTATTGGGGACAGAGAGGTTGGGCACCCTCTTCTTCCACAGCCATGTCTTTGTAATGTGTGCAGAATGTGGTTTTGCATCTTCTTGTTGAAATCTCCCTGGAAAAGATGTCATCTTGAAGGTAGAATATGTCGCTCCAAAATCTCAGTGTACTTTTCTGCATTAATGCTGCCATCGCAGAAGTGTAAGTTACCTTTGTGAAGTTCACTGATGCAACTCCATACCATGACACACCCTGGATTTTGGGCTTGTTCCTGGTAACAGTCCGGATGGTCCTTTTCATCTTTGGTCCAGAGCACAAGGCATCCATTTCTTCAAAAAAAAAAAGACCTGGAATACTGATTCATCTGACCACAATACACGTTTCCGCTGTGTAATGGTCCATCCCAGATGCTTCCGAGCCCAGAGAAGTCGACCGCACTTCTGTACATGGTTAACATAAGGCTTCCTTTTTGCACAGCAAAGTTTTAACTGGTGTTTATGGATGTAACTCCATATTGTAGTGCTTGGCAAAGGTTTGCCAAAGTAATCCCAAGCCCATGTGGTTATATCAGTGATAGATGAATGATGGTTTTTGATGCAGTGCCATCTGAGGGATCAGAGATCACAGGTGTTCAGATTAGGCTTGTGCCCTTTACCCTTTACATACTGAAATTCCTCCAGATTCCTTGAATCATTTCATGATATTATGCACCATGGAAGGCAAAATATCCAAATCCCTTCCGATCTTTCTTTAAGGAACATTGTTTTTAAACATTTCAATAATGTTTTCATGCATTTGTTGACAAGCTGGAGATCCCCAGCTCATCTTTGCTCCTGAAAGACTAGGCCTTCCCTGGATACTGATTTTGTACCAAATCATGATTACAATCACCTGTTAGCGCCACCTGTTTCACATCACATCATTATTTAATTGTTTTTCCTCATTACTAGCTCTAATTTTCCCCAGTCCCAGCTTTTTTTTTTTTTTATCTGTGGCAAGCCTGAAACGCAGAAATGGATGGATATAAACAAATAAAATGAAGTTGCTTTCTTTTTTATTTGCATTTTCCATACCGTCCCAACTTTTTCTGATTTGTGGCTGTAATAAAATCTTCATCTCAAGTTTTTGTGAGGGCTCACAAATGTGTTAAATGTCTCACTTATTAGTTACCTGCTCGTCCTTTCAGTACCAGTAAAGAGGATTGACGCTAACATTGGCTCATTGGTCAGACAAATTGCTGTCTAACTATGCTAGCTGGCTAAGTACATGACAGTTGTCAGGATATGGTAGGTCAAATAAGATGATCTTAAATGATATTAGCTCGCTAATAATCATCATTAACGAGGTAGTAGTGACTGTATGTGTGCTCTGCAAGTAAGGAGGCCCCCAGAATAATTACTCACTTGGCAGGTGTTTTGCTCCAAAAACAACTGAGCTATGAAGATTGGGGGTTTTGCCGTGACAGGATTTGAACTCCAATCCAAGTGTCAAGCCTTAACCACTCAGTCACCACTGCTCTGCATTTGCTTGTTTGGTTCTGCATGGAAACTGCAAGTCATTTTTTTTTAATAGCCATTTTGTAAAATATTTTTTTTTAAACACATATATAGTAATGATATTTTCATCTGCCTTTCAGCTTCTGCCATGAATTTATTACAGATGTACTGTATTTGTCTCTGTTGTAAATTTAAACAACTTATTCATTCCTTCTTAATGAAATGATAGAAAATATTTAACAGTTATTCCACAAAATCATGAGCTGATGGCTGATAAGACGTGTAGCACCGAGTCGGCTATAAACCATGTACAACGAGATTGAGTGGAATAACTGTTTTATTCTATCCACATTTTCTGGATTTTGAGAAACAGAACATTTTTATTTTTATTTTTTGCAAATTCAATAAATAAAAACTTTATACAAAACGTCCGACAAAATAATTTCCACTTAGAATGTAAACAAACCAGTGGAATGACAGTAGCAATTTGTGAAAAATGCGATAATAATAATAATTCTTGAAAAATAAAAAAGATACAGTACATTCTTAACATCAAATACTTTTATTCCATATTTTGTTCCATTTTGTATTTTTTTTGGGGGGGGTCTTCTTCTTCTTCTTCTTCAGGGTTTTTTGGCGGTTGGCAAACCAACTTAAAGGTGCATTACCGCCACCAACTGGGCTGGGGTGTGGAACAGGCGATATTGGGGGGGGGGGGGGGGGGGAGTGTACCTATATTCTTTTAGCTATTTCTGTTTCTTTTAAATACTTGATAACAAAGTGTATGTGGCAGCGGGAGCGTGGCCAAGCATCGGTTTGTGAATGGAGGGAGCAGTCAGGGAAGGTGAGTGGCAAAGTCAGTACACCTGTTGTCGATTAATGTTGTGTTTGTGTGTTTTGCAGTGAAGACAGAAGGTAGAAAAGAAGGGACAGAGTGATGAGAGGGGAGCTCTCCAGATGAGAACACGTGTGTGTGTGTGTGTGTGTGTGTGTGTGTGTGTGTGTGTGTGTGTGTGTGTGTGTGTGTGTGTGTGTGTGTGTGTGCAACCACGAAGGAAAGCTGAAAAGCAAACTCAATAAAATAAAATTATTTGTGTGAACATCATCTCCCGCCTGCTGCGCTTCAGTATTCCACCCACATCAGGGAAATACCATAGTGATGTATCTGACTTGATGCGCTCCACCATTTTGTTTTTCTCTACTCACGGTATATGAGCTGATAGCCGAGTAGCCAATCAGAGCACACGATTGCTCATATCCAGTGAATGTGGATAGAATAATTCTAGTTATCCAAAATGGCTACCACCACCATGTTTCACATATAACAGTATAAGTGTCACAATTATTATATAACTACTTAATCACAATTACGTAAGAAAATTTCATGGTAGTGTTTGTACAGAAGGTTACTTTTGTCCAATAAGATAGTTATTTATAATAGGTTTGGTATGTTTAATATTATTTGTGCTCTGTCTTTCGTTTGAAATGTTGTACTGTTAATAATCTGATGTTATTATGTTCGGGGTTAATAAATGGCTGTCTGTATTATTATTATTATTATTATTATTATTATTATTATTATTATTGCTATTATTATTTCACTTATACTTTACAAAGCAGTACACAGATAAATCATTACAGTTCGCAGTTCATAATCATGATAGTCCGAGGTCATAATGTGACCCAAACCACATCATCAGTTCAGCATAACATTACTGAGGAACTGGATTCAGGTTAAGGCAGATATTAACTGAAAAGATTTCAGGTGAGATAGACTTCTGTTACGTGTTTGTCTGATCGCTCCAGTGCAAACATTAGACACTAAACATGTCTTGGCTGATCTAATGGTGCACATATTTGAGCTTGGGAAAAATATTTTTTAACCATTCATACATTTGATTTGAGTGGGGTGATTGATTGATTGATTGATTGATTGATTGATTGATTCATTCATTCATTCATTCATTCATTCATTCATTCATTGTGGGGTTTTTTGGGGGGGGGGTTTTACGTTTTGACAAATGTGAGTTTATATTGGATACGGAAGGAATTAAACAGAGATGTTAAAAAACCAGGGAAATAATCAATGAAGGAGTGGTGTGATTTGTGCTGATGTAAAGCAAGTTATTGTAATCAGTCAGAAGCTGATTACTTCCCAATAACAGCAGCACACCCAGAAGTGTTTCATTGCTCTTATTCCAAAGAAATTTGGCAAGGAATAAAATTTCTATTTATTAAAGTACAGTACATTTGCATGGCTGAAGTCCCTTTGAGCGAGGCACCGAACCCCCAACTGCTCCCAGGGTGCTGTAGCATAGCTGCCCATTGCTCTGTGTGTGTGTGTGTGTGTGTGTGTGTGTGTGTGCTTATTGCTCACTTGTGTGTGCAAGTGTGTACACTGCTTCAGATGGGTTAAATGCAGAGGAGGAATTTCACTGTGCTTGAGTGTGCATGTGACTAAGAAAGCCATTCTTCTTCTTCATTTCCATTAATATCTCTGAAACAGGGTGGCACGGTGGTGTAGTGGTTAGCGCTGTCGCCTCACAGCAAGAAGGTCCTGGGTTCGAGCCCCGGGGCCGGCGAGGGCCTTTCTGTGTGGAGTTTGCATGTTCTCCCCGTGTCCGTGTGGGTTTCCTCCGGGTGCTCCGGTTTCCCCCACAGTCCAAAGACATGCAGGTTAGGTTAACTGGTGACTCTAAATTGACCGTAGGTGTGAATGTGAGTGTGAATGGTTGTCTGTGTCTATGTGTCAGCCCTGTGATGACCTGGCGACTTGTCCAGGGTGTACCCCGCCTTTCGCCCATAGTCAGCTGGGATAGGCTCCAGCTTGCCTGCGACCCTGTAGAACAGGATAAAGCGGCTAGAGATAATGAGATGAGATGAGATCTCTGAAACAGAGCGGCACGGTGGTGTAGTGGTTAGCACTGTCGCCTCACAGCAAGAAGGTCCTGGGTTTGAGCCCAGCAGCCAGCGAGGGCCTTTCTGTGTGGAGTTTGCATGTTCTCCCCATGTCTGCATGGGTTTCCTCCGGGTGCTCCGGTTTCCCCCAAAGACATGCAGGTAAGGCTAATTGGTGGCTCTAGTTGACTGTAGGTGTGAATGTGAGTGTGAATGGTTGTTTGCCTCTATGTGTCAGCCCTGTGTTAACCTGGACTTGTCCAGGGTGTACCCCGCCTCTTGCCCATAGTCAGCTGGGATAGACTCCAGCTTGCCTGCAACCCTGTAGAACAGGATAAGCGGCTACAGATAATGGATGGATGGATATCGGAAATGTGTTTCTGTTCTCAAATTTATTATAACACCTGTAAACAGTCCTTCCCTTCCTTTCTCTTAAAGTTAATCCGACAAACTTGTCTTGTTATCAATCAATCCATGTCGCAGAAAATGTAAAATTACCTTTTGTTTTACTTTATCACCGTTTAGAAATCAGCAGCACATCAACAATTACACACTGTTTATATGAAGCATTCATGATAGAAGGCTTTTTCGATGTTGTTGGTATAGAAACAAAGAAGAAGAAGAAGAAGCCTTTATTTGTCACATGCACACTCAAACACAGTGAAATTCATCCTCTGCATTTAACCCATCTGAAACAGTGAACACACACATGTGAGCAATGAGCACACATACATACCCAGAGCAGTGTGTAGTTATGCTACAGCACCTGGGGAGAAGTTGGGGGTTAGGTGCCTCGCTCAAGGGTGCTTCAGCCCAAGGTTGCCCCCATGTTAACCTAACTGTATGTCTTTGGGGGAAACCGGAGCACCCGGAGGGAACCCACACAGACCCAGGGAGAACATCCACACAGAAAGGCTCCCGTCAGCTGCTGGGCTCGAACCCAGAACCTTCTTGCTGTTAGGTGACAGTGCTAACCACTACACCACCGTGCCACCTATATTAAGAGAAGAGCATTGATATCTACCTGTGCTCTACTGTTAGAGCTGCTTTTATAGAAAATGAGCAGCTTCTGACCGATCAGAATTGAGAATCAAGGTACAAAAGTGACTTTCCGAAGAATTATTTTCACACAAGGAGATCTTTTGATGGTTGTAATTTATCACTCTGGTGTAACTGTTAACATGAAAATTGTGTGTGTGTGTGTGTGTGACAGAGAGAGAGAGAGAGAGAGAGAGATGGCAGAGCTGGCCTCGCTTTTGTGCTCTTGGCCTCTCTGATTAGCTGCCGGTCTGGGCAGTGCTTTGCTTGCTCCTTTGGGTTAAATGCTCTCCAAATGAGAGCCGGTTAAAGGCTGTTTCCTGCAGCCTCAGCTGCGAGCACATCTGGGAGAGAGAAGAGCACTGAGCTCAAATGCCCCCCACGTGTTTGCTCACGGCTGGCCTGATTGCCTTTCCTTCCTCTGTCTCTCTCTCTCTCTTTCCCAGTCTCTCTCTCTTTCCCTCTCTCTCATGCACTCGACAGACTTCTTGTCCTTCCTCTCACTCCCCTCAGTGTTTTCAGAGGAATACGCCAGAGAGAACGATGACTGGACAAGTGAAGAAGAGGATGCATGGATGTGTGTTTGTTTCTCAGTGTGTATTCATAATAGTTCATGAGCATTGGCGTGTACTGTATTTTTGTCAATCTCTATCTATCTGTGTGTGTGTGTGTGTGTGTGTGTGTGTGTGTGTGTGTGTGTGTGTGTGTGTGTGTGTGTGTGTGTGTAAGAATTCTTAGCATGCACCACGTTTATGAGGATGTTGTTCTGAGTCAGACTGAAAAACCCCAACACTGGTAAACTACCACATGAGTGCTCAGGATACACACTCCCACACTAACTGAGGTGGAATTCCCTCCGAATGCAACAAGTGTGTATTTGTAGAAGTGAGAGGGTGTGTCCACATCTCTGTGATTAAGCTGTTCGTTTGCATGAATGCTTGAGTGAAAAGGAGTGCCGTGAGTAATAATGGTCTGAAAATGGAAAATTGGTCATGGTTTACAACAACACCACAAGATTCATATACAGTTTTCATGAGATTTAAAGATTTGCTCCAAAGGTGCTCTCAAGTTTACAAATGCATAACAATTGACATGACTCAGTTTGGAGGACAGAGTACAAAGGTTAAGCCTTTTAAGGGTGGAGTGAGCATTTGGGGGGGAGGGGGGTTGGATTAAATTGATTCAATTTCAGCCCTTTTTTCATCACATTTGTACAAATTTTTCATGACATTTGAAACCTTGAGCCAAAATGGTTGACAAATTCTTAAAAGTTCACACAATGTTGAAAATTTGTATGAAATTTTCTTAAGGTACGATTAGTGGTGGAGTTAGAATCAGTCCTTTTTTCAGAGTATATCTCTATGAAATTGACCCAAATCCAACCAAATCACACTTGTTTGTTTAATTTCTTCATGAGATTTGATCCAAAATGGTCTTTTCGCAAATTCATAACAATTCACACGCAGAGGTGGACTTTAACTTCATTACTTCATTACTTAAGTCAAAGTACAGATCCCGCTGGCCAAATGTTCCTCCAATAAAAGTGAAAGTTGTACAGTCAATTTTTACTGAAGTTAAGGTACTGAAGTACTTGCTTTTAAAAATACTTAAGTATTAAAAGTACATTTTCTGTCAATGCATCGTTGTATTATTGCCACAACGCTTACAAAACCTAATGCCGTTACCAAAGACAGAAATGTGAATTCACAAAAAGAACACATGCTGTGCCATCGTGATGGTTTAACTTTAAGCTAGCTACTCAGTGAAGCTCCAGCTGACATGCTAGCAAACTCTTTTCAAACTCAAAATCATATTGGGTAGCTCATGCTACTAGAAAAGAAAAATATCTACATTTTGTTTATTTGGCAAGATTATGCTAAAGCATATTTCTGAAAGGACTTCAGATAAGTTAATGTTCTTCATGTTAGTGTAACTCTGTTTTTACATGCTAACTAACAGTGTCCAAGTTAACTAGCTATGTGTAAACATCAGCCTTGGACAAGGTCACGGCAACTTGGCAGGCAAATCCATAGAAAGTCATGTGACTAACCGGACTGCATAGCTATTGCAACATTACTGCTAGCTCTAAAAGCACAGACGACTTCATTGTAAGCTTTCTCTTGGAACAAACCATTTATATACCTCAAGATGCTTCTGCAGGTTGGATGGTGAGTTTTTGTAGGCCATGATGTGGTTCGTTTTCAGCAAACAAAGCAAACATTTAAAATGAAACAAATCTTTAATCCTTTCAGAAAACTGAAACATGGGTTCTAGGTATGGCCATGAGTGTGTGCATTCCCCACAAAAACCACCTCCTTCCATTCTGCCATCAACTGATCATGTTCAAATAACACTGCTGAGAAATAATTGAACTTGATTTTATACAGTCTATGGATGTGACCCTAGTGATTACTGATAGGCTCTCAGTGTCACCTGCAAAAAAAACAATCACATTTTAGAAAAAAGAAAAGAAAAACATCCACTTTCAAAGCTGCTTCATAGTAATGAGTAACGAGGACCTTGATAGAAATGTAGTGGAGTGAAAACTACAATATTTGCCTTTCAAATGTAGTGAAGTTAAAGTCATAAGTTTCCAAAAAAAAAAGAATACTCAAGTAAAGTACAGATACTCAAAAAGTGTACTTAAGTGCAGTACTCAAGTAAATGTATTTCGTTACTGTCCACCTCTGCTCACACGACATAATTTGTATGAATAATTATAAAGATTAAGGTCCGGTTTTGGCACTTGGAGCATTTTATGACTATATTAGTCTGACACTGATGCAAATATAACTAAATTTCCATTGTTTAGCTCAAATTTGTTTCAGTTTTTCATGAGATTTGAAGATTTCATCCAAAATAGTCTTAAAATTCATATAGGTAAGGTTAGGGGTGGAGTTTGAATTTGTATATTTTTTAATAGCTGTTTTTCTATTAAATTGACCCAACTCCAACAATATTACACTTATCTGTCAAGATTTGTATACACTCTTCATGAGATTTAAAGATCCAAAACTTGAGCTCAAATTCATAACAAATGACATGACTCAATTTATATGAATAGTTATAAAGGTCAAGGGCAGAGTTTACAGATGTACCCTTTCTTCAGAGTTATGAACCATTCTCATCCCCCTTATTATCTCTAGCCGCTTTATCCTTCTACAGGGTCGCAGGCAAGCTGGAGCCTATCCCAGCTGACTACGGGCGAAAGGCGGGGTACACCCTGGACAAGTCGCCAGGTCATCACAGGGCTGACACATAGACACAGACAACCATTCACACCTACGCTCAATTTAGAGTCACCAGTTAACCTAACCTGCATGTCTTTGGACTGTGGGGGAAACCAGAGCACCCGGAGGAAACCCACACGGACACGAGGAGAACATGCAAACTCCACACAGAAAGGCCCTCGCCGGCCCCGGGGCTCGAACCCAGGACCTTCTTGCTGTGAGGCGACAGCGCTAACCACTACACCACCATGCCGCCCAATTTTGCACAAGATTTTATCCAAAATGGTCTGAGTTACAAATTTGTAACAACAACTCAGTTTGTACGAATACTGTTGTTACAAAGGTTAATGTAAGGTTTAGGGGCGGAGTTAGCATTTTTTACTTTTTTATGAATATATTTCAAAGAAATTGAGTTAAATTCAAATACTATATATGTTTGTTTGCATTTGTTTCCAACTTTCATGATATTTGAAGATTTCAATCACGTTTGCATGAAAAGTTGCAAAGGTTATGTAAGGTTAGGTTTAGGGGAGGAGCTAGCATTTGTACCCTTTCGTACCCCGTCATTCATATGAAATCCAACCCCGTTCAAATGTGTATGCATTCTGAATGAGATGTGCTTGAATAAAGTAATATTGTGTCAAATATAACCTCAAATTTCCATGAGACATAAAGGAGAAATTAGTGGATGATAAGTATTAAAACTTTATTTCTTTATTTGTGTAATGGAAAATGATAGAAACGTACAGTTCATCAATATCACCTTGGCTAAGATAAGTCAGTGTTCCTTTTTTTGTTCCTTTTTCCTTTCTTTTAATAATAACAATCAAATAATATTTATAACAATAAACATATGGTTTTGAGGAAAGCCAAAAAAAGAAATAAAGTGTGAAAATAAATTATCATAATAACAATTATAACAATAACGATAATAACAATCAGGCTTTATAAACATCTGTTTGCTTGCTAGTCATGTCCATAGAGTGTGCTCAGAGGCAGTCCGTGGCATGTGTGTATCCCAGCATGTTAGGCATTTTAAAACTCACAATTTTTCTTTTCTTGTATTTTTTTCTCTGGTTCAGAGTCCCAAAGCCATACATACACATAAGCCTGGTGCACACACACACAGTGACTCTGCTCTAACACACATCCTGTCTTTCCAGGCAGTACCAAAGTGACTTAGTACGAAATAAAGAAATGCTCGAAGCAACAACTGTCCTCGCTCCTTTCACGCCATGTCTGTGATTTGGGAACGGGAGGATTTATGAACAAGAAAAGTGTCCTCTTTCCACTTCTGGGTGTTTGTGTAAAAAAAAAACCTCACTGATGGAGGTCAAATAGGAAGGTTTGTTGATTTCAGGGATCCTCAGTGGGGCTCAGCCCAGACGGGCGAGCGACCCGAGTGATGCGGGTGGCTGAACGTTGGGTGGATGGGGGTCGGCGTGGGCAGCATGTGGCCTGAGTGGCTGAAAGGAGGCAGGTGGCCCATGTGGGGCATGTGGGCAGCCATGGCTCCAGCAGCGCCACCGAAAGGCAACGTCTTGTCATGCATGCACTTGGAGAGCTCGTCGAAGCCCTCGGACGCTCTCTTGTTCCGCTTGGACTTGCTGGACATCTTGCGGTTGCGTGTCTGGATGCCTTCTTTCTTCATCGTCAGTGGTCTGTTGACCTGCAGAGAGAGGGGCAGAGGGAGACGGATGTTAGATTGGCGAAGGTATCCATTTCAATCTGTGCCCGCAGGGACATTCAGCACATTTTTTAGTTCTAAAAATAATCAACAAGGCATGACTTTTATTAACGTGGAAAAAAGAGAGTCCTTGTTTGAGAAATAAGATGCATTTAATTGAAGCTTTGTGAACAAGGGATTTTATTTAGCAATTCTACTGAACCGATGCCATTCTCAATTATAAAATGAAAAAAAGATAAATATAATAATGCCTCTGAGGCCAATGCTGTTCTCAATTATAACAATAACCATTGCTGTGTTGCATGTCATGATTTTGTTTCTTCAACCTCAATGTCAAGAGCAATTATAAATACAGTCACCAAGGCGGCCATCCCAAAAGAGGTCCAGCCGTTTTGTCGCGCTTGTCTGATTAGGCTGAAAATTATTTATTCATCGGATTAAAGCACCTAATAGAAGCCAAGCTTAACATAAAAAAGGGGCGAACTTTCAGACGGCACTGAATCGGTTTAACAGACGCCGTGTGTGTGAATGGCTGTCCCATGCTCCGCTCTCTCTTGGGAATAACGCCTCCCATTGAAACAAAGCGGGATTAATCAAAAGCAAGAAACGGTCAGCGGCTTCTGCCTGACAGGAAAAAGCCGTCTTTGCGTCCCCATAGTCTCCTTCCCGTCTCCTAAATCGATAGAAGCTGTCCGCCCCTGTGACCGCATCGGCTTGGCCTTTCTGTGGCTGTGTTTTTGATGCACTGTGCTTGTACCTCACTCGGTTTATGATGAGGTGGCCTGGTTTATTTAAGGAACTGGATACAGGCTAATACAAACACTCGATGCAAATAGCTGAAAATCTATTATTTTAGATGATTTAAAGATTTATCTAATGCTGTATTACAGTCTTGAACAGGAAACTTGTGAACCGACACAGTTGTTCTCTTTTACACTGGCCTGAATAGGCTTTCACATTATTTGAGGTCAAAGTTGATGATTAAAAAAAAGCATATAGGCTCCATTAGTATAAAGTGGAAATCCATTATGAAATGCCGTATCACGTTTAAAGTGCCATACAAAAATTATTGGCTCTCGCCTTAACTCTAGGATTTTTTTCTTGAGACCGATAGTAATCTGTGGCCAAACTTTAACTCGCTAACTACATGTCAACCGGTCCTTCTCTTCATTTTCCTGTTTAATGATGGCAAGAAGGGGCGAAACATAAGGTTTTACTTTTGGGACCTGCATGGGGAAAGCAAGTAATGAAATGCGCAAAATAGCCAGCAACCACTTCCATGACAATACTCCTGTTAAAACAAGAACAACTTCCAAATGTCCTGACAAAACAAGTTTAAATTAACTCCCTTAGAAAGATTCGACTTAAGCCGACCTTGAAATATCCGAACCAATGTCTGGAGTTTTGAGTGGATTGTAAATATGAACTTGGAAGAGTGCAAGTGTGCATCTTAATAAAGTGTACGTCAGAATAACGATGGCTAGCATTTAATAGCATCCTTCTTTGACATGTTTAATGATGTGGTTTTGATTGATGACAGGCTCTGGAGAGTCTTATATTGTGTGGTAGTGTTGTGTTGTGTTTGTTGACATTGTGTTGACTACTTACATTGTGGAGTTTGTAGTAGAGGCCGCAGGCATTGCAAACCGGGTCACCATTGCCGTTGCGTCGCCACAGCGTGGTTGTCGTGGTCTGGCAGTTTGCACAGCAGGTTCCGGCTCGTCGCGCCGCTGACTGTGAGAAATACAGCAATGACCAAAGGGTTAGGGCTGAGCAATATATCAGTTCCTAATCAGTATTGTGATACATGTGATATCTCAATCAATATTGTCATATTCAAGAATTTCCTTCGGGATGAATGAAGTTCTATCTGATGTCATCTTATTTGCTTGTGTAGTGTTTCTTTAGCAGAAATCTACAATGCACACAGAAGCGCTTTCACCTGTTCCTGATTTCCAATTTCCAGCATATTTCCAGCTTTCTCAAAATAAATAAATTAAATACAGTAATCGCCTAATGCAAAACAATCTTTTATAGTGCTTTAGGATACTGCGAATCAAATAACAATCACGATATGCAGTCATAAGTATGCGTACAATATAAAATTCTGCTTTAACAAGATATAAAATGGGTGTGAAAATATGTTGTGCTTGTCATGAGTTACCCCTATTTCATGATTATGTTCCTCTCGAAGGCAGATATATGCAATATACAGTACACTATATCTCTGGTTTGGTTATGAAATGAATATTGCTACAGGCCTTGCTCTGGATGAAACCCTGACAGATGATAAAGATCTTTCTGGAAAAGCTGGGGTGGTGATGGATATTATGACTACTCCAGAGCAGGCAGAATTTCAGCGCTATCCCCAAAACAGCATCAAAGTTAAAGACACGACATGGGGGAGTCGAGTTAATGAAATATCTTCTGTGCATTTATGCAAGCTTAATTCAATTTTCCAATTTGCACCAGTTTTGCGTCTGGAAAGATTTGCTGGCTCTTGCTTTTCATGAAATGGCGCATTTCGGTAAATTTAAGCTACCAGATCCGTCATTAGTTAGTTGATCCCATTTCGACGCATTATTTCTCTTGATCCTGAGTGGAGTGCTGTGGGGGTGCAACGTCTCTGTTCGCATTGTGTCCATTACAGATCAATTTTTCACACATAATAAGAAACATTTAGAAGCGCACAATGCAATCCCCCTGCAGCCGGGGACGCGCAGAGCGCGCGCTTTCTGTTCCATTTACAATTGACGTGACTGTTCCTATTAACCCAATGCACAAAATGACTCCATACACACACAGACGCACACACACACATACAAAATGCCTTTGTTCATTCATGTTGAAGAATCTATCGACAACAACAAAAACACGCCATGCATTCCGATGCTTAGTGCCAACCGGGCAGGACAAAACAAGAGCGCGCGAGCGCCTAAATCCGGGGATTTTCCGCTCGCCGACTCGCACCGCGCGCTCCCGAGCTTCTCTGCTTAATCGCTTTCCACTGCCGGGCCTGGCGGGTCCATAGAAAATTCACTGAGGTTTGTTGAAGACGGAAACACCCGGGAGCCGTGGTTTCCTTATCGGGCCTGGCCACATATCCGGATAGGAAACAACTGGACGGCCTTTGAACGGGGAAGGGCTCCGAAAACAGCGCGGCCCACAAAACGCAGCGCGAGCTGCTGTGTACCCTGACTCCATGGAAAAAAAACAAAAAAAAAAAGCTTTTGGGCTTTTCATCTTTTATTTGGAGAGCACAGTACAGACTAAAGGCCGAGAACAAAATGTCTGCGGCTTCCCATAATAATAATAATAATAATAATAATAATAATAACAACAGTATGCACTCTCACTCTAGAACAAAATGGGTATCTTTTATCTAGAAATGTGCAGTGCACCTTCATAGCTTTAAAACGTATTCAAGGTATTTCCACTCCAATTATGTACCTTAAATACGTTTAAAGTGTCTAATAATAATAATAATAATAATAATAATAATAATGATGATGATGATGATGAAATGGGAAAGCTCACCCTGTGGTTGGAACAATGCAGAAAAAGGTTCTAATGGATGGAGAAACAACTATCCAGAAGGTTCTATCAGGTCTCATCGAGTAAGGTGTTGCAAGTTCTCAAGTGAGTTAACAAACCTTAGTAACCCTTTTTATTGGCTGTTGGCTTATGTTAACACCTATCATTTTAATAACAATAATATTAATATGCACTCTCAAAAAAAATGGGTATATTTTACATAGAAATGCACAGTGCACCTTCATAGCTTCACTCTGCTTGGTTTTCAAGGTATTCAAGAACATCTGGTTCAAGAACATATGGCTGTAACGCTCTAATTATGTACCATAAGTATGCGTAAAGTGTATAATAATAATAATAATAATCATCATCATCATCATCATCAGTGTATATACAACTCATTATTAATTTTAGATCCCATTTACAGTGTCGATGATCAATCCCGCCCATCAAAATCTTGCCTCATGCACTTTTCTTTCCTTGCTATTGGAGAATGTGAGAGAATCCCCTCAGAGATGTGCATCTTCAGTACCAACGGTCACTCAGGCAAGTGCAAATTCAATTATAACACCAGCCTAATGGAATAAAAGTGTCCCACTCAATTAAAACAGCGTTGAGGGTCGGCTGAGAGAGGAATGCAAGCAAACGACTAAAGAGAGGTCATGAATAGATATTTAAATACTCTACACTCTTTTTGGTGGTGGATGGAGGGGGGAAAGGGGGGGAGGTATGTAAACAGTTTAAGTAACTCCAAATGTCGCAAATATGTTAAATCCAATCTGTGAGTCGCTTTCGAACTCCAAATCCATTCCCTTGGGTTACCCGTGCATTGAATTTGATTTGATTTTATTTATTTGTTTTTTTTTTTTTTTAAAGGTGATTGGGTACAATTTGCATAAAAGCATGTTTTGTGCTCTGCTTTTTCTAATGTCAGCATAAGACTAATCCTGATCATCAACTATGAATGTTTTTCCTCCTTAATATCTTTTGAATGCACTTTCAAAAAATATTGGAAAGCATAAATATATTAAATATATATATATATATTAAAAAATAATACTTCACAATGCACCTATATACTTATTCCAATTTAAAAAAAAAAAAAAAAAACCTTGGCACTTTTGTAAAATACATTCCTGAACTGGAGGTAAGAAAAAGTTATGTAGTGATGACTGGTTTTGTGATTATTTTTTATTTTACTATGAATTCTTTGAAGATATATCTGGATATACAAACAATATCTCATATATATATTTAATGGCACCTAGAAGAACCAGATATATTTGAAGAACATATGGCTATCGGCAGTAAGAGGAATGAAATATCTTGTAAAGATCAGTCAGATTTCGGAAACATGTACAGGTCAGTCTGCACAGTCTTCCTGTCCCTGCGCTGAAGTGTTAATTAAGCTGGGTTAGGCATCGTGGGCATTGGTATCAGTAACAGTATCAGAACTAGCAGCAATAATGATCGCAGCAACAATGGCAATAGTAGCAGTATTGTAACAGGCAGTGGAGGGGATCACCGGGGGGTGAGAGCGACAAACAATTCCAGGAAGATCATAGGGAAAATATAACTTTCCTGGAATTGTGTGTATTCTCTCTGCTTCAGACTCCTATTTAGCCCTCATGTGTAAGTGTGTTTGTGTGAGACTATGCTGAGAATGTGCTACTCACCAGTCTGCGTTTGGGCTTGATCAGGGGCCGGTTCTGACCGTTCATCTTGTGATAGAGGCCGCAGGCGTTGCAGAGGTAGTGGCCTGTTCCATCTCTCCTCCAGAGAGGGGTGGAGGTCGCACCGCAGTTCACACACTCACGGCCCTCTGTGCAGAATTCAGATGGAGGGAAACCAAAGGGAATTTTATATAATTAAGAAGTTCACGTCACACTGATATACCTATCAACTCAAATGATCTGAGGCTGCAAAAATGTGTAAGGGGTCCAAACGAAGACACACAGGAGTGCACAGGTCATCGAGGAGGAATCTGGTCAGGTACGCTGTCCAAGTTCATTAACCAATATGTAATCTGACCGTTTCCATCGACAACGCATTAAGCTGTTCCTCATGATATAAAATCTCTCTCAAAGAATGATGAGAACAATACACATCCGTGCTTGGCTGACCCCAGGTCTGTCACTCAGCCTTGGTGAATCAGGAGGAATCAGAATGGACATAGACACCTACGTGTAAAGTAATCCACGAACGCATGGCAGAGAAGCAATGAGTGTCTAAAACCCAAGGAGCCCATTGAGAAACAGTATTACATAATTTATTGCTGAACATCTCTGTGTCTCTCATTTTGCCATATACTAAACATTAACATGTATAGTGCAAGGCCTGTAGGCTCAAATCCTAGCCAGTGATGTCACTCGCTAATTATACACTTCTAAAATGTTGGGAGTTTCCATGCACTCATTTGGCTTCATCAGCTTTACTGTTCGGATCCATTCTCATGCAAAAATAAATAAATAAATAAACCTCTTGGAGATTACTTGGTGCTTTAATTCATCCCACCTCTCTTCTTAGTGCTGTTTCTCCCAGGAATCATGCTTCCATTATTCTCTTTCTAATGTGTGAAGGACAAGCTGTCCCACCCAGCCCAGAGAAAGGAGTCCACCCTGGACAATAATGCTACTCCTTTTGAAGTGTATGTTTAGTAATTCAGTCATGGTGCTGCATTTTTCAGTGTAACCCTTCCTGTTATGCAAATGAAGCAGTATTGGTGCATTTGAGCTAAACTATGGGAGATGGGAGTGTGACGATAAAATGGCCACAGGGTTAGCGGGTTGGGCCCTGTGCTGCAGGCCATCTCAGAATCATGGTTGTTCAAAGATAACCAAATACAGCGTTTCATTATACTGACCCCTGACATGACTTCGATTCCATAATGGTTTTGTTTTACAAAGGTGTAGGATCAAGCTCAGATTTTGCACCACGCTCTGGTAAACAAGAAACAAATGCACGAGTGGGTACAATTTTTACAGTTATGATTCAATATACGAACTCTATAGGGACCACTAGCATGTTTTTTTTTCTTGGTCCTCTTTTCTTTTTATAGCTAATAATGTATTCACATGCTTTAAGATAAACTTGCCAAGGAGGAAGGATTTCATAGGATTGTCCATGTTTGATGGAAATTACATATGCAGCTTTGTAATGACGACAGGCCCCTGTCCAACTCACATTGTTCAGATCACCTTACCAGCACTCTGTGCCAGAACACACATCTTAGCTTTTACTACAGGAAGTAAGTCGGGAAGAACATGGCAATTTACATGGAATGATATTGGATCTGTGCAAAAATACAACATGTATGAAATTACACAATAGGGTGTTTAAGCAGTGTTCCCTGCATGTTGTTATTTGGAGGTACACTCACTCTCTCTCTTTCTTAAAAAAAAGTATTAAATTGTATGTTTTCACTATACATTTCTTGAGAGCTGGAGTGGTTCTTTTATATTTTGGTACACTAGATGCATCTAGGGAAGAGATGCACACTAAAGGTATAAAAGCTGGGAGCTTGTGGGTGCATGCAGTGACTGGTTTATTATAAGTTTATTACTCATGAAACCTGTGGTTTTGGATCCATATGGTACACAAATGAATATTGTATGAGTTCAACAGTGTAAATAATAATAATAATAATAATAATAATAATAATAATAATAATAATGATAATAGTTTGCTTATAGCCTACTTGTATCTATGCAAGCCGTAAGCCCTTCCAGATAACACTATAACATTAGAACATATAACCTTATGCTGTTAAATCTCACACTTTTGAGCAACAGGCGCTAGACTCGTGAGCCTCGTCCCGGTTTGTTGGCTTTGGAGTGGCGAGGGAGGGGAGCAGGTCGTGATTTGTTCAGTCAAAGGTACACAGGATGTGGCAGGAGCCAGTGCGTCGTGACTCCTGCATGATTTAAAAACGCAATAGAGCTCGATCAAGCACCAAAAAAAAAAAAATCTTAAAGTCGGTAGAAAAGCGCATGCGTGCGTCTGGACTGATTTAGGGCTTTATTCAATTTCATGACAATAAAATCAGATTTAATTTATTCCAGGGAACATTAAAAACCCTATTAACACCTCTCCTTGGATTAACTGTTTCTTCATATCCGACTGAACAGATAAATATGCATGGTTTTGCGCATGTTATTTTTCCCCACATTATCATGTTTTTATGCCTCATTTGTGCTTTAATTATTTTTGTCCAAGTCCAGAACATTTGTCTTTTGTCATCTCTGTTAAACCACGCTTTAAGTGTCTCATGTAACGGATTTTTTTTTTCCTTTAGCAATGACTCGTCTGGATGGGAACCATCACTGTCAACAAGGTTTTTTTTTTTTTAAGTTTGGGTTTGTTTGTTTTTTTTTCCTTCTCAGGAAAGACGTGGGGGGGGGGCATGTCTTTCGATATTATCTCAGCCTGTCAAATATTTCAAATATTAAACACACACACTCAAATCATAGAAACACGTGTCAAGTGTGTCCTAAGGTTGGGGTTGTAAATATACCAGTTCACCACCATATTTCACTCTGCATCTCGAAATTGAAAGAGCGTGATTAAAATTGACATTTTTTAAAATATATATGATGTGTTTTACAATCCCAACTCAAGGGCAGAAAACCCCCTTAGTCCAACACTAACTCTGTCGTGTCGATACCAAAATAACAACAAAATCCCATTTTGAATTATACGCTTATTATGTTTAAAAAGTGTTCATTTGCCTTCATGTCATGGTCAGTAAAAGTTGATGCAACTCACCCGAGCTGGATCGTGCCTTGCTCTTGCATTTGGGTGTGAAGTTAGAGGACGAGCCGCTGAGCAGGTTTGGGTGGAAGAGACCGGCTCCGTAGTCGTGCGCCGTGGGGAGCGAGTAGGCCGGGTACGTGGGGATCGGGTGGTGCGTGGACGGGGTTTGAGGTGCGCTCATGGCCAGGCCGCCCCTGAGAGGGCTGCATCCCTCCATCTTCATCCCGTCACCCACTTGGTACTTGACTGACTCCTTTTCGTCCATCCGCGTGACCGAGGAGGAGGATGGAGACGACGGTCCCGGGTCTGGCGACACGTCTTTCGGAGGCGTGGGAGGGAAGTTGTAGAGCGGGTGTGGGCTCGCGTGGCTCGCCGGTGCTAGAGTGGCGGAGGCGGGCGCCGTGGCCGAGCCGCCGCTGCAAGCGTAACTGGCGCTGGTGGCGTGAAGCCCGGCTTTGCTGAACGGACTGACCGCCCAGGCGTTGTGGTGCGCCGCTGAAAGAGCCGCCTTGCTCCCGTCCAGCCACGACAGGCCGGGACTGTGGAGGAGATGCGGCCGGCAGACCTGACTCCCAGTCAATCGAGCTGTAAACACAATTGATTTTTTTCCCCACATTAATTCATAATCAACACGCACTTTCAAATCGTTATTGATTAGGAACAAAAGCCGCAGTGCGCGCAGTAGATTTGTATAATCCTGTCCCGTTTCCTACCTGTTGATTCGGTTCCCGTATAGCACAAACTCGACATCTTCTTCAAACTAACACAGGCTATAAGATATACAACTACTGAAATGTTCACAGGAAGGGTTTTAGCCTAGTCCAGTCAAAAGGAAAGCCAACGCCTTGAACGTTTTCCTCTTGGAAATTATTATTATTATTATTCATCAGGCGAATAGATAATTATATCAAAAAATACCTTGTTCATAAAAGCGCCGATGAGCCGAATTCTGCTCCTCACACAAGTAGGTATGTGAACAAAAGACTGTTATCAGTGATTTTTTTTTTCGTTTCTTATTTTGTATCCGGGAAATGCCTCTCTCTCTCTCTCTCTCTCTCTCTCTCTAGCAGCCAAGAGAAGAAATGACACGAACTTCCCTTTCCTCCCTGTGTCACATTTTCTGAACATTCCCCCCCCCCCCCCCCCTTTTTTCTTTTAATCTTCAGGCCACGTTTCATCAGGATAGCAATTCAGCATCATCAACTCCAAAATTTAACAACGAGCTATAATCATTTCTCCAAAGCAAACAGCAGACTAACACACAAATAAAATGACATCATGCACTAACAGATTTTCACCTTTTTTTTTCCTTTGGATTGCAACTGATAACTGATCAGAGACCAAAAAGCATGCAGACAAGATGTCAGCAGGGTTAAGTTTGTTTACACTGTCCTGTTGAACAGTCGATGAAAAAGATTACGCCACTACAATCCCATGCAAAATATTCATGGAGAAAAAAAATACAGGAAAATATATTGATATGATAACTATGTTGTAATACAAAAAAAAGCTATAGTTTATAACAAGCAAATGTATTTGTAGAGAGGTAAATAGAATATACCAAACAAAAACAAATACAGGATTATAATAATAAAACACACTATAATAAAGGCCTGCACAAATGTTATTTCTCGAGCGCTTGTGTGCTTACCGTGTGCTTGGCTGTAGGACACTCTTGCCCTTGAGTTAGGGTAGTACGGATTGCCTTGTGAGTCCAAGTGATTTAGAAACACGTCTACTTCATCCGGGGGCAAAAGCGGCGCCATAGGCTCCATGTAGTTGTGTGTGAGGCCGTGATGATGTGAGTCCGGGTGCTGGCCGTTGAGCACCGCGTGATGATGCGCCATCCACCGAGACTGATCTGCAGCCACTTCCATACCTGAAGCCTCCGTACAGACGTGTCAGGAAATAGAAATCAAAATTTCCTGAATTTTTTAAATTATATGTAAATATTTTATCTGCAGTATTTAGGGCAGCTTTCTAAAAGCCGTGTTCATCTATAGTTCCCAAAACGCAAAGTATATGTGGTTAATCTACTGCGAAACAAAAAGAAGGTGGTTGTGGTTGTAAAAGCGTCCTTTTCACTTTGTGCACACTGGATGTTTGTCTTTTATATGATGAAGATGATATCCTCAGATGCTCTGATGCACCTGCAAAAACAAAAACGGACAGGTAGAACACATGAGTCGAGCTAATTTTGCACATCATTCAGACCCTGCAAACAAGCATGCCGATTATTATTATTATTATTATTATTATTATTAAAAATGGCAAACATGCACAGCCTAAAAATTCAGATTCCAATTAAAACCTTTTTTCCATTTTAAAATAAAAGAGAAAAAATTATTTTTGGCCAAAGAGGTAGCCTACTTACTGCACACGACTGCATTTCACTCCTCCTCCTTCAGTGTGTGTGTGTTTCTTTTTTTCTCTTTCTTTTTTATCTCGTGTTGGTCCGTTTGCAAATAAAGTTAATCCCCATGCTGCATCTTGACATGTTTGCCGCGGTTCTGTGTTATTGTGTTATTCGGTTGTTAAACGCGCTCTCTGAAGTGTTGTGTCTCCGTCCCGCGCGCTGCTTATGTTTCTTTTAATGAATCGCGCTCGCGCTCTGTCGGACCTGGCGCCAGCAAATTCCATATCACGCGAGTGTGGGCGGAGTCACGGGCTGCTGGCGACCTTCCGCCAGCCAATGGCAGATCGAGGTGGCTGTGATAGGCTCCTAGTGGCCTATGGAGCGCTGAGAGAAGCATCAGTCACCGGCGCGATTTATTGAGATCTACCTTTCCTTATGGCTTCATGCTCCGCATTCATAATGCCTTTTTTTTTTTTTTTTACACACCAGCTAAAAAGAAATGTACATGATTATTTTTTTTGCTTTTTATGTGGTTGAAAGATTATTATAGTCTACTTGTCTTTCATTATCTTTATTAAGCAAAAGTTTGCCATTTCATTATACCAAATATATATCATATCTTTAAAAAAAACACCATAATAAATGTATCATACAAATTTACAAAACAAAATTATCTCGGATCAAGTAGCCTAAACATCAAATCTTTGGTGCAGTTTCAAAGAGCCTGGAAAATATACTGCAGAGATATTAGGCCTATTATTAGTGCCATAAAGAAAACCATATATTAAAAAGAGAGAGACATGGCTGCAATCGTGCCGTCATTAAGACGAGCTCCAACCGTAAATGTTGGTTTGTCTGGTTTTTTTCTTCACGTCCAGCTGTAACGCAAACAAACAGCAGTCCTCACACCCCGGGCATTAATTTGAGGAGGAGTGCTTCATGGCCTATAAAGTGGGCGCCATTGTTTCGAGGAAACTAATTGTTTTTAATTAGTAGTCACTGCATTCCTCTTGCGCAAACATTGTTTTCTCGCAGGCGATCTCGAGCGATCAAACGTCGTTTTGCATCTTAATAGTCGGCCCCCTTTCCCCCTCTGCTTGCCTGGTGCCGGCAGGTCGCATGGGCTTGTCCGAAACAAGAGCCAATTGGTGGCCATTAGCGAGGCTTCGTTAATTTGCGCTGGCGGTGAAACGCTCAGCTCAGGCTGAACACCGCAGGCACGAAGACACGACGTCGCCAATTAGTTTGATAAGACCTGAGATAAACTTTGGAGCCAGATCAGCTAAAGAACCAGCATGCATAATATATAATAAGCTATTATACTATTTTTACCGTGGAATATACACTAATTTGCATAAGCTGGGTAGCGCACGAATATTACTGTCTTTCCGACATGTCGGAAAAAAGCTGAGTGCCAATACATTTCTTCAAAGTGGCATCTCATTGTTTGATATTTGAGTGTACTGTGTGTATTGTGTGTATTTAGCACAATTTGCATACAGAAATTATCACTGCACCAATAAATAATAAATGCTTCATTATTATTATTATTATTATTATTATTATTATTATTATTATTATTATTACACTTGAGCCAGAGCTTGCCTGCTCTCAGGTAACTCCAGCCCCAACCCAGGTTTGTTTCATTTTGTTTTCTTTAACGAGTCGCCCTTCATCTTCTGTTTCGCACCTTTTGTAACTCTGTGGTCTCTGACATCTTGTACTAACACTTTGTGTTTATTAATTATTCATTTAACTGCTCTGGATCAAAGGGAGCACTGTAAACGTTTTCTCAAGCCTGCGTTCCAGCTGGTCAAGTTCTGAGCTGCTTGCTTGCTTATTTATTTATTTATTTATTTATTTATTTTTGAGCAAATAGTAATTATGATGTAAAAAGTCTCATGTGAATGAAGCTAATCTCACATAGTCCTAGTTAAAAGCTACAGGTCAGGAACCTTGATGAACCGAAGAGCTTTATTTGTCGTGAATTCATTTCTTCTACAAATGGTGGCATTTACACTGAAAGTGTAAGAGGTCGCAGGTTGTCTGAACAAAAAAGATGATTGACAGATAAGAACCTGCCGACCTGCTGTCCCCGATTGACGTCACCAGATCGAAGGAAGAGAAGAAGAGTGCATGCTGTGTTGCTCATATATCTTGGCTGAATCTATGTTGTTTAGCTTGAGAGCGGTGAACATTTATGCATATGTGTGATAGTTCGTGTGTCTGTGTGTGAACATTTCGCTCCAACAGACTCCAACAAACCCCAGTCTGTTTAATGCCGACATCCCTTTGTTTTCATGGCGACTGGCCAGATGTGCAACACCCCTGGACTGTCACTGCCTAAAACTAATAAATAGTGTATTGCTTAATAAGGTGCATGGGCTCACTGTGCTATCATGCAGTTTAGGCAGACTCACATGGCATTAGGAGAATATATGCAGCCAGAGGCCTGTAGAAACAACACCATTGGCATCAGGGGATACATTCTGGTCATTTGGGACTGGTGGAAAATTTGTGAATTATGTTTAGGTCTCAACAGCACAGCAAGGCACCAAAATGGATGGTGACATTGCATCTAAGGCGCTTCATTTTATTGATTAAAAAAAAGTTTTCTCAGCCTCTTGTTGGGCTTTCTCCAAACATGCTAGTCATTAACTTTTGGTAGGCTAATTAACTGTTTATTAGAGCTTGATAAATGCTTTATAAAGTGTATGCAACACTAATGGTTGAATGGTTGCACTATAACTAAAGCAAGAATGATGCTAATGACCCTCCAGAATGACCCTGATCCAGCTCTTTTTCACACACAGCAGACCTCTTTGAAGCAGACTTGTGGTAAATGCTCACTTGTAATCCACCAGGTATGAATAATGCTTAGAACAAAGAGGAGGGAGGTTCTCTAAAGAAAAAATGAATAAATAAAAACCTCAGCAGCAGCATCTAGGTCTCTTCTACATGGAGGAGGGGATAAACGATCTCAAGGGCACTTTTACATGACTGAAGGCTCCATAAGCTGAGCACTTCTCCTGGCAACACGCATGCTAGAGCTCAGACGTCACGTGCGACTTGGTCTGGCGTGTAATGATGTCATCAAGGTCCAATTTTACCTTGAAACCAGTGTTCAGTGTGGGTTTAATGCGTAATTGAGGAAAGTCCCTCTAATTAACAGGTGCCACAGAAAGGGGTGCGTCCAGTCTGTGGGGTTTTATCAGGTTTATCATTCTTCCAGGGGTTAAAAGAAGGGAGGGGGGTACAGGAGGGTCTGTGAAGATAAGCAGACGCAGTGAGATGGGGCAATGAGTCAGAGCAGCTGAAGCAGCATTGTCCTTTACTCACGGGTAATTAGATCGGGACAGGGCATCGACGGTCACTCTTCTCTCTTTCTCCCTCTTCCTCGTTTCACCTCTTCACCGATTCGAGGCGTTTACCTCGGTTACAACCCCTCCTTCCTTTTCATAAGTCCTTACCGTCTCCATCTTTTAGGCGCGCGCGCGCGCACACACACAGTAGCCTAAACCAAAAGTTTCCAAAGCAGTGTGACTTTGATCAGCGCTGAAGTTATAAATCTCCACCATGATGACAGCTCGCCTTTCTGTCTGAATGCCTTTGCTCCTGATGCCTAAAAGGGCTCAGTCACAATACTGTAGAACTTCACGCGCACGCAGCCAAATCTTCTGCTTACCGTACATCCGTTATTGCATTCAGCCAAGCTACTTCTCCACACTAAGCATGACAACGGCACATGTGAAACGGTATCTGAAATATTTATCTTATAAGTAGCCTATACTGTCCTGAACTAAGCGAAATTATAAGGCAGATGCACTTGTGTACAGCTCACTTTTCAACACCTTGGATAATACATAAGCATCGTATGTATAGATCAAATACAAAATGTCTTAGCCTTTAATGAATACAATAAGCAACCTCTGTGGCATACACGAGTTTCAATAAAAGACGTTTTTTGACATATAGTAATATAATTCACAGGAAACCATCAGCAATCATATTGCCGACATTGTTTTTGTTTGTTTGTTTGTTTGTTTGTTTGTTTGTTTGTTTGTTTGTTTGTTTGGCTGATCTAAATGTACTCATGATTCTGGTTTTCATGACAATTTTTTCGTACTTGGAGTGAATCCATTAATATTTAAAAAAAATTGTATGTAGTACTGAGAAAAAAAAAAAAAAATATATATATATATATATATATATATATATATATATATATATATATATATATATATATATATATAAAATCCAGACTAATTTTTATATAATTCATGTCAGGCAGAAAATGTGACAATTATAGAGTATTAATAATAATAATAATAATAATAATAATAATAATAATAATAATAATAATATACACATTATTATTATTATTATTATTATTATTATTATTATTCCAAAGTGGCCATCACTGCCAGATATCACATGAAACCGGGTTGTCTCCTGTGTGTGTGTGTGTGTGTGTGTGTGTGTGTGTGTGTGTGTGTGTGTGTGTGTGTGTTGAAGCTCCTCATTGATAACACGCTTCAAAAGAAAACAAACAAACAACTCGTGCAGTATATACTTTCTCACCTGCTTTTCTTCTTGCGTCCTGTGTCTTCGGAAAATCTCTCCGTCTTGGAGGCAAAGTCCGTGTGCCAGTCCGTGTGGGTGCGTAAAGGATGGAATGCGGTGATTTCGGTTCGGTTGGCAGCGACAGAACCGACTACCGGACAGAAATTAATAAAACTAACTGACGAGCCCTCTCCGGTGACTCGTATGTATTCGTCTGTGCTCTCTCTCTCTCTCTCTCTCTCTCTCACACACACACTCTGTGTGTGTGTGTGTGTGCAAACTTGAGGAATAAAGGGCTGCAGACACGTAGCACTGCGCGTCAGCCAATGAAAAATAGCACGCCACCTATGGTAAATACGGTGGTATATTATTATGTTTTTACTTTTGGTTTTGTTTTTTGCTTTTGTTTTACATAATATTTAGCTACTACGTTCTGGCTCGAGTTTCAGCACCTGGAATCTAGACTCGAACCTGCTGGCATGTTTTTTTGTTTTTGTTTTTCAAGTCATTCACGCAAACCTGCAAGTGCGCGCGCATTGCTATGCACGTAGTACGTAGCTTGTGGATAAATCTCCACGTTTTTGCAAAGAATTGACACAGACAGGCTCTAGGGCTGTATGGACTGCATTTTTTGAGATAGCATGTCGCCTAGTTAATAGTCGGAATAGAGGGGTATAGGAGTGAGGCATTGTGACTTGGGCATCAACTTGCACGCTGTTCTCTGCTCTGCAGATGCTTTCTGAAGTGCTTTGAATATGTATATCTTTTGCCTGCATTAGAAGGCGACCCCGACTTAATGAATTCAATCCCCCTGCTTGATCGTGTCGATAAAGTGAGAGGCTGGAAGAAAAATAAATAAAGCGACTTCGCGCCTGACCCTGACCCTCCTCCTCCTTCTCCTCCTCCTCCTTTTTATTAAGAAGAGGGGAAAAAACACCCACACACGCATGACACCAAGTTTTAAAACATGCAAAGCCGCTGCAGTAAAGCCAAATCTCTGGCACGAGACCGTCCGGGGCTCCGCAAGCGTGTGGCTGCGCGAGGCAGGTGCAGGGCCGCGAGCCGCCGCCGTCTCACTGCGTCCCCACGGAGAAAGAAGAAGAAGAAGAAGCGAGCAAGATAGTAAACTCTGGCAGCCTTCATTCAATTGTCGGTTATAAAATGCACTAAGTCGCTAATGCAGTGTTTAAGGGCGCATGTTGTGTTTGGAATTCACGAGCTCGTGCAGAAGGAGAATGCCAAATCGGTTGTCAACACCACAGAACCGTCTGTCATATCCGAACAGTCAAACCGGGGATTACGATAAAAATCAGCATCCCTCCCCAAACCCCTTCTCCTTCTCCTTTCTTCCTCCTCTCGTCAATGAGGCTAAAATGAAAGATAAGAGGAGAGAGACAATTATTTGGCCACTCGACCGCAGAGATTCTGCCAAGTCCTTAAAACTTTTACTTCTGCACAAGAATAATGAGGCTCGTAAAGTAGAGGTGTAACACGCACTTCGTCCATCAGTTATCAGGACATCTTGCAAACACGGGGCCAAGTACTGTACACGAGGGCCCAAGCGTATCTTTTGCATTTCTATTCAACTTCACGTGCATAAAATTATCCCTTCATTCATTCATTCATTCATTCATTCATTCCCAGGTCCTCCAACCATGCACATTTTAGAACTGCGTTTTGTAAATGTCTGTAAATATCTAAACATGGCCTCGTGTTCAGTCCTGTAAACTGAAACACCCGGCTTCATCAATGCATCACTAATCACGAATCTACTGTACCATCAAGTACCACTTGAGTAGATTACATGTCTAAAAATGTGCATGTAGTGCAGCTTTAAAGATTTGTGATGTACATTCAATCATACACTGCTCAATATTAAATACAAGGTGTAAAGAGGAACCACTTAGTTTTGCAAGAAAAAAGGTACTCAGAGTACACACGTGCACAATTGCACCAGCTGTTGGACAAACTATTTGCAGAAGTTTGTAATAATAATAATAATAATAATAATAATAATAATAATAAGTTCGACATGGGTGTTGGTTGACCATTATTTGCTCCAGTTTATTTCGAGCATTTCCCCCCTTCTTCTTCTTGAGCTTCTTTTTTTTATTATTAATGCAGTCTTTTGTCATGCTAACTTGTCCTCGGCTCAGGTCGCCGCCGTGGCCTAAAGAAGCTCCGTCACGATGCGCCTGAGATAAGCGCTTATCAGCCGCAGCTCCAGCAGCACATAAAACCGGAGAGAGGCGCAGACACTTTAGACTAATAAAGGCGCTGTGCTGCAGAGCTCTGCCTGCTCTTTTCCTCATGTCCCACACACAGTGACATTTCCATCTTACCGTGTCCATCAAAGCAGGGCCTGTGCCTTCACAAGAAGAAGAAGAAGAAGGAGGAGGAGGAGGAGAATCTAATCCATATCTTGATAGTTCTAAAGACGTAAAGGTAAAATATATTTTTTTTGGGGGGGGGGGGGGGGGGGAATGCACATTTGTGGGATTGTATATGTGGGTGAAGGTTGTTGCAAAAAAAAAAGTTTTCTGATTAGTTTTACTTAGTCACAAATTATTATTATTATTATTTTTATTATTATATATTTTTTTCATGCGCATTCCAGCCTTCCACAGTTATTATTTATATATGCACGCATCAGATGCAGGGGCCCTTCTTCTTTTCATTATTAACCGGTGGTAATATTTCATCGGTGCGAGGCCATCTTTGTTCCGCGCGCCGATAATAAATGGCCTAATCGTTATCGGCTCGGCGCTGGAGGTGTCGGAGCGCACAGAGCTGCACGCGGGGCTCCGCAGAGGCGCTGGATAAATTGGTGTTTCTTATCTCACCCGCGCAGATTATCGGTGCCTTTTGAAACCCGGCACAACAAATACATTCAGCGCATCTAATGCATCATTCGAAAGGGGGGGTGGGGGTGGGTATGAGGGGAGTCGAGATCGTGCAGGTTGATAGAGACACACGGGCAGAAATATTTACACATTTTAAACGGGCCAATATGAGCTTGTTTTGAGCGCGTTTTATTGGCCGTTGCGCGCACACAAGCACACGCACACGCACGCGCCGCTTACCATATGAATGCGCTCCGTGCAGCATCGTTCATATCGCAGAGATGATAGATATCTGTGAGCTGATTCCTGCCTCTCATTAGATTTTGCAGCGTGTTGTATTAGGGGTGAAATTAGCCCGTTTGGTCCGATCGCTTGTTTTTCCCCCCTCGTTTATCCGCTCCATCCATATCAGCCAAATCATCGCCGCGTTTGCTGTTTTGTTCCTTTTGTGCTTCTTCTTGTTCCTTGCATGGGTTCATGTGACTGCTTTATTGCTCACCATGTTTTATTAGGCGGCTCAAGAATGAAAAGAAAAATCTGAATAGTTATTATGAATTGGGCGAAAAAAAAAATAATACCCGCCATTCAATTCTCATTTGCCAGCCATAAAGAAAGCAGACTATTGACTTCCCATTCAAAGTTTTGTCATGTCTATAGGATTAATCAGTGTGTTTTGATGGGGTCCTTGCTTTTTTTTTTAATGTCTGATTGATAAAAGTGCTGCAAAATGACAAGAATGAGCCTCGTGAGCGTCAAAATTTAATATGCATTCAGAACATCTACAACTAGGCTAATGATTATTATAACTATTATGACACATGAGGACACTGAGGCTATGGAGTATTTGTGGCACAATGATGTGCACCTCAGATTTCAGTCCACAGTGTGAAGCAGGAGCAGCAGTCTGTTCTATAAAGCTCTGGGTTGTTTTATTTTGGCCACGGATAAGCACACAGTGCATGGGCCAAGAGCATTTAGATGTTCAACCTTCACTGCTCATTAGTCACACAGGCCTGAGTGAATTGAATTCCTCTACTTTACAGAACAGGTAAATTGTGGAGAAACATTACACGATAGACCAGCTGTAGTCCAGGATATATAGGTGGATCTAATAATGAGGAATTTTTTTTATATCCAGTTCTACCACAGCAGACGGTAGACACACAAAACATGATTCTCTGTTCCATCTGATTCCTCTGATTGGTTCATGAGTCTATTTTTTTTTCCAGGGTTCGGCGGCATGGAACCCTCATCCTTTTTGTGAGGAACCTTTTTAGGAGGGTGCTCAATGGAACCTAGAATAATGCAATTCACAAAAAAACCCCACCAAATTATTATTATTATTATTATTATTATTATTATTATTATTATTATTATTAAATACATACATTAAATCATCATCATCATCATCATCATCATCGCTATCATAACTGTTGTTGTTGTTGCTTTTGTAGCCTGTATGATTATTAACTCTTATCAGTTTTCTACACAAGGTAACATTTCTGAATCTCTGGTTCTGACCGGTTTGCTAAATCCTATTTGTCGGATCTAATTAAAGTCTGCTGCGTTAATTGATGTCTTCAATAATTAGCTTGCCCAGGATGGTTTAGTAGCCTATTCGTGTCTACAGATCTCTGTCTGTTCATTTTGTTGAGACACCTTCTTTCAGTCTGTTATAATAATAATAATAATAATAATAATAATAATAATAATAATAATAAATAAATAAATAAATAAATAACCTTCTTTGCCTAACTGTGCTCTCCAACCCTTTTTTAATACTGGAAAGAAAACAGGTTCCCATTCATAATGGAGCAGGTACCAGAGCGCAGCCCTGAGTGACACTTATGACAAAAAAAAAAAGCGCCCGGTCCAATATACACAAACTCCCCCGTTTAATAACGCGCCATCTTCCCGGCGTGCGAGCTCCGATCGTCTCCATGGCAACCGCGATAACGGCGCCGCACTTTTCCATATCGGCGCCCGAGTCCATTATACAGGGGGATTAGCTCGTTTTTCCCCGAAAAGGTCAACCACAAAGTCATGAAGCGCGCTGTTTTCACCCTTCCGCGCGCGTTCCCGAGCACTGGCGCGCGCTGCCTGCGTCTCTGCACCGTTTAATTTCAGCTGATTTCATCAGAATAATTGCTTTCAGTGCGGCGAGTTTCGGGCCCGAGTTACGAAGCCTGTGCGTGATCAAGAGTTGGGGGGGGGGGGGGGGGGGGGGGGGGGGGGCATCAGTAATGTTAAAGAGCCGAGGAATTGATGGAAACCGTTCAATCTCTGGTGCTTTGTAGTGTAGCGACCTCTAGTGGTCAAGGAGAAATGTATACATGAACCCATAAAGTCCTTCAACACTTCGAAATGTAGTCTACTGGCAGTGCATGTTCATACAGGATGAACTGCTGAATCATAAAGGCCCGAAGTAAGTGTGTGTGTGTGTGTGTGTGTGTGTGTGTGTGTGTGTGTGTGTGTGTGTGTGTGTGTGTGTGTGAGAGAGAGAAAGAGAGAGAGAGAGAGAGAGAGACTACATTTCATGGTTGGAATGTCCCACATGGGATTCCCAATGGCTGCAAAGGAAGTGTGTGGAGTTCTGGCAGGAAGTGGACGCTGGGTGGGGAGAAAGCGGCTCGTGGATCATTTCCTGCTGCCTGCTGGCATTCCTCTCAACCAGCTTCAGCTCTGCAGTTCTGTTCTCCAAAACGGCTCTTCCGATTAGGCAGGTGACACATTGCTCTCTCTCTCTCTCTCTCTCTCTCTCTTCAAAATCCAAAATCCCACCTCCAGCATCAACCTCCAAAAAACCACCACGTCCTTGCCAAAAAGCTCTGCCAAAAACATCTCGACAGTGGTGCACTCCAAAAACACCAGATTCCCCAAAGCCATTCTTCAAAGAATCCATCTCAATCACTTCCATACTTGAACTGGCTGCATCACGATGTATATGTAGCCAAATGGTCACACAGGTTTTCAGTCCAGTGCTTCTTGGAGATCTTTCAAAATGTGTTAAGTGTAAGTATTTCACAAATTCTCAAACTATCGTGATGTACTCTTAGCAGTATAGACAATTTTTGGCAATACTAGAATAACAAAATAGAAGAATACACACATCTGAAACTACAATTGCTTTAAGTAGTGCATCTGTATTTCACACAATTGTGGTTGATAAAAAGTGGCAAATGTATAACAATATACAGTATAGTAAACATCTGAGACGATTAAAACCTGTTTTTCAAACAGCACTGGTGTACGGCAATATTCTCATTTAATATTTGACTCCAGTTTATCAAAGTGAATCTTTTGAGAATGTTTAATGGCAGAACGTTTATGGATATGCAAGACAAAGAACTAGATTGGCCCTAATTCTTATTCACATTTATCACCCTTAAAATATTTTCACAGATAAGTCTGTAGACTTCTTTAGCAAGAAGGCACAATCGCCACTTGACTGCAGGCCAAGAGACCACTACATTTCCTTTGCCCCAGCGCAAATGGCTGTTAAAGTCGGCTCAGGCGCTTGACTGGCTGCACAGAGGTCAGATATTAAAGGATCGGGTCAGGCCAACCAGCAGGCAAGTCAGTAGAGGGATAAACAGGAGAGGGCGCAAGACAGGAAGCAGCAATAATAGGAGGTTACTTCCTACGCATCTGCCAAGTTCAGGCGTCAATGTTGCCCTGGCCACTGGCATCATCATTTCTCTTGCCAGAACACCTGGCATCACCTCCAAATGTGTCTCATGCAGGTGGAGGCCAAAGAGTTAACGGCTTGAGGAAGGATGGACAGCTGGAGCAAAAGGAAGGGAAAGAAGGAGTGAAAGTACATCCAAAGTAATAGAGAGGTACATATATGAAATAGTGGAGGAAGAAGGAAGAATCTTTTTCCGTTAAGGTCACTGGACTGTCTGGGTTTCCTATCAGTTTTGAAGTGGGGGAAGTTGTCTTCTGGAAAGCAGAAGATTAGCTTTGTGACCAGTGGGAAGTGCCCTTATTCCTCTAATCAGTACGAGGAAGTGTGTGTCTAAGTGTGTATGTGTGTAAAACCACTCTATCCTGGTGCAGTTGAACAGAAATGCTGAAACGGATGTGGGAAGAGAGGCAAAACTAGAAAGCAAGCAAGTCACGCAATTACTCGAGGCCCTAGTAATTGAAGACAGCGTCCCGTGGCAATGGACACCAAGAAGGGCGTGTGCTAAGGAAACTTAAGCCATACTGGATTTTTAGTAATAAAATAATCAAGCAATGCATCAACTTAATTAACTTCTTATACCCCTTTTTGACCAACAGGGACTGGGTTCTTGAACTGGTTCCATTCAGGATTCTTTGAACTATGGTGCGAGCTCGTGATTCAGCCCATGTTTACACCAGTTTTGATCAGAACCGTTGTAATCAAGGATGCGTCATGAAAGGAGGGTGTCGCACAATTCACAACAGGAGTAAACAGTCGTAGCAAGATGGCGGTGCATATCGATTGCCTGCAAGCTTTTGGTCTGTTATTACAGATATTTGTTTTTGGTCCATTTTTTCTGAAGATGTGTCCTTTACTGTTGCGTTCTCCATCGCTGCACTCTGCTTCCTCTCCAAACTAATGACATGCCCACTGATGTCATCATGGCTTGCACTGGAAAAACCAGCTATATTTTGGTTCCAGCTGGGAACCAAATTTTCAGCTTCCAAACCGATTTATTTTTGGTCGAAATGCTCTAAACAGTTCAAAATTTGCTGCGCGAACAAGAACGGAACCTATTCCCTGTTGGCCAAAAAGGGGTATTCGTGGAAACATCAAGCATCATCAGGTAACAGGTCACCGCAGGACTCTAACATCCCCCTCTGCAAAGCAAAATGGGAGCAAAGATAGTCCTAATAAAAATGTCATGAAGATCCAAGGAGGTCACAGTCAGTACTACTGAGTTCATTAGAATTACTCTATAGCTTACAATCTGAGGTAAGAATGCTGTAAAATGGTGCACTATAATGAACATGTACTCTTAGGAATAGTCTAAATTAGGTAGGAATATCAGGGTAATGGAATGGTTCTCAAATGGCTTGTGTCCTCAGATGGCTAAGTCACAGGATCCTCTGACAGGAAGCTGGATATTTGAACCTGATTCCCGCTGAGGCAAAGAATAACTCACACACATTAAAAAACATTAGAACGGGATCTGACACACACACACTTTAGGTAGAGATGGACCAGCGGAGGCAGGAGACTCCCTGTGGAGGCCCCAGTGCAGAAAGCCTTTGATGGGATGCCATGTGGTGGAAAACACAGGTTGTTCGCTGGAGATTTGGACCGTACCGCATGAAGATGTAAAAATGCATGTGCACAAGAGCACACAAACAAATACATGTTCCAATCTGAAGGCAGCTGCCTCTGTAGCCATGTTTTTCAAAGTTTCATTGGACAGAATTGCAGTTAAAGAGGAATTTATGATGCATACAATTGCTCACTATCACTCACTAGTTCATCGATATACCTGAGAAGGATCTCAGACAAAAACTTGGGAGTGAACATAACTAAACCTGTTTACTGAATAGAACATGATTAAATGAAAAATTTGTGCTAAATCAAAGGCAATTGGATTCTGTTCAGTAGGATACAAATGAAATTCAATAATAATAATAATAATAATAATAATAATAAGCTCAACTTATATAACACCTTTCTCACACCCAAGCTCGCTTTACAATTATTTAAAAAAATAAAAAATAAAAAAAGTCCACCAAAAGAGCATCAGGATGTAATTCCAGTGGTGTAGCTGGAATCCCACAATCCCACCAAAAGGTGCATGAAGGTATATCCCACACCGCCTGTACAGCCACCGTGACGCCACTGGGCAACATCGCTCGGAACACCATGCCATGGATCCACAAAGTGAGCACAGAAACACCACCGGACAGAGTGCTGATATGTCCCAAACCGCCTGTAAAGCCACCACAATGGCACCAGGCAACATCGCTCGGAACACCGCACCAAGCAGAAAAGCACCGCTGGACAGAGCGCTGGATAACCCCGATGCTCAAAAGAACAACGAGCTCATTGCAGTCCATAGTGAGGAGCACAGGCCTCACCCACGGTGGCCCAAAGCCTGAAGGGAATCAACACCCAAAATTGGGTCCTGAGCTACGCCACGACCGGCAGACAAAACATTCAAACAAAGAACAAACGCCAAATCATACCATCACAAAAGAAAACCAAAGTGGAGAAAAAAATTAAAAATAAAAAGCTCCGGTGAGAAGCGGCAGCCAAAACGCACACAGCGTACTCTCAACCAGAAACAGAAACGGCTTCAATCAGTTCAAATGAACACCAACTTCCCATGGCTACATTTACATTAGACCGTATCTGTCTCGTTTTCTTCGTGGATGCACTGTCCGTTTACATTAAACCGCCTGGAAACGCCGGGAAACGGGAATCCGCCAGCGTCCACGTATTCAATCCAGATCGTGTCAGCTCTGGTGCTGTGTAAACATTCAGAATACGCGGATACGCTGTGCTGAGCTCTAGCTGGCATCTCATTGGACAACGTCACTGTGACATCCACCTTCCTGATTTGCTGGCGTTGGTCATGTGACGCGACTGCTGCAAAACGGCGCGGACTTCCGCCTTGTATCACCTTTCATTAAAGAGTATAAAAGTATGAAAATACTGCAAATACTGATGCAAATACTGCCCATTGTGTAGTTATGATTGTCTTTAGGATTGCCATCCTTCCACTTGCAAGTAGTAAGTGATATGCGCTGGGATCACACACACAGCGGCTCAGTCCCGAATCGTGGCTTGTGCACTTCACTCGCGCGCTGTGTGAGCTGCGCAGGGCCGGACGTGCGCACCCTCCAGAGGGCACTCGCTGTTCAGGGCGGAGTGATTTGGAGCGCAGGATGCCTGCGGAGCCGAGCGTATCTGTGTATTGGCGTTGCTATGTGCACGCAAATCGTGTATTGGTGTTGCTGTGTGCACACTAATCGTTTTAAAAACGTTAATCTGATGATCCGCTGATACGGTCTAATGTAAACATGGGCTAACCCTGACCTTCTGCTGTATCACATTGCAGATTACGCAAATCATTACAAATGTGCAATTTTAGCACCATGTTCATTGAATAATCTTTAGCTAGCTAGTTAGTTAAGCCAGAACTAGCGACATAACCGGGCGGCACGGTGGTGTAGTAGTTAGCACTGTCGCCTCACAGCAAGAAGGTCCTGAGTTCGAGCCCAGTGGCTGACGAGGGCCTTTCTGTGTGGAGTTTGCATGTTCTCCCCGTGTCTGTATTGGTTTCCTCCGGGTGCTCCGGTTTCCCCCACAGCCCAAAGACATGCAGGTTAGGCTAATTGGTGACTCTAAATTGACCGTAGGTGTGAATGTGAGTTTGAATGGTTGTCTGTCTCTATGTGTCAGCCCTGCAATGACCTGGTGATGTGTCCAGGGCAACTTGTCCAGCTTGCCTGCGACCCTTTAGGAGAGAATAAGTGGCTACAGATAATGAATGGACGGATAGCGACTTAACCTTAGACGCTAAATTAGTGGCTCTAGCAAGTTAGCTGAGTAGGCTGTACAGTTGTGTTACATTACGCTTAACCAAAGAACTCCTTGTCTTTCTATCTTAGTTTTAAAAAACTCTAAAGGAGTCCTCTGGAACCTTTAAGGTTGTATATACCTGTATAACCAGAACCCTTACAGTAGAAGTGTTCCCTTTCAGTGTGGTTTCCAAGAAAAAACCCTTTGGGAAGCTAGAACTCTTAACAACACAAAGAACCATTGAGGAACCCCTTTCTACAAGAGCATGAGGAGGTGTCGAGGTGGAACCCAGTGATAATCAAAGATGTAATGGAACCTAGCAAGATCATTCACACTTCACATTATGGGTACATGCAGAGAGTGCTGCTGAACATCAGTGGACACACACACACACACACACACACACACAATTTCATTGATATTTCACCTCTCTCTCTCTCTCTCTCTCTCTCTCTCTCTCTCTCTATATATATATATATATATATATATATATATATATATATATATATATATCTGTCTCCTTTCGCCTCCCTTCCCCCTCCCGGGTCCTCTCTCGGAAAGAATGCATCTCTCGGCACCCAGGACCCAATCCTGTGTTTGAAGTCTCTCCACCAGAGTCTTCCTTCCATCTTTCTGCCTCCCTCCACCCTGTCTTCTGCAGTGGCTGTCTGTCTGTCAGCCATGCTCATCTCCGCCCCCTGCAGCTGTGAGGGTGGAACAGACCATGTCTTTGTGTCCCTCGGACGCTGCCGTCCGCTTGTCACTTACCGCCCTGATCACACCTGCCCACCTGCATGGCACACCCACCCACCTGACCTTTCATCCCTTGCTCTCTGTCTCTCTCTCTCTCTGTCTCTCTCTCTCTCTCTCTGTCTCTCTCTCTGCCTCTCTCATAGGATGGAACGAGAGAGTGGCCAGCTTTCATCTTTCTCTGATTCTTTCTCTTTTTCTGTCTCTCACTTGTTATTCCTGCTCTCATTTCTTTTCATGTTTCACCTCTCTCTCTCTCTCTCTCTCTCTCTGAGTGCTTGTCAGGGCGGAATGGCTGAGACCGGCTTCACTCACAGAGCCCATTGTCATGCCTTCGGCCTCCACTTCCAAACCATCGTGCTCGCTTTTCATAAGCGTCAGGCCAAATTACACATTCTCCAAAAAAAAAAGTGCCAGAATGCACTGAAAGCTGTGTAGCTCTCTCTCCCTCTCTCTCTCTCTCTCTCTCTCTTTCTGTGTACAGGAGGAAAGATGAGAGCAGAGGAGAAAGGAGAGGAAGAGAAACCAGGATAAAACAGACAAGGGCTTGGAGTGTGGACATTTAGGGGTCATACAGTATGTCCACCTGCACACAGATGAGTGATATGTGTAGGATTGTACCTGAATGATCCAGAAAAGTCTGGATTCTTAGCGCTTTACTTACATTTTGCAGCCCCTTTCATTGTGAAAAAAATCCTACAGATGCTGTCAGTATCAATTGTCCACTGATTCAGATAATAAGCTCATTATTTAAATGTGTATAATAATATTCTTGCTGTTTATTAGAGCCATGTTGCTTTTTGTTTTTGAACTTTCCACATACAGGACACATTAGGTCCAAGTTTGGATTCACATTTTATCCACAGATCCCCTGTGGGCCCTGGACCCCAATTTGGGAATCACCGGTTTAAAGGATCTGGGGAGTTTTTTTTGTCTCAATATTGTGTAATTATTTATAGAACAGACAAGATGTTTGTTTAAAGCAGAAGGTATCTGTAGTACTGCCAGTGTTTACAGCCTTATATTATGGCTCTTTCAACGGCTCACAAAAATGCTGATTTTTGATCTGGGTAGAATTTGAGTTTGACACCAATGCTGTAATGTATAAACTCACTGGCCACTTTATTAGGAACACCCATTCATCAACCTGTTGTTTTATGCAGTTCTCTAACCAGCTGAACCGTTGACAGCAGCACAACGCATCAAATCAAGCAGATACAAATCAACAGTTTCAGTTAATGTTCACAATGTTCAAACATCAGAATGGGAAAAATTGTGATCTCAAAGTTTGACTTTCTTTCTTTCACTGGGTGAATGGGTGTTGGTTTGAGCCAGATGGACTGGTTTGAGTATTTCAGAAACTGCTGAGGTTTCTCCTGGGGTTTTCACACACAACAGTCTCTCAAGTTCACACAGAATGGTGCGAAAAACAATAGTTCTGTGGGTGGAAACAAACGCCTTGTTGATAAGAGAGGTCAGAGGAAAATAGACAGATTGGTTCGAGCTTTTTTTGCCAGGAAGGATATAGTAACTCATAGCAACTCTTTTTAACCGTGCTGAGCAGAAAAGCATCTCAACATCTCATCTCATTATCTCTAGCCGCTTTATCCTGTTCTACAGGGTCGCAGGCAAGCTGGAGCCTATCCCAGCTGACTACGGGCGAAAGGCGGGGTACACCCTGGACAAGTCGCCAGGTCATCCCAGGGCTGCATCTCAACATGCAACAGAAAAAAGAAGAACACACTGGGTTCCAGTCTTATGGAGAAGAACAAGAATCATAGAATCAAGAACAAGTTCCTATTAAAGTGGCTGGTGAGTGGAATCTGCAATGTATTTCATCTCATCTCATTATCTCTAGCCGCTTTATCCTTCTACAGGGTCGCAGGCAAGCTGGAGCCTATCCCAGCTGACTACGGGCAAGAGGCGGGGTACACCCTGGACAAGTCACCAGGTCATCACAGGGCTGACACATAGACACAGACAACCATTCACACTCACACTCACACCTACGCTCAATTTAGAGTCACCAGTTAACCTAACCTGCATGTCTTTGGACTGTGGGGGAAACCGGAGCACCCAGAGGAAACCCACGTGGACACGGGGAGAACATGCAAACTCCACACAGAAAGGCCCTCGCCGGCCCCGGGGCTCGAACCCAGGACCTTCTTGCTGTGAGGCGACAGCGCTAACCACTACACCACCGTGCCGCCTGCAATGTATTTATTCAATAAAACTTCTTTGAAACATTTAAAATTGGAGACATTTTTCTACTCTGGTACCTTGACACACACACGAAAAAGATGTCACCAAAATTAAAGACGGTTTCAATACTGTTGTTAAAGCAAATGGAGCGATTTACATTTTTACAGGAAAAAAAACTTGGAAGAGAATTTGGTTTGAAGGATGCAATAGCTTTAGGATTAGGCCATAACTGTTAATTGAAAACCTTTTTAAGTTGTAAATTGTTGTTAATGTTGGTATTAGATAATACAGTGATGAGAGAACTGGCTTTTTTGCAAAGCCAGGTTTCTCCTGATGCTTCTCGCTGTTGCACACTGAAAACTGACCAGTTGGAAGCATCTGAACAGGCAGAATTAAATTAAAGATTCAATTTGGATCTTTCTGGATGCTTTCCTGAAACACGGACAGTCTGTTTAGCAGGATTGTATAAAAATACTACTAGAAGTGGATAGAGTTGTATGAAAGTCGATGGATATAAGAAGCTGAAGATTTTCTCAAAGGCATTTCCTTCGACAGCCTGCACACGGGTGCACGTTCATTTGTATATGTGTGTGTGTGTGTGTGTGTGTGTGTGAGATGGAGTGCGGACAGTAAGGGCGGTGGCTCTGTCACCGTGGTGATTTATGAGCGTGCTCAGTTGCGAGGTGCACAGTGCAGGATATTGTTCCCTGACACTGACTGTTCTCTGCAGGCTGTCAGGGAGCGTGCCCATGTGTGTGTGTAGAAGGCCTGCAGGTGAGCCTTGCCAGCCCAATCAATCAGCAGCATGTTCAGTCCAGCCTTGCTCTGCGCTTTCTGCTATTGTAACTTCTCTATCACTAATTAACACCAGCCAACCCGAACCTCTGCTTTGTATTTTCGTTGTCTTTTCGCCTGCTGGAGCTTTGAGCTCACATTTTCAGAGGCTGTCATTCAAGCCTATGCACAAGAGAATGTGTGTGTGAGCACGACCACATGGTTTCATCTAACCTATAACCCCCCATCTCTTCTCTCTCACACACACACACCTCTGTGTGTGCATGGCAGCTTTCACAGTACACCACGTCAGGATACAGTGCTGCTTGTGGATTCCGGTTTAAACAGAATTTCAGCTCCGGTTTGGTCAACAGCTCAACCGCAACTCTGGCACAACAAGCCGTGTAGAACTCAGCAGGGGAGATACATAGATAGAGAGAAAACAGAGAGAAAGAAAAACAAAGAGAGCAAAAGGAGAAAGTCAGTGGTTAGATAGAGAGAGAAAAATCCACACTAACGAACTTCAGGCTTTTCTATCTAATCTACTAATCAGCACACATGTGAATAAATAAGAGTATGCTCTTAGAAATAAAGGTACTAAACTGTACTTTTTTTCTTGTTTGAGAGGTACTATCAAGTACCTTTAGTGTGTATTGTTTGCTTGGGAAGTGCAACCTTTAGAACAGCTTTAAGGAAACATCAGTGGGCCTTAATGCCAGTCTGTCTATCTATGTACCTATCTGGTGAGGGTTTTTGGTTTATCCTTAGGTTCCTACTTATTATTATTATTATTATTATTATTATTATTATTAAGGGCGGCACGGTGGTGTAGTGGTTAGCGCTGTCGCCTCACAGCAAGAAGGTCCTGGGTTCGAGCCCCGGGGCCGGCGAGGGCCTTTCTGTGCAGAGTTTGCATGTTCTCCCCGTGTCCGCGTGGGTTTCCTCCAGGTGCTCCGGTTTCCCCCACAGTCCAAAGACATGCAGGTTAGGTTAACTGGTGACTCTAAATTGACCGTAGGTGTGAATGTGAGTATGAATGGTTGTCTGTGTCTATGTGTCAGCCCTGTGATGACCTGGCGACTTGTCCAGGGTGTACCCCGCCTTTCGCCCGTAGTCAGCTGGGATAGGCTCCAGCTTGCCTGCGACCCTGTAGAACAGGATAAAGCGGCTAGAGATAATGAGATGAATGAGATTATTAAGGGCGGCACGGTGGTGTAGTGGTTAGCGCTGTTGCCTCACAGCAAGAAGGTCCTGGGTTTGAGCCCCGGGGCCAGCGAGGGCCTTTCTGTGCAGAGTTTGCATGTTCTCCCCGTGTCCGCGTGGGTTTGCTCCGGTTTCCCCCACAGTCCAAAGACATTTAGGTTAACTGGTGACTCTAAATTGACCGTAGGTGTGAGTGTGAATGGTTGTCTGTGTCTATGTGTCAGCCCTGTGATGACCTGGCGACTTGTCCAGGGTGTACCCCGCCTTTCGCCCGTAGTCAGCTGGGATAGGCTCCAGCTTGCCTGCGACCCTGTAGAACAGGATAAAGTGTCTAGAGATAATGAGATGATTATTATTATTATTAAAGTCCTTGAAGGAACCTTCTACAGTTTTGCTCTGAAGAACATTTCCTGGAACCTTCATTTTGAAATCATTTGAAGAAAAGGCAGTTCCAATTCCAGACAAAGTTGAACTCCTTTAGCAAATAAAAACCTTAACCATCCAAAGAACCTGTGAGGAACCCCTTTTTTTTTATTTATGTTCATTAACTGCATTATGACTCAGGATGTTAGATGCACATTTACATGTAACATCCTGAAAGAAGCTCACTCTCAGAAAATAAAGTACATTATTATACATACAGGACACTTTTTTGATGGAATAAAAACGTGTTCTATTCCCTTCTAGCAGGTTTCATTCATTTGGTTTGACAGCATGCAATATTGTTAGCATATCGCTTATCCTACATGTATTACGTCACTCTGCCCAATGGAGAATGAGCGTTGAATATGTTTTACGATATTGCATGGTTGTCAAGACAACATGACGTCACATGTCAGAGATGTAAAACTTCAGCACTAGCGAGTGACTGTGACAATTTGTAAATAAATATAGCTACCAGGTTTGGTTTGTTAAATATGGAAGATTTTGAGAGAATTTTGAAAGAGAAAGACGTGTTGAACACCTGAAAGGAATGTCTCATCTCATCTCATTATCTCTAGCCGCTTTATCCTTCTACAGGGTCGCAGGCAAGCTGGAGCCTATCCCAGCTGACTATGGGCGAAAGGCGGGGTACACCCTGGACAAGTCGCCAGGTCATCACAGGGCTGACACATAGACACAGACAACCATTCACACTCACATTCACACCTACGGTCAATTTAGAGTCACCAGTTAACCTAACCTGCATGTCTTTGGACTGTGGGGGAAACCGGAGCACCTGGAGGAAACCCACGCGGACACGGGGAGAACATGCAAACTCTGCACAGAAAGGCCCTCGCCGGCCCCGGGGCTCGAACCCAGGACCTTCTTGCTGTGAGGCAACAGCGCTAACCACTACACCACCATGCCACCCTTAATAATCTCATTCATCTCATTATCTCTAGCCGCTTTATCCTGTTCTACAGGGTCGCAGGCAAGCTGGAGCCTATCCCAGCTGACTACGGGCAAAAGGCGGGGTACACCCTGGACAAGTTGCCAGGTCATCACAGGGCTAACACATAGACACAGACAACCATTCACACTCACGGTCAATTTAGAGTCACCAGTTAACCTAACCTGCATGTCTTTGGGGGAAACCGGAGCACCCGGAGGAAACCCACGCGGACAACATGCAAACTCTGCATAGAAAGGCCCTCGCCGGCCCCGGGGCTCGAACCCAGGACCTTCTTGCTGTGAGGCGACAGCGCTAACCACTACACCACCGTGCCGCCTGAAAGGAATGTATAATAATAATAATAATAATGGCTGGCTTTTTTCATGCTATATCAGATATATTCCATTCAGCTAGCATGATATTGAACTCATATTTGACTCGTTCAGTATGATGCTAGCTGAATGGATTATATCTGATATTCCGCTCAACACCAGCCAGTATTATTTAAATATTTTATCTTTCGGGGTACAGCAGCTTGTCACTGGGGCAGTACCCTCTAAGGTACTTATTTGTACACTTTATATCCTGCTTGGGAACATATATGGACCCTTTTGGCCCTGAAAAGGTACACATAGTTACCTTGAGGTCCAAAAATGAGCCTTAGGGGTCCATTAGTGCAGACCTTGGGGGAATGAAATTGACTCCCCTTGTACCCCTATTTTTGACAGTTTTTTTTTTTAAGCTTTATACCTTTTGAGGAATCTTTAAAGGCTCTATCCAGAACTCTACTTCAGACAGGGATCCAAGCAAAATCCCTTTCAGGGCCTAAAACCCTCAGTTGTCTTGATGGGATCATTTTCTTCAGTGCTGCTAAATAGAAGGTTGTGAGTTCAAATCCCAAATCTAGTTGAACTCTCTGAGTTACAAGAACGAGACATGGTACATTTTATCCATTAATAGTGACAAAACCAGTCAAAATTTTGGACACGCCTACTCATTTGAAGATACATTCAAAGTTCTTGGAATTTTCCAGATTGACTGAGCTTCATGTCTTGAAGTAATGATGGATGTTGCTTCTCTTTAGTTACTTGAATGGTTCTTGACATAATTTGGATTACTACAGTTGTAGAATAGGGCTTTTGACACATCCTGTATCATTGTTATTTACTACTTATTGTTTGGTCTCAAACGCATTAAGAAGGCAAGAAACAAGTCCACTAATTAACTTTTGACGAGGCACACCTTTTAATTGAAAAGCATTCCAGGTGACTACCTCATGAAGCTGGTTAAGATAATACTAATTGTGTGAGAAGCTGTTTCAAAGAATCTAAAATATAAAATGTTTTGCTTACTACATAATTCCATGTGTTATAGTTTTACAATGATGCTTGAAAGTTTGTGAATCTTTTAGAATGTTCTATATTTCTGCATAAATATGACCTAAAATATCATCAGATTTTCACACAAGTCCTAAAAGTAGATAAAGAGAACCCAGTTAAACAAATGAGACAAAAATATTATACTTGGTCATTTATTTATTGAGGAAAATGATCCAATATTACATATCTGTGAGTGGCAAAAGTATGTGAACCTCTAGGATTAGCAGTTAATTTGAAGGTGAAATTAGAATTAGATGTTTTTAATCAATGGGATGACAATCAGGTGTGAGTGGGCACCCTGTTTTATTTAAAGAACAGGGATCTATCAAAGTCTGATCTTCACAACACAAGTTTGTGGAAGTGTATCATGGCACGAACAAAGGAGATTTCTGAGGGCCTCAGAAAAAGCATTGTTGATGCTCATCAGGCTGGAAAAGGTTACAAAACCATCTCTAAAGAGTTTGCACTCCACCAATCCACAGTCAGACAGACTGTGTACAAATGGAGGAAATTCAAGACTAAAAATCATGTGGACAAGCCAGAAGGCTGTTGGAAAAATGTTTTGTGGATGGATGAGACCAAAATATAACTTTTTGGTTTAAATAAGAAGCGTTATGTTTGGAGAAAGGAAAACACTGCATTCCAGCATAAGAACCTTATCCCATCTGTGAAACATGGTGGTGGTAGTATCAAGGTTTGGGCCCGTTTTGATGCATCTGGGCCAGGACGGCTTGCCATCATTGATGGAACAATGAATTCTGAATTATACCAGTGAATTCTAAAGGAAAATGTCAGGACATCTGTCTATGAACTGAATCTCAAGAGAAGGTGGGTCATGCAGCAAGACAACGACCCTAAGCACACAAGTTGTTCTACCAAAGAATGGTTAAAGAAGAATAAAGTTAATGTTTTGGAATGGCCAAGTCAAAGTCCTGACCTTAATCCAATTGAAATGTTGTGGAAGGACCTGAAGTGAGCAGTTCATGTGAGGAAACCCACCGACATCTCAGAGTTGAAGCTGTTCGGTACGGATGAATGGGCTAAAATTCCTCCAAGCCGGTGTGCAGGACTGATCAACAGTTACCGGAAACATTTAGTTGCAGTTATTGCCGCACAAGGGGGTCACACCAGATACCGAAAGCAAAGGTTCACATACTTTTGCCACTCACAAATATGTAATATTGGATCATTTTCCTCAATAAATAAATGACCAAGTATAATATTTTTGTCTCATTTGTTAAACTGGGTTCTCATCTCATCTCATTATCTCAAGCCGCTTTATCCTTCTACAGGGTCACAGGCAAGCTGGAGCCTATCCCAGCTGACTACGGGTGAAAGGCGGGGTACACCCTGGACAAGTCGCCAGGTCATCACAGGGCTGACACATAGACACAGACAACCATTCACACCTACGGTCAATTTAGAGTCACCAGTTAACCTAACCTGCATGTCTTTGGACTGTGGGGGAAACCGGAGCACCCGGAGGAAACCCACGCGGACATGGGGAGAACATGCAAACTCCACACAGAAAGGCCCTCGCCGGCCCCGGGGCTCGAACCCAGGACCTTCTTGCTGTGAGGCGACAGCGCTAACCACTACACCACCGTGCCGCCCCTAAACTGGGTTCTCTTTATCTAATTTTAGGACTTGTGTGAAAATCTGATGGTGTTTTAGGTCATATTTATGCAGAAATATAGAACATTCTAAAGGGTTCACAAACTTTCAAGCACCACTGTGCATTACATTACAGGCATTCAGAAGACGCTCTTATCCAGAGCGATGTACAACAGACCCTAACATTCCCACAGCAGTGGGCAGCCAAGGGAGCATTTGGGGGTTAGGTGCCTTGCTCAAGGGCATTTCAGCCATTCCTGCTGGTCCAGGGAATTGACTCAGCGACCTGTTGGTCCAGGAAATTGAGCCAGTGACCTTGCATTTTGATGCCTTCAGAATCATTCAACAATGTAAAAAATAACAAAATAAAGAAAAACCACTGAATTCGAAGGTGTGTCCAAACCTTTGACCACTACTGTATATCACTGGATTGTGAGTCAGTTGTACATGGAAATTGCTTTGGATTGAAATCTGGTATTATTTTCTGCTCCATTTTGCATTTTCCTCCTGTCTAATATGTCCATGAAAAATTTTCCTCCTAAACATGACAGCACACAGGGGAAAAAATATAAGAATACATCCAAAGCAAAAGGGTTCCCAAGAACTGTGTGTGGTTTTGACAATTTGAATAAACGTGACACTCGGCATCTGTATTGATCTATCGCTCAAGTTTCCACTGTTTGTACATTTAAAGAGTCCAAAACACTTACATCTGCACTTTAACAAGCTATTCTGACAATCATAACATGTCTGCTGATGTGTGAAAAGGAAAGTTTGAGACAGTTTCCCACCCTTCACTTTCCACGAGTGTGTGCTTTCATTCTCCTCGGGCATCAGTGCTTGGTTTCCCACCAGTGTGTATTTTGCAGAATGATTATTGAACGGCAAGTTTACAATACGCTCGTGTTAATAACAGAGCCGAGAGGGGATCTTGTTATTTCGGTCCAGGGAATGACTTCACCGTGACCTCTTGAGGAAAGCGAGGACCTCAGACTGGCCCCTGGCTTCATTAGGCCTGCTTTTAGGACTTAGCTGGAAGTGTAACTGTAGACACACAGACAAACACAGCAAGGAATTACCTTCACACATGCATGTGCAAGGCAAAGTGGGAGAAATCAGGAAAATCAGGCTCTTTATTACCTAAAGGTGAATTGGCTGCACTGGGATTAAACATAGCTCTCGACTAAATCACAGAGCTGATGGTTATCACTATAACACAAATATTAGAGATTGTTTCCAGACAGAACTCTCGATTTCTTTTCTCACATGACTTATGTAGCATCTAACATATATATTTTAATTTAAACAATGTCTTCCTGCAGCTTGAAAGACAATGTACACAGTAGATGTTATTTAAGTAGTTTAGGATAAAGTTGTAGCAACTTTTCCAATAATTGTATGAGACATTTCTCTCACGGTCTTCGTTAGTTTTGTGGACATTTATGTAGCTCGTTGGTGCCACCCTGTGGCCATCATCTGCACCTTCAATTCAATGATTCCAGTCACAGGACATTTTTGCTGGGTCAGCAAATCCAACGATAAAAGTTTACGGTTTTTTCATTTGCTGTGCCAATATTGATTAGAAAAGGTTTGTAGGTAGAGTAATTGATTTCAAAACCAGGAACTTTCATGCTCTTGGAAAATCCTGCGATGAACGTTAAACTTAAAAGCTGCTAGTTTGGGAAAAAGTGTCATAGTATTACAGAATAGCGAGTGAAACTGCAGGAAATCTCTCAAATGACAAAAAAACACTTATACAAATACAAAATTAATTATTGAGAACAACAAAAAAAAATTATCAGTCAGGAATAAAACATGATACCGTTATAGAAAAAATAGCAAGAGTGACAGGATGTGGTGGGAGGTACTGTCACGATGGCAATAATTTTCTTTAAACACACCAGAGAGAGCACATCTAGTAGTGATGTATTCCTCTTATCCCACAATCTCTCACACACACAAAAAAAAAGGAAACTTTTTTTTTTAAGTTGGTAAATTAAATTTTTAATTTATAAATATAACTACCAACAAATTTGCAATGGTAACAGTAACTCTGCTTCATGATGGGCCACCTCATCACTGATTATTCTCCTGTAAGGGCATGCTACGCAGGTTTTTTTTTTTTAAACACGTTTATCCAAAAAAAATAAACAAAATAAATCCATGAGACTAATTAATAACAACGTGTTTATTTTCAATTTTCAACTTGACACTTAAAGAACTTAACATTCGGCATTTCCTTCAACCCCCAACACACACATACCTTGTGTTCGTCCACTAAATTCATGGTATGAAAAAGCACAACACTTACAAAAAAATGGAAAAATTATACCAACAGCAAAAAAAGAGGCAAGTCAACAAAATATGGGGGAGAATTTTTCAACAACATGCCATCCATTGTGTCGATATTTTTGTATTTGTTTCAGGGCAGAAGAAAAAAAAAGTTTAAGTGCCAAGAACGCATATGGTCAGAAACGTTTCAGCAGGTGGTGACATAGCTGGAACCTAGAAACATGCCCTCAAAAAAAAAAAATTAAAAATGCATCTAAAGCCCCCAACCCACATGGCATTTCCCTGTTGATCAGACACAAAAAGGAAATCTTGAGGGATGAGTAAATGTGTATGTGCACAGCCCTCTCACACAGCCTCCAGGATGAAAAAGGCACCACACGCTTTCTGGTGGCTGATAGTGCTCACGCAGATAAACATGACAAAGCGTGTGGATGAGGGGGTTTGGGGTGTATTACAACGGCACTGTGTGCGTGTGCCGTGTGCTTTAGAGAGCGTCGAGGAAGCCATCGATGCGTGTGATCAGATCCTGTCTCTTGCCAGACAGCGATTTCTCTGACGCAATATACGCCTCCTTCTTTACCTTCCCGGTTACGAGGCGCTCAGACTCCTGACAGGACTGCAATACCAAATCCTTCACCTGGCCGTCCAGCTTCTGGATCTCTCCCACCTGAAGGAAAACATTTAGCAAAAGTTACTTCCTGGACAGCAAAAAAATAAATAAAATATGCCCCCTAAATGACCTGAATCTTTCTAATGCTCATGTGAGTTTGAGAGGCACCAAATAGTGAACGAAAATTAAATTATGAACTGATTGCTTGGGTTAAACTTCATTCTTGGTCTTTAATTTGTACCTTCTCAGCGAGGTCGGATCCTTCAGCTTTAAGGCGAGCCTGCAGGCCCGTGATGTCGTTCGTGAGAGCGCGGTGCTCAGCCTCCAAATGCTTACGGCCCGCATTGAGGGCACCGGTGTCACGCGACTGCTTGTAGCGGTTCACCACCTCATCCATGTGTCTGTACAGACCAAGCCTCTTATTCACCAGAGTCAGGACTTGCTCCGTGATGGAGGCCACCTTCATCCGCACCTCTGCTGCAGGGTCCTAGAGGAAAGAAGAAAATGATAGAGACATGAGCATGTTCAGAGAAACAGATACAGCAAAGAAGAAATATTGATATCTGGATCTTTATTTTTTTAAAATCAAAGGAGATTCCCGAACTATGTAATACAATAAGTATTTGTGCTTTCTTTGTTAAGGCTTGAGCGCTGAAAACGGCTTATCTGTTCAAAGACAAATGTGTGTGTGTTGTGTAGTCCCACATGATGGGATCAATAACAACTAATGAGACAAGATTCCCTCCAACTTTCAATCTGTAGATTACGGATCTTGCACATCATTTGACTGTAGAAAAATTTCATTATGCTACAAGAGGCCATGACCTTAACTTTAACACCATTCGGGAACCACCTCAACACCAGGTAGAAAAGATGGACGCTTCAGTCATTGTAAATGACTAGATACAACACCCCCCTCCCTTTTCATTTTTAATTAAATTTCTTTTTTTAAACTCCTTTATGTTTGTGTCTTTTATAAATTGTTTATTATACTTAATGATTTGTCATTTTGGAATGGTGCAACAGGGTCAAGGTTATTTGTGGGATGGGAATTTGTTAAAATATATCAAACTATTTTATATTGTATTTTGTATACCTGGGGAAAAAAACCTAATAAGACAGCATTTGTTGTATGCCTGTAATAACTTTGCAGTTGAAAGAACCATCCACACACCTTGGTGATGGAAAAGTCGAGACGAACGTAAACGATCACCGTGAAGAATAAGATGTAGAACGCACCGACCACCAGCAACGGCTCCTGCAGCATCAGGATCTTATTGAAGGTGTAGTGAACCTGGAAAGATGCACAAACATAAATGAGAAGTAATCCCACGGTTTATAGCATCATCATGCCACATAAATTAAGATCTACAGCTAGTGGCTATGACTTCTAGAAATATAACCAGTAACAGGATGGTCAGATGTGGGCCAATGTGAAGCAGAGTTACTGTCATCACCCTGAAGCTGATTATTCTGAAACAGCACATCCTTGAGTGCTTTATTCCTTGTAACTCTCAGCAATTTGCCAATTACCACAATTTTTATCCATTTCTCATTACAACTGTTGTGAAACATCCATGAAACAAGTTAGTTCTCTTCTCACGTCAATAAAACAGTTGTCCCCTCATCAGACTCCTTCCGCAAACGTCAAATGGCATCTCCAGTGAATCTTACCACCATGTCCTGAATGTGCTGTTCCACCAGGTTCTTTTTAGTGGCCACCAGAACAGGCCTGCCAAAAGTGTCCAAGTACGTGTAATGCAGCTGGTCAGGGCTTCGCTCGATGGGGTATGGAGTTTCCAAATGTACATTCCTGAAAAAAAAGTAGCAGGTTATGTGGTTAATTTAGGAACAGCATTATTAAAAAATAAAAAAGCACAGCTTCTGCAAATGATTTTTAGTCTCTCTATGATTTCTAAATACTTTAGCAGGTTATACATAGTTACCAAGATTAAAATGTCAAACTGCTTCAATTTCCTGATCTGAAATGAACATGTGATACCTTGCTCCTTCTGGGAGAATCAGTTTGACCCTAAGTTCATCAATAACCTGATCGTCATACACGTGATCAACCAGACGCATTTTCAAAGCATACTGGTCACCTGTGGAGCAAAAAACAAGTATTAAATAGCCAAAAGCTGAGTATTAATGAGCTCTCAAATATTAAAATGTACAGCCAACAATTATTACAAGGAATAAAAGCGAATAGAGTGCAGTTAAAATTTGTGCCATTTTAAATAAATACACATAAAACGTAACGTGATGTAATATCAGCAATTTGAAGCTTTCATAAGGAAAAACGCACCCAAGGTGTAGAGATACTCGTAGCTAGGCAGATTGTATCCGATGATGTAATGCGTCTTCCACCCTCCAAATAGGGGGAAACGGGGGCGGACTTCGACCTCAACAGAGTCTTCCAGGACCTGCAGGTGAGAGGTGGAGATGTTCCCAATCTCGTCCCGGTAGTACACGTCTTGCGCAGAAGCAGGGAGGATCGTCTGTAAGCAGAGGAAATTGAAAATATTTTTTTTTCAGGGGGGCACCTACAGGACAAATAAAGTCAATCCTTTCTGAGAACAGATTGTAATGCAGAGATGGTAAGAAACAATTTGCAGATCCAACCTTGAAAGATTTGATGGAGGAGATGCCACTATCAGACTGCCTCTGATAGTCGTAGCGGGAGAATGGCCCCTTAAGATACGCCCCTGTGTGTCTCAGGTCGATGGTTTCCTCCACGGCGATGTTGCCCCAGTGGGAAACCTCAATGGTGCGCGTGATGCTGCTGATTGTGAGGAACGGTGCGTTATTCTCATAGTGGATCTTCATGGTATCCTACAGGAATAAAAGGGCACATTCTGAGTCACATAACACAGTCTAGGATTTGGGGGGGGTGGTTTAAAAACTTACAATAATCCAAGCAAAGCTAGGTTGAATCCCCAGACAGCACTTATGTGGATTGTTTATCCAGTGCAAGATTTAAAAATACTGTAGTGTGTGCATCAGTGCCAGAAAACCAAACACCACTATTAAAACTTAAATTAGAGGATTTTTTTTTTTGGACTCCATCACATTCTGTTTACCTGACTGAATGCAGGGATGTCCTTGAACGGGCCGTACTCGATCACCTCATCATTTTTGCTCGGGTTGCCCAGCTTGGTGTAACTCTCGACGGTTTTAGAGGCGAGGCGCACGCGGGTGGTCTGGCTACGGGTGAGGTAAGGCGAATACAGGTAGTGATTGCCCTGGAACACCACCAGCTGTCTCTCGGCCTGCGTGATGTGAGTGGGGAAAGGTGTGAGCACATGGCTGAACACAGTCTCCACCTTCACACGCAGCTTAGCACCAGCTGCCAGGGCCGAGGGCAAATGTACCTCGAAGAATGTCCCACTGCAAGAGAACGAGACACAGCAAGTGAGATGGATAAGTGTGTTTTTGCAGCAGCAGCGAGACCCAGTTTTGCATATGGAGTTAAAGTGACCTTTGTATCAGCATTGAACTCAGACAGGCACAACAAAGGAGCTGACATGTTCAGGAAATACATGACTATTTCATTCATGTCTTGTCATTCACACTGCTCCTTACTGTCCACGTTCTTAATAGAATTTACAGCATTTTGTAAATACGCAAATAGTTAGTCGATTATACTATGACCAAAGATAACTGTCATCATACAACTATTCTATTGCATTCCGAATGTCAATAGAAAAAAAAACAAAACTCATTGTTCAAGTAATAAACATTGATATGCAAATAAACACGACGAATGTGCAAAGTAACTTATGGCATCATTTGGCAACTTCTGAGTTTGAGTCTGCATTTGCTCATTTCCTCTAAAAGGAGCTCTGTCCACTCACCTCTGTCCTTTAATTGTTGTCTCCTTCAGTTCTAAAGCTTCATCTTCCTCCTCTTCACCTTTGACCTGGTTATAATAAGAGATCAGAATGTCAATTTGAGGGTACTTTGTAGCACACAGACAGGAAGTCATGTGGGATTCATCCCAGGTGAACAAGGCGTTAACAAAAGCTCTGCAAATGCAGCACATGCATCTGAAGGGGCAAAAAATTGGTTATAATACTGTAGTAGTTTAATCTGAATTATGGTTGTAACAATGCATTATCTGCCCTGTGTAGTTTGTAAGAGCCCAGGGCACGAGAGAACAACCCGGAAGTGTTTACTTCACACAACGCTTACGTGTCACGCAAACAGTGGCGCTCTGCAAACGCACGCGCTAATGCTAACATTTTCAAAAACACACAAATTAAAAGTATTTAATTAAAAAAAAAGTTAAAGCATTTTTACATTATAATTTTGCACTTTCTGTCCAGTAATGCAGTTATTATCCAAGCTCTGGAAAGTGCTTAAGCAGGCTTTAGCTTTGCTAAAGTTGCTAGCGCTAATAAACAGTCGATGCTAGTTAAGCTAATTTGAGGGCTGTTTATTACACATTAATAATTACGTTGTTAATTTAACTTGTGGTAAGTGTCGGCAATTTGTAAAAACAATGTACGAGCTAGTTTAGTCGAGTTAGCGCCGGTGGTTAGCAGGCTAGTAAGTTAGCAAAAGGACTTCGACTGAGTTCCAAATATCTTCGTGTTCCCTACATAGGTAAGGGAAGTAATAATGGCGCCCACGCTTTATGTAGTGGACTTTATTTGTCACTGGGAGGCATTTGGTATACAGCCGTCGTTTCAGCGTGAATGCGCTGTAAATGTTCCAGCTTTTCTCCGGTATATTTATTGAACTACTTACAGACGCTCCGATGTAGGCGAGGTGTGGGGCGAGCTCAGGTTCCAGGGCGAGGGTGAAGCTCTGCACAGCGGAGTTTCCGGGGTTTGCTAGCAGGATTTCGGCGGATATTTTGGCGAGGTGCGAGCTGAGATCCAGCGTCCGCTTCACGTCCTCATTCACCAAGCCGTCAGTCCAAACTCCACACAACAAGCCGCTGAAAAACAACAAGCAACTGCATGAACGCAGCGCCATCCCTTTTCTCTGCATGTCTGAAAACTTATTACTTTTGCTTGAGGGAGAAAATAAAATATAAATAAGACAGTGCAGAAAGGCCCTGTTCAACCGCCCTCCACTCCCGCAGCCTGGTGTTATTTTCCCACCTGTACTCCGACAAACCGCGCTCGGATTGGCTCTGGTCGTAAGCGCCCACATGCACGCTACTGATTGGACAATTCTACGAAGAGTCTCGAATGCTCACCAATCATGGCGCAGAAGGTGGGATCTATTAGAATATGGGTATTTCTTCTTCTTCTTCTTTAGGGTTTTATAGCGGTTGGCAACAAACTTAAAGGAGCATTACCGCCACCAACTGGGCTGGAGTGTGGAGCAGGGCGATATATGGGTAGGACTGCTGGAAGGATGACGCTTCATTCAGTCCTGCAGTTAGTGACGCAACCCCAATCAAACAAAAGTAATTGGAATTACTGGAATTGATTTATTTTATTCCAGGTTGTAATGTCTATGCATTTCTCCTGTGATTTAAAAAAATCAAAATTATTATTTTTAAATGAGGAGTCCAAGGTTAAATGAGTTCACATTTTTATCTATTTTTGTTTTGTACAGTTATTTATTTTTATGACTTTTTTGCACAATTTTAAATAAATAAGAGAAGCAATATATCTTTCATAACATACATCATAATCATTAATTTCATTATCATAATTATTTTCATTTTTGGATCCAAATTATAATGTCCATCCATTCTTCGACCAATAAACAGTAAAAATGTACTGTTTATGATCCCTCTTAAAACTTTCAAGCAAGACTATTTATTTTTGCATTTAAAAAAATTAATACATTAAAGAAAAGTAATTAAAACATAACGGATGAATTGATGTATTCTATTCCAGGTTGGAATGGATATGCATTTCTCCTGTGATTTATTTTCATAAAATATTTTGTTTATTCTTCAACCAATAAACAGTCAAGATGTACTGTTTATGACTTCTTAAAACTTTAAAACAGAACTATTTATTCTTTATTTAAATGTAAACTGGAAAAAAATGAAAGGGCAAACAAGCACTGTGAATGGCAGTTTTATTGAAGCACTGGCTCAGCAGCAAATGATATTTGCTGTGTGAAATTCTTTCAAGTTCATGTAAATGAAAATATAATCAGGCCACATCTTGTGAAAAAAAACCCCACCTACGTCTGGTAGGGAACCACTTTACTGAACTAAAGCTGCATTCAAAATGCTCATAGACATCATGAAGACGATTTTACTTTCCTAACCAAGAACAAAGTCTTAAAACAAAATCAAGTCAGTCATCGACGACTGTTCCATAACATTGTATGAAAGTCTCTATCTTCGAAATGGTGCATGGAAAATGAAGGCATCAACAATCATAGAAGATTTAATGAAAATCTATATCTGAGAGCAACATTTCATATCAAACTAAAATACAAATTGGTTCAAAGTGCTAGGAGTCACACTACACACAAGAACACGAAGGACTACGGTGGACATTTTACAAAACGACACATTCAAACTATAAAGGTGACTCTTGTGTTAGCGAATGAACAGGAATGGTTTCAGTTAATTGTGTTACATCTCGGAGTGCCACAGTTTAGTGTTTTCTTCATGTGAAACCCCCTGACTGAACTCATCCAGGTCAATGTTAAACCTGATGAGTCTGATCAGATGTGTTCGGCGACTGAGAATTTGTGCAATGCTGCTGCTGTGGCACTCCAGTACTGGTTTAGATGTTCTGGATGTTGTATGTTTGTCTGATGTTTAGTGTGTCTCTTAACATGAGGTCTCTCAGGCGCCACAGGGCGTCGGCCATGGTCGTGTGTGCCCCTTTGCTCTTTAGCCAGTGAGATGGAAGTCTGCTCTCCTGTTCTTTTGTGAGGCGTACGTCTTTCCTTCGGGCTGAGATAACACACACACACACAGACATTTTGCTCACACCATATATCCAGTACTGTGCAAAAGTCTTAGGCACCTGATTTTTTTCATACAAGCTTTGTTATAGATTTCTATTTTATGACTTCTACATAATCGAGTCAGTACAAAAACATTTTAGAGTTCCAAACGTTCGTTTTCCAGCACAAAATTAAATGTTACAGAATTTTTTTTTATATCTGAGCAGCATATTACATAAGAGCCCACTTTTCAGATTAAAAAAAGAAAACATAATGAAGGCTACTGGGTTTTGGTGCAAAATTAAGAAGCAAGTGTGACAATCAAAGCGTCCAGAAGAACTGTGGCTGGTTCTGTAAGATGCTCAGTAACACCTCCAGCTCATTTCCTTATAAAACTGCACTCATTGTACCTGAGACTACTATTTTTTTTTAATGCAAAGGGTCATCTCTCACCAAATATTGACTTGGTTTCATTTATTATGGCTTACTGCTTACTTTATTTTTTAATGTTGAAACATTAAATTTCATTATTCTTTAAGCCATTTTTGGTCTACAGCATTTCTTTACATGTGCCTAAGACTTTTGCACAGGACTGTATGTTTGTGATTTAAGTGTCTAATAAATAAAATATGCAGGTAACGTTAATTATTTCAATTGAACATTGATGTCACAAGTGTTCTGGCTTATCTCCAAATATCACCCTGGTTTTGGTAGATAATTTCACTTCACTGCTTTAGGTTTGGACTGAGGAACTGCTGCTGGAATCATAAAGACTTTCCTGTGCTCATCTCAGGACTCTTCATCACCGTGTGCTCAGACTGAACATCCTTTCAACACTTTCTACACCTGGAGATTGTAATGACTTATCATCCCACTATCTGGTGTCTGATAGGTTCTATTTTGAGTTTGATTCCTTGCATCATCTCTGGAAGTTTTTCCTCACCACTGTCTCCTCTAAAACTACACCCAGATTTATTGCATGCTCTCACCTGACAATGTCTGGTCCCATTTGCTGACGGTAGACGACTCTGCGTTGAGCCCCTCTATGTACCTGAGGTAGGCCTCAGAGTGGAGGAGCCGTTGTGGTTTCGGTGGAGGAGCCACGAATATCGGGGTGGAGGGCTGCTGGAGGGAGGGCTGGCCCACCTGTCCTTGTCCTGGGTAAGGGGGCGGGGCCTGTTGATTGCCACCAATCATGCCTGTCTATAGAGGCACACACAAGCTCTGAAATGTGTACTGGACAAAAGGTGTATGATAAAGTGGAAGATACTTCACTATGATTCATTGCTGAAGCTTCTAATCAAAATATGGAGTGAAAATCTTCATTACTGAAACAAGTTCAGGGCAAAACCTTGGAAAAGTAGCCTATATATCTCAAATTTTACACTGAAATATTCATTCATTCATTCATTCATTCATTCATTCATTTATAAATAGGAGGACTGATTCATAATAAATGACTACTACTAATATTTTTTATTTCGCATAATCTTTTTAGGCAAGAATAAATCTTCCTAAAATAGGTGAAAAGAAAAAAAACTGAGACGAAACTGCTGAACAGACACACTGTTCTGTGGGGATTTGACCTTATACATGACCCTGTGTGTGAACCTGGGAGTGTTTTGTTGGACTGTATGAAAGTTGTGTCTCTGCCCATTTTCCACAATTAAACTGAATATGAATTGACATTAATATAAAAATCACGATCTAAGTATGAAGCCCCACCCCATAAATATACAATTATCTGAAATAAGACCTTTATCAGAACGATCCATGAAGTGCAAATCGAGTAGAGTTGGAGAAAAAGCTATTTAACAATTATTCCATGAAATCGAGTCGTTCATGACCTGATAACCTGTAAGCCATGTACGACAAAACTGAGTGGAATAACTGTTTTATTCTATCCATATTCACTGGATTTTGAGAAACAGAGTATTTTTATTTTTTTTGCAAATCCAGTGAATAAAAACTTTATACAAATCGTTTGACAAAATCATTTCCGCTTAGGTGGACTTCTTAAAAACCTATCGATGGCTGCAGGAATTGATTTTAGTGTTGTTGTTGTTGTTTTTTGTAGAAAGTGCTATCTTGCTGTTGTGCCGAGGCATAGAATAGCTTTAGACATTTATTTAATTCTTCCTTGGACATTTCAGTGATGGAATTTTCAAACTTCTTTGAGCTTTTGAACCAGTCTAAATATTCAACAAGTTTTAATGTTTAAAGATGAAGAAAGTAAACAAACCAGCGAAATGACAGGAGCAATTTGTGAAAAATGTGATAAGAATAATTCTTGAAAAATAAAAAAGATACGTTCTTACTATCAAATACTTTCATTCCATTTTTTTTTTTTTTTTGTATTTTTTTGGTCTTGTTTTCGAGCAAAGTTTTTATTTCATCCTTGGTTGTTTCAGCAACACACTCCGCCATTTTGTTTTTCTCTACTCATGGTATATGAGCTGATAGCCTTGTAGTAGAGTAGCCAATCAGAGAGCGCGATTGCTCATATGCAGCAATAATAAAAACAGATATCAACTCTACTAAAAAATATTAACTAAATAAATAATAAATAAAAAGGCAGAAATGCTCTCTTTGTATTTTATCCATGTGTGGCAGTGGGGGCATGGCCAAGCAGCAGTCTGTGAATGCAGGGCGGGGTTAGGGAAGGTAAGTGGCTAAGTCATTCCACCTGCTGTCAATTAGTGTGTGTGTGTGTGTGTGTGTGTGTGTGTGTGTGTTACAGGGACGGAGCATAAAAGGAGGGAGAGAGCAGAGAAAAGGGGCTCCCTCCTGACCACAATACAATGAGTAGAGTAGAGTAGAGTAGAGTAGAGTAGAGTAGAGTAGAGTAGCTGAGCTGAGCTGAGCTGAGCTGAGCTGAGAAAAATAAAGTGCTTGTGTGTGACCAACAACTCTTGCCTGCCGTGCTTCTGTGCTCTACCCACATCAGGAATTGCTACAGTGGTGCTGAAACCCGGGAGCACAGAAGGGAACCACCCCATGGAGTCCTCCCCATTCGAAGAGCTCATCCTTGCCCTCGTTACTGCCCAGCAGAACCAGCATCAAGTGCTGATCACCCTCCGAAAGGAACAAGAGCAACGCTTCGAAGCCTTGATGCTGGCCCAGCAGGAAGATTGCCAGGCGTTCCGGCACCTGCTCATATCAGCAGGGGCGTCAACCACCGCAGCCGGCACCCTCATGAAGATGGGCCCACAGGACGATCCAGAAGCATTCCTCGCCCTCTTTGAGTAAGCAGCCGAGGCGTGGGGGTGGCCACTGGAGCAGTGCACGGCGCGCCTCCTCCTGCTCCTGACTGGCGAGGCGCAGCTCGCAGCGCAACAGCTCCCTGCTGACAGCTGACTGGTGTATGCTGACCTGAGAAAAGCCATCCTGCAGCGGGTCGGCCGCTCCTTGGAACAACATCGCCAGCACTTCCGGACGCTGGCATTGGAGGAGGTCGGCCGGCCGTTTGCATTCGGCCAGCAACTCCAGGACACCTGCTGGTGGTGGATGAGGGTGGAAGACTGCGACGCTGATGAGATCATCGATCTGGTGGCAATGGAACAGTTTTTCTCTCGACTTCCGGAAGGAACGGCGGAATGAGTCCAGTGTCATCACCCGGCGTCGCTGGAACAAGCCATCGAGCTGGCGGAGGACCATCTGGAGGCGGCTCTGATGGCAAGCAGACAAGGCATCTCCCCTTGCTTCTCTTCTCTTTCTCCCCCGTCTCTCATCCCCCTCCCCACCCTGTTCCCCTGCCATGGAAGCGGCGGCCGGCTCCTCTCCAGCCGGCCCGTCACACCCGTGGTGTCCTCCCATCTCCCTCTTCTGTGTCTGTGTTGTCTCCTCCTCAGGTAAGTGACACCCATAACACCAGTGCAGAGGGAAAGCCTAGGCCAGTGTGCTGGCGCAGCGGGGAATTGGAGCATCTCTGGAGTCGGAGCGCCGCAAGGGAGGTGGAAGCTGTAATCCGGATCCCCGATGCGCCAGAAACCGCCCCCATTCAGGCCAGAACGTATCGCATACCAGTAGTGTTCAAGGGGGTACATAGCACGCTTTGGTGGATTCCAGTTGTAATCAGACCTCAATTCACCAACGCCTGGTGCAAGGTGAGGCATTGGGGAGAGCACAAGCGGTGAAAGTGGTGTGTGTGTGTGTGTGTGTGTGTGTGTGTGTGTGTGCATGGGGATGTTCACAATTATCCCTTAGTGTCTGTCCGTATTCTATTCCGGGGCCAAATGCATAGAGTAATGGCGGCGGTTAGTCCTCGTCTCACCCACTCGTTGATTTTGGGTACTGATTGGCCAGGGTTTAAAAAGCTGATGGAATATTTAACATGTAGTGGGTCCTGCACTAGTAGGTCACGGAAAGATCCCGGTGTGGCATTGACTAGAGAAGCTGTCACAGAGCCGTCTATGTCAACACCGCATTAGAGTGAGGAGCAGCCCGCTCCTCCTCCCTCTCTCAGGGATTACCTTGGGGATTTCCCGTTAGAGCAGTCGCGAGACGAGACTCTGCGGCATGCGTTTGACCAAGTGAGAGAAATCGATGGTCAAACTCTTCAGCCAAGCGCGGCACCGACCTTCCCTTATTTTGCTATTATTAAAGATAGATTGTACCGACTGACGCAGGACACTCAAACTAGTGAACAAATAACCCAAGTGTTAATCCCAAAGAGCCATAGGGAACTCGTATTCCATGTGGCTCACTTTAATCCCATGGTTGGACACTTGGGGCAAGATAAAACACTAGCCCGAATAATGGCCTGGTTCTACTGGCCAGGGATTCACGGGGATGTCCGTCGGTGGTGTGCAGCGTGCCGTGAATGCCAATTAGTAAATCCTGTGGCCACTCTAAAAGCACCGTTGCACCCTCTTCCTCTAATTGAGACCCCGTTTGAGCGAATTGGGATGGATCTCGTTGGGCCATTACATTGATCAGCACGGGAATATCGCTTTATTTTAGTTCTGGTGGACTATGCAATGCAATATCCAGAAGCAGTGCCTCTCTGCAATATCTCAGCACGCAGTATTGTGGAAGTGCTCTTCCGCTTTATCTCCTGGGTCGGGATTCCGAAAGAAATCCTGACAGACCAAGGTACTTTGTTTATGTCACGCACACTGTGCGAACTGTATGGGTTACTGGGGATTAAGTCTATCCACACCAGTGTCCATCACCCACAAACGGATGGCTTAGTAGAGCGATTTAACCAAACACTCAAGAACATAATCCGGAAATTTGTAAGTAAAGATGCGCGTAATTGAGAAGTGGGTCGAGCCCCTGTTATTCGCAGTACGAGAGGTCCCGCAAGCCTCTACGGGGTTTTCTCCATTTTAATTATTATATGGGCATAAGCCGTGTGGCATTCTGGATGTGCTAGGGGAAAGGGAGGAGGGACCTTCACCTAGCAAAAATGAAATCCAGTACGTTCTTGACCTGCGCACAAAACTCCACACCCTCAAGCACCTAACCCAGGAGAATTTGCGACAGGCACAAGAACGTCAAATCCGGCTGTATGATGGGCACGCGCCTTAAAGAATTCATGCCGGGAGACAAAGTACTCGTATTATTGCCCACGTCAAGCTCCAAATTAGTTGCCAAGTGTCAAGGACCCTTCAAGGTCACACAGTGAGTCGGGGACGCCGACTATGAGGTGAGGCGAATGGATAGGGGTGGGGCATTGCAAATCTACCACCTCAACCTTTTAAAACACTGGAATGAGGGGGTCCCCGTGGCGTTGGCGTCGGTAGTCCCAAAGAAGGCAGAGCTGGGGCCGGAGGTGAAAAAGTTAACATCTCGGACCACTCTGGTCCCTTGTGGAGATCACCTCTTACTGGCCCAACTCATGGAGGTGGCCAAGTTGCAAAAATAATTTTCCGACATGTTCTCGCCCCTTCCTGGTCGTACCCACCTCATAGAACACCACATCGAAACGCCCCCGGGGGTGGTAGTGCATAGCCGCCCTTACCGCTTGCCCGAACACAAGAAAAAGGTGGTTCGGGACGAACTCAAGGCCATGCTCGGAATGGGCATAATCGAGGAGTCCCACAGTGACTGGAACAGCTCAGTGGTCCTGGTTCCCAAGACTGACAGGTCAGTCCGGTTCTGTGTGGACTATAGAAAGGTCAATGCGATGTCTAAATTTGACGCACACCCAATGCCTTGCATTGATGAGTTGTTTGATCAGTTAGGCGCTGCTCGCTTTTATTCGACGCCGCATCTATCAAAGGGATATTGGCAGATCCCCTTGACTCCTCTATCCCGAGAGAAAACAGCCTTTTCCACACCGTTTGGTTTACACCAATTTGGCGCCTGCTACGTTCCAGTGGCTTATGGACAAGGTCCTCCACCCTCACGCTGCCTACGTGGCCGCCTATCTGGACAACATAATAATCTACAGCCATGATTGGCCGCGGAACTTGGAACACTTGAGGGCCATTCTAAAGTCGCTGAGGCGAGCGGGCCTCACAGCTAACCCGAAAAAGTGTGCAATTGGGTGGGTGGAAGTACGGTATCTGGGGTTCCACTTGGGTCATGGGCAGGTGTGTCCCCAAATGAACAAGACTGCAGTGCAGCCTGCCCGAGGCCCAAGACCAAAAAGGAGTTGAGACGGTTCTTGGGGCTGGCTGGCTATTATCGTAGGTTTCTACCTAATTATTCGGACGTCACCAGCCCGCTAACCAATCTCACTAAAAAGGGGGCTCCAGATCTGGTCCAGTGAACGGAGCAGTGCCAACAGGCCTTCTCTGAGGTAAAAGCTGCACTGTGTGGGGGGCCACTTTTACACTCCCCTGACTTCTCTCTTCCCTTTATTTTGCAGACTGATGCATCGGACAGAGGGCTGGGGGCTGTTTTGTCCCAGGAGGTGGAGGGCGAGGAGCGCCTCGTGCTGTACATCAGCCGGAAACTGTTGATACGTGAAAGCAAGTACAGCACAATTGAGAAGGAGTGTCTTGCCAACAAGTGGGTGGTCCTCGCCCTCTGATTCTACTTGCTGGGGCGCCCTTTCACTCTCTGTTCGGACCACGCGCCCCTCCAGTGGCTCCCCTGCATGAAGGATGCCAAATGCGCAGATCACCCGTTGGTATCTCGCCCTCCAGCCATTTAAGTTTGAGGTGATCCACAGGCCGGGGGCACAGATGGTGGTGGCGGGCTTCCTGTCCCGTCGGGGGGGTTAGCTTCAGGCCAGACGGCTCCCCGGCCTGAGTCGGGCGGTGGGGGTATGTGGCAGCGGGGGCGTGGCCAAGCAGCAGTCTGTGAATGGAGGGCAGGGTCAGGGAAGGTAAGTGGCTAAGTCATTCCACCTGCTGTCAATTAATGTATGTGTGTGTGTGTGTGTGTTTTGTTACAGGGACGGAGCATAAAAGGAGGGAGAGAGCAGAGAAAAGTGGCTCCCTCCCGACCACAACGCATGTGTGCGTGTTGAGTGAGTGAGTGAATGAGTGCTGAAAAAAGAAAAATAAAGTGTTTGTGTGTGACCAACAACTCTCGCCTGCCGTGCTTCTGTGCTCCACCCACATCAGGAATTGCTACACCATGTAACTGTTTTCCTCTCATTTTGCCATGAAACTCTTCGCTGCTTTTGATCTGTTTTGTTTCATTTTTTTTCTTCCGCATTCTGTTTTTCTTTTTCTTCCTTTCTTTCCTCCTCTTCGTTTCTCTCCCTCTTTTGAGTGGCTTGAACAGACCATGAAGTATAATTTTATATACTGCTGTCAAAGTCATTTTAATATATTTTAAATATACAGTATAATGTTATGATGATACATTATATATTAATGACAGGCCTATAGTTTCAGTCATATCTTTACACACTTCTTATACCTTGTTATCCTTTACCTGGGATCCATAGTGGTTTCCTGTAGATCCAGAGCCCATTCCATTCATACCTGGGAAAGCAGTCGTAGCGAAAACATACACTGAATAAAAGCACTGACTCAATATAGGTTTGCGATTATCTTTACCTCCAAACGTGAACTCAATCAGCGCTCTTAATGAAATTAGGTTTAAAACCTGGTGGCAGTTCATTGCAGCACTGATTTATAAAATGCTTAGTGTGCTACTGGAAAATATTTGACTATTACACTAGATTGCGATATACTGTTGTTAATCGTTACTACAGCACTCTTTGGTCGTGTTACTCAACAGAAGCTATTTCTCATGACCAACTCAGGCTGGTTAGGTCATGCCCATTGAGCCTATGGTACAGGTAGCCCCTCCAGTTTGAGTTTGAGAGGCAGACAGGAAGCAACTGCACAGGTGAAGTGGGCATGTGGCTGTCCTTACCCGGGTACAGCATGCCAGGGAAGCCACACATGCCTGGCGGGTGATGGCGGTGTAAGACAGGCAGGAAATGCAGCGGCATGCCAGCCATGCTAACAATGCAATCAACTGGATCTCGCAGCGGCAGCATGGGTGGCTGAAAAATGCGACCCATCATGCCTTTGGGGAGTCAAAGGAAGAAAGATGGCAACACACACACAAAAAAAAAAAATCCATGCATCAGTAAGCTAACTATAGAGCAGCTAACTATAGAGAAGGAAATCATGCGCTGTGTCTAGCAAAAGAAAGCTAATTATCTAAGGGATGTTAAAATAAAGCAGTTAAGTGTTATGTCTATTGATAGAGCTCAGGCACATGCAACAGATTAACATGAGATTTTTAATACAGTGCAAGGATGATGCTGCATTCAATATTTGAGTCAGTTGGAGGCAAATTATTAAGGATGAATTTGAGGAAATGAGGACTGGATGACTGGAGAAAAGGAAGTGTGTTAGCAGTTAGGCTTCTCATTGCAGCTCTGTGTGGCACCGGTGTGGTGTTTCCACCAGCGCAGCTGAGAGGGGTTACCTGCCATAGGCGTCATGCTGTGGTTAAGCATCCCCATAGGGCTCGGAGGGGGTACCACCCCCATGAGCGCCCCTACCGGGGTACCTGCTCTCGGCGAGTTCTGCTGCTGAGCCGCTCTCTCACGCTCCTGCTGCTCCGCCACTTTGGCGGCCCTTTCTGAAACACACACACACACACACACACACACACACAAATTGCTATATTAATATACAACCCCGATTCCAAAAAAGTTGGGACAAAGTACAAATTGTAAATAAAAACGGAATTCAATTAGTTAGTTAGTTAGTTAGTTAGTTGACTTTATTAGTACCCAAAGGTAGATTTGGTTTGCAGTCAAGTGATCTCTGCTCATACAAAACACCCAAACATCTTGGACACACATAACATACAAACATTCCACACTAAACACAAGATATAACATACAAGCAATTCACACTAAACACAATGTATGTTGTTTAGTGTGTTGTGTTCAATGATGTGGAAGTTTCAAAATTCCATATTTTATTCAGAATAGAACATAGATGACATATCAAATGTTTAAACTGAGAAAATGTATCATTTAAAGAGAACAATTAGGTGATTTTAAATTTCATGACAACAACACATCTCAAAAAAGTTGGGACAAGGCCATGTTTACCACTGTGAGACATCCCCTTTTCTTTTTACAATAGTCTGTAAACGTCTGGGGACTGAGGAGACAAGTTGCTCAAGTTTAGGGATAGGAATGTTAACCCATTCTTGTCTAATGTAGGATTCTAGTTGCTCAACTGTCTTAGGTCTTTTTTGTCGTATCTTCCGTTTTATGATGCGCCAAATGTTTTCTATGGGTGAAAGATCTGGACTGCAGGCTGGCCAGTTCAGTACCTGGACCCTTCTTCTACGCAGCCATGATGCTGTAATTGATGCAGTATGTGGTTTGGCATTGTCATGTTGGAAAATGCAACGTCTTACCTGAAAGAGACGTCGTCTGGATGGGAGCATATGTTGCTCTAGAACCTGGATATACCTTTCAGCATTGATGGTGTCTTTCCAGATGTGTAAGCTGCCCATGCCACACGCACTAATGCAACCCCATACCATCAGAGATGCAGGCTTCTGAACTGAGCGCTGATAACAACTTGGGTCATCCTTCTCCTCTTTAGTCCGAATGACACGGCGTCCCTGATTTCCATAAAGAACTTCAAATTTTGATTCGTCTGACCACAGAACAGTTTTCCACTTTGCCACGGTCCATTTTAAATGAGCCTTGGCCCAGAGAAGACGTCTGCGCTTCTGGATCATGTTTAGATACGGCTTCTTCTTTGAACTATAGAGTTTTAGCTGGCAACGGCGGATGGCACGGTGAATTGTGTTCACAGATAATGTTCTCTGGAAATATTCCTGAGCCCATTTTGTGATTTCCAATACAGAAGCATGCCTGTATGTGATGCAGTGCTGTCTAAGGGCCCGAAGATCACGGGCACCCAGTATGGTTTTCCGGCCTTGACCCTTACGCACAGAGATTCTTTCAGATTCTCTGAATCTTTTGATGATATTATGCACTGTAGATGATGATATGTTCAAACTCTTTGCAATTTTACACTGTCGAACTCCTTTCTGATATTGCTCCACTATTTGTCGGCGCAGAATTAGGGGGATTGGTGATCCTCTTCCCATCTTTACTTCTGAGAGCCGCTGTCACTCCAAGATGCTCTTTTTATACCCAGTCATGTTAATGACCTATTGCCAATTGACCTAATGAGTTGCAATTTGGTTCTCCAGCTGTTCCTTTTTTGTACCTTTAACTTTTCCAGCCTCTTATTGCCCCTATCCCAACTTTTTTGAGATGTGTTGCTGTCATGAAATTTTCAAATGAGCCAATATTTGGCATGAAATTTCAAAACGTCTCACTTTCGACATTTGATATGTTGTCTATGTTCTATTGTGAATACAATATCAGTTTTTTACATTTGTAAATTATTGCATTCAGTTTTTATTTACAATTTGTACTTTGTCCCAACTTTTTTGGAATCGGGGTTGTAACTTGAATACTAATATTTAAAAAGATATATATTTGTTTGCTTCAGATTTGCAATGGTCGGTTACATTTTAGCATTTCTGTGGAATATAAATAAGATTTTCAAAAGATAAATTCGATATCGCTGTTCAGTATTGTTTCATTTTTATTAAATATAAAAGGTCCATTTTGATGTTAACAAAACGTACAGGGCGAAGTAACACACAGAGTCTGGATGAAACCTGAAAATATCATCTAATCAATGATGATATTATTATACAACATGTTTAGTATAATAATATAAGATCTGCAGTGCCTTGTGAACACACACTGCCTTTGTCAGCAGACGTATCATTTCTAATCCCGTCTCACCTTCATACTCCGCTTTCTTGGCCGACTCCAGATTTCTCCACTCGGTGCCTACGAGACGGCTCAGCTCACCGAAAGAGAAGTCTGGGTGCTGGGCCTTGATCACCGCCCGCATCTCGCTGCTGAACAGGATGTACCCGCTCATGTTGATCTTCCTCTTTGCGCCCTCCTTCTTCGACAGACCCTTAAAGGATTTTGGTGTCGACTGTAGGACAAAAAGATTAACAATTTATATGTACGTCCTTATATACAGTGGTATGCAAAAGTTTGGGCACCCCTGGTCAAAATTGCTGTTACTGTGAACAGTTAAGCAAGTTGAAGATGAAATGATCTCCAAAAGGCATAAAGTTAAAGATGACTCATTCCCTTTATATTTTAAGCAAAAACAATTTTTCATTTTCATCTTTTACATTTTTAAAATGACAAAAAAGGAAAAGGGCCCGAAGCAAAAGTTTGGGCACCCTGCATGGTTAGTACCTAGTAACACCCCCTTTGGCAAGTATCACAGCTTGTAAATACTTTCTGCAGCCAGCTAATAATCTTTCAGTTCTTACCTGGGGGATTTTCACACATTCGTCCTTGCAAAAGGCTTCCAGTTCTACAAGTTTCTTGGGCTGTCTTGCATGCATTGCTCTTTTGAGATCTATCCACAGATTTTCAATGATGTTTAGGTCAGGGGACTGTGAGGGCCAGGGCAAAACCTTCAGCTTGTGCCTCTTGAGGTATTCCATTGTAGATTTTGAGGTGTGTTTTGGATCATCGTCTTATTGTAGGACCCATCCTCTTTTTAACTTCAACTTTTTTACAGATGGTGTGATGTTTGCTTCCAGAATTTGCTGGTATTTATTCGAATCCATGCTTCCCTCGACCAATGAAATGTGCCCTGTGCCACTGGCTGCAACACAACCCCAAAGCATGATCGATCCACACCCATGCTTCAGAGTTGGAGAGGTGTTCTTTTCCTGGAATTTGGCACCCTTTTTTCTCCAAACATACCTTTGCACATTGTGGCCAAAAAGTTCTATTTTGATTTCATCAGTCCATAGGACTTGTTTCCAAAATGCATCAGGCTTATTTAGATGTTCGTTTGCAAACTTCAGACGCTGAATTTTTTGGCTAGGACGCAGGAAAGGTTTTCTTCTGATGACTCTCCCATGAAGGTCACATTTGTTTAGGTGTCGCTGCATAGTAGAACAGTGCACCACCACTCCAGGGTCTGCTAAATCTTTCTGAAGGTCTTTTGCAGTCAAACAGGGGTTTTTATTTGCCTTTCTAGCAATCCAACGAGCAGTTCTTTCAGAAAGTTTTCTTCATCTTCCAGACCTCACCTTGATCTCCACTGTTTCTGTTAACTGCCATTTCTTAATAACATTACGATCTGAGGAAACAGCTACCTTAAAACACTTTGCTACGTTTTTGTAGCCTTCTCCTGCTTTGTGAGCATCAATTATTTTATTATTCAGAATGCGAGGGAGTTGCTTAGAGGAGCCCATGGCTGTTGATTTTAGGGACAAGTTTGAGGAGTCAGAGAATTTATACAGCTTTGAAATCTGCATCATCTGACCTTTCCTAACAAAGAATTTGAACAAGCCACAGCTCAGTAAGCTAATTAAGGTCTGGAACCTTGGTAAAAGTTACCTGAGAACTCAAATGTATTGGGGTGCCCAAACTTTCCCATGGTGTTCCTTTTCTTTTTTCACTCTCCAATTGTACAAAACAAAAATAATACACAAATCTTGCAAAAAACGCTGAAAAGAAATGTGTTGTCTTGACCTTTATGCCTTTTGGTGATCAGTTCATCTTCTGGTCACTTAACTATTCACAGTAACAGACATTTTCAGTAAGGGTGCCCAAACTTTTGCATGCCACTGTATTTAATCTACTTGTTTGTATTCTGTGTAATTTTTCTTGCTTTGGTTCCAACATGCTCCAGTGACCTGTATCGGTGTGTAGGACAACATGTCCAGATCGCTGTGTAGCTGCGTCTGGAGCTGAGACATTCCCTGGCCGTCCAAGCCGTCCCCGTCGTCATCGCCCAGGTCTTCCAGCTCTTCGTCTGTCATGTCAGCAAACTTGGCCTCCAGCTCCTCAATCTTCTTGTCCAGCAATGGAGACGGTTCCTTCTGAGGCACGATCAGCTTCCTGTCCCATAAACAGATATGAAGTAACTGTTTTTTACATTTATCGTATTAACTACACCATTAAGAATGGAGTTCTCAAATATGATCAGGTATTGATTCCTTTTCTACAACAGCAGCCAGCGTATTCCTGAACTTGCAATAATAAGCTGACATTTTTTATTTAACGCTGTAGTGAAGTTTTCTAAGAGATGTTAATTTCGCATTTATGGAAGGAGTCTCCAGTGTCAGAGGTAAAGCTGTGTTTTTTGTTCAAGGAGTGTTGGATCTTATCCACATTGCATTAGCGGCCAATCAAATTTTGCATTAATTATAAAATACGACTACTGACCTTTAAAAGCATTGAATGCTCTTGTGCTACAAGGACCTGAGCGACCTTCTGGTCCTTTCTGACCCGTCATGCCTACTTTGATCAAAAGGTGCAGGCTATTTGTTGGTACCTAATATAGTGAAGGCTACATCAGGGGGCAGAGCCTTTTCTTACAAAGCCCCACAGTTATGGAACAGCCTTCCAAGTAGCGTTTGGGACTCAGACGCAGTCTCAGTGTTTAAGTCTAGGCTGAAAACATATCTTTTTAGTCAAGCCTTTTGTTAATAGCTTTTTATTAGGTAAAGAAGTAGATCTGGAGGGTCCTCAGGCATAGTGTTTTGGTAAACTGGGATGTATGGATGCTGTCACCCACCCACTCTCACACATTCACTTGGGTTTGTTGACGGTGTAGTGGCTGGCTGCTTTATGTCCCAGGGCTCCCTCATGACTGTGTTACCTTCTGGCTCTCCCTTTTAGTTATGCTGTCATAGTTAGTCTTGTCGGAGTCCCTGCTTGCACTCAGCGCAAAATGGATACTGTTCTTAACCATTAAGTGACACTGGGCAAACCTAACAACCCGTGTTCAAACCCCCCATCTCTCCCTCTGTCTGTCCCTCTCTGTTGAGTTACATGTCGATCCCGAGACACCAGTGATGTTGACCTCTTCTGCTCTCCGGACCTGCCTGATCCATCCTGATGCCCTACGTCTGGTCGGAGTCTCATCACATCACTCCTGTGGAGGACGGTCCCATATGGACAGTCGAAAGTCGCACCTGGAAGATGGCTCTGGACACTTACAGTTTTGCTCTGAAGGTTTACGACTAAAACTGACATGACAACTTTAGGACTGTGGTTGTCATGAACAGTTTTGCACTCAAGTCTCCATCAGTGAACAGTTGATAACATCAACAAAATAGACTTCATGCTAAAACTATAATGAATTTCTTGGTTACACATTTGCACTTTGTGACTCTATAGGACACAGTTATAGAAGCAAATTATTTAAAATCATGCTATCTTTTCATCCAAATGAGGATGGGTTCCCTTTTGAGTGTGGTTTCTCTCAAGGTTTCTTCCTCATGTCGTCTGAGGGAGTTTTTCCTTGCCACCGTTGCCACAGGCTTCTCATTAGGGATAAATAAATGTATTAGGGATAAAATTAGCTCATGTTTAAAGTCCTCAATGTTCTGTAAAGCTGCTTTGCGACAATGTCTGTTGTTCAAAATGCTATACAAATAAATTTGACATGACTCGTTGGAGGACTTTGAGGTTTGTCGGTAGGCAACATGACAAACTGCATTTATTTGTCATATTAGCTTCAAGAAAGATACGAGGCACATGAGGGACATGTTAATGTTTCCATTACGTTAAACCTGACTACTAACAGATACAAAGTATGTTGTTCTTTCATAATAAAAAAATGCAACCACTGGCAAATTGCTGTTAAGGAAGAAAAGGAATAAAAATTCAGTTCTAGGAAAAATAATAATAATAAATCAACTTTGGTATAGCAACCGCATCACACCATGCCATCATGTTTTATCCTTTACATAACAAAAGGGAACTCACCTAAAATAATAGATTTCATCCTCCACTACTTTGGCAGAGAGGGAGAATCGCTTCAGCCCTTTAAACTTCTTCATCTGCTTCTCACTCTCAATGTAGCGACTCTCACACAGCAACACGTCATCTTCAGGCACTTCGGTCGGACGGCACGACAAGTAGTCTTTAAACGAGGACACTGTGCACTTCCCTGAGGAACAGACAAGCTCTAATTGAGTGAAATAATCAAAAAATTGGCTTGGATCATAGACAGAGCAGCAAAGGATACCAGTAATGCAGGTCATGGGGCATGACTCCTCCAGATTGCTTAGAAACACCTCCTTTTTATAGAACATCTTGGTAGGTTCGTGTTCTGTCTCCTCGGGATAGATGAAGATGGGCCCGAAAAAGTAGGCGGCCCCGTCCCGCACCCACATTTTCTCAATTCTGTTGGGGAAAAAAAAAAGACATCCAACACTTTCAAAATCCAAATTTCTGTAGAAGAAAATACCAAGTCTGTGCATTTGTGTTAATCCTCTACCTGCCCACACGGTGGCGCACTAGGCCGTGAGAGCGGATGTAGACGCAGTCTCCTACTTTAAGCCACATGTCGTTGTAGCAGAGCTGATCGTAATACTGACAGCCTGGCTCACCGTTGCTCATCTCCACAGGAACGTCCTCCCTCTCCTGCGCACAAATCACTTGTGTTTTATATTTTGTCTTGCTCCCTAAGAAGCAATCTAGCAAGAAAAAAAAAAACATCTTGACAGGAAAAAAAAAATCACCTTCTGATCATGGTACAATCATACATATCCAGTTCTATTCAATCTCATTTCTGATTCTCACCTTATCGATAACCAAGGCTACAATTTTGTTGTCCTCTGTCGGCTCGGCAGCTTTCTCGCTTTCTGGTTTCGGAGCAAACATGGAGGCCACCCGGACCACTGGCAACGGCACGTCACGAGGGACAAACTTGACCGAACTCAGAGGCATGGTCCACATCTTGATCTTTTTGAACGACTTGGTTTTGGCCGAGTAACGGGACTCACAGACAAACACGTCCTCGGGTCGAAAGCCTTCGGGGCTGAGCTTGAAATATTCCTGGATAATATTAACAGTAAGGAAATTAAACAGATGTTCAAAGCAGCAACCATTCTGCTATTTAGTTATCAACAAGGTTGTACAACCCCAGTCAAAGAGCCTACCTTAACAAACATGACAACACATTTGCCCAGAATTTTGTTAACGGGAATTTTGTTGTAGTAGTCACTTTTAAAGACTTCCTTCTCCAGAAATTTGCGTGTGGCGAGATGGAAAGTCTCGTTGGGTCTGTAAAACCAGCAGCCATAAAGCCACTTCTCTCCTAGAGAAAAATAAGTTTCAGTAAAGAGATCTCACTTCAGTCCTGAAGTGATTGGGATCCGACTTCATATTAAAAATGTGTCTTTGGTCTAGATTTAATCGATATTAGCCTGTGAAAGTAGTTCACACCCTTTCCTTTTGTTTTCCTGAAGGAGTATAGTACCTGTGTCGTCCTGCCAGAGGCGCTCGATACAGACGATGTGAGGCTGGAGGTTCGCCTCAGCAGGCTCGACGTAGACATAGTCCCCTACGTGATACATTCTGTCACGGAAACTGCAGTCCTGACTGTAGGTGCGCTGGAGGCTTCCCTGCCACGTCCCCGTAGATGATTCTTCACTTTTCTCTGCTTCTGATGTGGGAAATTTGAGAGAAATAGTCATGATTCATGATCGCCCCCTTACTGAATGATATCAATGGTGGTATTTTCTTGCAATAACATTAACAAAAACGGTGCATGCTTAAAGATGAATCGCATTTGATTATGGTAAAAGACAAGAAAGTCACAAGAAAGTTCCAGATACTATTTAAAATAGTGTCGATTTAAATCCAACAGCTTTATAGTTCCTTGTAAGGCAAAGGATTGTCGTACCTTTTTTCTCCTCCTCCCTTTTGATCTTGTCTTCCTCAAACTCTTTGGGCAGCTTCTCTTTCTTCTCCTTCTCCACATCACTGTGCAGGTGTTTGGAGGTGTAGCTGAGTGCTGGGGTGAGCAGGATCTCTCCGTTCTTACACAGTTCATCTCTGATCCGGATGAAGAAGTGCTGCAGCTCCACCGCGTCCTCAAAGATCTCAGAGTCCGTCCTGTGACAAAACCCATTTCTTTTTCTGTGTTCTGACAAACGTAAGAGAATAAATAAAGGCTTTACTGATGACGGAACCTTACCTATGCATTCTTCTGGCCTTCTCTAGGACTTCAAACATGTGGTCCTGGAAGACATCCAGCCTCTTGTAGCGCCCTTTTTCAACGTTAGCCCGTATGATCTCAAAGTTCAGCCGAGGCCTGTCGGGATTGGCCGGGTCCTCGGCTGCGACCTCGGCCAGCGAGTCGCTATAGCAACGACCTTCGTCATCCTGGTGACCCAGAACCGAAACGAACAGGCTGCGAATCAGATCCTGGATGAGGCGAGGTACGTCAGGAACGCTGGAGTCGTCGCCTCCTTCCAAGTCCCTCCTGGTCTCCAGAAGGACCTTGTGAAGCACCAGAGCATCTTTGTAGATGAGTGACTCAGGCTCGTTATAGGTACACGCATTGTTAAACATCAGCACAAGGTCCTCCACTAGAGCGTCTACGTCCTGGTACTTGTTGGCCAGCATGTGGCTTTTGACTCGCTCCATGTCTATAGGCCTCTTGATGGCCAGGTAGTAGTCTGGGAGCTCAGCTCGGGACGGCAGGCGCAGGAAGATGGTGCTGAGGCGACGGCCTCGCTTGTCTGTGTAGTTCTTCACCGCCTCATAGAGCTCATTCAGCTTCTGCTGCAGAGGCGTCAGGTATTTGGACTTCTTTGGGGAGATGCCACTCTTTCCTGGAATGACAAAAAAGATGATTATTCAAGTTTTTCAGACTTTACTATCATGGCTATTAATGTATCCATTCTCGTGAAGACGAGATCGTATAATCTTAGAAGAAGAAACCTTTATTTGTCACATGCACACTTCAAGCATAGTGAAATTCATCCTCTGCATTTAACCCATCTGAAGCAGTGAACACACGCGCGCGCACACACCCAGAGCAGTGGGCAGCCACACTACAGCGCCCGGGGAGCAGTCAGGGGTCAGGTACCTTGCTCAAGGGCACCTCAGCCCAAGGCCGCCCCACGTTAACCTACTGCATATCTTTGGACTGTGGGGGAAACTGGAGCACCCGGAGGAAACCCACGCAGACACGGGGAGAACATGCAAACTCCACACAGAAAGGCCCCGCCGGCCACGGGGCTCGAACCCAGAACCTTGTTGCTGTGAGGCGACAGCGCTAACCACTACACCACCGTGCCACCCCATATTTGCATAATGAGAGACTAAATTTCAGAAATGATTTACGTTAACAGTGTTGAGTCATGTGGGCGGCACGGTGGTGTAGTGGTTAGCGCTGTCGCCTCACAGCAAGAAGGTCCTGGGTTCGAGCCCCGGGGCCGGCGAGGGCCTTTCTGTGTGGAGTTTGCATGTTCTCCCCGTGTCCGCGTGGGTTTCCTCCGGGTGCTCCGGTTTCCCCCCACAGTCCAAAGACATGCAGGTTAGGTTAACTGGTGACTCTAAATTGACCGTAGGTGTGAATGTGAGTGTGAATGGTTGTCTGTGTCTATGTGTCAGCCCTGTGATGACCTGGCGACTTGTCCAGGGTGTACCCCGCCTTTCGCCCGTAGTCAGCTGGGATAGGCTCCAGCTTGCCTGCGACCCTGTAGAAGGATAAAGCGGCTAGAGATAATGTGATGTGTGATGTGTGTGATGTGTTGAGTCATAAAAATAACTCTAAAGGAGCCGTTTATATTTTTTAAAGCATTCTGCTATTTGAGTTTAAACAAATATCAAATATTGATGAAGTCTTTCAGGGCCAGAAAAATTAAAACAGAGGCTTGAAATGAAGAAACTAGCCAGATCCATTGCACAGACTGCAAATCAGAACAATTCTGCGGAACTGTCCAAATGATTATCAGTCTAGAAACACTTTTAAAAGTATCATACTGCAGCTTTAAGTTATATTCCTGGTGTCATGCTCAGCTTCTGATTATGTTCTCTGTAGTGGTGTGTAGTTGATCCATGACAAAACCGCAGACTTGTCACAATATGGTACAGTAAACAATGCTTTCTGTGTTCTTTTTGCGTATCCAAGTAACATACTTATTTTGAGTTTTGGTGAGATGATGTCATCGTCTTCTGGCGCAGGCCCGAGTTCTCGCTTTTTCTCCTTCATAATCTTTTCCAGAGTGTTTGCATCATTATACACCTATCGATAAAACAGCATGTGAGATTAGCACAAACATATTCACAAGGTATGTTAATAACACTGTATTACTATTAAACAATCTTTGGGTTTTTTTTGCTTAAAAAAGTTGCATTTGTGACCATTTCAGAACTACACACAGATTAAAGACCAGACCAGACTCTTTTTTTATGCTCTTCAAAAAAATTAAGTCTACAGCTTTGAAGTCCACACTTACTTACATTTCATACATGGTGCATTAGCACAGCGCTGCTGAATTCTCGATTCTGATTGGTCTCTTTCTGAAAAGGCCACTCTGACACTAGTTTCAGCGATTCTACATTATTCTATCCACATTCACTGGATATGAGCAATCGCGCGCTCTGATCGGCTACTCTACTACTAGGCTATCAGCTCATATACCATGAGTAGAGAAAAGCAAAATGGCGGAGCGTTTTGCTGAACCAACCGAAGACGAAATAAAAACTCTACTCGAAAACAAAACCCCCAAAAATACAAAAAAGCAACAAAATACAGAATAAAAGTATTTGATGGTAAGAACATATCTTTTTTTTTCAATAATTATTATTATTATTATTATAATATCATTTTTCACAAATTGCTCCTGTCATTTTGCCGGTTTGTTTACATTATAAGCGGAAATTATTTTGTCGGACGTTTTGTATAATGTTTTGATTTAGCAAATTTGCATAAAAATAAAAATGCTCTGTTTCTCAAAATCCAGTGAATGTGGATAGAATAAAACCGTTATTCCACTCAATCTCGTTGTACATGGCTTATAGCCGCTATCGACTCATGTACGACCCGATTTCGTGGAATAACTGTTAAATAATACGTAAAGTATCATCGTTGATATGGTTAATTTTTTCGTAAGGAGGCGTTCATTTAACATTTAGGGAAGAAGTCTCCAGGGTCGGAGCTTTGTAACAATTGCTGAGAGAGGACTCTGTGCTTTCTGACAAGCTGTGTTTTTTCTCTTGAGAAAAAAGAAATGCTGGCGAGTCTCTCATCTCATCTCATTATCTCTAGCCGCTTTATCCTTCTACAGGGTCGCAGGCAAGCTGGAGCCTATCCCAGCTGACTACGGGCGAAAGGCGGGGTACACCCTGGACAAGTCGCCAGGTCATCACAGGGCTGACACATAGACACAGACAACCATTCACACTCACATTCACACCTACGCTCAATTTAGAGTCACCAGTTAACCTAACCTGCATGTCTTTGGACTGTGGGGGAAACCGGAGCACCCGGAGGAAACCCACGCGGACACGGGGAGAACATGCAAACTCCGCACAGAAAGGCCCTCGCCGGCCCCGGGGCTCGAACCCAGGACCTTCTTGCTGTGAGGCGACAGCGCTAACCACTACACCACCGTGCCGCCCCATGCTGGCGAGTATGTAATTTAAATATAAATGTATTAATAATGTATATAATGTGTCATTCTTTTTATAAAAATTTAAATCATGGGTTGCGTTGTGTTTCATTGCTTACTTTTCACTGCCCTATTCCTCGAATAGCTGATTACACTGAAACTAGTGTCTAGTCTTTCTGGCCACCACTGTTTTGTCACTACAATTTGTTTCATTTATAATCCACCTGTGAGCCCTCTTCATTGTAGTGTCTCGCATTGCGGAACATCAGCTTCATGTCCTCCACCATGACATCCTCGTTGGTGTATCTGTCTGCGCGGATGTTGTGGTCTATAGTGCGCAGGTCCATGGGCTCCAGTATGATCTTATAATAATCTGGATAGTCTTTCTTTGAAGGTTTAACCATGAATAAGTCACAGAGTCTACGACCGGTCCCCAGCTCTCGCGCCTCAATCACGGCCTGGTACAGAGACTTCAAACGGTTCTTCTTCGTGTTCTTTTTGTAACTGTGCGACATTTAATATTGGACAAAAATGTGAACAAGAAGAAGGAAAAAAAACAGAATTCCATTAGTTTGAACCTCAAACTTTTATCAAGAAATTTTGAACTGCATTGTTTAACCAGATTGTTTAACTACAACCCCGATTCCAAAAAAGTTGGGGCAATGTACAAATTGTAAATAAAAACGGAATGCAATGATGTGGAAGTTTCAAAATTCCATATTTTATTCAGAATAGAACATAGATGACATATCAAATGTTTAAACTGAGAAAATGTATCATTTAAAGAGAAAAATTAGGTGATTTTAAATTTCATGACAACAACACATCTCAAAAAAGTTGGGACAAGACCATGTTTACCACTGTGAGACATCCCCTTTTCTCTTTACAACAGTCTGTAAACGTCTGGGGACTGAGGAGACAAGTTGCTCAAGTTTAGGGATAGGAATGTTAACCCATTCTTGTCTAATGTAGGATTCTAGTTGCTCAACTGTCTTAGGTCTTTTTTGTCGTATCTTCCGTTTTATGATGCGCCAAATGTTTTCTATGGGTGAAAGATCTGGACTGCAAGCTGGCCAGTTCAGTACCCGGACCCTTCTTCTACGCAGCCATGATGCTGTAATTGATGCAGTATGTGGTTTGGCATTGTCATGTTGGAAAATGCAAGGTCTTCCCTGAAAGAGACGTCGTCTGGATGGGAGCATATATTGCTCTAGAACCTGGATATACCTTTCAGCATTGATGGTGTCTTTCCAGATGTGTAAGCTGCCCATGCCACACGCACTAATGCAACCCCATACCATCAGAGATGCAGGCTTCTGAACTGAGTGACGATAACAACTTGGGTCGTCCTTCTCCTCTTTAGTCCAAATGACACGGCGTCCCTGATTTCCGTAAAGAACTTCAAATTTTGATTCGTCTGACCACAGAACAGTTTTCCACTTTGCCACAGTCCATTTTAAATGAGCCTTGGCCCAGAGAAGACGTCTGCGCTTCTGGATCATGTTTAGATACGGCTTCTTCTTTGAACTATAGAGTTTTAGCTGGCAACGGCGGTTGGCACGGTGAATTGTGTTCACAGATAATGTTCTCTGGAAATATTCCTGAGCCCATTTTGTGATTTCCAATACAGAAGCATGCCTGTATGTGATGCAGTACCGTCTAAGGGCCCGAAGATCACGGGCACCCAGTATGGTTTTCTGGCCTTGACCCTTACGCACAGAGATTCTTCCAGATTCTCTGAATCTTTTGATGATATTATGCACTGTAGATGATGATATGTTCAAACTCTTTGCAATTTTACACTGTCGAACTCCTTTCTGATATTGCTCCACTATTTGTCGGCGCAGAATTAGGGGGATTGGTGATCCTCTTCCCATCTTTACTTCTGAGAGCCGCTGCCACTCCAAGATGCTCTTTTTATACCCAGTCATGTTAATGACCTATTGCCAGTTGACCTAATGAGTTGCAATTTGGTCCTCCAGCTGTTCCTTTTTTGTACCTTTAACTTTTCCAGCCTCTTATTGCCCCGTCCCAACTTTTTTGAGATGTGTTGCTGTCATGAAATTTCAAATGAGCCAATATTTGGCATGAAATTTCAAAATGTCTCACTTTCGACATTTGATATGTTGTCTATGTTCTATTGTGAATACAATATCAGTTTTTGAGATTTGTAAATTATTGCATTCCGTTTTTATTTACAATTTGTACTTTGTCCCAACTTTTTTGGAATCGGGGTAGTACTGTGTCAGGACGAATAAGGACACTAAAAGGCTTTAATAAGATTTGTATACATCCTGAACGATCGTACCTTTTGCGTTTGGTAGTGCTGCCATCTGACAGAGTGGAGGACAGCATACTGTCACCATCCTCATCTTCTCTCCTTCCTAGCTCTTTCCTTTTCAGCTAAAAACACACAGACATGTATTTAAATTTAACTTAATACTGAAAATTACCTCAGAGTCACTCAGGATGATGCTGAGCCAAGACTGCAAACATAGCAAACATTTTACACCCAAATGAAAGAAAAAAAAATTCATGTCAGAACCTGAAGAATGTGCTGTAGTTTCAGAGCCCGTTTGTAGATATGGGAGGTGGCAACATTGTAGCGCTTTGCGTTTTCAAACATCATGTTCAGATCAGCGTCCATCTGCTCAACACTCTCGTATTCATTATTCTTCATCTTATCACTGAAAACATGAAGAACAGCTCTCATGCTAAAGTCAAAATTAATTATGGGTCAGCAAGTATTTTAAAGAAAATTAAAAATTAAAGAAAAATGCTGCTTGCATAGGTTTTCAACCCCTCAAGTTTCGGAAGATCCAGATGAAAGATCTGAATTGTCTTAATTAGGATTAGGACACAATTGGCTTATTTGATCTTCACCTGTGAACTATTAAAACATTTCAATGAACAAAAACCACCCCGGTTAAACTGGCATGAAAGCAACTGTCAGTCTTTTCTGGTGTGAGGAGCCCAAGCTCGATATACTGTATTTGGGCAGGTTTCAAACACTACTGTGTGTTGAAAACCTAAAGTAGGCCAAACCTCAATTAACACCATCCCTACAGTGAAACATGCTGGTGGTAGCATCATGCTCTGGGAATGCTTTTGATCTCCAGAACCTGGACTTCTTGTCAAAAGAGAATGGATGAAGGAAAATACAGGTGGATATTACAAGATGACCTGTTTATTTACCTGCTAGCCTGAAAGTCAGACAGAAGCTCCACCTTTCAGCAGGACTATCATGCCAAATACCAGGCCAAAGCAAAACAGAAGTGCTTTCAAAAGGTGAATGTTCTACAGTGGCCAGTTAAAGTTAGTGTTCAGGATGCAGACACAGTATTTCTTTTGTCATGTCTTTTGTTAATGGCTTTTTTGTTACCACAGATACCTTAAAGATTTCTGTGGATCATCTCTTGCTTAGAACAGTTTACATTTAAGTCTTATTCATTACTCAGTCAGTAAATAACTTGGATACTATAAATTTAAAGCTAAAGAATTTTATGAAATTAATCATGACTCTGGCACCGTTTGATTTTATATAGTTAGTGATGATCAACCCGGGCGGCACGGTGGTGTAGTGGTTAGCGCTGTCACCTCACAGCAAGAAGGTCCGGGTTCGAGTCCCGTGGCTGGCGAGGGCCTTTCTGTGTGGAGTTTGCATGTTCTCCCCGTGTCTGCGTGGGTTTCCTCCGGGTGCTCCGGTTTCCCCCACAGTCCAAAGACATGCAGGTTAGGTTAACTGGTGACTCTAAATTGACCGTAGGTGTGAATGTGAGTGTGAATGGTTGTCTGTGTCTATGTGTCAGCCCTGTGATGACCTGGCGACTTGTCCAGGGTGTACCCCACCTTTCGCCCGTAGTCAGCTGGGATAGGCTCCAGCTTGCCTGCGACCCTGTAGAACAGGATAAAGCGGCTAGAGATAATGAGATGAGATGAGATGGGAAACCCTGTCAGAAGAAGATGGATTCCTCTCAAGATCTCTCAGCTCATGGCAACAGATTATAAATCCGACAGCGCCCTCTGTCTCCCTCTGGTGGCAGAAGCTGGTCTAGCAGCACTTCTGGCTGCTGTCTACCTCCCTCTAGTGACGGCACAAGGCCGAGCTGGCTTACAACATAAACGAGGTTATATGAAAAATCAACAGCTCTGCATGAAAATACATCCCTGAATCACAAACATCAACTATAATAAGTAATGTACATGAGTTCCTATCCAAGTTAATGCAAATAAATGTGGGGAAAGTAATTACCGTTCCTATTTTGTGCTATATTATTTATATTCTCCATTTTCAGCCCTACCATACCGAATCTGCTGGAGGGAGATGGGCTGGCTAATCTGCTGGTAGTAGTCTGGATAGTCCTTCCTGGAAGGCAGCTGAAGAAAAGGCTCAGCTATGAGCTGCCCTTGACTGTTCCTGCCTCCTCGTATAGCCTCGTACATCTGGAAGATGGGATTAGACATGTCCATGTTGGAGTGGATGCTCTCAGCCTCTGATTCGCCCTCATCATAATGCACCGAGCCTGGGATGACAGAGGTACAGGCAAAGTATTTATCATTTAGAGGTGGATGACGTTGTGGGCGAGTCAATCATCGCAAACTCTTTTACAGCTGCAATTACAACTTGGTTGGTGTGGCATTTGAACTCATATTGACTTGCAAAATGTCTCACCGCTTGCAGAAATTTGTCAGAAATAAGACAGGGTATTTGGTCATGTGACCTTTTCGACAGACAATTAGACGGTTATTTTTGTCTCATCTGTCCAGAGGATGTTGTTCCAGAACTGTACAGGCTTTTTAAAATTCATTTGGTAAGCCTCAAAAGACCAAATTAATGTTTTCTGTCTTGTCGTAAAACCCTCTGTATTTACTCCAGTGAAGTCTCGTCTTGATTGTTGACTTTAACACAGATACCCCTACTTCCTGGAGGGTGTTCTGAAAGGCCAACTGTTGCAAAGAGGTTGTTCTTCACTGGGGAACAATTCTTTTGGGCCTTTTGGTGTTCCTGAGCTCACCGGTGCATTCTTTCTTTTTGACTTGGCCAAACATAATGTTGTGGCTTTCTCTCTGAATGGGTTTGGTTTCACTTTCCAGCCTAATGACGGCTTGGTTCAGTGGCGGTGACAGCTATTTGGACTTCATCTTGAGATTCAACAGCAACAGAATCCAAATACAAATGCCACACCTTTTATGTGCTTATTGTAAGTGAAATAATGAGGGAATAATGCACACCTGGCCATTGGACAGCTAGACAGCCAATTGTGCAATGACTCAATGACGACTCATGGTGGGGGCTGACATAAAAAGTGCTCTAATTCACACACTGTTGACTGATGTAATTTTTCATTTCTTATATACTACAGTGAGAGCCCTTTACAAGCTATAGGAATCACACAGCTGTCCACGTGAGCAATGTATGAAATTAAATTAAAAGTAATTATTTTGAATGAAAAGGAAAATTTTTCCCTTGTAGGAAGATTTCCTGCCGTCACTATAAGTCAATAATAACCAGTAATCAGGAGGAAGGTACCTGTGAGGATGCCGTCTTCATCGCTCTCTGAGCCATACTGTAAAGCCATGGTAATTGAAGAGAGTCTGTCTCCATGCACAGATTTTCTGTTCCTAGTGAAGCCAAGATAAAACAAATCTATACAAAACTATACAAAGTTTTAACCTCTATCTACTTTTTACTTTACAGGAAGAACTGAAACAAGTATTTGAAGGAACTAACTTGATCCGGATGCTGCTTTTTATCGGCTCCATGTGCTCGAGCTCCAGCTTCCTCTGGGAAAAGATCTTTTTGATCGTGTTTGCGTCCTGTAGGTTCATCATGACAGATTATTCTGCTTCGAAAAACACTTACAAGTTTGAAATCATAGGTTTATATTAATGCCCTTGTTCTGATATGGAGCAAGTAATATACAAGGTGGAAAACACTCACAATCTACGCCAATCAATAAATGGATGAAAAACAGATGTTATTTAAAGGGATCCTCCAGCAGATTTATTCTCAAACTTATATGATGTAAAATTAGTCGTAGATTTCAAAAATCAAACTGTCATTTTCGGAGACCAAATAGTGTTCGAGAAAAATGAATTTTCTTTAAAATGTCAAATAGACTTCCTGCGGTAGTGACGTATGTGATTACATCATGTCGTGGTCGCTTGAAGCATCTCAACTGTTTATATTCTCTGTGTACATCGTAGTTTTGATAGTTTTACAAGTATTTTACAGAATTTATCAGTTTTTAAATCAGTATGCCTCATTGTGTCGCATATAAATGGCACAATGATGCTAAAAAGAAAGCACAAGCTGGAACTAGACTGCATTTCCGGAGAGAAAATGCAAAGTGTGTTTGATCAGCTGGAACAGAGTGTCACCCACAGAAACTGGATCAGATATGAGACCTTGCGCTGCAAAATCTTTTTTTACATGATCTACAGATCGTGTGTGTGTGTGTGTGGGGGGGGGGGGGGTAGTGTGTTTGGCAAAATGTGTGTAGTGTGTGTGGCAGTGTGTGGTGTATGTGTATGGCTGCGTGCTCTAAAATCACAGTTTTAAATGGCTCAGTTTAAAACTTGCAGCGTGACATGACACTTCACACTTTAAAATATTTTTTTTCCCCATGATCTACATGGTGACATTTTAAAGGTCAACTGCCTTTCAGATTTTTCAAATGTAGGTCATAAAAAGAATTTTCCCCAACACCTAATTATTTTTGTTGAGTGGACCGAAAGCTACTGAATTTGAATCACAGACTTCCAATTTTATTTTTTTTTTCATAGAGCAATTAATGAATTTAGAGCTACATGGCCCTAAATTCTCTGATATTTTTTCCTGCTTCACCATGACCCAGTTCAAGATACTACATCATGCATGACGTGGTGGGCTTTCCCCGTTCGCTCAAGGCATTGTGGGATACAAATTTGAAACAGGAGAGAACAATGGATGACATGAGTGTGCGAATGAAATGTGAAAGACCGACTACAGTAATGGAAAGCGAGAAGAAAAGATGTTATGTGATATACGAAGGAAAGATAACGCAGGACCAAAGTAATAAATATCGGCGGTCAGCGAGCACCTCGGTGTGATCAGCTGTTCGTTTAGAGACAGAATGATGTAACTGTCAGTGCACGGTCAAAGTAAACCTGTGTATGCACACACACACGGACTTCCTCTGTCTTCTTGACTGCGCGAAGCGAGTGATTTCATGCACATTATTTGCTCAGGAATCCCCTCAAATTAAATAAATTTCCCAGCCACGGAATGGCCTGTTTTGTTTTGGGTTTTTTTAGATATTATAGAAATAAACATATATCTAAAATTTCACCGATTTGATGAAATCGAAAGGCCATCTAGCTTTAAAGAAATTTTTAAGACAATTCTGACACTTTCAAGAAAATTCATTTTTCTCGAACACAATTTGGTGCCCGAAAATTAAAGTTTGATTTTTGAAATCTGCGACTACTTTTACTTACAATAAGTTTGAAAATTAATCTGCTGGAGAATCACTGATGTGGTGAAATGCGGTCATTGTCTAAGTGGAAGAAGAAAAAAAACCACTGCTGAACTGAATGACATGCTTTTATAAGAAAATAATGAACTTTGGGTGGTTTTTATTCCTTGCTCATAATGGATTCATACATGATACATTACCTTGAACACCTGTGAACCAGGCTCATTGTATGTTTTAGCATTTTTGACGAGCAGGTCGATGTCTTTGAACATATGATTCACACTTTTATAGTAGCCGATCTGGAAGAGAAATATATCTCATTTCAGTGGAAAATGAATGTTGTTAAATACTTGACATGTAATTTGGATTACAGATACCTGTATCCTTTGTGCAATGGCCTTGAGATCTATTGGCTCTTTGATAATGGCGTAATAATCCGGATATTGCTGCAAACAAATCAAGCAAAACAGTGAAATTTTCTTATGTTATGTGATGGTACATTACATTATGTAAAAATTATATTCCTACTATTTTAGAAGGAAGTCTCTGGAAGAGTTCGCTGATGAGGCGTCCGTGTTCGTTGTGTCTCAACACTGTGTCCAGCAGCTGCTCCAAAACCTCCTTAAGACTGGCTGCAGCCTGAGGAAGAACCAGACACAACTCATTCCTCAAGCTCACACATCAATGTTGTATTCACAAACACAATTAGAAAATTTTCTCTGTCCAATCTCGCCTCATCCTCCATGGCGCTTCCTGGAGTTTCTCGTGCATCATCACCGTCATCATCATCTTCATCATAGTCTCCTCGCTGCACAAACTCATTCTTGGTGCGAATGTAAAGGTCCCATAATTTACATGCAGCTCGGTACTCTGGGGTTTCAGGCTGGACAGAAAGGAGAAGGTTGGCTTTTTTTTTTTTTATTTAATCAATCAATCAATCAATCAATCATCGCACATCATTTTGTCTCATGTTCAAAATAGTGAGAAAATGCTGTACATCTAGTGCTCACTTTCCCAACCAGGGGTGCACAATAATGGCTGAATAATAGATACAATTATTAGAAAATAATAATAAAATAAAATACAGTATCATATAAAATGATGTAAAATAAATATAATAATAAATTGCAATTATTTTGCTCAAAATGTAAATTATTATCTCAATAATGATAAAATAATACCAAATAAAATAAATAAGAAATAATAGTAACATTAATATAATTATTTATTATGATTAATAATTATTGTAATAATAATGTAATGATTATAATTAAATATATTAAATAATTAAATGATTAATCAATTTAATTACATTGATTAAATAATAAAAAATAATATTCACAATTATTTCACATTTTAATCACAATTATTTTACTTTAAAATTGAAAATTTTAAATTATTCATTTTATTACACCTTTTCTATTGAAACATGAATAAAATTTGAAATTGTGTGTTTTGGGAAAAATATTACTTTAGTTTATTTAACACTGTGGTTTATGGTGCAAATTTCACATATTTTTCATGAAGGGTGCCATTAATTCTGGACTTGACCATATGTGAAAACATATCTTACAGTAGTCAGATTTTTACTTTAGGTAAGCTTCCCCATACTGTTAAGCTTACAGTAAGTTATTACTACTGATTATGATTAAAACTTCATTCATTATACTCTATTTCAATAACCTGAAACTGTAATAAGCAAAAATTTAAAATGACAAGAAATCTAACTCGATAGAATGACGGCCTACTTTGTAGTAGGTCTTAGTGTTGTTAAAGAGGAGCTGGAAATCGAGGGTGAGCTGCTCCACGTCATCGTACTCCTCCATTTTCAGCTTCTGCTGGATCTTCATCATGTCAATGGGCTGAGACACCACGTCATAGTAATCAGGCTGGTTCCTTTGAGGGAGAAATTGCCGAGGATTATTGTTCACTCTGTCCGGGACAATGTAAAGTTTCCCGAGGGTACGGTTTCAGTCTGTGTCTCACACATGTGACATTTCAGCTCAGTCAAAATGACTTGATCTAAATTTTTAAGTGAGATATTAATGGAAAACTTACACTGTGACATAGAAACCAATTGCTAGTCATTTTGTGTGTGTGTGTGTGTGTGTGTGTGTGTGTGTGTGTGTGTGTGTGTGTGTGTGTGTGTGTGTGTTGGTGTTTCTCACCTTCTTTTTGGTGCTCTGATAAAGAGTTCACACAACATCCTGCCCTGGTCATCCTTATAGTCTCTGATGGTGTTGTAAAGTTCATGACACACTGCAATCTGAGGGGTCGAAGACAGACAACGTGTGTAAGACAAAGGAAACGAGCATCTATTTGATAAAATACAACTAGTCTATTACAGAGCATAAGGACAGAGCTAGAGTGAGTGAGTGTAATACTGGAAAAATGGACAGATAGTTGATAGAGAACCCAGTTAAACAAATGAGGAAAAAAAATTATAGTTGGTCATTTGTTTATTGAGGTGCATGATCCAATATAACATATTATTATCCATACAGGACACTTTTTCCATGGAATAAAAACACACGTTCTATTCCCTTCTAGCGGGTTTCATTCATTTGGTTTGATAGCATGTAATATTGTTAGCATATCGCTTATCCTACGTGTATTACATCACTCCACCCAACGGAGAATGAGCGTTGAATATGGTTTACGATACTGCATGGTTGTCAAGACAACATGACGTCACACATCAGAGACGTAAAACTTCCACGCTAGCGAACAATTGTGACAATTTGTAAACAAACATGGCCGCCAGGTTTGCTTCATTAAATACGGAAGATTTTGAGAGAATTTTGAAAGAGAAAGACGCATTGCACACCTGAAAGAAATGTGTATAATAATAATAATAATAATAATAATAATAATAATAATAATGGCTTTTTTCATGGTCTATCATGCTAGCTGAACACTGCAAAAAATTGAAAACTGAATTTGAGGAGCAAATGACTTAATACTAGTGAAATTTTCTTGCTGCGTGGACAGATATTTTTACTCGACAAGACATATCAGAATAAGTTGGTTACAATCTAGAACTAGGTATAATAATCTCAGAATTGGTGTCTTGTATTCTTCTAATAGGAAATGCTAGATCGTTTCAACTATTTTCAAGATATTTTCACTTGCTAGGATATAATTTTTTGTAGTGAATGGAATATGCCCTGCAGGCCATGGATACGTAAACCCAACCGCTCGGCCTGATGATCAGCTGGGAAAAAAACAAGGCTCAGTGCCTCAGCAACTACGAGACACCCCAAGCAGGACTGGTGATCAACTCTCACCCCGTGGAAGCTGTTGACAGGTTTTGCTATCTCGGAGGCACAACAACGTCTGACTGCAAAGAGCAATTCTGACATCCAGCTCCGCATTGGTCATGCCACCTCTGCGATGGCAAGCCTTGACAGCGTATGGTCCAACAGAAAACTCTCGGTCCAAACTAATATCAGGCTGTATGACAGCCTCGTGCTGTCCATCCTCATGTATGGAGCCGAGACCTGGACTCTAACAGCTGCCCAGGAACACCGCCTGGATGCCTTCGACACCAAGTGCCAACGAAGGATCTTGGGGATCAGGTGGTATGACCATGTTTCCAATGCCACCCTGCGTGAGATCACCAACCAGCCTCCACTGTCCAACAAGATCCGCTTGGCCCGTCTCCGCCTTTTCAGCCACATTGCCAGGGCAGAGCCACCCCTAGAACCAGCCGCCCTACTGAGGGAACAGACCCCCACCACCTGGTCCCGTCCCAGAGGCCGACCCGGACGCACATGGTCCGACCAGCTGAGCAACGACGTGCAGGCTGCTGGCCTCAACATCGCCACCGCCTGGGAGGCTGCCAGGAACAGACCCGCTTGGAGAGCCATATGCAGAGGCGCCACGCTCCCTTCGGGAGCATGCAGAGCTGAGTGAGTGAGTGAGTGAGTGAGTGAGTGAGTGAATGGAATATATCCGATATACCACGAAAAAACCCAGCTAATATTATTTAATGAGTGAGTGGCAAAAGTAGATGAACCTCTAAGATTAGCAGTTAATTTGAACGTGAAATAAGTCAGGAGTTTTCAATCAATGGGATGATTTTCGATCAGGTCTAAGTGTCGACCTGGTTTTATTTAAAGAAAAGAGATGTATCAAAGTCCGATCTTCACAACACATATTTGTGGAAGTGAGAAAAAATATCTGTTTGGCATGCTTGAAACTGGTACAGGTGGTCCTGATCGCTACTTGTTTTGGTTAAGTTAAATCTTTGAGATTTATCTTCGTGCACACATTCTACTCTCTGCTTAATGAAGCTGATGTTGACCAGTAATGTCTTTCTTCTTTTCAGAAGACTATGATCCTGAAGGGTGATGTAATAGTGCATAATGTCTCTCTTCTTTCATACAGTAGTGTAGTCTCAACCAGTGATGTAATGCATCATCGCCCATTTACGTTATACATAGGTAACTTGGCTTCATCAATTAAATCATCATCCAATCACATAGCTATAACACACTCTTGAATGTGAATATATACTCATGTTTGTCCGATGATAAACTGAGAAACATCTCTGAACAGCTGTGTCCGTGACTGTTTGCTCCCGGATCGATCCGTGAGGCAGAATCTCTTCGGCGACAGAGGTCTACATTCCTAGATCATACTTTGTCAATTCAACCTCCTTCGCGACAGACCTAACAGGAAGTGTATCATGCGATGAACTCAGGAGATTTCTAAGGATCTCAGAAAAACAGTTGTTGATGCTCATCAGACTGGAAAAGGTCACAAAACCATCTCGAAAGAATTTGGACTCCAGCAAGCCACAGTCAGACAGATGGAGGAAATTCAAGACCATTATTAAGGCCCAAGTATACTTCAGCAGACGCGGTCTGTGCAATTGTCGGCTGTGCGCATTGACTGTGAATGTCGAAACTGAGAGTGAAGTAATACATGGTAGTGCGCATGCATTCATAAAATCGAGTATACTGTAGAGACACCTATGTACACGTCTGCAGAAGTACAATAGACTTGAGCCTTTACCTTCTCCAAAAGTGGTTGACCGACAAAGATCACTCCAAGAGCAAGGCGTGTAAGAGTCCACGAGGTCACAAAGGAACCCAGGGTAACTTCTAAGCAACTGAAGGCATCTCTCACACTGGCTAATGTTACTGTTCATGAGTCCACCATCAGGAGAACACTGAACAACAATGGTGTGCATGGCAGGTTGCAAGGACAAAGCCACTGCTCTCCAAAAAGAACACAGCTTCCCAACTCCAGTTGGCTGAAGATCACGTGGACAAGCCAGAAGGGTATTGAAAAAATGTTTGTGCATGGATGAGACCAATATAGAACTTTTTGGTTGAAATAAGAAGTGCTATGTTTGGTGAAACATATACGAACCGTATCCTTGCTGTGAAACATGGTGGTGGTGGTAGTATCATGATCTGGATCTGTTTTGCTGGTCGGCTTGCCATTATTGATGGAACAATGAATTTTGAATTAAATTATTCCAGCGATGTCTCAAGGAAAACATCAGGACATGTCTGTGAACTGAATCTCAAGAGAATGCAGGTGATGCAGCAAGACAACGACTCTAAGCACACAAGTCATCCTACTAAAGAATGGTTAAAGAAGAATAAAGTGAATGTTCCAGACTGGCCAAGTCAAAGTCCTCATCTTAATCCAACAGAAATGTTGCATGAGCAGTTCATGTAAGGAAACACACCAACATCCCAGAGAAGCTGCTTTGTACAGAGGAACGGACTAAATCTCCTCCAAGCTGATGTGCAGCACTGAGCAACAGTTACCAGAGACATTTAGTTCCAGTTATCGCTGCACAAGGAGGTCACAGCAGATATTGAAAGCAAAGGTTCACATATTTTTGCCACTTTGAATCACTTTCCTGAATAAATAAATGACCAAGTGTAATATTTCTGTCTCATTTGTTTAACTGGGTTCTCTTTATCTACTTTGAGGACTTGTATGAAAATCTGACAATGTTGTAAGTCATATTTATGCACAAATATAGAACTTTCTAAATGGTTCACAAACTTTCAAGCACCACTGTATATACTTTCGAAGGTTCACGATCACCTAGAATAATTTATACCATAAACGCTTTACAACCCCGATTCCAAAAAAGTTGGGACAAAGTACAAATTGTAAATAAAAACGGAATGCAATAATTTACAAATCTCAAAAACTGATATTGTATTCACAATAGAGCATAGACAACATATCAAATGTCGAAAGTGAGACGTTTTGAAATTTCATGCCAAATATTGGCTCATTTGAAATTTCATGACAGCAACACATCTCAAAAAAGTTGGGACAGGGGCAATAAGAGGCTGGAAAAGTTAAAGGTACAAAAAAGGAACAGCTGAAGGACCAAATTGCAACTCATTAGGTCAACTGGCAATAGGTCATTAACATGACTGGGTATAAAAAAAGCATCTTGGAGTGGCAGCGGCTCTCAGAAGTAAAGATGGGAAGAGGATCACCAATCCCCCTAATTCTGCGCCGACAAATAGTGGACCAATATCAGAAAGGAGTTTGACAGTGTAAAATTGCAAAGAGTTTGAACATATCATCATCATCTACAGTGCAGAATATCATCAAAAGATTCAGAGAATCTGGAAGAATCTCTGCGCGTAAGGGTCAAGGCCGGAAAACCATACTGGGTGCCCGTGATCTTCGGGCCCTTAGACGGCACTGCATCACATACAGGCATGCTTCTGTATTGGAAATCACAAAATGGGCTCAGGAATATTTCCAGAGAACATTATCTGTGAACACAATTCACCGTGCCATCCGCCGTTGCCAGCTAAAACTCTATAGTTCAAAGAAGAAGCCGTATCTAAACACGATCCAGAAGCGCAGATGTCTTCTCTGGGCCAAGGCTCATTTAAAATGGACTGCGGCAAAGTGGAAAACTGTTCTGTGGTCAGACGAATCAAAATTTGAAGTTCTTTACGGAAATCAGGGACGCCGTGTCATTTGGACTAAAGAGGAGAAGGACGACCCAAGTTGTTATCAGCGCTCAGTTCAGAAGCCTGCATCTCTGATGGTATGGGGTTGCATTAGTGCATGTGGCATGGGCAGCTTACACATCTGGAAAGACACCATCAATGCTGAAAGGTATATCCAGGTTCTAGAGCAACATATGCTCCCATCCAGATGACGTCTCTTTCAGGGAAGACCTTGCATTTTCCAGCATGACAATGCCAAACCACATACTGCATCAATTACAGCATCATGGCTGCGTAGAAGAAGGGTCCGGGTGCTGAACTGGCCAGTCTGCAGTCCAGATCTTTCACCCATAGAAAGCATTTGGCGCATCATAAAACGGAAGATACGACAAAAAAGACCTAAGACAGTTGAGCAACTAGAATCCTACATTAGACAAGAATGGGTTAACATTCCTATCCCTAAACTTGAGCAACTTGTCTCCTCAGTCCCCAGACGTTTACAGACTGTTGTAAAGAGAAAAGGGGATGTCTCACAGTGGTAAACATGGCCTTGTCCCAACTTTTTTGAGATGTGTTGTCATGAAATTTAAAATCACCTAATTTTTCTATTTAAATGATACATTTTCTCAGTTTAAACATTTGATACGTCATCTATGCTCTATGCTGAATAAAATATGGAATTTTGAAACTTCCACATCATTGCATTCTGTTTTTATTTACAATTTGTACTTTGTCCCAACTTTTTTGGAATCGGGGTTGTAGAATTCTTGATTCTGACTGGTCAGAAGGTGCTTAATTTTCTATAACAGAAGCTCGGACAGTCGTTCAAATCACCAGTTTATGTAGAAGCACTCAATCTATTTTGTTGCTATTTTTATCGTACGGACGAACACTGAGACTTGTATGGATCTCAGGGAAGGATTCCCCAGTGTCAGTGCTTTGTAAGAGGATGAATTCCATTCTGGAAAAGTCTAGAACTAAAGAACGAACGTGATAATGATTTCGGGATGTTCCACAACATGGAATGTAACTATAAACGGATAAGACGTACAAGTTTCTGAACGATTCTGAATCAATGCACTAACTGGGTTTTTACACAGGCTTATGGATATGTTTACCAAATAATTTTGATGAAAAATAAAATCATAGACTATACTGTATAGAATTTGAGATGAAGAACAAGTAGAAGACAAATTTGTTCGATGGAAATACACCAAGACTCAGTGATGTACTCATTAAATAAATGAATCCTGCTATCATTCTCCATTTCACCAGGACAACATTGAGCTGCTCACAGGATCAACCGTAGGAATGTTCGCTGTTCTTCTTCTCTTGCGGCTGGACGAGGAGGTCGGCGCCGGCTGGCTGTCTTCAAAGTCTCCACCGCTCACGCTGCTGGACGGGGAGGTGGCCCTCCTCCGCTTAGAGCCCATGGTGAAGGTGATGGTGAAGGTTCCTGGATGAAAAACAAACAAAACATCCATCCATTATCTGTAGCTGCTTATCCTGTCCTACAGGGTCGCAGGCAAGCTGGAGCCTATCCCAGCTGACTACGGGCGAAAGGCGGGGTACACCCTGGACAAGTTGCCAGGTCATCACAGGGCTGACACATAGACACAGACAACCATTCACACTTACATTCACACCTACGGTCAATTTAGAGTCACCAGTTAACCTAACCTGCATGTCTTTGGACTGTGGGGGAAACTAGAGCACCCGGAGGAAACCCACGTGGACACAGGGAGAACATGCAAACTCCGCACAGAAAGGCCCTCGCTGGCTGCTGGGCTTCAACCCAGGACCTTTTTGCTGTGAGGCGACAGTGCTAACACTGTGCTACACCACCATGCCAACCCAAACAAAACATTCAAGCACTAAAATTAGAAGTTTGCAAAGAATCAGCTTTTTTTGTTTTCCTCCCACTTATCCTGGTGTGGCTCGAGATGGCAACAGGCTGAAGTGATCCCAGACTCCAGCATCTCCTGGGGGATCCCCAGACGTTCAACTGTGAGATGTAATATCTCCAATGGGACGCGAGTGATACAACTCGAGCTTTTAATCGTTGATCTCCTTTGAGCAGAAAGCTCATTTCTTTTGCTCGTACCTACCACCTTATTCACTGTTAAGTCAGGACAGGTTATCTGGTCTTGGTATAGTATTGATGCTCTAATATGTAATCTTTACTTTAAAGTAGTGCACAGTGTCTTTACACGTAGTAATACTGAGTTGTGTTGAATATTTTTTCCATTTTAGTTGAATGGATCATGAGATCATTGGACACAGAAGGAGGATTTTTTCCCCAAAAAGCATAGTCTTATTATGCACTGATTTTATTTGTAATGCGTGCCATAACCGTTCATGTTGCAAGGCTGCACACATGCATGCATATTTACTTTGCAAAGGTAAATGCATGCACAGAAATCTCCCTCAACCTTTGAATAACTCCGGCTTTTGCAGAGAGCTGATATCATTAGTGCTGCAGCACCGTTATGTGCGGCTGAGGACAAGGGTTTGGGTGACAGTTCCTCAACAGCGTCGCGACGGCACACAAACACAAAGGCAACGTCCCAAACAGCACATTCCCGTCCTACTCGGCATGTCAAAGCACCGCGCTGTTTTTTTCACGACTATTTTATTCCTCGCACACTATCCAGTACGCTAGTATGCATCTTCAGACGTAGCCCGAGCTAGCAGTTAGCCGATAATTGTTCTTCACCGGCGCTTTTCTATTCAACTAGCGGCGATGCTAACTCACCATGAACGGCTGAAGTGGAGGGAAAAAAACTTCCTTCGCGCTACACAAGCCTTACCTGCAGTTTCTTTTCAGCCTTCTTTGCGAATGTGAGCAAAACATTCGCAAAACCCTGTTTGATTTATTACAGGGAAAAAAAAATTAACCATTTGGAGTGCGTTATTTTTTCGCACCCGTTTACCGAGACGTCCCGCCTTCTGCACTCGGATTGGCTAAAGCACATCGGATGGACAAACCGGCATGTGATTGGACAGTTCAGATGTCGTTCACTGTTTATCACCATAGCAACCATAGGACGAAAACTGCTCATCAATAAATTGGGGACGCATGTTAGATTTAAATTTTTTTCTGTACACTTTTTTTTTATTTTGTAATGATTTTTATGCTTTATTAGAATAAAGTAATAAATGTGCAGTTCCTAATGTGACAAAATTCCACATTATTATTATTATTATTATTATTATTATTATTATTATTATTATGGAATTTACAAACAATATGGCATATTACGTATATCACAACAAACAGCAAAAAGTTATACATTCTATACAAAATTACAAAACACGTGAGGGAATCAAACATTATTTTAAATTATTAAATAAAAACATATATAAATATTTTATATAAATCATTTTTTTCTCTCCACGGGTCTTCAAAATGATTAAATTTGGAGAGAGAGAGAGAGAGAGAGAGAGATGCAAGCTGTGTTATTATTTTGAGTAATGCAAAGTAAATACATAATTGTTTTTAATATTTATATTACCATTAATAATAAACTCGGGACTTAAGGGCTTCAAGTATTGTAAACTTAAGTAATATTCACGTACCTCACAACAAACAGTAAGAAGTTATCCATACGATACAAAATTACAAAACACGTGAGGGAATCAAACATTATTTCAAAAAAAATTCAATTAAACATATTTACAAATATTTATAAAAGCAGTTTTTTTTTCCTCTACGGGTCTTCAAAATGACTAAATTTGTAAAGAGAGAGAGAGAGATGCAAGATGTTTTATTATTTTGAATAAGTAAATAAGTAATTGTTTTTAATATTTCTACTTTAATAAATAATAAACCAGGAGCTTAGAGACTTCATGCATTGTAAACTAAAGTAATATTCAAACCAATCCTGATCCCACGGAGGCGGGGTTCGGCGCAATACAGGCGCGAAAAACACACGCATTTAGAGTCAGTTCGCACGACCGGAACCGGAAACAGACGGGAGAATCCGCGTGCGAAGAAAGCGTGTGGCAACGACAACCATGAAGCGACCAAGTGAGCGCGTTTATATGTCATATTTACACAGATTTATAGCAAAAATGGATATTAAACTGTCATTGAATAATGAATTGTATTTATTACATGTATTTGTTTATCTGGTGAACAGATATATTTAATTACTTCTTGCCATCTTTAGTTTTAGAGTGAGTGGTACAATATAAGCTAACTCAGCTAATATGCTGAAGTACTTAAAATCTTCTTCTTCTTCAGAGTTAAAAAAGGCGAGTAAGCGCATGCCTTGCTCCAAACGTTATAAAATCCAGAAAAAGGTAAGAAATCTGAAATAAATAAATATACACACACAAAATGTGGTTATGTAGTTATTTTCACTGATAAGTTCCTTTTGCCACTGTTTCAGCATGTTTTGCTTTGTCACACCGTGATGTCAAACCCACCCTTTTCCCTACTCAAGTGCACTTCTTAGGGTTAGGGGATGAAATAACGGTTTCTCTTCTCGTACACTGAGGACTGTATGGTCACTAGACATCCAGATGTTTTCAGTTTTGACAACATTTCAGATCTTTTCTCCTCTGTTCTGCTAGGTTCGAGAACATAACAGGAAACTCAGGAAAGAGGCGAAGAAGAGCGGAATCAGACGAAAGGTCAAGAAGGACATCGGCGTCCCGAACAGCGCACCGTTTAAGGAGGAAGTCCTCAGAGAAGCAGAGCAGAGAAAGCAAGAGGTGGATCTGAATGACATGTCTGACTCTTTGCGTTATGTATCATTATAGTTCCCCAACTGACCCATGTGTTTGTGCGGTGCAGCTTGAAGCGCTGAAAGAGAATAACAAATTAGCGAAGCAGAAGGCGCGAGCTGAGAAGAGAAAGAAGAGCAAAGAAGAAAGCAGTGAGGATGTGCAGGCGAAGAAAAAGAAAAAAATGAATAAGGTGATTGTCACTTTCATTGGTAAAGATTACTGGAATGTAAATAGACCCATAACAGACAAACTACAAGCAATACCAGTGACATGAATCTAGGGTTTGTTTGCTCCTACACCATCTTTGCCACTCCATTTGTAGAACTTGCCTCACTCATTTGTAGCTTTGGATTAAAAAAAACCCACCTTTACCATGTGGAGAAATGTAAATATTATGTTTTTGTGATGTGATGCCATTGTTACATTTTCAGGAGGAGAAAGTAAAAGCACAGAGGGAAGCGAGGGCGGCTGTAGCAAAACAGAAAAGCTCAAAGATGTTCAGATGCACCGAATTGAATAAGGTGAAACTCGCTCAGACTTGTGCTCATCTTTCAGAAGGTGTTGTTATGTAGGGTATATTTCAGGACGATCATGTCTCATTTGTTTCTCATAACGTTATGTCTTCCTCAGGTTATCGAAGCCTCTGATGTAATTTTGGAGGTCCTGGATGCTAGGGACCCGATGGGCTGCCGCTGTCCTCAGCTGGAGGAAGCAGTGTTAAAGCACGAAGGCAAGAAACGGCTGCTGTTTATATTAAACAAAATCGGTATGTAACCAGTACGCTGTTATGATTGCTGTTGAAACATAAGATAGCGAAGAACTGAGTCATTTTCTTTCTTTCTGCCTGCTATCAGATCTTGTGCCCAAGGACAATCTGGAGAAATGGGTTCGATATCTTGAAGCACAGTGTCCTACATTTGTCTTCAAATCATCTACACAGCTACAGGACAGGACTGTTGTATGTACAAACCAGAAACTCTTGTGATTTTTTTTTTTTTTTGGTGTTTTGGAGGATCTCTTCTGATGACTGTAATGCATTGGTTTGTTGGCTTGTTCTAGCTTGAGAAGAAGCAAAGAGCGAACAGTGCTAACAGTACCATTGACCGGAGCAGAGCAGCAGCATCGTTCGGCTGTGATTCTCTCATGCAGATACTCGACCTCTTGGCTGATAATCGAGGCAGTGAGACTATGCTCAAAGTCGGTGTTGTCGGTAAGGCGTGAACTTCACACTGAAAATCATGAATATTATGATTGTTCATTTATAAAGTGACACATGATGGGTTTTCTGTTACATACAAGTCGGTGATGACTTTCTGGAATAAGCACTCGTTAAATATCGGTTATCTGCATTTGTTCAGGTTTCCCTAATGTCGGAAAGAGCAGCATCATAAACACTTTAAAAGGTATCAGAGTGTGTAATGCTGGAGTACAGCGAGGACTGACCAAGTGAGTTTGTTTGTCACCTCAACCAAATATCAGAGGTTCCCAGTTCAGTCGAGGACATTCAATGGAGCAGAAAAGGACCTATCAAGGTTTACTCCTTGAATATTTTATTTATTTTTTACTTCTGACTGTTCAACTGCTGACAATGGGAGCTCCTAAAAATCTTCAATGACACATTAATTACTGTTTTTGTTTTTTGTCATGCAGTTTCTAATATACTCAGCAAAAATAAAAACTTGACACTCATTATTTTTCAAATAGTGTTTAGAAACTTTTCTTGAAAGAGTTCTTGTTGTGATTATGGTTAAATGCATTGTCAAGGGCATTACGTCACACATTCATTCTACTGGTCGGGCCTACGTAGCACGTGCGAGAGCACTGCACGCTAAAATCACGTTTCCACGTGACACAAGTGACGTGACCTATTGATACACGTGCAATTGATCTCACGGTAGCAGAGTAGAGTGTCATCTCAGAAAAACAAGGTTTTATGGTTAATTATTCGTTAATTTGCAATGCCACGACTGTCAAACATTCAGCGTGAACGTGCCATTGGCATGCTGAATACGGGAACATCCGTCACTGACGTTGCGAGGGTTATGGGATGCAGTCGACAGACCATCCATAATCTCCAGACATGTCTCCATCAAACTGGCACCACAGGAACCACTGGAACCCTCCACAGAACTTGCAGGAGCTTGGTGCCATGTTGGTACAAATATGGTGGCGCATTCCCCAAGCTGTGTTCAGACGCATCATCCAATCCATGAGGAGACGTTGTATCGCAGTTGTGAACGCCCATGGAGGACACACCCGATATTGACATGATTTCATTAAGTTGTGACTCACAGTTTTTGATCATGGACATTGTCGTCGCATTTCCGGTGGAACCGATTCCATGACAAACATGATCTGTATGCTATAGCATCTTTAATGACAAGATAATTGAATACAATCGTTATTTCAAACCTATTTTCCAAAATGTTCAAATTATTGACTTTGAAACGAGTGTAAAGTTTTTATTTTTGTTGAGTTTACATGATTCAGGGAGTTGGTCTTCTCCACCTCTTGATTTCCCAGCTCTGTTTTCTGAGGAGCAAAATTGGCTCCCCCCCGAAGTCTGTGCCTGGTCTGGGAACCTTTGCTGTTTGTCTCTTGTGCACTGTGGGAATCTTATGAAGCATGATGAACTAACTGTATTGATCTGACCATGACCATGGAGTCTGAATTCAATCCAACACTGAGCTTCAAAGTGTTTAAAAATCTTTAAAACTTGCGAGTAAATTAATGCTTGGATTGAGGATGTATTGTCTTATTTTCCAGATGTATGCAGGAAGTACATATTTCTAAAAAGTTGAAGATGATCGACAGTCCAGCTATAGTGGCAGCTCCGTGTAACTCTGGTGAGAAGCTGGCTCTGAGGAGTCTCCAGGTGGACGAGAAAGAAGAGAATCCTCTCGAAGCTGTCAAGAGTGTGTTGAAACAGTGCAACCAGCAGCATGTGAGGAGAATATTTATTTTAAATCTCTTAATTTTAAATATTTAAAGTGTCAATGATTGCACTTATCTTTGGATTGACTTTATCACAAACTGTATATGTAAGTCAGCACTCTTCTGCAATAGTAAATGAAAATCCTTTGCAAAATCCAGACTCTAGACATCCAAGTATCTGAGAGAAACAATGTTCCTGGTATAGTCTTCTCTTGCTGTTTGGACACACATTCAAAACATTAAATGTTATGAAAGTAGAAGGGTTTTGGATGATCTTTTAAATGATATATCATTGCATGCAGATAAATAAATTGCATCTGAAATGTTTCTTCTTCAGATCATGTTGCAGTACACTGTCCCCGACTACAGAAACTCACTGGAGTTTTTGACTTTCTTGGCCAGGAAACGTGGCTTGCTTCAGAAAGGTGCGCTGCCCAACACGGTGCAGGCTGCAACGGTGTTCCTCAATGACTGGTCTGGGTGAGTTGGTTAATTTTACAAGGATGTGCTTTAAGAAATGCACAATAAATGCGTCGTTGTTACGTATTTAATGTGTGCATGCTTACTGTAAATTTTAGGTCTCGGTTTTAAGATACAGTAATATTGAGAAATACTGTGTGACAAGTACCAAAATCAGTCATATGTTCAATCCTGTATAAAAAATGACAGGATCAACAAATCTGTCTCCACATCGGTCCAGTGTTTTAGGCTGCTGGGCCATAGAAGGTTCACGCTGCATGCTGCACACTACACGCTACACGCGTGTAAAGAAAAGTGGACAAACGTAGCATGACTTGCTCTGGGCCATAGAACGGCGTTCACGCTGCACACTTCACGCGTGAAGCGAGAAATGAACATGCACACTTTTTTCTAGGCGTGAAGATGGAAATTCCAGTCAATGCATGCGGTCACCGCCGCGCCAGCCAATCAGAACGGGTCTAGGGAGATAACTCTATGCTTTCAGGGGAAAACTTCAGAAAAAATATAATTGAATGGTATAATTGAAAAATAGTTCTTCATCGGGATTGTCAAGCAGATTATAGAATGTTCGGTGAAATTCACCACGGGTTTCTCTCAGAAGGAAGTGTTCTCGGCTCCAAATTCTGTTCCTTTTTCTCTTCCTCTGTCTCAGTAAAAGCAGAATGAGGCAATTGTCGTCATCCGAAGAGTCCGTATTGTTGGTTACTCGGTCAAAGTAGAACAGACGCAACACGTGAACATCCAAGCATGAAGTTTAATGGCCCAGGGTCCGGTTCTTCACGTGAACGTGTAGCGTGCAGCGTGAACCTTCTATGGCCCAGCAGCCTTAGGTGAATGTAATGTAGTAGTGATATTGTGCAATGATAAATCGCAATACAAATTTGACTATTTGAATCAATGAAATAAAAAAAAAAATTGAGATTATCAGGCTGCGTAATCTGTTTTTCTGAGCTGTAACTGCATCGTTTAGGCAGCAGAAACACATTGCCGGGAATAGACATGACTTCACCCTAGACGGAAGTATCACAGCTCTAATATCATGAAAACACAGATGTACAATAGGAAAGAGCTGTTGTACGGTTGACTGAACAAATTGATTTAGCAAGAAATCAGAGCTGTCTTTTTAGAGTGCTGAAAACTAAAGAAAAGAGAAGCAGATGCAGATAGTACAAATGTTCATAAGTTTAAGAAAAGACCTATTTGTTAACTTTCCAATTTTAATAAAATTAATATTTTTAAGTCTGTTATTTTACTCCAACGTTTACAAATGTGGGGAAATTGTTGTGATTAAGAAAATGAAACAAAAGCATTTTTTTAATTTAACAAAAGGAATATTTAAGTGGATGATAGGAAAATCTCATCTCATTATCTCTAGCAGCTTTATCCTGTTCTACAGGGTCGCAGGCAAGCTGGAGCCTATCCCAGCTGACTACGGGCGAAAGGCGGGGTACACCCTGGACAAGTCGCCAGGTCATTGCAGGGCTGACACATAGACACAGACAGCCATTCACACTCACACCTACGGTCAATTTAGAGTCACCAGGTAACCGAACCTGCATGTCTTTGGACTGTGGGGGGAAACTGGAGCACCCGGAGGAAACCCACGCGGACACGGGGAGAACATGCAAACTCCGCACAGAAAGGCCCTCGCCGGCCACGGGGCTCGAACCCAGACCTTCTTGCTGTGAGGCGACAGCGCTAACCACTACACCACCGTGCCGCCCTGATAGGAAAATACATTTCTTTAAAAAAGTTTTTTTAATTGTTGTGGGAAAATCGAGTCGTGAACCCAAGATTATGAATTGAGTGAATCATGACATGCCTTTGACGTAGTGTAGATTAATTCTGATAATTGCTTGATTAAGTTTGTGTTTATCTTCCAGAGCTAAACTGAGCTTCTGCAGCAAAGTGCCAGAGAGAGAAGGAATCCCTCCACATCTCACTGAAGCCATGGTTACAGAAATGCAGACGGGTGTGGGCTTAGACCAAATAAAAGTGGCCAACAAGCAGGTTATTAAACGTATGGTCCATCTCCTGTTTTGTCTTTTTAGTACACCATAACATTGTGTTTACTTTAGAAAGATGACTACTTCATGACATATTTGGTGAATCTACTTGTAGACGTTAATTGAATTCCCCCCCCCCAGGTGTACGGAATCCAAACCTGTCTATGACTATAGCATTTAACTCGAAGGGCCTGACTGCTGGAATTCTGAATGTTGGTGAAATCCCTGAAGAAAAAGAGACACTGGGGGAGAGAAAGGTAGAAGAAGGAGGAAGAGAGGAGGACGAAGACATCTTTGAGGAAACGGCAGAAACGAAGGACACTGAGGAGGTATTTGGACTGTTTATAAAACAGTAGAGCTGAGTGCTGGCAGCTTCTTCACAGTACATCACTCACTAGATCTTCACCTTTTCAACAGACTCCAGCTTTTTCAGCTTCAGAGCAGTCATGCTGTGTTCCTCTTGACAATGTCTAAACTTGCCTTTTCTGGATTTAAAAAAAAAAAAATTCATAATTTTCTAAATGGTATATTGGTGCACTTTCAAAGTCCAAGTGTGAATGCTCTTAAAATGAATTAGATTAAAATGTTGACGTTATATGTGCATGGAACTATAATGCAAATTTGATAAAATGTATGTAGTTGGAGTGTTTTGGGGATTTCACAATCTAAAGTCTTTTAAATGCATTTTGAATCTTTTTAATTCCACCAGTTTTATTTTACAGATTGGTCAAAGTATAAAACTGCACTGTAACTTAATTTTTGCTGCCAGCTAAATGCACTTTTCATCCCAATATGTCACTAAAAGCAAATGATGAGTCATGATGAGTCCATTGTGTCATATATACTGTACTTGATGAGTTGATAATCCAACTCTGAACTCATCAATGTTACTGATGATTTCTTCAAGTATATCTCTGCCATTTAAACTTGCAGAACTTAATATGACCTGTCTTCTTTATGGATTCTTCAGTCTTGTCCTGTGCTAATTTGTTTGATTCTCATGTTTGAAACGCATTTTAGATCGAGACTACTGACTCAAAGAAGGCTCAAACTCCGAAAAGACGTAAGTAGTTAAAAAGCTTTCTTTTCCTCTGTCCTGTCCAATTAACATATCGGATGTAAATTCCAAAAGGGCTTGATTTATTAATCGCAAAGAGCTGACATTCTGCATTCAGTAAACTTGACATTTTATGACTTGATGTAGCTAAATTTTCTATCTTGTCACTTGTAGGTAAACAGAAGAAAGGAAATTCACATCCTGTTTCTGTCAACATTGATCTGTTGGCTGTGCACAAGAATGATGATGATGATGCCTATGATTTCAGCACTGACTTTGTGTGAGATGTTGGAGCCCCAAAACAGATTTCATTTACAAGAGTCAGTCAGTGTGTCGATTGTGATTATCTATAGCATGTATAATCCGTTTGACTGAAATATCTGGTTGAAAACATGTTTTCTGTCGGTCTGACAGAACCGGTTGTATATATGATGGATAATTAAACTTTTAATTTTCTGTACTATGGGTTGGCATTGTTGTTGTTGTTGTTGTTGTTGTTGTTATTATTATTATTATTATTATTATTAAGCTTAAGGGATTTTCTGAAATGCCCAGTGCTGGTATTATGTTTACAACCATGCAACAAAAACATAAGTGCTTCTAAAAGATGGACTGGACTGAATATTTCTTAAAACTTGTACCACAGTGCTGTTGAATTTAGATTCTGATTGGTCAGGAGGTGTTGATTTTGATTCACAGCAACTTTTATATTCTCTGCAGTCAAAAGTTTACAGACATGTACATGAAGGCTACCACCACCATGCTGTATGGTTTGTTTAGTGTTCCTCTGTACTTTGTCACCAAGTAACTTAACCTTTCTTATCTGACTAGGAAACTTTGCCTGCGAGCTTTGCCTTTTCTTAGACAGCAGACTCAGTCCATGGAAATATAAAACTAGACAGTGGCACTGGTGTTCCAGAAGTTTCCAGTTCATGGCAGACCTGTGCCTTGGTTGTTCCTGACCATCTGAACCAGTTTCTTCTTAGTGGAGGCTGACAGTTTGGGTGTTCTTCCAGAAAAGTGGCTTGGCAAGGCGTATACATCTCTCAATAACTTGTACTTATGTACACTTGTTTGGACTGATGATCTTGGAAGCTGTGGTTGTTTAGAAATGGCTCCAAGAGACATTCTGCATGTGTAAATCTATGATCCTTTTTCTTGGATCTGCACTGAGCTCCTGGGACTTTCCCATTGTACCGTGTGTTGATTGATCCCAGGAGTGCGGTCAAACCATTTCACTCTAATCAATCATGATTACGAGTAGGAAGTTAAGAGATCTTGGACTTTGCAAGTTGAGACATTTTAGAACTTTCAGCACCACTGAATTAAAGTGGGTGTATATACACTTGTGTTCAAAATAATAGCAGTCCAACACGACTAACCAGATCAATCACTGTTTTTGGTGGAAATTATATTACTACATGGCAAATAATTTACCAGTAGGTGTAGTAGAGTCATAGAAAACCAACAGACCCAACATTCATGATATGCATGCTCCTGAGTCTGTGTAATCGAATAATTAAGTGAAAGGGACGTGTTCAAAATAATAGCAGTGTGGAGTTTAATTAGTGAGATCATTCATTCTGTGAAAAAACAGATGTCAGTCAGGTGGCCCTAATTTAAGGATGAAGCCAGCACGTTGTACATCCATTTCTCTCTGAAAACCTGAGAAACATGGGTCGTTCCAGACATTGTTCAGAAGAACAGCGTGCTTTGATTAAAACATTGATTTGGAGAGGTAAAACGTATACTGTAAAGAAGTGCAGAAAATGATGGGCTGCTCGGCTAAAATGATCTCCAGTGCTTTAAAATGGACAGCAAAGCCAGAGAGACGTGGAAGAAAACAGAAGACTACCATTCGAATGGATCGAAGAATAGCCAGAATGGCAAAGACTCAGCCAATGATCAGCTCCAGGATGATCAAAGACAGTCTGAAGTTACCTGTGAGTACTGTGACAATTAGAAGATGCCTGTGCGAAGCTAATCTATCGGCAAGAAGCTCCCGCAAAGTTCCACTGTTAAAAAAAAGACGTGCTGAAGAGGATACAATTTGCCAAAGAACACATCGACTGGCCTAAAGAGAAATGGAAAAACATTTTGTGGACTGATGAAAGTAAAATTGTTCTTTTTGGGCCCAAGAGCCGCAGACGGTTTTTCAGACGACCCCCAAACACTGAATTCAAGCCACAGTACACTCTGAAGACAGTGAAGCATGGTGGTGCAAGCATCATGATATGGGAATGTTTCTCTTACTATGATGTTGGGCCCATTTATCGCATACCAGGGATCATGGATCAGTTTGCATATATCAAAACACTTGAAGAGGTCATGTTGCCTTATGCTGAAGAGGAAATGCCCTTGAAATGGGTGTTTCAACAAGACAACGACCCCAAACACACCAGTAAGCGAGCAGCATCAGGGTTCAAGACCAACAAAATGAAAGTTATGGAGTGGCCAGCCCAATCCCCGGACCTTAATCCGATAGAAAACTTGTGGGGTGACATCAAAAATGCTGTTTCTGAGGCAAAACCAAGAAATGCAGAGGAATTGTGGAATGTTGTCAAATCATCCTGGGCTGGAATACCTGTTCACAGGTGCCAGAAGTTCTCAGAAACCGTGGTTATACAACTAAATATTAGTTTAGTGATTCACAGGAATACCTTAAGGAAATCCTTAAGATTTTTTCAGTTTATACAGTAAATATTTGGAGTTTGTAATGAAAAATGCAGACACTGCTATTTTTTTGAACAGCCCAATGTTCATTTTTCATTTTCTGTAAAGTAATTAAAATATTGATACATTTTTCTTCATGTTTTAATGTAGAATATAAATGTGCAGTGTTCCCAATGCATGGAAATAAAAACTATTATAAGGATTTTGAGCTTTACTCACATTTTTAAACACACCGCTATTATTTTGAACACAACTGTACATTTTTGACCCTCTGTGTATAATTTGGACCCTGTGATTTTCAAAAACCCAAAATAAAATTCTATTAATGAATGCTGTACACTCACTCTGCCACAGGAAAAGAACAGTTCAAGGAAATCATTGAAAGCCCATTATTGCCATCACTTTCATGTGTCAACCTCTGATTGCAACTGGCTACAAAAGGAAAACAACTTAGGGTTAAGATTTCTGAAAAAAAAAAAAGCCCTTTATTTAAGGAGACTTGAGTGCCAGTGTCAAATATTTAGGAGAGAGAGGACTTTGCCTTGTGTGGTTTTGTACAAACAAGCTGCATTTTTAAAAAATGTCAGAATAAAGCAACAGGAACTGAACATTCCACAACATTAAACAGAACGTGTTCTTTAATAAATAAAATATTGTAATTGGTAGCAGGTTGCTGTGGTATAAGAGGAATAACACTTCAGGACATGGAAAGTCATCTTTATTTCTTAAGTACCAATTTTTCTGCTCATCACATTGATTTATTACTGAGTGAATACCTGTGTAACGTTCAAATGTTAACTGGATGAAGATTCTTTACAACTGAAGAACAGTAACATGCAGTTTGTTAAACAATAACCACACCACAAATTAACAATGTTGCTTCACTTTCTTTAATAATATAGATTTTTGCTTTATGTACACATTTGTTGGCACACACTTCCATACGAGTAATGAAGCAGCTGAAAAGGGAAATGACTTGGTCAAGAAATGAAATGTGCTCAAGATGCTTGTAAGACAACAAAAAAGCCAAACATGCTTTAGAATTGTGGAAATCAAAATTAAGTGGTTCTGTCGTATGCTTGGAAGAGGAAAAAAAAAAAAAAAAAAACTAATTGATGTTTGACTACCCCTGAAACAACTGTATACTTAAAACAGTCAAAAAAGTAATCTGAAAAAATGCTGGATCTTTTGAATGTAGGCAATATGGATTGAGGTAGTATTTTTAGTGTTTTTGTCCTCCAAATGATCTTGGGTATGATCGTTTTGATGAGCTGGTGTTGGTGGAACGAAACATTAAAACATATGCCTTTAATAAGATTTTGAGATGCTGTCATTGATATTCCCATCTCAAGGGTCCTTTTAGCTTTTAGCTCAGGTGAAGTGTAAAGTCGCCATACCTGTCCAGAAACCAATATGGAATGAGGAGAAATTAAATAGTTGGTATAATTAAAGACACAGATCAGACTTCCTGTTCTGATCAATTTCCATCAAGGCATCATACCAAACACCACTTTAATATTTTGTTAACTTGTTTTCAAGCCAAATTGCCAAGGAAACTGCTTCAACTATAGTGTGCATGCTGCTGACTGAAAGACACCATTTGAGTCGTGGACCTGCTTAATAACCACCAGATATACTGGAGAATTCCAGAAGTGAAGCAACCCAACTCTTTTCTTATAAATTTCAGACCTGTAGGATTGCAGAACGCTGTTCAGGACAATTCCGATGTCTTAGAGAACCAAAATATTTGTGCAAAGTGTTACGATAAATTTATCTTCAAGTCTTTACTTGTCCCCTGAATGTCTTCTGATTGGATGGAATTTACCAGTGGGATCTGGAATGTACCACTTGTCCCAAATATTGGAGTAGGACGAGGTTCTGCCCCATGGTTTATAATGTCCAGTCCAGTGGAGGAGTTTAGCAGCGTTGATGAACTGTGCCGAGTAGCGATTTCCAGGTCCGGTAGCTCCTGAAAACAGATCAGAGTCAATAAAATGGATTCATCATGCCCCTATTTTAGTCTTCTATAACCACTCAATTACATGGCTTTGTTGAATACCTGATTCTGATTGGTCAATTATGGCATTCTATGGTCTATTATTTCTGTATAACAGACCGGTGATATGGATCACGTTCTTAGCGGAAGCAATGAAAATTACTTTTACCACCCAAATGTTGATTATTTTCTAATAACCATGTCCTGAAGCACTTCTTTACTCCTTGTGTACCGTAGCAATTTACCAACAATAATAAATAAATAATTGTTAAAACAATGCACGTCTGTTGTTCAATTGTCTGTTGATAGTCATGTTGTTCCTTGCTGCCAGACTACTGAAAATACTGCTGTTCTGGAAAATTACTCAACACCTGCTGACCAAGCAGAATCAAGAATTCAACATCACTGATCAGAAAAGACCCACAAGCCTCAATGTGAAAATTCCAAGAAGAACCATTTTCTCCATTTTTAGGCTCAACTCCAAAAGTATCAGAAATCCTCACCGAGATGTCGGACGTGCCACAGGGGCTCAATGGTGGAGTGGCGCTTGTAAAACACGATAAGTAGCGGTGGTGTGGTGAAGCTGTCTGCCAGCATGTTGCTGTAAAGACCTTCCCTGGTGGAGTGAATGAAAAGAATACAGTAATTATTTCAAGATGGAGAAAGTGGCAAATTACGTATTCAGCCACGCAATGGAAACAATGCAGATTTCATCCCAGTGAAGCATTACTGGTCCATAATCATAACCAAGCCACTCACTTGACATTTCGTTCCATCCACATTTCAAGCTGCTGGGTGATGTTTTGGTGTTTCCATTCGGTTAAGTTTGCCACGATCACTCCAGCATTGAAAGAGCATGTATTTGCTCGCATTCCCAGTTTCCTAATAGCTTCCTTTTTGAAGTCCAGAAAGCCAATGTAACTGTTCTGTTAAAAAATAAAAAACAAAAATAAAACCCAGCGTCTCAGCAGCTCACATGGCCGTACCAGTCACAAAACCAGGGAGTAACTATTGTGCAGATTGATTAGCTCTTCCAAACCAAACAAAAATCAAAATCCATTGAAAACTCAGGGAGGAGTAGCAGCAATTTTTGTGAATTGTGGACAGACGACGATCAGCCTATGGCTGGTGAGCTAAATATATGCATGTAGCACGTGAAAATCTTTAACAGTAGAACACAGCCATGGATGACTACTCCATTATAAACAAGAAAACTGAATCATCTATATCCCCCACCCTATATACCAAGTTTCAAGATATTACTGCATTTGTCACGTTTTTCAAGTTCTGCTGCAGGAAACCAACCCTACCTCTTTACACCGGCCTCAGCAGCCCATAGCATAAACCCACCAGACCTTTGGTCCAGGTGAGCTAAAAATGAAAATTTCCTCACATTTCTTAGTATCAAAAGGAACATACACATTACTTAAATCAACACACAGACCAACTTTCAAGACCATATCACTCAGTTTTCAAGTTCTGCTCCAGAAACAAAACCTACCCCTAAGACTAACCTGTCTACATCATCTTGTTAACACGTATACCAAGTTTCAAATCCGTATCATGAATAGTTTTGGATATATGCTCCGGAAACGAACATTGCTCTTAGAAACTAAGAGCTATTTTCTTTATATAAAAATTTGAAAAATACTTTTTTTAAAAAATCCAAAATAGCAAAAGGCATCAGTTCACATGTTGCTTGATATGTATACAAAAGTTTCATGAAGATATCTTCAATAGTTTTAAAGACATGGCCTGGAAACGAAAACGTGACCGGACGGACAGCCGGATGGATGGAACCTGTTTCTGTATCCCCCGCCAAACTTCATTTGGGCGAGGGATACTTAGCAACTTGTAAATGAAAATTCAACAAACCCAATAGTAATTTTTGTGAAGACTCCCAATCATCCAAATAAAAACCCACAGAGAACTCTGCTTGGGAAAGCAAATTTCCCAGAAAAGTTCAAAAGATCTTCAAAAGAAAACAATCCGAATCAAAATCCATCGAAGACTCCGAGAGGAGTAGTGATTTTCCTGAAAGTTCGTTAATCGGTCTAATTGGCAACTTGTTAATGAGAAATCACAAAACCAGGGAGTGACTATTGTGCAGACTGATTAGATCTTCCAAACAAAAAATAATCAAAATCCACTGAAAACTCAGGGAGGAGGAGCAATTTTTGTGCTTTGTGGATGGACGGATGACGGACACCGCATGATGGCACTCACTCATCGCCTATGGCCAGCAAGCTAAAAAAAAAATTGAGCGTTTCAATTAGGGGTGGGCAAAAATATCGATATGGCGATATATCGCGATACGTTGTCTTCCGATTCAATATCGATACTCAAAATTTGAATATCGATATTTTTTCAAATAAATCATGTTTCAGACGGGTTGTAAATCCAGTACGACTTCCGCACCTCCGCTCCGCAAGGTGTCGCTGTGCCGCTACCTCACTGCAAGGCACTCTTCGTCTTCTCTTTTTTTCCCGGTGGTTGCAGTGAGGGGAAAAAAAAAAAAAACACAAGCAAGCATGGCTGTTAACGTAAACCTAGAGACGCTGCCGAACTTTAAGGCAGATGTTTGGAGGCACTTTGGATTCCAAAGGAAAGGAGAAAAAACAAACAAACAAACAAACAAACAAAAAAAACCAGTGAGCTGGACAAAGAGTATGCACTTTGAAAAACCTGTTTCGCTCCAATTAGATATTCAGGTAACACAACAAACTTGCGAACTTACTTAGCATGACACCACCCCCACATATTAGCTCAGCCGGAGCCACCGAAACCCGACCCGAAGCAAACTACACTGGACAGCGCCAAAGTCCTCCTGTCTACTTCAGTGATGTGTGACTTACTGTAACTGTGAACTTAATTTTGTCATTTAAGGCCAAAGGCAAGAAGCTGCACTTTATTTTGCATTTTCAATTTTAGTGTGTGTGAGGTACTGCATTTTATTTTGAGTATTTACTCAAAGTTCAGAAGAAACATGATTCACTGAGGTTTCAATTCAGTTTCAGTGTGTGGACACTGACCCACACTGCACTTTGTTTCATAATTGTGCTCAGGGAGACTAAGATGCCCACTGCACTTTTCAATGTGTTCCAGACAGTGTGTTGTTCCTGCAAATATGTTGTAACTTGTGCTTGTATAGTTACAATAAAATAGCATGGATAATTTGAATTACATTGTTTTGACTCAGTTTGTCCCATGAATTATCACCATCATCTGATGTACATACAACTCGGATTTTAAGATGCATAATGCAGTTTACATTTTTCAGTGAACTATGTAGAATATCGCAATATCGTATCGTGACTCAAGTATCGTGATGCGTATCGTATCGTGACTCAAGTATAGTGATGCGTATCGTATCGTGAGGTCCTTGGCAATACCCACCCCTAGTTTCAATCCCAGGACTTGTCAGAAGGTCTTGTCCATCTGAGTTTCCTGACAAATGAGCAGCCCAGTACAAGCAACGTCTTTTTGTCAAGGCTTTTTTTTTTTACAGCAACTTATTTACTTGCAAAAAAAATACAATTTACATTTAAAGCTTAACACAATTCACGGTGTTGCAACATACCTCAGAACTAATTATCACACATTAGTTACTCCAAATCTGGCAGATTATTTCACATGCTTGTTGCCGAAAACGACTTTGCACGATCATATAATCAATCACTTCTCCTCAGTCGTACGTTTAAGACACTTACCCAATTAATTATTTCACTATATGAACTTGTATTACGTTAGCAACCAATTTTCAGTCTTGTCAACTAGGTTTCCTGGCAACCGAAACGTGGGACTTTGTGGTTTACTTGCCTGGTGCTGAAGATAATGACCGATTTGCCCATCCATGTCACTTTTCTTGACAATTTCATGCAGCTTCATTGGAATTTATCATCATAAAAACTAATCTGAATGACACTCCACATACCTGGTTTCCTGCTCCTCGAACGATGCCCTTCGAAGATGCAGAGTCGCAGTCATCTGAAAAAGCGGCAGCATGGCCAGGCTTCAGACTCGTGTCAAAAAGTTCCTGGATGTCTCCTGTGATCAAAAACGTTTCTTTTTACTGTCGTAACAAGACGTGTGACACAAACAAAGTGCTCGTGGAACTTAACGGGTACCTTGAACAATAATGTCATCATCCAGGTAAATTGCTTTCTCTGCATCGGGTAAAAAGTTCGGCAAGTAGAATCTGGCGAAAGTGAGCTGGAGAGAGGGGGGAAAAAGGATTTAAAAAAAAAAGAAGAAGAAAGAAACCTGTCGAAGATGAAGAATTTCCATAAAATTCTTAAAAAAAAAAAGTGTTTGAAGAGATTACCGGTTTTTCCACATCAGATTTCTGAGCATTGGAAGAAATCTTCCCCTCCAGGATTTTTGGCTCAAACGTGATGATCTTGTGCTTGATGTCTGTTTTACTCAACCAAGTCCTAACCCAAGACGGCCACACATTAGATCCATGTTCACAAGCTTAACGTATGGCACGCTTATTGGCATGTTGAGAAAAGTTGCCCTCACCGGAGATGTTCCACAGACTCGTTGAGTGTCACGATGCTGAACACGATGTTGGCTTTGCTGTTCTGGTTGACGCTGTTCATGGCAGCCACAGCGGCGCCCAGTCTCTCCTCAGAGGCCGTGATCACTACCGGGATCTCCTCCCCTGTCCTGACCTTACGCTCCGCAAAGAATCCACTTTCAAAGGGCAGGATCGCACCCGGGGCTGCATCTCACAGAGGAAATGAGTTTTCACAGCATGGTGTAGAAATACGTATGTGCTTGAAGAGAACAAGACGACTAGCAGGTGTTAAGATTTAATACCTGAACCATCTCGCTTCAAGAAGTCACTGAGATTCAGCAGATTTCGATGCACAATGATTAAAAAAGCGATCGAGAGCAGGACGAGGATCACCACGTTCACTGAAATGAAACACAGTCAACTTTATTCTTTATTACCTTTTGTAATTTTATAGAAGTACCAAAATTAGCTTGAGCAAGTTCAGTTTGAATAACATGTTGTAAATTTGTCTTTTATGGCTTTGCCTACGTATATCCACAGAATTTTGATTTGCTTTATTGACTTTCAGCAAGTTCTCTGAAATGATACGGTTTGATGGTCATTTATGAATCAACAGGTTTTTAAAAACATACATTCGATTTTTCAGCGAGTCACATTATCTGACTGATAAGAGTCAACTTGTCTCTATTTTGACTCACAAATGCAGATCAGATGCGGCAAAAAGGTCACGGCATTTTGATTCAAATCACACAGCAAGAGTCAGAGCATTACCTACATGTAGAAATACACACACACACACACACACACACACACACACCTGTGCAAAAGTCTCTGGCACCTTTTTTTCCATACAAACTGTTATAGATTTCTATTTTTTTACTTCTTCATTATCGAGTCAGTACAAAAACATGTTAGAGTTCCAAACATTCGTTTTCCAGCACAAAATTAAACATCACAGGAAAGAAAGGAAAAAAAAAAAAGTTTGTATCTGAGCAGCATATTCCATAAGGGAGCTCTTTTCAGATGAAAAAAAGAAACCATAATGAAGGCTGCTGGGTTTTGGTGCAAAATGAAGAAGCGAGTGTGACAGTCAAAGTGTCCAGAAGAACTGTGGCTGGTTCTGTAAGATGCTCAGTAAAATCTACAACTCATTTCCGCATAAAACTGCACTCACTGTACCCGAGACTACCATTTTTTTTTTAAAGCAAAGGGAATTTCATCTCACACCAAATATTGACTTGGTTTCATTTATTATGGCTTACTGTTGACTGTTTATAGGATTTTTTAAATGTTGAAACATTTCATTATTTTTAAGCCATTTTTTGTCGACAGCATTTCTTTACATGTGCCTAAGACTTTTACACAGCACTGAGTATAAATAAAGGAGATGAATCTTTGACTCTTTCACAAAACACCACCTTTATGGAGTTTGAATCATAATTTTTAGAAAATCCTGGATCTGAAGGTCATTATTTTGACATTTTTTTAAATTAATTTAACCCCTTCAGACACAAGGGAAAATGCTACAGAACTTCATGTGTACAACTTATGTTTATAATGTGTACACTGTGTACACATTATGTCCGAAGGGGTTAAGATAGTGATTTTACAGACAAGGGCCCGAGCACTGGAGGTGCTCAGCCTCCGGTGTCCACCAGGGGGCGCCGCACCGAGGTGCAAGCATAGATTTACATATGGCCCTTTTCCACTACCCTTTTTCAGCTCACTTCAGCTCGCTTCAGCTCACTTCAGCCCGACACGGCTCGCGTTTCGACTACCAAAAACCAGCACGACTCAGCTCGTTTCAGCCCTGCTTAGCCCCTAAAACTCGCACGGTTTTGGAGTGGGGCTGAAGCGAGCCAAACCGTGCCGACTGAGGTTGGGGGCGTGAGCAGACACTCCCCTGTGCACTGATTGGTGAGGAGGCGTGTCCTCACATGCCCACACACGCCCCGCGAGCACGCTGGGATCTGTAAACACCGCAAACCCGGAAGGAGAATAATTATGAATTACGAGAATTTCTGAAGCCTTATGCGCCTCGCCTCATCTATACGCTCTTGCCAGTATTTGTCCGCGTTGTCGGTGACAACAAGCCACAGCACCAAGACCAGCAACACTAACGACTCCATGTCCTCCATGTTTATTGTTTACTATTCGGGTCGTGAGACTACCGCTGAAAAGATCACTGAATCAGTGACATACAGAGCATCGTGGACGAGTTCGCGGAGCGCAAGGCTCGTCGTATGCCCTTCAAATAATGCGCGCAGTAGGCTATTGATGTTTTATTATGAGCCATGTACAGTATGTCGCCTAATGTTTTTTTGTTTCTGAGTTACATGTTCGTTTGAAGGACTTAATGTACAAAATAACATAGTTGCACCCCGTAGTGTTGAAATTGGTAAACACAGTGCATTCAGTGAGGTTTGCACCGCCCTCCTTTTATTTCTGACTCTTCCTGTCACCGGTGCAACCTCTGAGCGCTCATTCGTATGCCCTTCAAATAATGTGCGCAGTATAGGCTATTGATGTTTTATTATGAGCCATGTACAGTATCCTAATGTTTTTTGTTTCTGAGTTACATGTTCGTTTGAAGGACTTGATGTACTAAATAACATAGTTGCACCCGGTAGTGTTGAAATTGGTAAACACCGCAGTTGCGGACATTTTGTAGCCTAAAATGATGTTATGATAAGCTTTAATAAAGGGCCCGGTCATTTGCCCCGCCCCCGGCCCGGCTCTGACTTGTTCCGCCACTGTCACTGATGTCACTGTTTGCGCTGCTTAACGACATCACGTGACGTCCACCCACTTTCGCTAACTCCACCCAATGTGTCCACCCACTTCCAGCCAGCACGGTTCAGCGCGGTTGTAGTCGAAATGCAACTCCAACAGCCCCGCTCAGCTCGACTCAGCTTGACTCGGCACGGCATGGCCGCGTTTGTAGTGGAAAAGCGGCAATAGAAGACTAGATGCCTCGTCCCCGTTGCCCGTCAACGAAGTCGAACGTCCGCACATGCCGGCCATCTTACCTCAGACAGCTAGCTTACCCATTACATTGTGTTGGTAGCGATATGTACTTTTCAGATGACTGTAACGTCCTCAAATTTCAATCGATATTCAAACGGTTTGGTTTGTTATATAAAAAAAACAAACAGGAGTATGTATTTATGATATTAATGATGAATAATCATTTTATGTTAAAAAAAAAAAAAACCAGATAGCTTGGCGAAAATATTTCAGTATACTACAGACTGAAAGACAGGATACATGCTGAAATTCCTATGCTGTGAGAAGCCTAACACTGCATACTTATGGATAACTGTGGCCTTAGGACAAATAACCATACAATTTATTTCCAATTTTTAGTGAAAATATTTTTACATGTGATAGGGCCGTAGGGGAAGCTAAAGTTAAATAAACAGCTTACTCACTTCTGAAACTTCAGAAATACTTCATCCACCTCAAAAACCTAATGCACTCACATCATAGCATAATAACAAATGCACTGCCCGAGTAAGTGATAGTATAAAACAGTGACAGCGACTCACAGTAGTTTGTGACAAAAAAAAAAAAGCATTTAATTAAAATCACGTGGTTATACTTCCAAGGATAAAAAGATATCTTTACATTTACAAAAAGAACATTCAAAGCTGATTATCATGTCAAAGTCAATACATGTTAGCACAGAAGACTGAAATTTCATTTGACTAGGCTCCAATGTACAGTTAAAATAAAACTAAACATACTGATATAAACATCTACAATTAAAACACACAGACATCATCTTGTCATCAAAATCAGTACTTTGATTTCCTGTAAATCATAATGTGAGTGCTGGGCTGTGCTGTGCTTGCGCAAGTCTTCATACCCCTTGTCTGTGGTAAGATGGCCGTCCTGTGCGGACGTTCTGGAATACGCGGTGAGGAATCTAGTCTTCTATGTAAACCTATGGGTGCAAGGCCCTATTGTTTTCCTAAGGATTCTTGTTATTAATTTGTGCTAGCAGCACTGGCGCAAATTGTTCCTCTCACTCAGGATCTTTATTATTATTAGGATTTTATTTATGAATAATAATGTTATTTAGGATGCTATTTCTCCCTCAGTTTTCAACCATCCATCACCAAATTTCACATGAACACCTCTGGGCTGAATTCCTTTGCTATGACTTTTGGTGCTGATTCGGCTCACTGAACCAGAATGAGCCTTGAAGAACAGGATTTTTAGCACTGCGGTGGTTCCCACGGTAGCCTGGGGGGGGGGGGGGGGGGGGGGGTGTGTTTAACATTTTTTTTGCCGCTCTGCCATGCTAGTGCGTTTTACCGGGACATGAGATTTCAGCATTTTTATTCTTCTCGGTCTGTAGCTTGAATAAAGTTTAGGCTACTGAATAACACTTTTCAGTTAAAGTTGAGTCTGGTGCTTTTGTGCTGACGCTACAATAGCCTACTATCACAAATATCCCCCGTAACATTTCCCGTTTTCTACTCATCTTTCTGTGATTGCCCCTCTTTCCCACGGTTGTATGTTGTGGGTGTGGCATTAGGTGGGAAAAGTGCTTTTTAGAGATTCATCAGATCATTCAACTGAGAGATAACTGAGCGCTGGTTCGAACCGAGCTGAGAAATATATTCGCTATGCAGAGAATAATGGCATTTTTTAAAAGCAATGATGGTGGAAACAAGAATAAAAGAACGGACGAGGAAGAAAGTGTAGTGAAGAAAGCTAGAACGACGGGAGAAGGTGCGGGAAAATTATATAATGAGATGGAAAGCACACACCCCAGTGCAAACATTTAGATAGGAACATACCGTACAACACAGCAGAAAAACAAATAATATACAGTATATACAAATGGTGCATGTCACAACACAGCAGAAAAACAGAATATATATATATATATATATATATATATATATATATATATATATATATATATATATATATACACATACACACAACTGGGCATGTTGAGTTGCAGATGTTAATTGCACATTAGTTATAGAAACTCAGTTCGGCTACAAAACTCAGGATATTGCACTGTATTTGGTATTGTATTGGGTATGGATGTAAAAGTGTAGAAATATAAAATATACAAAAGCTATAAAAACTAAAAAAATAAAAGTTGCTCTGTGAGGTTGCACTGTAATAAGTATTGCACTGTATCAGGTAAGTGCGAGAATATTGTCCTTTTAGGTCCTTGTTGGTGCATTGTTGCACCTGCCAGAAGTGGCATCAGTCAGTGCATGTAATTAGCCTTTTTCACATTACGTCACTTGCAGAAGAACCTCACATCCGTTTTCAGCCTTTTGAATGGAAGAAGAGGCGGCATGCTAATCTGCTGGCTAACAAGTAGCAACCATAGAAAGTCAGTAAACTTCCTTTCCAAAACAAGGCAGATAGGTGACTGGAATGGTTGCTAACAATACGTAATGATAAACAACAATGCGCAATATTATTATCAATCTTATCTGTGAATGACAGTTTTGTTAACATTGCCGCCGTATACCTTTTCTTCCATTCAAAAGGCTGAAAACGGATACGAGTTCCCCTGCAAGTGACATAATGTGAAAAAGGCTAATTGTTCAAGGTGGTTATGGCCTGTGGGAAAAAACTGTTTTTGAGTCTGTTGGTCCTTGCTTTGATGCACCTGTAACGCCTGCCTGAGGGCAGCAAGTCAAAGAACTCAGAGCCAGGGTGGGAGCTGTCCTTGATGTTGTTGTTAGCTCTGCTGAGCTCTGCTCTCTGTTTAGCTACTGTTTGTTCATTCATTCAGTTGTTTGTCATTAATTCATTCGTTCATTAATTCATTCGTTCATTCATTCATTCTCAATTGAATTTTGCGTTTTGTGTGTTGGTGTGTCTAAGGTTTGCGCTGCAATAAGCCTTTAAAATGAAAACCTGCTTGTGCCCCCATTTTTTTCCCTGTGCTCCTAAAATTAACTGAAGGCCAATTTATGCTGACAACGCAGTCCTCGCAGATGGCATCGCAGATGGCGTCTGCGTAGCCCCCCGCCTTTCGCAGACGCTCTGCACGCACCTCCCAAAAATTGCGACCACCGCAGAAGCCTCGCAGACAGCGTCGCAGACAAGAGGGCTCTGATTGGTCCACTCTACATCCGCTGTACACGCACTTCCGCTTCCCTACTTTCCCGGTTTGGTTTGTTTTCACGACCGCCATTTTTAAAAACACGAGCGAAGATGGAGCAGCACGAAGAGCGGTTGATCGAGGAAGTGAGGAAGTACGTACATCTATACGACTCCAGTTCTAGTCATTATAAGTAACCGGAGGATAAACACTCCACTAACCACACCCACCAACTACGCCTAGTGATTTCGTGACTTCGCGCCCCCTTGCGTTGTGGCGGTGAATAACATCACGCACGCCTATTACTCCCCGCTCAATGATAAATTACAACTGTCTGCGAAAGCCTTGTCGCAAGAGCATGCAGAGGCCCTTAGGAGCACGTGTGCTCCTGAAAAAAAAAAAAAAAAAAAAGTTAGCGTTGAGCCCTGCCCAGGACCCCCTCAGCTACGCCCCTGGCTTGGCCCCAGATGTGTCCAGGGAACTCCAAAGCACCCCCACATATCATTGAGGCTTTTGCCCAGTATATAGTTTCACCTATCCCTGTCAAATTTGGTAGATGTGTGGGGTGCCCCAAGATAAACAAAATTGTAATGTACATTGTATTAGCCATACTCAACAGGAAGCAAGTTATTTTTGGTTTTGTGTGTTTTGACACACATTACATTTTGACGTCCTCCTCCTAGGCAGTTTGTTGGATTCATGCCAGATTTGGTATACCGGAGGTGCTCGGGCCTTTCATCACCACTTGTGGCGACATTTAATTTTGCATTTCCAATGTTCAACCACACACCCTTAAGCGTGAAATACCCATTTCAGATTTTTGTTGGCTCTTCTGCAAACCACAAAATTCAATTTCAGGTACAACTTCGAATTTTTAGAAATCGAGATTTACACGATTGTATAATCCATAAATAAACATCAGTAGTAAAAACATACTTTGGGTTCAATGAATATGAAGGAAACTTTGAAAATGAATTGCTGATTACCTTTCCTGAGTGTCATGTTACTTTATTTTTACCCTGTAGCAGTAAACTGCATCACATCTACAGCTGCACGCCGGCTCTGAAAATGAAATGAACACCACGGTAACTAAAGGAAAAAAAAAAATATATATATATATATATATATATATATATATATATATATATATATATATATATATATATATTAATCAATCAGTGATCCATACAAACAAGTTTCAGGAACACAACATTAAAGGCAACATTATGAAAAATTCACTTTTTCAGTGCTGGTGCACGTACATTTGGGTACGTAGAGCCTACCAACCCACAAACTCTGAAATAAACCACCCAAATCAGTTTCTTCTGCTCTGCCAAGTTCAGCAACCGTGAGCTTCAACAAGCTGTTCAGATTTCTCTCCCCTTTTCTACATTACTCATTAGAATAATCCCACCCCTTCATCTGAGTCTCTCCACTCATGGCTTGAGAGCTGCCTTAGCGAATGAACATCCATGAAGACAGTGCTACCTGATTGGCTGGTGGAAGAAGGGGGTGGGGTGAGCAGTGGTTTATCATCATTTAAAGGAACAGGATCTCAAAATCAGCTGTTTTGACCAGGGCTGTTTAGACAGGGTGAGAAGGGAGCTGTTTTTTTTCCTTGTAATATTTTGACCAAAGCATGTCAGACATTAAGACCTCAGGGAACTGAGTCAACTTGTGGAAAAGGGGTCACCTTTAAGATAAAATCAACTTGGATTAAGTTACAACAAGAATGATAATGAGAATACACTCCCACTATGTATGGCCAAAAGTTGTTTTTGTTGGACATTCCATTCCAGACGTATTCTCCTTTACTCTTATTATTACCTCCACTCTTCTGGGAAGGCTTTGCACTTTTTTTTAAGATTTGAGTGTGGCGACAAGAATCTGTGATCATTAGTGAGCTACATTAAAGTGTATAAAAGTGTAGTAAAGTGTAAAGTGCCTTTTTGTAATGCTTTAAATTAATATACGTCATTTGTAATTAAAATTAATTTATAAAGCAGAGGGGAAATAATATTTATTATTTGTTATTTTATCAAGCACAAAATTATCAATAAATTGCGGCTTCTGGATCCCGGAAGAAGGCAGCCTTGCCTCAGGGCACATCTTGCACGACGTCGCACACGGAACCCCAGTTATCTGGGCCATTTCCGTTCATCTGACTCCGTGCTTGTTTACTCACCGAGACTGGATATTGTTGTAGGAATCTTACAAAAATAACGATGGGAAAGTGCTGCACTGGGTTTGGATGTTCAAATTCCTATACAACAGGACATTCGGTTCACGAATTTCCGAGGAGGGAAAAAAAAAACCCCACAAATCTAAAGTGACAGTGGGTGAGGTTTGGGCAGATTTCATGTCGCCTACTAATAATAAATCTGATTCAAGTGTTCATCACCACCAGAACGACCACATGGGAATTACTGGAGTAAAAAAGAAACCCATTTATTTAATAAATGACATTTGAGCTGACGTTTGGACAGTTCATCGATTCCCCCATCACCATACACACAGTGCACTAGATGCAGGATTATGAGCAACATTTACACGCTCGTGACATCCGATCTTATCATATCTGATGCACTTTAACAGGAAGAAAAATGCGCACGTGCCGTCAACATCATTAATTATTAACTGAAACGTGTTAAATGCACTCAGATTGCAATATTCAATTTGTTTTTAGTTTTGTTCAGGAAAACATGATGAAAGGTAACCACCGTGTTCGGCACATCTCTCCCTCTCTCTACATCTTGCGCAGGCTACAGAGGAAGACTGTCATGAACTGGCAGTTTCTCGTCTTGGTGGCTTGAAAAGATAACCATTTACTCAGGAATATCCTTGATAATCACGTTCATCCGACATACAAGAATCCCATCACCATCAAAATTCTCTCCAAAAACGTGATATCGAGACTGGTCTAACCACTGCTGCGCACGTGAACAAAACCGATACCTGGATTGTTACACGTGTGACATCACGCACCCCTTCGGCAGATTCCGTGAAAATCGGCTGATCTTATTGATTTTCCATTAATTTATGGCCTTTTGGATCAGCTACGGTTCGAAAACACATGAGCAATCAACATAATGATTGTTGCTTTGTACAAGGAAAAAAAGTGGGGTTTTGAGGCATTACATACACCAAGACAAATCATGTCTTCATGGAGCTCGCTTTGTGCACAGGAACATTGTCATGCTGGAACAGGTTTGGGCCTCTTTTTTTTCGCCTCCAGTTAAGGGAAATTGTAACATTACAGCAAATAAATAAATATTTTATCTCATCAAGTTTGTGGCAGCAGTTTGGGAAAGAACCATACATGTGTGTGTGTGTGTGTGTGTGTGTGATGGTGAGGTGTCCACATACTGTTGGCCATAATGTATGTAGAGCAGTAAATAGCTGCTTCAGAACATGTGCAGAATTAAAATATACTTACTATTCTACACTCACTATATGGTCAAAAGTATGTGGACACCTTGCCATCACACACATTATACGAGTCTTTCCCAAACTGCTGCCACAAACTTGGAAGCACCTGATGGGATAAAATGAATTTGTTTTTGCTGTAATGTTACAATTTCCCTTCACTGGAGGAAGAAAAAAAAAAAAAGTCCCAAAGCTGTTCCAGCATGACAATGCTTCTGTGCACAAAGCGAGCTCCATGAAGACATGATGAAGCTCTGGTGCTGGACATCAGAAGATTTTTCCAAGTGCAAAAATTACAAATGAGTGACAGCTACATGAAATCTACTGAAGGATAAACGAGTACAATTCATCAAGTGACCGTCCATACGTGCTGAAGATGGTTGGGTCTACTGAAAACTTCTGAACCTTTAGTTCATCATTCCTGAGCAAAAGAAGAAGATGAAGCCAGAAGAGTGAGATTTTACATTCCTTTAAGCGCGTGCACAGCTGCAAAATGCACTCTTACTCGGAAAAAAAAAAGGCTTTAAACACTCAAACAAACCTGCAAGCAGAATAAACACACTGCTCATGGATTTACCTGCGTTTGGGCTCCTAGTCGGGGTTTTCACCCAAAACGCCAACTCAACATCAACGATGCAACTCAATGCAGCATGCGACGCTTTTCTTCTGGAAAACACGCAAATCCCAACCCGCACACGACTTCCTCAGATCATTACATCATCCCATGACACGCCAGCAGTGAATCAAATGTTTCCCTAAGCATCCACATAGTCTACAAATCATCATCCCAATTCTTCCCCATTCACGAGCGCCTGTGAGGTGTCCAAATTACTGCCGAATTAAAAATCTTTTCGCTTTATTTGTTTAGTTAGAACACACACGAACCTAGTCTGGTACACAGAGAACTAATTTCTGCTTTAGCGTGATGAAAATACTCACATCGCATATAAATAAAATTTTTCAAAACAATTGCTGGATTAGAGCGAAAAATAAAAGGGCACAGTGATGCGCAAATGTTGCGCAGTTTGAACTCACTTCAACACTTTCACTCGGGTCCTTTTCAAATCTACGTACGTTTTCGTATAACCGGAAATCCTCGCTTCAGTCTGATTTTAGAGATTTCTTCTTCTTCTTTTTTTCCATTTCAAAATGTTTTCTGTGTTTAATTCCATTCCAACTCACATGGTAAGAATTGTCCTGTTAAATAAATAAATAAGCGTGACTTAGCGAGCTTAGCATGCCTGATTGTTTTATTATTATTGTTTAGCAGCCGTTAGCGAGCAACCGTTAGCCATTTTATGGAGAGATGCAAAATGTCTTGTAGAGTTTTATTACCGTGAAATTATATCGTTATTTATACACAGTGATAACAATTAAACACTTGTACCGCATGCTACTAATGCGACATAAAGACATTTTATTTAATATTAGTTTTACAAGCATTAATTGATAACGTATTTGTTGCCAGATATTTATTTTTAAAGCAGACACTCTAGGTGAACTCTTTTTTTTTTTTTAAATTTAGATTAAATCAAGAAATCACAATTAATCTTTCAGGATTTGCTGATATTACAAGTGATTTTTGCATTTCAGCTTTTTACATATTTACATATGTAATTTACATATTTAATTACACAAATTAGATTCGGTTTATTGAATGGATAGACACTTTATATACGTAAAATTAAAAATTTTAATTCACTTAAATAATATTATTGGGCGTGGAACTTTGGTTTCCAAATTTACATATTCATTTATGCAAATGAGGCGTTATTCATCATGCACGCATTTGCATACGTAGTAATACGAAACAAGTCATTTGATGTTAGAATGAAGATGTTTGACCATAAAGACACTATATCAGGAGAAAGACTTTCCAGAAATGTTTGTTGGAAAAAAAAATTCTAAAAAAAAGGACGTGTTTTTGTAAAATGAGACTTCTAATTAAATACATGTAACATTTTTATATTTCTAATTTTTGTAATTGTTTGCTTGTGTTACATGGTTTGTAAAGCAAGCAAACAAACAATTACAAAAATTAGAAATATAAAAATGTTACGTCATTAGGAAGGCGCTTGAAACATTTGTGATTTCCTGTATTTTCACTCTAGTCGGTGTGATTTTATAAGGATTATAAAGGAATCTGATCTGCATCTCATGGAATGACCCGTTCACACATCAAGGGGAGGAAAAGCTTTTCAGGAATAAGACGTCATGATGACGTAATGAACAAAGTGGGCGAGGCTTAACGCCTTATTTTGAGGCGTTGCGAAACGAAAGAATCTGGTGGTTGTGAGTAAAGAACACCACTGATTATAGAATTAAAATAAATTTGGGTTTATTTGGGTTTTTTTTTTAATTGTTACCTCAGTTTCGGAGATGATGTTATCGATTAGCCAGAAATGTTTGTTTTTCCTGATGTGACCAAATAGTCACTTGTACCATGCGGCCTTAATTGATGTGTAAATTCATCAGGATGTCGGTGTTTTAATTTTTCTGTCCTTTTGGATTATTTAGGACTATAAAGGTCAGAAACTTGCAGAGCAGATTTTCCAAGGAGTCATTTTGGCCTCAGCTGTAAGTAACATTCATGCCATGATTCTTTACCTTTTCATTCTCTCGCTCTCTTAGCATCAGTCGCTCTCTTGCACGTTTTATCCGTTTCCAGATCATTGGGTTCATTTACGGTCTGATTATCGAGCAGTTCGGGTGGACTGTTTACATCATGTTAGCCGGATTTGCCATCTCCTGTTTGGTAAGCAGTTTTTTTTTTTTTCTCAATTTAGTCCAAACATAACCATAAATATTGTGAATTAGAGAGAGGACAAATATAATGGCAGAATAATGTGATTTGCAAGTGTTCGCATCTCCTTTGGACAAAATGAAGAAGAAAAATTATCAACAAAAATTTGGCGTGTTGGCATTCTTTTAGATCAGGTTTGAAGAGTCTTGAGGCAAAATTTAACCTTTTTGGAATTTGAAAATAATCGACTTGAATCGTCTCCATTTCATTGAAAAACATTAGGGGGTGCAAACTTTTGCAATCAACTGTAGAATGTCCTGTGTTTAACAAATTCAACAAGTTAACAATTTCTTTCTTTTGTTGAATTGTGATGCCATTCCCATTAAAAAAAAGTTAACGTCTATATTTTTTTTTCATGTCATATGGAAATGACGAATGATCAAAGATTTGAGAGCTGTGTTTAGTTTGGCTCTTGTGTGCAGTTTTGATTCATTCTTATCTTACACACACACACACTATACGTTGATTGTGTCGCAGCTCACCCTGCCTCCGTGGCCCATGTACAGACAAAACCCCCTCACGTGGCAGCCGATTGTACCAGAGACACCCGAGACCCGCGAAAAGCCTCAGGAGAACTTGAAGAAGAAAAAACACAAGTAGAAGCGTGTGCCACTGTTTCGGCTGTGGGACGACATGTTTGTGCAGTGGACTTGGCGAAGCAGAAACGATAGATGACTTCATTGTTTTCATGTAAAATTCCACACGAGTTGAATAAAGAGGATTATTTGTATTGTACTGAAAGTTTATTATAAATCTGACTTTTTTAGAAACAATTTCATAGACAATGTGTGGTTTTAAAAAAAAAAAAAAACTTACGGTATAGACCAGGGGTAAGTTTCCTGATAACGTTGCCCTTTAGGGCTAAAAAGTGCATTTAGAGATGCTCTTAAGCAATGAACGTTGTCTCTGTACGTGGTTTTCCTGAACACACTCGTAAACAGGAGTTTAAAGAGCAACATTACCAAGAGCTTCTTTGCAAAGTATGTCCCTGATCTAAGCATTAGTTGTTGCTAAATCCAGTCGATGAGGTCACATGGTGTTTTATTTTTAACCAAGAACCAATGAAATATAAATTGTCATTAAGCATTACATATATAATGTGGTAATTAATTTAAACTATTTTAAATATTTGGAGAATAATTATTTATTCCACGAAATCGAATCGGACATGAGCACATAGCTATAAGCCATGTACGACGAGATTGAGTGGAATAACTTTTATTCTATCCACATTCACTGGATTTTGAGAAACAGAAAGTTCTTATTTTTTGCAAATTTGATAAATAAAAACTTGATACAAAACGCCCGACAAAATCATTTCCACTAAGGCGGACTTCTTAACCTATTGATGGCTGTGTGAATTGACTTTATAGTTTTGTTTTTTTTTTGTAGAAAGTGGTGTCTTGCCGAGGTCTAGAATAGTTTGACATTTATTAAAATTTTCCTTGGACATTTCAGTGCTGTGATTTTCAAACTTTTTTGAGCTTTTGAACCAGTTTAAAAAATTTTGACAAATTTTAATGCTTGAAGATGAAGCATGTAAACAAACTGGCGAAATGACAGGAGCAATTTGTGAAAAATGCAATAATTCAGGAAAAATAAAAGACGCGTTCTTACCATCAAATAAATTTCATTCTATATTTTGTTGCTTTTTTTTGTATTTTTTGGGGTTTTGTTTTCAAGTACAGTTTTTACTTCATTCGTGGTTGGTTCAGCAACACGCTGTGCCATTTTGTTTTTCTCTACAAACGGTATATGAGCTGATATCCTAGTAGTGGAGCAGCCAGCCAGCGTGCGATTTCTCATATCCAGTGAATGTGGATAAAATAAACATGCACACTGTGTGCGTGCGTGTGTGTGTGTAAAAGGAGGTCAATTCAACCTCCTTCAGTACACACAAATCAAAACCTTTCTCTCTCTCTCACACACACACACAGTGTGAGGTACAGGAATTTGTCTCATGTATGACACTAATGAGGATCTCTCGCCTAACAGAGTTAAATTTAATTAAAATGTGGCGATATCAGTGTGACATGTTATCCACATGTGATTCCATAACATTGATAATGTTTTGCATATATTTATTTAATAATTAACTCAATGTACTTGCAATGTACAAGAAAAATAACTGAACAGCGGCAGCAGATTCAACACCAGTCTCCTCCTGTTGGCTGTGAGAATCCCTCGGGGTTGCATTTTGTGTATCCAGTGGTGAGCGAGTCACTCTTTGTTGTGAAAGAGTGATTCAGGTCCTTCGTAAATTCATAGCAAAATAAAGTCCTCCTTTGGCTGCAATGTTGTTTGGGAAAACCACATTAGCTTGACGATGGATCTTAAGAGATAATTAAAGACGCTCTTAGCTTTAAGAGGCTTTCAGGAATCCCAGCCCTATCTGAACTTTACAATCGTACAGCAGAAATTAAATGCTGGTCATTTAGATCAGTTGCATAAATACAGCTGATAGTGCAGATTGTTCACATCAGTTCATATTTACAAAGGCATCAAAATATAACCGTGAAAATCCTCCATCATCAGTGGAGTCAGGATCAGTGTTTGCTCAGCATTTGGACCCAACATCCTCGAAGAATTTCAGCTGCCGTACCATAACAGCATACGTCTTGTATTTCTCTTCCCCCATCTGCTGCCGGAGTAAAACCTGAAAGAAAAATCGATCGAGAAAAGATGTTGACTTCCCGAGTATTTTATACTTTACATACAGAAATAAGTTATATGGCAATATCGAGGTACATCTACATTCAGGAAATCTAAAACGGTGATTCATGATGTTGGAAAACAAACCTTTGTTTTGATAAAGTCCTTAAATCCAAGTGGAGCCGTAATTTAAAAGTTAACTTTTCAGTCTGAACTGAATGGAAATTTGTAAACGCAGTGTGCGTCATAAGCCGGCCCGGATACATCGAACGTCATTGTGTTCAGGCATAAAAGAAGTGCAACTACACAGTGATAGACAGGAGCCGCAGTACGAAGGAAAAGGATTTCGGATTTTAGCTGAAAATTTGTACTTTTTTTTTCTTGCTAAATGGTAAGTTAAAGGCAGTAGGCATGTATCAATATCACGTCTCACCAAATCTCTATTTTTTTTTATTCTATCCACATTCCCTAGATATGAGCAATCGCGCGCTCTGATTGGCTACTCTACTACTAAGCTTTCACCTCATATACCGTGAGGAGAGAAAAACAAAATGGCGGATCGTGTTGCTGAACCAACAGAGGATGAAATAAAAACTCTACTCGAAAACAAAACCTCATCTCATCTCATTATCTCTAGCCGCTTTATCCTTCTACAGGGTCGCAGGCAAGCTGGAGCCTATCCCAGCTGACTACGGGCGAAAGGCGGGGTACACCCTGGACAAGTCGCCAGGTCATCACAGGGCTGACACATAGACACAGACAACCATTCACACTCACATTCACACCTACGGTCAATTTAGAGTCACCAGTTAACCTAACCTGCATGTCTTTGGACTGTGGGGGAAACTGGAGCACCCGGAGGAAACCCACGCGGACACGGGGAGAACATGCAAACTCCACACAGAAAGGCCCTCACCGGCCACGAACCCAGACCTTCTTGCTGTGAGGCGACAGCGCTAACCACTACACCACCGTGCCGCCCCGAAAACAAAACCTCAAAAAATAAAAAAAAAGGCAACAAAATATGGAATGAAAGTATTTGATGGTAAGAACGTATCTTTTTTTCTTCAAGAATTATTATAATTGCATTTTTCACAAAATGCTACCGTCATATCGCCGTTTGTTTACATTCGAAGCAGAAATGATTTTGTCGGATGTTTTGTATGAAGTTTTTATTTATCATATTTGCTAAAAATAAAAAACAGGATAAGCGGTTACAGATAATGGATGCTAAAAATAAAAATGCTCTGTTTCTCAAAATCCAGTGAATGTGGATAGAATAAATAATTGTCAAATAACCTCTGGTGTTCGCAGGTGTGTGAACACTTCAGTTTATGCCACACTTTCTTGACACACAGACTAAATGACAGAGAACACACTCGGTAAAAAAAAAAAAAAAGAAGCAAATATGGAAAGCAACTTGGTGTAAAAGTTTTGTTCTCAACACGGAGTACACTTATTATTAACCCCGCCGACAGTAGTCGGAGGGGTTATTATTTTCACCTGCGTCAGTCTGTGTGTGTGTGTATCTGTCTGTCTGCAAGATATCTCAAGAACCAATGGATCGATTTGGACCAAATTTTGTATGTGTTGCCAATCACCCAGGAAGGAAACCATTAAATTTTGGAGGTCAAAGGTCAAGGTCATGGCAGAACTTCGAAATTTTCGCCCAATGTATTTTAATAGGGAAAAGGCGGGGTTTGCACTCGTTAGAGTGTCCCTGTCTAGTTGTTCCTTATGCTGTTTGGGACTCAGCCTTGAATTCTGTACAAATTCCAAAAACTGATGTTATGTTGCTTGAAATTCGAAACGAATCATCTGTAACAGCAGCTGACTTGCCTCTCGCTTGTCTTCATCGTCCTCCTGCATGATGTCCAGGACTTTTTCCAGCAGTTTCACTCCGAGTCCTTTCACCACATCTGTACGCAGACGCTCCACGGCTCTCCTGATCTTCGCTGGCCCTGAAGAGTCATCTAAAGATAGACGGATTAACCAATTAACTTTATTACAAAGCAGTAATAAAATATAATGAAGCGATAGGACTATCCTGAGAATTTATGACACTGTCTAGCTTCATTATCGAACACATGAATTTCCACTTCACACAAGTCACTGTGTAAACAGTTCCGTTTTAATTAAAACTAGTTTTATGAACCGAACCTGAGCGGAAGTCACTGAGATGGAAGTCGCAATCTCCGTCTCCGCTTTTCCCATGAAGCATCAGCGTGTCTCGGTACTTCCTGTTCAGTTTGAACTCGGGCAGCATGGTCGAGCTGCACCGCGAGCTTTCCAGGATGTCTTTGGCGTCCATTCGTAATGTCTGTGTCATCATCTGGACCAGGTCTTGCATCTCGTTGGTTTCACTTTTACTACAGAAGGCAGAATTAGTGTCTGACTGATTTGCAGAAAAATATCCGTCTGAATACTGTTCGAAACCTCCTCACCCCTCTTTGTAGTCTCCCTCAGAGCGCTCTGTGGAGCTGGTGGATGAGCTGCACTCTTCCTCATCCGAGTGACGCCATGATGATTTTCTCTCCTGTTCCAGGACAGAGATCATGAAAGGATTCTGGGAAAGATTTCGAGAAACTTCCCTTGTCGAACTGGACAAAGCAGCATACCAGACATCAGACAGATGCACACGTAGTAAAAAATATATCTCAGGGAGTGAAAAGGACAATTTTGTCCAATTGTACTTTTAACGAGATTGCAAGAAAACCCCGTTTCTATACATTGTTATGAATTTCAAGCTTGACATGGGCTTGTTTTGGGAGATAGTTTTGCTTAATTGAAGAATTTCTTTTGAAAAAGAAGCAAAATTATCAACCAGAACGCCAAGGATGTAGTAGCTCATCTGGCCTGCCATCAAAACAACCCTGACTACCAAAACATCAAAAAGAATTTAAATGTGATGATGTGAGCGAGGACCAACCTCCACGACAGATTGTTGACAACAGGAAAATCAACAAAGGACTAGATTTTGTTCCCCCAGGGAAGATCGACCCAAAACATCGATCAGAACTGAATTCGCATGATAAATGAGAGAGAAGATACAACTCTAGTCAGAAGAAAATGTGTTAAGTTGACCTGATTACTAACTTGTTAGCATTTGTTAGCTAATTACTAATTTGACAATACAATGACCAAGTTTTGTATAGAAGGTCTCGTTCTTTCAAATAAAACAATCGGAACTGAAATCCACCGAGAACTGAGGGAGGATACACGATTCGACTGAAAATAAACAAAGTTGTAAACAAATTGTTTCCAACAAGAAAATCAACAAACAAATGACCAAGTTTTGTTCCCTGAGGGAAGATCGACCCAAAACATCAATCAGAACTGAAATCAGGTGAGAATTGCGAGAGGAGATACAATTCTAGTGAAAAGTCAGAAAACTCGTGAAGTTGACCTCCTCGGCAGTTCGTGAGCAAAAAATTTGACAATACAGTGACCAAGTTTTGTGCGGAGTGATACGTTTTTTCAAACAAAACAATCGGAACGGAAATCCGTGGAGAACTGACGGAGGAGATACAATTTAACTGAATTGTGGACAACAGATGGACGCCATGGCAACAGCTCATCGGCCTTATGGTCAGATGAACTAAAGAGGAAAAGAGAAATGGTCTTTCAGATCTGTTTCCAGCACACACACACCAAAAAAAACCCCGACAATTTTTCAAAAGGACGGCACGGTGGTGTAGTGGTTAGCGCTGTCGCCTTACAGCAAGAAGGTCCGAGTTCGAGCCCCGTGGCCGGCGAGGGCCTTTCTGTGCGGAGTTTGCATGTTCTCCCCGTGTCCGCGTGGGTTTCCTCCGGGTGCTCCGGTTTCCCCCACAGTCCAAAGACATGCAGGTTAGGTTAACTGGTGACTCTAAATTGAGCGTAGGTGTGAATGTGAGTGTGAATGGTTGTCTGTGTCTATGTGTCAGCCCTGTGATGACCTGGCGACTTGTCCAGGGTGTACCCCGCCTTTCGCCCGTAGTCAGCTGGGATAGGCTCCAGCTTGCCTGTGACCCTGTAGAAGGATAAAGCAGCTAGAGATAATGAGATGAGAATTTTTCAAAAGCTGCCTTTTTATATTTTGGTGGCTCTTTTTAGTTCTGATTACGAAACCCGGAAATTCACTTTTAACCTGTAAAAGCATTGCAAGATTCTGAAATTTGCAGAAACAGGAATCCCAGTTCTAACTCTTAGTTCGTCATCCTACCTTGTGTGTTATAGCAGGTACACTGGCAGGTCTCGGGTAATCAGGCTGGTCCGTGTGCTTGGCGTTTAACAAGGCAACATCACAGGATGCCCTTCTGACAGCAGGAGCTGCTTTAAATGAGACGAAAAGCTTTAACAAGAGATCATCCAGCACAAAATATGCCGACCCAAACCACTATTCCCTTTTATCCACACTCCGACATGGTCGACCTGCTGTTTTTCATCTCGGAGCATCTTAGAAAGCTCCAAGCAGTCTTAAACTTATGAATTAATATTGTCAGCGTCTAAAGAAAGCTTTTCATCTCCATTTCAACAGGAGACGCAGAGAAAAAAATGACATTTTCAGGTTTTGGATAAGGAAGGAAAAAGACATTTCCGAGCATGCGGTTTTTGGAAATTTATCCAAGATGGAGTGGTGTGATGCGGCTCAATCTGAAGTGAAGTCACTGTTACCACCTGAAAGTTGATTAGTTTCCAGTCCCAGAGTGTTTTATTCCTCTTATACCACAGCAATTTGCTAACCCTAAGAATTTTTATTCATGAATGAGCGACACGTCAAACTTTTTATCCGTTTACAGTTGAGTTAATGTTGTGGAACGTGCACGCTGGAGACAGTGGAGACTCCTTCTGAAAATGTCACAGAAAGCTCCACCATATCAACAATTACAGACGTTTCAGAAATACATTTATACCGAGCGTCCACTACACAAGTCCCTGTTTTAGCTGCTACATGAGAAGCGATAATATAAATATATGACTTAAGCTGCTGTTCGAGAAAATTTGTCAACAAACTGGGACCAGTGAGAATCAAGAATTCAGTAGTTATGTGGTATAAATTTTAGCGAAAGCTAAGAGATTGAGAAGTTTAAATACAGGATAATTTCTAATTGGCAACAAGCTGTAATTATTTTAATTCAGTTTAGAAACAGTTCTATACATGTTTACATACCTGATTCGCTCTGGTTTTCTCGTGACTTCCTCAGCCGCCTCCTTTCTCGGGCTGACAGAGGCCGATTCTGCAAGTGAAACAGAACACGTTGAAAAAAATAAAAATAAATAAAAAGGTCCACATTCAATCCCAATTCCCTTCACTTCCCCTTTATTTGCTGTTCATTATGTTTAAGTTCATTTAAAAAAAATATATTTTGTCTGATTTTATTTACTCAGGAAAGGTCAATGTTTTAGATTCCTATTTATTTACTTATCTCCTGATTTACTCCCCCCTACCATCCTTGATATTTCGCCAGATTTGGCATTTCTTTGGCAACCCATGATCCATGAAAAAAAATCTGTTAAACAGCACCACATTTACATGCAAGAACAAAACAGCATTAATGTAAAAAGTGTATGTGTGATGAATAAAGTTGTTCTTCTTCTTCTTAATCACAAACGTACATGGAAATTTGAATCAGATTAAAAACAATCAAATGATAACATTTCCTGCTCTGCTGTTTTTCCAGAAATAAATATTGAATCTATTTAACAGTTGGGGCGGCACGGTGGTGTAGTGGTTAGCACTGTCGCCTCACAGCAAGACGGTCCGGGTTCGAGCCCCGTGGCCGGCGAGGGCCTTTCTGTGCGGAGTTTGCATGTTCTCCCCGTGTCCGCGTGGATTTCCTCCGGGTGCTCCGGTTTCCCCCACAGTCCAAAGACATGCAGGTTAGGTTAACTGGTGACTCTAAATTGACCGTAGGTGTGAATGTGAGTGTGAATGGTTGTCTGTGTCTATGTGTCAGCCCTGTGATGACCTGGCAACTTTTCCAGGGTGTACCCCGCCTCTCGCCCGTAGTCAGCTGGGATAGGCTCCAGCTTGCCTGCGACCCTGTAGAACAGGATAAAGCGGCTAGAGATAATGAGATGAGAGGAGATATTTAACAGTTATTCCATGAAATCGAGTCGTACATGAGCTGATAGCTGACGAGATGCGGAGCACCTAGTCAACTATAAGCCATGTATGACGACATTGAGTGGAATAGCTATTTTATTCTCTCCACAGTTACTGCATTTTGAGAAACACAGCATTTTTATTTTTATGTTTTGCAAATTCGATATATAAAAACTTTATACAAAACGTTCGACAAAATCATTTCCGCTTAGAATGGAAACAAACCGGTGAAATGACAGGAGCAATTTGTGAAAAATGCTATAATAATTCTTGAAAAAAAAAGATGCATTCTTCCCATCAAATACTTTTATTCCATATTTTGTTGCAGGGTTTTTTTTTTTTGTATTTTTGGGGGTTTTGTTTTTGAGTAGTTTTTATTTCGTCCTCTGTTGGTTCAGCAACATGCTCCACCATTTTGTTTTTCTCTACTCACGGTATATGAGCTGATATCCTAGTAGTAGAGGAGCCAATCAGAGCACGCGATCGCTCATATCCAGTGAATGTAGATATAATAAATAAATATTTCATTATTACTTGATACAGTATTTTATCTAAGATATAAAATGTGACTTCTGAAGCCTGATTGCACCAGAACTAATTTAGGATTCTCACAGCAATGGGGTGAAGATTTATACAATCACAATAATTTTTTTTATTTGTAAATAATTTTTCAAAACTATGTTGCTTTTTTTTCCTACCCACTTCAGTATTATGGGTGATTTTAGTATAGATAAATGACATCTAATCCCAGTTAAGTGCATTTCAGTTCTAGGTTAGAGCACCTCAAAATATGGAAAAGTTCAAGGGGGTGAATACTTCTGCAGACACCAAAGTGTGAAGTGAGTCCCACCTGTGGTACAGGTTCTTGAGAGTGAGAGTGTGTCAAGTGTTCAACCATTTCAGCTTCACTTCCGTCTCTCCTTTTTATGCCTACGGATTGGGGGTTTTCAGGAAGAGGAGGCAGAGGCCTGGAACTGGCTACTTTCATCTAAAGAATTGGAAAAAAATGATAATAAAAGGTTAAAAAGAAACATGAAGAAGAAAAATTAAAGGAAATGATGTTGCCATCTGCATCACTTACTTTGCTCTCATCGTGGGCCGCTTCTCTATTTCTCTGTCTGCGCTGCCGGGACATGGACAACTCAGAGGAAGAGGAAGGAGGATGAAGAGGTTTGCAGTTTAATGAAGGAGCTGTATGCGGCTCTGGGTTGTGAGGCTCCTGGTAAAGAATCAGAATTTCTTTATTTGCTACATGAATTAATACTATTTCACTCACTGGCCACTTTATTAGGAACACCCATCCATCTGCTGTTTTATGCCGTTCTCTAACCAGCCAATCCCTTGACAGCAGCACAATGCATCAAATCATGCATATACAAATCAAGAGCTTTAGTTAATGTTCACAATGTTCAAACATCAGAATGAAAAAAAAAATTGTGATCTCAAAGTGTGACCTTCTTTCTTTCACTGTGGCATGGGTGTTGGTTTGAGCCAGATGAACTGGTTTGAGTATTTCAGAAACTGCTGAGGTTTCTCCTGGGGTTTTCACACACACCAGTCTCGAGAGTTTACACAGACAGAATGGTGCGAAAAACAAAAAACATTGTGTGTGGGTGGAAACAAATGCCTTGTTGATAAGAGAGGTCAGAGGAAAATGGCCAGATTGGTTCGAGCTGCCAGGAAGAATAAAGCAACTCGTATAATCACTCTTTACAACTGTGGTGAGCAGAAAAGCATCTCAGCATGCAACAGCAGAACAGAAGACCACATTGGGTTCCAGTCCTGCAGCCCAGAACAGGAATCTTAGAATCAAGAACAAGTTCCTATTAAAGTGGCCAGTGAGTGTATATATATATATATATATATATATATATATATATATGATACACTATACTATACTATATTTTTGCTTAAAATATACAGAATTTCCACTGCTACTGAAATCTTTGTTGGATGAAAATTCAATCCTTTATACAGAATTCAGTACAAAATGATCATGCTTATATCACAATGCGGTGGTTGATAAAATACGGACAGGTCCTGGATTACAGACTACGGAAATAAAAAAAAAAAGAAACAAAATAAGGGGAAGCCATGGCCTAATGGTTAGCGAAGCAGCTATGGGACCAAAAGGTTGCCAGTTCAATTCCCTGGACCAGCAGGAATGGCTGAAGTGCCCCTGAGAAAGGCACCTTACCCCCAACTGCTCCCCAGGCTGCTCTGGGTATGTTGGATGTCACTCTGGATAAGAGCATCTGCTAAATTAATGTAATGTAATGTAATGGAGTGGTTACGGATTTTAATACGGATGCATCATGGATGCTAGTAACGTATGGATTGGTCATGGACGTTTCAGTATATTACGGACTGGTTACGAATTTCACCCATAGACTGATTTCGACAAGAAGTTTACGTCCCATTGTCGCCAAACTTGAAGCACATCGCAGTGTTACATTACATCAGTGATGAATCTATATCTAAACCAAAGGCACACAGAAATTGCATAAAGCAAACAAAAATATCCATAAGACCAAAGCCTCCCGGCATAAAAAGATGGAGGAGATGGTAAAAAGCAATACGGACCGAAGTGCCCATGAATTATACAAAGAGTACCTAGCCACAGAAAAGAAGGCGGAAATCACGGACATGCCACGGAATGTCAGTCATATCCATTCCCTTAAAGAGAAGAACAAAACAGAAGAAAGGTCGACTAAAGATGCCCGAATCAATTTGCAAGCAATTGCATATGAAGACAAAGGATTTGTTCATTTCATTGCAACTTTTCCGGATCTTATTGTAATTTTAGGCATGGAAGACATGTTGAACGAATTAAACCAATGTCTTCAGTTTCAACTTCGTAAAACAAATTAACAAGTCTAAAACAATTAAACGTCTGGACTGCTGAAGTTCATAAGTAAAACAGCTTACCTGCATTTATGTGTTTATTAATTTACTGTTGATATTTCATGGAAAATATCACGTCTGTGAATGAAAGATTCGTACTTTGCATTATATTTTTTACTTTCCGTGAATCTGTATTCTGTGCCTCGTCTGTATTTTGTAAACGGTGCCACGATGCTGCTTGATTCTTGATTCTGATTAAGGTGCTGATTAATGTGCTCATTCTAATACGTTATTTATTAACTCGTTTTACTTGCATGGCGGGCACTCGACATCACCTATACCCATATTTACTGGATATGAGAATCACACGCTCTGATCGGCTACTCTATTACTAGGCTATCGGCTCATATACCATGAGTAGAGGAAAAACAAAATGGCGGCACGTGTTGCTGAACCAACCAAGGATGAAATAAAAACTACTGGAAAAAAAAAAAGCAACAAAATATGGAATACAAGTATTTGATGGTAAGAACACATCTTTTTTTCTTTCCAAGAATTATTATTAAAGCATTTTTCACAAATTGCTCCGGTCATTTCACCGGTTTGTTTAGATTCTAAGCGGAAATGATTTTGTCGGATGTTTTGTGTAGAGTTTTTATTTATCGAATCTGTTTCTCAAAATCCAGTGAATATGGATCGAATAAAACAGTTATTCCACTCAATCTCGTCATACATGGATTACATCTTCTCATGTACGACTCGATGTAATAAACGAATTAAAAAACATGCTGATCTCAAAGAACTGTGTATAAATCTTGACAAGTTGCTACAGTCAAGATTTATCAAAGATTTAAAGCAAAATATATTAAAAAGGGAGAAGAAGAGAGGGATGAACTATAAGTAACTGCTGGAACAAACTTCGACAACAGCCAGACAGTAAACGGGGAAAAACATAAAAGAAAATGTCGTTGCTGATTCCTGTGATGTAAGTAGAATAAAACGTTCAGGATTTCAGAAAATAATACAACGTTTCTTCTTACCATCAGCTCCACTGCAATATAAGGCTCAAGCAGCTTCTCGGTGGATTCCAAACTCGTCTGAAACAAACATGGTGAAGGACTGAGTGGTTTTTTTTTTTGAAATCGCAAATTAAATTGCAATCTTTGTGTCATTCCAGACGATAACATACCCCTCTGTCTCCGAAATGATGCTCTGCCTCTGTTTTTTGGTCCTCCTTGTCCTCAGTAGTGTCCTGCTTGTCGGTTTTTACGTCCTGCATGGCTGCCTGCTGCAGCAGTTTCATGGTGTCTTCCTCCACAGACATGCTAACGTTCAGCACATGACAGCCTTTTACTTCTGGTTCAGTTAATTCTGTGGGTTTTGGCAGTACCTTTCCACTTGAACCCTGTGAAATGAGCGAGTGTTCTTCCTTTCTGAGAAGGACACCTGATACTTGTTTTCTGGGGTGTGGCTGAGGAAGGGCGGTATCCTCTTTCTTTTTCTCATCTCTCTCTGTCTGTTTGGCAGCTGAAGGTGCAGGTCGAGGAGGTTTTGCTTTCTGGAGCTTGTCTCTGTGCTCCTGAGGTTGGACCTCGATGTCGATGTTGCTGATGGTCGCCATGTTCTGACCTGTTGCGTTCAGGACGTCCTGACTCGGGGAGTTTGGGAGAATATTGTCGTCTTTGATGCCGTTATGATGTTTGGATTGATTGGAATGGTTTTCTTCTAACTGAAAAATATAAAATTTCACATCAATATTATATGTTTACTGGTTTTTTTTTATATGAATGTCGTTTCAATGCAACACTATTAGCGTGATTTCCACTCATGTCTTGTCCCTAATACCCCAGAATGACTGAATTCTCAATTCTGATTGGTCAGACGGTGTTATTTATTATTACTATCCATACAGGACACTTTTTTGATGGAATAAAAACATGTTCTATTCCCTTCTCGCGGATTTCATTCCTTTGGTTTGATAGCATGCAATATTGTTAGCATATCGCTTATCTTACGTGTATTATGTCACTCTACCCAATGGAGAATGAGCATTGAATATGGTTTACGATATTGCATGGTTGTCACAACATGATGTCACATGTCAGAGACGTAAAACTTCCATGCTAATGAATGACTGTAACAATTTGTAAACAAACATGGCCGCCAGGTTTGCTTTGCTAAATACGGAACATTTCGAGAGAATTTTGAAAGAGAAAGATACGTTGAACACCCAAAAGAAATGTATAATAAAAATAATAATATCATTGGCTGGCTTTTTTTCGTGGTATATCATATATATTCCATTCAGCTACTCATCTTGGACTCGTTTAATATCATGCTAGCTGAATGGAAAATATCTGATATACCACGAAAAAAAGCCAGACAATATTATTTAATTATTTTATAACAGCAGCTCTGATAATAGTAATTACGGTCTCAGCTGATTCGACATATAATCATTTAACAAAGAAAATATGCACGTGTCTGTGTTGTTCTGGTAAACCTTTCTCTCAGGAAGGAGTATCCAGTGTCAACACTTTATAACAGACTTAAAACTCTTCCTTTAGGTTTTCCACTATGGGAAAGTCTTCAGGACACAGGACATTATGGATTCTTTGTCATAATTTGCATAATTAACTGAACAGAACAAAAATCTATAGCTGCCATCATGTCACGTTCCACAATGTTAACAGCAACTATAAATGGACAAAAAGTACAATGAGTGCATTCGGGCAAATTGGTATCGTAGAAGGAGGATCAGAATCACGTTTACTGGCCAAGTATGTTGACACAGACAAAGAATTTGGTTCCGGCAGTTGGTGTCTCTCTCACGATACCGAAGAAGTGTGACTATATCTAAGTTATGTATACGTAATACAAGAAAAATGTACATATGTGTACGTAATGTACAATATGGACAATACAGACATTGCACAATAAAATAATAAAAATATGCAATCGACATTTAACAGTTATCCCACGAAATCGAGTCGTACATGAGCTGATAGCTGACGAGATGCGTAGCGCCGAGTCGGCTATAAGCCATGTACGACGAGGTTGAGTGGAATCACTGTTTTATTCTATCTCCATTCACCGGATTTTGAAAAACAGAGCATTTTTATTTTTTGCAAATTCAATAAATAAAAACTTTATACAAAATGTCCGACAAAATAATTTCTGCCTAGAATGTAAACAAACCAGTGAAATGACCGGAGCAATTTGTGAAAAATGCAATAACAATAATTCTTGAAAAAAAAAAAGAAGATACGTTCTTACCATCAAATACTTTTATTCCATATTCTGTTGCTTTTTTGTATTTTGGGGGGTTTTATTTTCGAGTGGAGTTTTTAGTTTGTCCTCGGTTGGTTTAGCAAGACGCACCGCTATTTTGTTTTTCTCTATTCACAGTATATGAGCTAATATCCTAGTAGTAGAGGAGCCAATCAGAGTGCACGATCGCTCATATCCAGTGAATGTGGAGAGAATAGAACGCAGAATGCTTACCCCTTCTGTGTCTTCTCCATGTCCCATAGAGTGCCGCTTCTCCAAATAATAAAATAAACAGAATCAAACACTTTGGAATGTCCTATTATTGAAATATAATCAACTCCTTTTCACGTCAGGACATGTCACACCACCATGTTGTTGATTATTTTCCTATAATAACAACACCTCGCTGAGTGTTTTATTCCTTACTTAAGTTTGATATTTGACTGAAACTGTAGACTCATACCCAACTCTGACTTGTCAGGCAAGATATAATTTGTAGCTAAAATCATTAACAATCCCAAATACAAATATCTGGAGAGTGTGTGTGCTTTACCCTGTTTTCTTTGCATTTCATCTCCGATTTGACACACTGTGACTCCTGCTTTTGAAGGACGGGCGCTTTGGCGGGCAAGTCTCTGTTTGGCTCGTTGTTCACCTTCTTTCGGGATTTGGCAGTTTTCCTGTTAAACAGCTATTTGTAAGAAACGAACACACTCTACCAAGTTTTCTGACTAAACTTTATTAGCCATAATTAATATTATATTTACTCTTTTGTGGTCTCCAAAAAGACGGCGATCTGCTGTTTGATGTAGGGCTGCCGCAGAACGTGTTTGACATCAGGTCTGTCGTCTGGCCTCTTACACAGCATGCGCTTGATCAGCTCTCCGAGCTGAGGATCATACTGACTTGGCATCTGAGGCAACTAGGGAATAAGAAGCAGAGATTCTGGGACTGAAGAAATACTAAGGAACCAAAAATCATTTCTTGTTTGAGGAATGTTTCACAGAAAAATGGATTGATCACATAAAATTTTGTGTGAGGAGAAATAATAATAATAATAACAAATGTCTAAGTAAAAGTGCAGTTTCTCAGTATGAGGTCATGCTCAATAGTTTTGGCTCTCCTTTAATCTACTAATATATAGATTTAGACACTGCCTAAAAACGGAGCTCCCATCTGTTTCTGGGTTGTAGAATTTTCTGATATCATAGCCAGCCTCTTTTTAGTGAGACTGGCTTAGATTCAGGTGTGGAGCTATCAAGTTTCACAAAACTGCCGGAAACGGAAGTGAGGGAGCTGATTGCTGGATGTAGTAAGAAAACGTGTAGCATCGATCCAATGCCGACATCCCTGGTGGTTGAGTGTATTGATGGCCTGTTGCCAGTTATAACAAAGATAATTAATTTGTCACTAGAGACGGGGAGTTTTGCTGATGACTGGAAATGTGCTCTTGTCATTCCTTTGATGAAGAAGGGAGGCCTGGATTTGACATTAAAGAACTATAGACCAACGAATAATTTGCAGTATGTCTCCAAGTTGACGGAGAAAGCTGTTTTCAGCCAGTTGCATGCGCACATGACTTCCAACTCACTCTATCCTGAGCTACAATCATCCTATAGAGAGTTTCACAGCACTGAAACAGCGCTATTAAAGGTAATGAATGATATCTTGATGAAAATGAACTTGCAAGAAGTCACCCTTTTGATCACATTAGACCTTAGTGCCGCATTTGACACTGTCAATCACGGAATTTTACTTAGTCGTCTCTCTGATGAATTTGGGATTGGTGGCAAGGCCTTGGAGTGGTTTAAGTCTTACCTGTAGGCAGGGGACAGTGTGTTTCTATCGGGGGGGTCAGTATCGCGACGGTTTAATTTGGACTGTGGTGTCCCTCAGGGGTCGTGTTTAGGACCTCTTCTTTTTGTCATGTACGCATCGGAGCTGTTTAAAGTGATTAAGAACGATCTACCTGAAGCCCATTGTTATGCAGATGATACTCAGTTGTATCTTAGCTTCAAACCGGATTCTAGTTCCTCACAAGAAGAAGCTATAAGTGCTATGGAGCGCTGTATCGAGAATATCAGATGCTGGATGATACATGACAGGCTCATGATCAATGATGAGACTGAATTTATACTTATAGGAACTCGCCAGCAGTTAAAGAAAGTAAGCTCTGTAAAGGTAATTATAGAGAACGAATTGATTGAGTCTAGCTCCAATGTAAAGAATCTTGGCTGCTGGCTGGACTCAAAGTTGGGTATGTCAAAACACATTACGAGCATCTGTAAAGCAGCTTTTTTCCATCTATACAATATAAGATGCATAAGGAAGTACTTGTCTAAAGACTGTCTAGTTACCTTAGTCCATGCCTTTATTACAAGTAGGGCGGATTATTGCAATAGTTTGCTGTATGGTCTCCCTAAAGAGCAGATCGCCAAATTACAGCGTATTCAAAATGCAGCTGCAAGGTTTATACTGGATGTCTGAAAATATTCACACATTACTCCGTTGTTGTATTAGTTGCATTGGCTACCCATACATAATCGTATACAATTCAAAGTACTTTTAATTATTTTCAAGGCCATCCATGGCTTCGCACCATGACATATTTGTAAGCTTATCAAAATCAAGGACAAATCGTCATACAGCCTGAGATTGAACAATGGCATTCTACTTAAGCATCCCAATAGCAAGATGAGAACAAACCTTGGCGCACGTTCCTTCACAGCCGCAGCACCGTTATGGAACAGTCTTCCAATGTCAATTAGGAATATAGAATTACTGACCGATTTTAAGAGAGTGTTAAAGACGTATCTATTTAAGCAAGCTTTTACTTAATTTTATAAATCTTTTGTCTGTATTATGTATGGTTTTATAAGAGTCATATATGTACATTTTGTAATTGTTTATATATTTGGATACTTTTATATAAATTTATATTTTAATGGAACATGTAAGTATTTTTCTTGACTTTGTAACCGAATTGTAAAGCACTACTGATCTGCCATTGCTAAATGGCGCTGTAAAAGTAATAAATTATTCATCTCATCTCATCATCTCATCCTTCTACAGGGTCGCAGGCAAGCTGGAGCCTATCCCAGCTGACTACGGGCGAAAGGCGGGGTACACCCTGGACAAGTCGCCAGGTCATCACAGGGCTGACACATAGACACAGACAACTATTCACACTCACACCTATGGTCAATTTAGAGTCACCAGTTAACCTAACCTGCATGTCTTTGGACTGTGGGGGAAACCGGAGCACCCGGAGGAAACCCACGCGGACACGGGGAGAACATGCAAACTCCACACAGAAAGGCCCTCGTCGGCCCCAGGGCTCGAACCCAGGACCTTCTTGCTGTGAGGTGACAGCGCTAACCACTACACCACCGTGCCGCCCTAGGTGGTGTGTATGACTGGTAACTACTAACACTGTCCATTAAGCGGCGTGTATGACTGGTAATTACTAATACTGACCACTAGGCGGTGTGTATAACTGGTAATTACTAGCACTGGCCACTAGGCGGCGTGTATCACTGGTAATTACTAGCACTGGCCACTCGGCGGCGTGTATCACTGGTAATTACTAACACTGTCCACTAGGCGGTGTGTATCACTGGTAATTACTAACACTGTCCACTAGGCGGCGTGTATCACTGGTAATTACTAACACTGTCCACTAGGCGGCGTGTCTGACTGGTAATTACTAACACTGTCCACTAGGCGGCGTGTATCACTGGTAATTACTAGCACTGTCCACTAGGCGGCGTGTATCAGTGGTAATTACTAACACTGGCCACTAGGCAGCATGTATCACTGGTAATTACTAACACTGTCCACTAGGCGGCGTGTATCACTGGTAATTACTAGCACTGTCCACTAGGCGGCGTGTATCAGTGGTAATTACTAACACTGGCCACTAGGCAGCATGTATCACTGGTAATTACTAACACTAGCCACTAGGCGGCGTGTATCACTAGTAATTACTAACACTGGTCACTAGGCGGCGTGTATCACTGGTAATTACTAACACTGTCCACTAAGCGGTGTGTATCACTGGTAATTACTAACATTGTCCACTAGGCGGCGTGTATCACTGGTAATTACTAACACTGGTCACTAGGCGGGGTGTCTGACTGGTAATTACTAACACTGTCCACTAGGCGGTGTGTATGACTGTAATTACTAACACTGGCCACTAGGCGGTGTGTATGACTGGTTAATTACTAACACTGTCCACTAGGCGGTGTGTATGACTGTAATTACTAACACTGGCCACTAGGCGGTGTGTATGACTGGTTAATTACTAACACTGTCCACTAGGCGGTGTGTATGACTGTAATTACTAACACTGGCCACTAGGCGGTGTGTATGACTGGCAATTACTAGCACTTCCCACTAGGCGGCGTGTATCACTGGTAATTACTAACACTGGCCACTAGGCGGTGTGTATGACTGTAATTACTAACACTGGCCACTCGGCAGCGTGTATCACTGGTAATTACTAACACTGTCCACTAGGCGGCGTGTATCACTGGTAATTACTAACACTGGTCACTAGGCGGGGTGTCTGACTGGTAATTACTAACACTGTCCACTAGGCGGTGTGTATGACTGTAATTACTAACACTGGCCACTAGGCGGTGTGTATGACTGGTTAATTACTAACACTGTCCACTAGGCGGTGTGTATGACTGTAATTACTAACACTGGCCACTAGGCGGTGTGTATGACTGGCAATTACTAGCACTTCCCACTAGGCGGCGTGTATCACTGGTAATTACTAACACTGGCCACTAGGCGGTGTGTATGACTGTAATTACTAACACTGGCCACTCGGCAGCGTGTATCACTGGTAATTACTAACACTGTCCACTAGGCGGCGTGTATCACTGGTAATTACTAACACTGTCCACTAGGCGGCGTGTATCACTGGTAATTACCAACACTGGTCACTAGGCGGGGTGTCTGACTGGTAATTACTAACACTGGCCACTAGGCGGTGTGTATGACTGGTAATTACTAGCACTTTCCACTAGGCGGCGTGTATCACTGGTAATTACTAACACTGTCCACTAGGTGGTGTGTATCACTGGTAATTACTAGCACTGGCCACTAGGCGGCGTGTCTCATCTCATCTCATCTCATTATCTCATCTCATCTCATCTCATTATCTCTAGCCGCTTTATCCTTCTACAGGGTCGCAGGCAAGCTGGAGCTGACTACGGGCGAAAGGCAGGGTACATCCTGGACAAGTCGCCAGGTCATCACAGGGCTGACACAGAGACACAGACAACCATTCACACTCACATTCACACCTACGGTCAATTTAGAGTCACCAGTTAACCTAACCTGCATGTCTTTGGACTGTGGGGGAAACCCACACGGACACGGGGAGAACATGCAAACTCCGCACAGAAAGGCCCTCGCCGGCCATGGGGCTCAAACTCGGACCTTCTTGCTGTGAGGCGACAGCGCTAACCACTACACCACTGTGCCGCCCCTAGGCGGTGTGTATGACTGGTAATTACTAGCACTGTCCACTAGGCGGCGTGTATCACTGGTAATTACTAACACTGGCCACTAGGCGGTGTGTATGACTGGTAATTACTAGCACTGTCCACTAGGCGGCGTGTATCACTGGTAATTACTAACACTGTCCACTAGGCGGTGTGTATGACTGGTAATTACTAACACTGGCCACTAGGCGGCATGTATCACTGGTAATTACTAACACTGGCCACTAGGCGGCGTGTATCACTAGTAATTACTAACACTGGTCACTAGGCGGCGTGTCTGACTGGTAATTACTAGCACTGGCCACTGGAAGGTGTATATGACTGGTAATTACTAGCACTTTCCACTAGGCGGCGTGTATCACTGGTAATTACTAACACTGTCCACTAGGCGGTGTGTATGACTGGTTAATTACTAACACTGTCCACTAGGCGACGTGTATCACTGGTAATTACTAGCACTGGCCACTCGGCGGCGTGTATCACTGTAATTACTAACACTGTCCACTAGGCGGTGTGTATCACTGGTAATTACTGACACTGGCCACTAGGCGGCGTGTATCACTGGTAATTACTAACATTGTCCACTAGGCGGTGTGTATCACTGGTAATTACTAACACTGTCCACTAGGCGGCGTGTATCACTGGTAATTACTAACACTGTCCACTAGGCGGTGTGTATGACTGGTAATTACTAACACTGGCCACTAGGCGGCGTGTATCACTAGTAATTACTAACACTGGTCACTAGGCGGCGTGTCTGACTGGTAATTACTAGCACTGGCCACTAGGCGGTGTGTATGACTGGTAATTACTAGCACTTTCCACTAGGCGGCGTGTATCACTGGTAATTACTAACACTGTCCACTAGGCGGCGTGTATCACTAGTAATTACTAGCACTGGCCACTAGGCGGCGTGTCTGACTGGTAATTACTAACACTGGCCACTAGGCGGTGTGTATGACTGGTTAAATACTAACACTGGCCACTAGGCGGTGTGTATGACTGGTTAATTACTAATACTGGCCACTAGGCGGTGTGTATGACTGGTAATTACTAACACTGGCCACTAGGCGGCGTGTATGACTGGTAATTACTAACACTGGCCAATAGGCGGCGTGTATGACTGGTAATTACGATCATTGGTATGTTGGCAGGCGCAGGACCGAAACCATCAGAAAACAACTCGATGGGTTTTTTTTTATGTATCTGCACTCTATGCCTATGGGGCTCTGCAGGAACTCCGCTAAATAATGTACAGCAAGTACCAGGAACTTACGCTGCAGATGTCCCACAAAATAATCTAACTATAAATGGATAAAAAAAATGCACCATTTTCTATTCAATTCAGATTGTAAGCACTGGCTGTAGAGTTTCAGGATGTGAATTTATATTAAAAGAAACTGAACTTCCGGGTATCATACCATAACAGCATGACTAGTCATGCTTTATTCTTTGCTCACTGGACAATTTATATCGTCTTTCATTATAAATTTTTCCTATCATGAGATTCTTGATATTCAGTACCAGGATCATACGTGGTCACAATTCTAAATAAAAATAAAAATAAGCCCCACAAAGAAAAAGAAGCTGTTGTGACGACTACATTTGAGCGTTTCTTCATTCAGAGTTGTACAGGGGGAAAAATATGTAACCATGAAAACATGCCTCATCAGGAAAAATAAAATACAAAACGTTATCGAATGTTCCAGAAGTTACCTTTCCCTCGACGATGCGGTACACGAGCGAGTTCATGTCCTTTGCGTTGAAGGCATGTTTCAGAGTTGCCATCTCGTACACACAGCAGCCCAGAGCCCAAACATCCGACTACACAAAGAAAACTTAGTGCTTAATAGAGAAGGAAATTACTTCCTGAAGAAATTAGGTTTGTTTTCATTATCTATTCTTCATCAGTGTCAGGACCACATCTCTGCGCTCTTGTTAGTTTCTCCATCCTGAAAATGGACCACCATTCATATAATACCTGCTCATCGGTGGTCCATTTCTGTTGATTGACAGGACAGATGGAGCTTGATATATAATGCAGACCAATAAAAACACGACAACTGGTACACAATCATGCACATACTGTCGATGGGAGTTCAACCTGATAAACTGGTACTTCGGTATATTGTGTGCGATACCTTGTAGTTGTACGGTTTGTTGGAGAACAGCTCGGGACTCATGTAGTACGGCGTTCCGATCAAGGTGCTAGCCATGTCGTTCTGATTCTCCAGAACCCGCGCGATGCCGAGATCACCCACTTTGATTATGTTAGTCTTGGTCAGGAAGATGTTCTGCGTTTTCAGATCTCGGTGCAAGATGTGTTTCTCGTGTAAATACTAAAGAGAACAAGAATAAGAAAGATTTTTTAAAAAATCAGAGTGCTACCTATTATTATTCTATCCACCTTCACTGGATATGAGCAACTGCACACTGATTGGCTACTCTACTACAAGGATATCAGTTCATATACCATGAGTAGAGAAAAACAAAATGTTGCTGAACCAACTGAGGATGAAATAAAAACTTGACTCGAAAACAAAACCCCAAAAATACAAAAAAGCAAAAAAATATAGACTAAAAAGTATGTGGTGGTAAGAATGTATCTTTTTATTTTTCAAGAATTATTATAATTATAATTATTATTATTATTATTATAATAGCATTTTTCACAAATTGCTCCTTTCATTTTGCCGTTTTTTTTACATTCTAAGTGGCAACAATTTTGTCAGATATTTTGTATAAAGTTTTTATTTATCGAATTTACAAAAAATAAAAATGCTCTGTTTCTCAAAATCCAGTGAATATGGATAGAATAAAACAGTTATTCCACTCAACCTTGTTGTACATGGCTAATAGCCAACTCGGTGCTACGCGCCTTGTTGGCTATCAGCTCATGTACGACTCGATTTCGTGGAATAACTTAAATAGCCAGGAGTGGATCTGATTGTATAATGCATGCTGTTGAATTCTCAAATCTGATTGGTCAGCTCTCAAACTTTACCTTTGCCAACATGGGAAAGTCTTCAAGACGTATTTAAACAGCATAAAAGATGAAAGGAAAGTTCGACTACCTGAAGTGCCATGGCGATCTGGACAAACCACTCCACCACCTGTCTCTCAGGCAGCAGCTCACCCTTCTGCTGCTTCAGCCTGTGATACAGATCTCCTCCCTCACAGAAACGCATAACTATGTAAAGCTGATAGTCCGCTCCTTCCCATGATTCCCGGTAGGTGACAATGTTGGGATGTTTGAGCTGGGACAGGAGCTGTGCTTCCTGTTCAGCTGCCCGACGCTCTCGTTTCGACGATGTTCTCAGGTTCAGCTTCTTGATGACGTACTGGGTGAGAAAAAACGGTGCGTTAGAAGAACCACTCGAAGTAAAACAACATGATACTAAATACTGATCCTGTATTCAGTCAGGATCTGCAAATATCAGTGAAACACAAGATGGTGGCTCCTGTTCGTATGTAGCAGGAATCACCTTCATAAAATACTGGAAAAGGCAGGGTTTTGAAAAAAATTAGTTTTTTTGAAATATCAATAACAGACATTCAAAAGTGTCCACACACACACAGTACTGTGTAAAATTCTTAGACACATGTAAAGAAATGCTGTCGACCAAAAACGGCTTAAAAATAATGAAATGTTTCAATATTAAAAAAAAAACTATAAACAGTAAGCCATAATAAATGAAACAAAGTCAATATTTGGTGTAACACGACCCTTTGAGTTAAAAAAAAAAAATATATATATATATATATATATATATATATATATATATATATATATATATATATAGTCAGTTCAGGTCCAGTGAGTGCAGTTTTATAAGGAAATGAGCTGTACATTTTACCGAGCATCTTACAGAACCAGCCACAGTTCTTCTGGACACTTTGTCACACTCGCTTCTTAATTTTGAACCAAAACTCAGTAGCCTTCATTATGTTTTCTTTTTTCACCTGAAAAGTGCTCTCTTTTGGAACATGCTGAATCGACTGAATTGTATCTTGTGGTGCATTTGTATATTGTAGCTGCAGCACAAAATCATATATTAAGAATTTTAACGAAGCACTCAGACTTTATGCTGACGATACTACTCTTTACTCCAGCGATTCATTTCTTGAGCTTTTGGAAATCAAGATCAACTAAGATCTCATTTCAGTTACTGACTGGTTCTCTGTTAACTATCTATTTATCAATCATTCAAAGGCTATCCCCTTTGGTAATGGTGATACCATCCTGACTTTCACTCTCAAGAACAAGGTCACTGAACAGAAAGACAATTTGGAACTACTTGGCATTATTATTGATAGTACCTTGTCTGAGTCTTTATATTAAGAACACACTTAAAGTATATGCTAAACTTTCAGCCATCAAATAAATAAAAAATGTGATCTCCATCAACACTGATGTGACGCTATATAAGGCTTTCATCATAGTGCATTTTAAATACTTTACTCAAGTAATAAACTTGAGAAAGCCAATTGTTTTGGTCTTAGCTCTATCTTCAAACTGCCTTATGGCTGTTCATATAAAGAGGCTTTAGACAAGGTCAACCTACAGACACTAACACAGACAGTCATACCATTCCTTGCCCTTGGTTTATCAAGCCTTAGTCTCTACCTGTGGCCCGAACTACATAAAGGAACTCTTTCAAATACAACAAAACCATTATAAATTAAGAGGGGTTAACCTTAGACTAGCACAACCAACACCGAACAGCAAATGGACTCGGATCATTTACCAATCTGGTGACTTGTATGTGGAACAATCTCCCTACAGAACTGAGACATCTTGATTCTCTAATCAAGTTTAAAAGTGCTATAAAGAAAATGAATCACACTCGTGGCACATTGTGCAAATGTAATATTTGTGATCAATAGAGTTAAACTGCATTTCGTTATCTTTTCGACTTGACAATATCTCATTCATCTCATTATCTCTAGCCGCTTTACCCTGTTCTACAGGGTCGCAGGCGAGCTGGAGCCTATCCCAGCTGACTACGGGCAAAAGGCGGGGTACACCCTGGACAAGTCGCCAGGTCATCACAGGGCTGACACATAGACACAGACAACCATTCACACTCACACCTACGGTCAATTTAGAGTCACCAGTTAACCTAACCTGCATGTCTTTGGACTGTGGGGGAAACCGGAGCACCCGGAGGAAACACACGCGGATACGGGGAGAACATGCAAACTCCACACAGAAAGGCCCTCGCCGGCCCCGGGGCTCGAACCCAGGACCTTCTTGCTGTGAGGCGACAGCGCTAACCACTACACCACCGTGCCGCCCCGACTTGACAATATTTGATTTTTAATTTTTTTAAATGTAATATTATGTCTTATGCTTGGTTTTTATATTTTTCATTTAGATATTTTATTATTTAGAATGTATTTGTTATGAGGGTGGCACGGTGGTGTAGTGGTTAGCACTGTCGCCTCACAGCAAGGAGGTTCTGGGTTCAAGCCCCAGTGGCTGACGGGGGCCTTTCAGTGTGGAGTTTGCATGTTCTCCCCGTGTCTGCGTGGGTTTCCTCCGGGTGCTCCGGTTTCCCCCACAGTCCAAAGACATGCAGGTTAGGCTAATTGGTGGCTCTAAATTGACCGTAGGTGTGAACGGTTGTTTGTCTCCATGTGTCAGCCCTGTGATGATCTGGCGACTTGTCCAGGGTGTACCCCGCCTCTTGCCCATAGTCAGCTGGGATAGGTTCCAGCTTGCCCGTGACCCTGCACAGGATAAGCAGTTATGGATAATGGATGAATGGAAGGAATAAGGTCAGAGACCCCCAATAACTAAACTCGAACCCCACACTTCCAATCTGTGACATTAATGCACTTCATCTTGAAATGTGCAAAATTGCAGTTCAAACGTCATCTTCATTCTGTGAACTTTTATTGCACATTCCAGCACACAATGTACAGCTTGGCTATTTATTTAACCCATTGCACATATTCTCTTCTTCTCACACATACATTCATGCTATGACTATTCTCAATCTTCATCATGTGATCTGTTTTTGCACATTCTGTGACATAATGTACAGCTTGGATATATACGTATGTCTGAAGGTTCTCAGTCAGTCATCCAGGTCATCGTAAACTGTAGGTCCTAAAGAAGGCAACTGGACTTGCTTGAAATTCTTGAAGATGTTTCACCTCTCATCCGAAAGGCTTCTTCAGTTCTGAAGAAGCCTTTCGGATGAAAGGTGAAACAGTGGTGTAGTGGTTAGCACTGTCGCCTCACAGCAAGAAAGTTCTGGGTTTGAGCCCAGCGGCTGACTGGGGCCTTTCCGTGTGGAGTTTGTATGTTCTCCCCATGTCTGCGTGGGTTTCCTCCGGGTGCTCCGGTTTCCCCCACAGTCCACAGACATGCAGTGGCACACACATATGCAGCGGCTTTGCTCTCCTATGATGAACTAAATTCCATTGTACATTTGTGCAGTGACAATAAAGGCATTCTATTCAAGAATTTCAAGCAAGTCCAGTTGCTTTCTTTAGCACCTACAGTGTACAGCTTGGATTTCAACAAGCCATGCACATAGCCCTGAAATATGTCCACTTTTCAAATTTGTATATTCTAGACTCTTTTTATTTTTATTCCATTTATATAGCTACTTTTGTTGTCTTTGCTAAATTCTTCTATCAATTCAATTCAATTCAAGTACAAAATCACCAAAGCAAATTCCTTGTATGTGAGAACGTACTTGGCAATAAACCTGATTCTGAAGATCTTCCCATCTGAACTGCATCACTCAGGAAAGTTCTCAGAATGACAACAGAAATCATTTCCCCCGCACACAATAGAGATGATTAGACTCGACCTGTCCGATCTGGTCTTACCTGTTTGCGGTCAGATTTGTGTTGCACCAGGTTCACCTCCCCATAACTCCCCTTCCCCACTACTCGGATGAAAACATAGCTCTCCATAATTCTCTGTAAATTCCTAATCGTAGTCCTGCAGAACGGATCAATCGACTAATCCCAAGTTTACATTAAGTTTCACTTCATGCACGAGAGACCATTTTGTTGATACTGTCCAAGTTCAAACTTTGATTTTTTTTTTTTTTGTGTGTGTGTGTCTCAGCGATGCTGCAGGAAATTACCAAACTAGGCTTCTTCGTCACCAAGCAACGTAGTCACATGAACGTGAGGACTCGCGATTATTGGCTCGATCACATAGATGGGATTTTTAACAGCGCCATCTTGCGGTTTGGAGGATATTTACTCTGTATTTGCCTTGCTTCATCTCAACCCAAAGGTTCCTGCACTTACTGTAATTATATAGTAATTACACAATATAGCCAACTGTTATACATACAAAACACTTTTTCGATGGAATAAAAATACGTAGACTATTCTATTCCCTTCTAGCGGGTTTCATTCATTTGGTTTGATCACATGCAATATTGTTATCACATCGCTTATCCGACATGTATTATGCCACTGGAGAATGAGCATTGAATATGATTTACGATATTGCATGGGGGCGGCACGGTGGTGTAGTGGTTAGCACTGTCACCTCACAGCAAGAAGGTCCGGGTTCGAGCCCCGTGGCCGACGAGGGCCTTTCTGTGCGGAGTTTGCATGTTCTCCCCATGTCCGCGTGGGTTTGCTCCGGGTGCTCCGGTTTCCCCCACAGTCCAAAGACATGCAGGTTAGGTTAACTGGTGACTCTAAATTGACCGTAGGTGTGAATGTGAGTGTGAATGGTCGTCTGTGTCTATGTGCCAGCCCTGTGATGACCTGGCAACTTGTCCAGGGTGTACCCCGCTTTTCGCCCGTAGTCAGCTGGGATAGGCTCCAGCTTGTCTGCGACCCTTTAGAACAGGATAAAGCGGCTAGGGACAATGAGATGAGATATTGCATGGTTATCAAGACATGATGTCACACTTCAGCTCTGATGCAAATATTCAATGAGAAAGTTTCCTGCTACACATGTGCAGAAGCATTTCTTTGTTTGCTGGTGGTGCCCGCAATAAACTGTCACAGTGAATACGTATTACACGTAAAACTTCTGCGCTAGTGAGCAACTGTGACAATTTGTAAACAAACATGGCCACCAGGTTTGCTTCGTTAAATGTGGAAGATTTTGAGAGAATTTTGAAAGAGAATGACCTGTTGAACACTCAAAAGTAATGTGTACAGTATATAATAATAATAATAATAATAATAATAATAATAATAATAATAATAATAATAATATTGGCTGGCTATTTTTTTGTGGTATATCAGATATATTCCATTCAGCTAGCATGATATTGAACTCGTATTCGACTCGTTCATTCAATATCAGTTGAATGGAATATATCTGATATACCACTCAATGCCAGCCAATATTATTGAAGTGTTTTATATACCCATATCATTTTTTTCCCCTCCAACATCTCATTTCAGATTTATTACCCTTATAAATCTTATAATAACCTCCACTCTTCTGGGAAGGCTTTCCACTAGATTTTGGCTGTGTGAATTTGTGATCATTCAGAGCATCAGACACTGGTGTTTGATGAAGAGGTCTGGGGTGCAGTTGACATCCCAGTTTATCCCAGAGATGTTCAGTGGAGGTGAGGTCAGGGATCTGTGCAGGACACTCGAGGTTTTTTTTTTTAATTTAAATATATATAGGAGTTTGCCCTAAGAGCACTAAATACTCATCTATAGGGCTCACTCTAGTTCTACCACTCCAACCTTGGCAAATCATGTCTTAACAGCGCTTGCTTTGTGCACAGGGGCATTGTTGTGCTGGAACAGTTATGGGCCTCTTAGTTCCAGCAAAGGGAAATTATAATGCTCCAGTATACAAAGACATCTGATAATCATGTGCTTCAAACTTTATGGCAACAGTTTGGTGTCCACAAGGTGTCCACATTGTGTAGTTATACGATCCTGAGCCAGTGTGATGTAACATAAATCATAAATTCAACTCGTAAAAATGGACCATCTACTCACACTTATAGTATACGATATAAAAATATATTATATATACGCGAGTGTTTTACTGGGAAATACGCCACTCGTATTTTTCATACGGGCGGCAGAGTGATGTAGTGTGGTAGGAGTGGTAGGCGGCAGAGTGATGTAGACCTACACCCAGGACCTTCTCGCCTCACAGCAAGAAGGTCCTGGGTTCGAGCCCCATAGCCGACGAGGGCCTTTCTGTGTGGAGTTTGCATGTTCTTCCCGTGTCTGTGTGGGTTTCCTCTGGGTGCTCCGGTTTCCCCCACAGTCCAAAGGCATGCAGGTTAGGCTAACTGGTGGCTCTAAATTGACCGTAGGTGTGAATGTGAGTGTGAACGGTTGTCTGTGTCTATGTGTCAGCCCTGCAATGATCTGGTGACTTGTCCAGGGTGTACCCCGCCTCTCGCCCATAATCAGCTGGGATAGGCTCCAGCTTGCCTGCGACCCTGTAGGACAGGATAAGCGGCTACAGATGATGGGTGGATGGTATTTTTCATACGAGCTACATCCGGGACATGGAGAACCAAAACCATGACATAATCTCTATATGTCACTTGTGAGGAAATTGATGAATTGCTTCGATCAATTTGGGTACTTTTTGTTTGTGAATGTGTCTATATAATAAAAAGAAAATCATATGTTGGCTTGAAGATATGAAGTTTATCTTCTCGTATTAAAAAAACTCACATTTTTCATATGAACATCATGGATCTGAGTGAGATATTTCCCGATATTTCACTCTGATGATGTTACTCCTAGTATTTTCCTGCTGATTTGACATGCGTTGTCAAAATGGCAAACCGGTTCAACATTAAAATTCTTTGGATTACAGTTTTTCTCAATTGGTTTGGCTCATTTCTTGAAACTGAGATGACATTCTCAAAATAACATGGACAAATCCCCAAACCCACTTGCAATTTCTCACAACAGATTGGCATTTCTCATTGCTTTCATCAAATTGCAAATCCTTTGTACATGTCTCAAGTGTCTAGTGCATCCTTGCAAATGGTTATGTACAAGTGGCCCACAGTTAACACAATCATCCCACATTTAGCACAACTTCCAAATGAATAGATGTTCGTAATCCATCCCAATTAGCTGTTTCTCAATGTAATGGTCGTTCCCTCCAAAACATGTCAGAACAATTTCATCGTATAAGTCATCATATGCAGAATAGTCTGCTCAATTGTCAAAATTAGTCAAGGACATAATACAATATAGTATATATATATTTTTGGAAGATTTTGGAAGATTTTTGGAATAAATACATGGCAGTCAGGTGAATAAGTGACAGGTGAATTCAGGTTTTGACTAATGATGGAGGAGTTTCCCACATCACAGATGACCAATCCAACAGTTTGTGGAGTTACCTGGCAGGTGTTGTGTATGACTGTGACTGCTGCCATACATGTATATTGTATATAGAGCTTGGCCTGGTGCCAGTACTATTTGCAGAGTGAACATGGAGGAACCTCAACAAGGACAACTTCCAGCTGGAGGAAGGGGAAGAGGAAGAGAAGGAGGAGGAAGGAGAGGAAGAGGAAGAGGAGGAGGGGTGCGGATGCGTGGTGGTGGAGTAGGGGGAAGAGGGCGAGGAGTGCGTAGGCATCACACTGTCCCCGATGAAATTCGAGCCACCATTATTGACCATGTAGTCAATCATGGCCTAACCATGGCAGAGGCAGGGCGCCGAGTGCAGCCTAACATGCCACGCTCTACAGTCTCCTCCATCATACAACCCTTTCGCAGGGAAAACAGGTATGCACTCAGGCAGTGATGGAATTACAATTTTTTCTAGGAAAGCTGTGTGTGTGTGTGTGTGTGTGTGTGTGTGTGTGTGTGTGTGTGTGTGTGTGTGTGTGTGTGTGTGTGCACGCCTGCACGTGTGCGCATGTGTGTAGGCCCATACTGCAAAATCGTATGATGCAGTGTTGCGTATATAAAGTGACAAAGAAAAAACTACAGTAAATTGGACAAAATAAAGTAAATTACAGTAGCAGTTTAGAGTAGTATTGCAGTGCAAATTGTCATGTCTGTGTCTATCTGCAGAATTGGGCAACAGCCTCCTTTGGGCGGTAGAAGGAGATTGCTCACAGATCCCCAGGAACAAGCCATCTGCAACATGGTTATACAAAACAATGCCATCACACTCACACAGATCCGCAATGCAGTCCTTCAAGACGAATCCATCTTCCACAATATCAACTCCATTAGCATCTCAACCATAGACCGGGTACTGAAGAGAAATCATATGACCATGAAACAAATATACAGGGTACCATTCGACAGGAACACAGAGAGGGTGAAAGAACTGCGGTACCAGTATGTGCAGGTAAGTCAATTACTGTATTTGTTTTCCACCATTGTAACCTATACACTATGCAGAGGTTCAAAGTTTGGGGGATTTTCCGTATCTTTACTGTGCCTTTGGAATCCAGTATCTGACCACAGAATTTTGCCTAATGACTGTAACAGAAAACTGTGATCAGTATTTCTCCATTTTGTGTCAAAGACCACCTGGAGTACCTCTGCATAGGCCAGCATAGGTTTGGAACCGCTGCAGGTTATATTGACTTTGTGAAGAACATATTACTGCTGTGTATGACCCATCTACATGATTTGGTTTTACCTATATTTCTCTTTTGTAGAGAATAATGGCATTGGAGGGGATTGAAACACCTCATCTCCTGGTGTTTGTAGATGAGGCTGGTTTCAATCTGGCCAAGAGCCGCAGGCGCGGACGTAACATCATTGGCCAGCGGGCCACAGTGGACGTCCCGGGTCAAAGAGGGGGAAATATTACAATGTGTGCGGCCATTTCTGACAATGGTGTGGCCACACGTATTGCAAGCCTGGGCCCATACAACACTCAGAGGCTCCTCCTCTACCTGGACCATCTGTATATGGATTTAGTCCCCGAAAATGAAAGGGGTCTCGAAGCACCCCACCTACCACAGTTTGTCATTGTGTGGGACAATGTGAGCTTTCACCGTGGCCCACTCATCAGAGCATGGTTCAACAGCCATCCAAGGATGCGTAATGTGTTTTTACCACCATATTCGCCGTTTCTCAATCCTATTGAAGAGTTTTTCTCTGCTTGGAGATGGAGAGTTTATGAACGCCACATTGGGGATCAGAGGTCTCTCCTCAATGCGATGGATGCTGCCTGTGAAGACATCACAGGCGATCAGTGTCGGGGTTGGCTAAGACATTCACGCCGCTTCTTCCCATGCTGCATCGCAAGGGAGAACATCCGGTGCGATGTAGATGAAAATCTGTGGCCAAACAGCAGCGGATGGATGGCCAGGAGGATGAGGATGGTGACCAGGAGAGGGTGGGGGAAGACGGCAACAGCGACTAGTCCAAGTGTTTCATTTCTGGAACTTTATTGCTTTTTTGGTTCATGTTTATATTTTGCCATACAGCCTTTCAGCGCGAGGACGCATGATATCACATGCAGAAGGTCAATGAATATTTTCCTTTTACCTATATTCTCTGTACGTAATGCAGTAATGCATGCAATTTGGTTTGTGTGAAAATTGTGTGAATAAACAATTTCCTTGGCGAAATGAGTGCACTGTGTGTGGTGTCAAACTTTGGAGGCTGCTCTCACTGTAAAACCCTATTTCTCCAGTTTTATATATAATAGTATTCCTTTAGCTAGACCTCTGACAAAATGTCTAAGCATTTTGACTTGCAGTGCTTACACAATGCCAAAGGGACAATGGATTTTGGGGGCATTGACTATTTATGTGAGAAGGATATTTAGTTTTGACACATGGGTAAACTGTTTTGGGAGAGATATGAGCATTTGCAGATGATCCATGTAGTTGTGCTGAGCCATCCAGGTCATTTAGACAGAAGCACTTAATGAACGAAAATGAGGCCAAGCAATTGAGAAGGATCTATGCCATTTTTATGGTACTGACTATTTATATGGGAAAGGGATTTCATTTTGAAGCATGAATGAACAGTTTTGGGAGACATATGACATTTTGCTGGTTATCTGAAGGGTTGTGCAGAACTGTAACACTGTTTGGCAAAATGACCTTATAGTTATAGGAATGTCATCTCAGTTTCAGGAAATGAGCCAAACCAATCGAGAAAAACTGCAACTTGCATATTTTATATACACACACAGACAGACAGACAGACAGACAGACAGACAGACAGACAGACAGACAGACAGATAGATAGATAGATAGATAGATAGATAGATAGATAGATAGATAGATAGATAGATAGATAGATAGATAGATATGTCCATATAATATAAAGAACATTACATGGTAGCATGAAGATATGAAGTTTATCTTCTCATGTTGAAAAATATATCACTTGTTCACTTTGCTCATTTGTGAATATGTACATTCACCACTTGAAGATAAACTTCATATCTTCACACAACTGTGTAATATCATCTATACATATCACTGTATATACATCATCTTCTCAAGATGATTTACCCTCATTTATTTTGGGTTGGTTCGTCACCTTTTCTTTTTTCATAAATTACTGTATACCTGTAAATAGGTCACTGAGTTGTTTATTATCTGTTTATACACGTAGGTTAAAACACCTGGTAAAATAAATTAATAAATAATGCTGATTATGTAGGTAATTTTTTAATCAGGGTCAAATCAACCCATTAGCAAACATTCAAATTTTTTTCTCTAGTGAATTTGGTAAAGGTGTTAAAGCTTGTTTTCACAACCAGACGACATGATTCCTAAATAAATATATGTTTTACACCAGTGTCACAAATAACATTCATATAAACATCAGATAGCAATAAATGGGGATGATAAAAAGACATACCCTCATTTTATTTGCTTGAGATCAGATCAGGCAAATATGAAGCCGAGTAACCTAGATAAGATTGTGTACATTAAATATACATAAGGCTAATGTGTACATTCAGTGGATAAGTTTATTATTATTATTATTATTATTATTATTATTATTATTATTATTAAATGACAGCTAACTATGACAATTGTTGCCAAATATATTGCAAGAGTACATTTTTACTAAGGAACAAAATATATCCAGATTGCCTGAACATTATTTCCCCCCCCCCAATAATCCCCTAAAATTGTCTTCTGTTAATAAATATGTAGGCTAATAAATGAATCATGCCTGTAGTCAGCTGGGATAGGCTCCAGTTTGCCTGCGACCCTGTAGAACAGGGATAATGAGATGAGATCTCATCCATGCTTAGCAGATTATACATTTTCACTTTGCATGATTAAATAAAAAAAGTGGATTTAAAAAATGAAAGATGACAATTCAAACAAGCCAAAAAAATTTTTTAAATTATTTTCCCTGCAGTCCTTTCTTCTTCTTCTTCTTCTCCTGATATTATTATTATTATTATTATTATTATTATTATTATTATTATTATTATTATTGGTGGGTGGGCTCAAGGGTGGACAAGAATGTTTGCATTTCTGTTTTCAAATGGATCGCAATTGAAAAACCGATGAAACCGAATGCTCAAACAAATAAGATAAAAGCAAACAAGCCAAAAAAAATTATCCAGACACTGGAGGACCGACCTGCCAAAGCTTATCAGTTCCCACGAGACATGCTTAAAAAACAAATTGAGCATATCAGCCAATCACAATCGCTCCTTGAGTTACCTGAGGAGCTTTTATTATTATTATTTTTGTGTGTGTGTGTGTGATTGGTGAGCAGTTAATAAGCCACGCCCCCTTGCGTGCCCCCTCTCCCCCTTTCTGAACGAAAGCTGTGACGTCAGCGGTGCGCTGCTTTTGGAGGGCTCGTGAGAGGAAGCGGATCTGCACTGCACACATCGCGGGCTGGGCACGCGCACGTCAGGTCGACTTATTTCATCTCTGCCGTTCAGGTAGGAAGCTCTGCTGCCTGTTACACACACACACACACACACACGGGTGAAATTTAACACAAATATGGGATAGAATCTTGAGATAAATTGCAGGTTATTTTCATGCAGATCCTTCTTATAGAGGAAGAGAGACGCGCGCGCTGTGCACGAATAAGTCTTCAGCGGAAGATGTTCAGGTCATTATTTAAATTATAGCCTGTGCATCAAGTGAGACCATATTTGCAATGCTTTATGACCCGTTATATCACTCTTAGAGCCCGTGCACGCTTTTATCTCTCGATTTGAAATGCATAGAGATGCAGATGAGTCCAGTCCCAGTAATTAAGGATGCAGGCTGGTCCTCTTCTAAAATCCCATTCAAGCAAAGAAACACAGCTCCAGTGCAATCAAGAAGGACAACTTATGAATGAACTAAGGGAAGTGGTTAGTCATAGCAGCCTACTGGGATAAGAAAACAAAAGACATGACTTCGGGAAACCAATATGTCCAAGTTTGACAGTAAGCTGCTGGAACCTTATGAAAAGGCCATTGGAAGCAGGAGTTTCCTAAAACTTTCCAGCTCCATATAAGGTCAAATAAATGCAAGCCAATACTTCTGGAAAGAAGAGTGGTAAATATTTGGGTTCAAGACTTGTGGAAGGCATATGGTCCACTTTCCTGCCCGTCTGTCCATTCATCTCTGTCTCTGTCTCTCTCCAAACATTTTTTTTTAAATTGTTGCTGCATTGATGTATGCTGATCTTTTTTAGACACTATCTTGCTTTTACGTTCTGCATTTGGTCTACTCAGAAGTCTGTCACAAATGCTTGCAACTCGTCTCACATGGACAACAGGTTAAACTTTACAAGTAGCAATATATTAATAGTTAATATATTATGTAAACATGTCTGGCATGAATAATCTGCAAGTCCTGTGCTAAAGGTATGTGAAAGGACATGTTAAAAAATAATTTGCGCTCACTTTCAACATCACAATTAAGGAAGTGCATTGAAGGTTTTTTTTTTCTAGCCCAGTAACATAATTGACATAACAGAAGCTGGACTTCCTTTTCCTCTGCCCAGTTGGTATTGAAACCATCTTGACAAACTTTGCATCTTGCGTTATGCTTTAATGCAAAGTGTATTGCAAATGCCACACGAACAGGAAAAGATTGTTATCAGTCATCAGTCAAAGTTAGATGACTGTAGTGGCAGCAATTTGACTACTCTCTGGGTTATCTCCATGTCATCAGCACCACAAAAATCCCCCATTTTGTTGCCCCTTCAGACCTGGAAGGGGAAGTTGTGGAAAATGCTCCTGAAAAAAATGCACACCCGTCCACACACACATGCACCACTTTCCCATGCTGGATATAATATGGAGGAAACAATGCACTTTTAATGAGCGTGTGGTGTGTGTTTGGTTGCTGTGTTCATGAGGATGATAATAAACAATAGTCTCGTTCCAGATCCAGGAAATGGATGTGAAACATGAACAAAATAACAAACTTGATTTGCATAACCCAAGGGAAATATCTGCACAGAAGCTCGGTAGTTATCACTGCTTGGTTGTTTATGGTATTTTATTCTTATAGAAATGTCGATCTATTTTAAAAGCATATGCTCTGTGCTTGAATAGACTTTACCCAACATGCTCAAACTTTATCCCCATTTGAGTGATAGAACCAATATTTATAAAGACAGACACAAAAAATAATACAGGGGCTAAAATTAGTGTGTTGTTTCATACTGACATGTCCGTGTCCCCCACCCACTGTTGTTCTCAGGTCACAGTGTCAGAGGTGTCAACATCTACAGTTTAGCCATAGCATTTACAGTTTTGAACCTGAGCAGTTTCTACTTTCTCAGATAAAACAGGTCCGTGAATAAAATTGGCAGGGCAGAAAAGGAAATTCTCTGAAGAAGAAAGGGTGTGGGACATGAAATACTCAAATTTGCATCTGCGAGCAGTTACTTTTGCCTCACGATAAGTTTATCTAGGTAAACGCTGACCTGGGAATACTTGTGAGCCAGTAGAAAACAGGAAACATGTAGGTGGGAGTATGATCTCATTGGTCAGTTTAAAAAAAAACAAAACACGAGTAGGTGTTTATTCTTAAGTTGTGGTTGCTGATGCCGGACTTTTACCTTGCTGTATTGTAACTGTTGCGTGCATCTGGGGGAAAAACAGGGTTAGCTCTGCATGTTGGCATCTCTGCATAATGGCCTAGGCATGCTGTCTGTAATATAATTTATATACATATAATATGTATATTTAAGTTATTCCACGAAATCAAGTCGTACATGAGCTGATATCTGGTGAGGTGCGTAGCACCGAGTTGGCTATAAGCCATGTACCATGAGATTGAGTGGAATAACTTTTATTCTATCCACATTCACTGGATTTTGAGAAACAGCATTTTTATTTTTTTATTTTTTTGCAAATTCGATAAATAAAAACTTCAGACAAATATACAAAATGTTGGACAAAATAATTTCTGCTCAGAATGTAAACAAACCGGTGAAATCACAGTAGCAATTTGTGAAAAATGCTATAATAATAATAAATAATAATAATTTATTATTATTATTATTATTATTATTATTATTATTATTATTATTATTATTGGGGGAAAAGATATGGTCTTACCTTCAAATACTATAATTCCATATTTTGTTGCTTTTTTGGGGGGGTATTTTTTGGGGTTTTATTTTCGAGTAGAATTTTTATTTCGTCCTCGGTTGGTTCAGCAACACGCTCTGCCATTTTATTTTTCTCAACTCACAGTATATGAGCTGATAGCTTAGTAGTAGAGTAGCCAATCAGAGCACACGATTGCTCATATCCAGTGAATGTAGATGGAATAATGTAATATAGACTTTATATACGTTTAAAAAATCCTTCTTTTTTTTTTGTTAGAATACTTGACCCGATTTGGTCAAAATTGTCCCAATTTTAGTAAAACATGTCCAGGGGAAAAAAGAAAAAAAAGAGAGATTTATCCACCCAGGTATGAGGTGTGATTTTTTTTTTTTTTGTCTCTCTTCTGAGCAGCCATGGGACACCAGTGAGTATCTTCTCTTTCTGATGAGCTCCGACTATTCTGAATGCTGCATGCTGGATACAACTTTCCCAATTTGTCCAACTTGTAGCATAGTTACTTCCTGCTCAATACCACTCAAGCTCTCCTTCTATATCCTCAGTCCAAACTCATTGATGAACATCTGAACCCTTATGACCTTTCACCCTGCATGCACACCAAGCAGTCAAGCTCCTTTTTCTTGGATAAACCTGATGTGAGCCATGCCAAAGTATTTTTACCTGTCGACATATCTCAGTGATGCGAGTGTCTCAGAAATGTTTCTGTGCTTGGTAAAGGATCTGTTTGATACATCAATCTTAGTTTAGCTTGAAAACAGCCTTGGAGCATTTGTAATTTTGGAAAAAAAGAGATTACTGCAGAGCTAATGCAGAAGACAGTGTATATCTTTGGCATCATCTTGCATGTTTAGATGTGATCTAAATATGACCATGTGTTACATTCCTCACTGTCTTTGGCTGTAAAGACGAGCGTCTTTGGCTTGCCAACTTTCCAGAAAGAAAACAGTTGCAAGAAAGTTTATTTTCTCTAATCAGGTTTGGCGAGTTTGGTGTTAAAAAAGAAAATCATGATTCTCTGGAAATTAACTTTCTGGAATAGAAAGCATGGCATTTCAGTTTTATTTTCTATTTTTTGCGATCCATAGCCAATATCATACTGATGCTCCAGTCAACCCAATTCCCGAAACTTCCCATGGAAGTCCACTCGAATAAAAGAAGACCAATAAAGCATTTCCAAAGAACTAATCTCAGTTGATGCTGAAGTAGCACAAGAAAAAAAAAAACCCAAACAAACCAAGATTTACTGACAGAGGAATGATAAACTTCTCAAGACACTCACATTAAAGGGCATATTCTGGACCAATTTCGGTTTTTCTTATATGAAAGTATGTCCCTTTACACACTCATCCAGAAGGGTAATTTTGCATAAGGCCATCTGTCTACAGCAGAAAAAAATAAAATAACAAAACGCATCTGGAAAAATCCCAAGGGAGTCTGGAGCCAGAATCGTGATGTTATCTGCGGAAGTGTGAGCAGGCTGCGCGAGCTTTGCACGGTTTCAGGGCACAGCCTGTGTAGACTAAGCGCTCGTATTTCTCTCTCATTGTCTGGTCTTTTGGAAAATGATGAGTAGATGAGACTAATCCCATCAAGATTGGTGTTGCTACACCCTCCTACGATACATCTGTTAACCATTTTAATAATTACGCGATAACGTTGAAGAAATTTGCAGAAAACCACCAGGCCGTTTTCTCATAAGCAAACCAGCGCTGACGTAGGATTCAGAAGGAGGCGTCCCGCAGATGATGTCACGAAAATCAATGTCTCATCTCATCTCATTATCTCTAGCCGCTTTATCCTTCTACAGGGTCGCAGGCAAGCTGGAGCCTATCCCAGCTGACTACGGGCGAAAGGCGGGGTACACCCTGGACAAGTCGCCAGGTCATCACAGGGCTGACACATAGACACAGACAACCATTCACACTTACATTCACACCTACGGTCAATTTAGAGTCACCAGTTAACCTAACCTGCATGTCTTTGGACTGTGGGGGAAACCGGAGCACCCGGAGGAAACCCACGCGGACACGGGGAGAACATGCAAACTCCACACAGAAAGGCCCTCGCCAGCCCCGGGGCTCGAACCCAGGACCTTCTTGCTGTGAGGCGACAGCGCTAACCACTACACCACCGTGCCGCCCGAAAATCAATGTTTGCCGGGAAATCCAAATGCCAAGTTTTTTCAGAGGCGGACGAATTCGCCTCAAATGGCTTGATTTCAACTGAATTTTTCTGGTATTGCGCAAGGTAAAAAAATTGCAGAGAATGCAGAATGTTGCAAATATTTGACCAAAGTTTAATATAAAATAGGAGAATTACATTGATCTTGCTCCTGAATTTACCCGTGATATGCCCTTTAAACTGGATACCGGTTTAGCAAGATGAGCTACGTACTTTTCGTCCAGTTGTTGGGACTGCATGATGCATGTCAACCCTCAGACTCAATATTTTTTACTGTGATTTACGACTTCTAGCCATTAACCAAGCAAGTTATAAAGTCCAGAAAGATATTACCCAATATCATGCCTTTACATTGCACAACTGTGCTCTTTTATGGAAGTGAAATTTCACATCCTGTGGTCAGCTGAGACTCAGAAGCAGCGAGGCTTCCTTATTAACTTCAGCCACTTCAGTCTGAGACTTCCTGGCTTACTTTAAAAAAAAAAAAATTAGAATAATATTTTCAACAAATATAAAGGCCATTACAACCCAAAGAGATGCTGCAGACATTTATTTGTCACTAAAATATACAGGTAGACATAAATCTACAGCCAATATCTTGAATCAGTAAAATTATAACAACATTGTAAGTAACAATTGTGATATGAAATTTAATCAACACACACAAGATTTGATTCATTCCCATTTGAGAACTGTCTGTGAACATCTTCAGGGTTAGGTACAGGAAGGTAGTCAGGATGCATTTGCAGTAAAACTGTTTTTATATCGAAAACACAGCAAATAAGTCCAAAATGTCATGCATGACAAAATCCAACAAGGACAGGATCAAAAAACAGAAGGCGCAAGAACAAAGCAAATATTGATTGGCAAAGTCAGACGTGGGAGTTTAGAAATAGCACTTTGCGATCTAGATATGTGTGTGTGTGAAGGGTCTTTATATCCGGAGTCTGTAATCAGCAGAAATGCAGAACAGCTGTCTGTGATTGCTAGGCGTATGTGCGGACCTGTGGTGCATCATGGGAACTGAATTCAGGACGTGTAGTTCAGAGTCGCGAACCTGGAAATAGTTGTTCATCTGCTACCCCTTTTCCGCCAACAGGGAACGGGTTCTTGAATCGGTTCTGTTCAGGAGTCTTTGAACCTTGGTGCCAGCTCGTGAACCAGCCCGTGTTTGCACCAGTTTTGAGCAGAACCACTGTAATCAAGGATGCGTCATGAATGGAGGGTGTACAATGTACAACAGAAGTAAACAGTAGCGGCAAGATGGCGGTGCACATTGATTACTTGCAAGCTTTTGTTCTGTTATTACAGATATTTGTTTTCATTCCATTTTTTTCTGAAGATGTGTCCTTTTCCATTCTGTTCTCCATTGCTGTGCTTTCTCTCCAAACGAATGCCACGCCCACTCACTGATGTCCTCATGCTTCACCAGCTATATTTTGGTTCCAACTGGGAACCAACTTTTCAGGTTCCGAACTGATTTATTTTTGTTTGAAATGCTCTGAATTTGTCAAAATGTGTTGCGTGAACCAGAACAGAACCCGTTCCCTGTTGATGGAAAAGGGGTATGTGTGAGTCAAGCAGAGCAGCACTCGGACCAAGGGAGAGTTCATGACGTTCAGCATGATCTTCACTTCCATTTTCAGGTCACTCCAAGTTTAAATGAGTCCCCTGTTAGATTAAAAAAAAAAACACCTTGGCATGTGGACAAAAGATGCGCTAATGTGCTGTTGTTTCTAAGTTAAGAACTCAAGACCATCACAAATTCCTTTGCATCTCCACAGTGTTTTTTTTTTGAAGAGACGATCAAAGCCAAACAAGATGTAAATCATCATTAACTCTATACTGGGTCAGGCTGCAGTGTAGGGCCTGAAGAAGCAGAATTTGGCACATCTCCCACAGCATCTATCTCCAGAGTCCTGGAAAGCAGACTGTTATTAAGCTGGTTATTTTGGTCCGAGAAGTCCTCCCATTATTGCCTTTGAAAGGCTGTGTGTGTGCATAATGACTGATGTGCCCACTATTTGTGCCATCGCAATGCCCTAAAAATAGGCACAATGCGCAGATTCCACATAACACAGCTCCACCCAGGGTATTCGGGGTTAGATGGAAAATATAATAACTTGTACAAGAGTTTTATATAAGGCATTAGTTACTGTATTTCACTGGGTTTGGTGGGCATATGAGCTCAGTGAGTGATGTACACTAAGCATGGCATGATAAATTTCACAATTTCATACTAACACCAACACTATGACATGTACATTCCTAAAATCTGAATGGGGATCTCGAAGATCTCTGAGCATGCAGTCAGAATCATGCGATATCATTTTATATATGTGAGATTTTTCAGACGCCTGTGAGAGTCTCTCTGATCCTGGAGTTAATGCATTTTTTAAATGAATGGTGAACTCACAGGGAAGCTCTTGTGGGGAGTGTGTGGAGGCGAGGCGAGGCTATCGCAAAGAGGAGCTCAGCCACTCAACTCATTGATTGTCTGCTCATTGATCCTGAGTGTATCATGGAACGGCCCATAGATTTCATCTTTGCAGATGTTTAGATAGCAAATTTGAGGTCGAGCTACGAAATCAATTCTAGAACACGGAGTAATTGTTATGAGACTTGCTAATGCAGTTCGTGGAATGAATATTGGAATACATCTGCTAATGATGTTTCCGAGGAAGTCATTTGAAATGATCTTGACTATATTCTCAAGAATTGAACAGTTTATGGCTGTCAAACACTCCAAATAAATGTCGATTAGCACTTCCAGTGTTACTGTTGAACTGTGACGCATATAATTGCCTTATAACAATTATCTTCAATGAACCAATTTGCATATCTTGGAACGTAACCTTTTAGGGAAAGCTTCTTGTTTCATAACCTTCTTGTATGCATTCGAGAAATTTATCAGTGCTATGATTGTGACATTGTTTGGGAAGATTTGCAACTTTTTTTTTTTGTAAACTAAGGGCCTCTGCATGCTCTTGCTACAAGGCTTTCGCAGATAGCTTTTCGCAGACAGTTGTAATTTATCGTTGAGCGGGGAGTAATAGGCGTGCGCGATGTTATTCACCGCCACAACGCAAGGGGGCGCGAAGTCGCGAAATCGCTAGGAGTAGTTGGTGGGTATGGTTAGTGGAGTGTTTATCCTCCGGTTACTTATAATGACTAGAACTGGAGTCGTATAGATGTACGTACTTCCTCACTTCCTTGATCAACCGCTCTTCGTGCTGCTCCATCTTCGCTCGTGTTTTTAAAAATGGCGGTTGTGAAAACAAAACAAACCGGGAAAGTAGGGAAGCGGAAGTGCGTGTACAGCGGATGTAGAGTGGACCAATCAGAGCCCTCTTGTCTGCCACGCTGTCTGCGAGGCTTCTGCGGTGGTCACAATTTTTGGGAGTTGCGCGCAGAGTGTCTGCGAAGGTGGGGGGGCTACGCAGACGCCATCTGCGACACCATCTGCGAGGACTGCATTGTCAGCATAAATTGGCCCCAAGAATGAAATAAGGATGCCCTCCAATCCAGCTGTAACCTTGGCCTTATTCATGTCTTTTATAGGGGTGTACATATTGCTTTTCTCGAAATGCAACATTCTGGATCTTAAAAATGTATGGTAAATGCAAATAAATCTAAGTAATATATCAACAGAAACATTCAAATTCCCTTGACATGCTTCGGTGAATAGCATTCACAAGCTGACCACAGATGTAGAGGCTGACATTAGTAACCTGAGAAACATTACTTTCAGTGCATTAAAATAGTTCTTCAGGAAGTTCAAATCCTTGCTTCAATTGGTCAAATTAAATAATTGTAATCATTTTGACAAAAATTCATCTTGGAATTGAATTTAAAAAAAGTTTATGAATGGAATCCATTGGCATCCCTTATATCTTGTTGGGAATGTCTCATATCTGATTGATTAATGTTATTGATTGATAAACTTTGTTAGAAACTCAATTTAGGCAAATATAACAATGCAGTTTAAGAGTTTTTTTCCCCCTGCAATTGTTATAATGGTCAATGCTCATCAAGGTAACATTTCCATAGGATTACCGTAAGCCCGTTTCTGAAAATGAATGCTTTTGTTCTGTTTTTCAGAGGAATTATAGTCCCACTACAAAGACCATTTTAATGTTGCATCCATTTCTATTTGGTAGATGTGTTTATCCATGCTGAAGAGGCAAGTGAGGCCTCTCTGGCTGTTCTGTGATTTGAATTCACTTTCACAACCTTAAACACTGGACTAAGAGGGGAAATGGAATTTTTTTTTTAAACATTCATCGTATAATATAAACCCTTGTCTAATGTGCACTTTGACCCATGCGCTGACGCTATAAAAATGTGCATTTCTAAGATTGCGCCACTCAAATGACCCAAGATGAGTTGGGTCACTTGAGACTTTTCAAAATGCACTTTAGCTGTAAACTTTTCCCTCTGCAATCTCATTCTTGATCTGCACTCCCTTGTGCACATGGTAAAATAATGTGACTTAACCTCTCAAATTACTGTGCCAATCTCTCCCATCCTCTACCAGTTTACAGAATACCAAGAAACTTCCATTATAATAGCTGTAAACAGTTGTTCTTTCATCAGTGACATTAATCAGACAAAATAATGCAGCTTACTGGATTACGTACCAAGAAACCTAGCATGGGTGATTGAACTGTGCTTTCTGTCTCCCAGCTACACAATATTTGATCGTAACAAGATGCCCCTGGGTGAAGATGGACACTCGTGGAAGAAAAAGACGTCTGATATCAAGGAGATCTACGATTTCAAGGATGTGTTGGGGACGTAAGTATTGCTATTTTTGTTACTAGAGCTTGATTAAGTTATCGACATTGGATTGTAAACAGACTTTACTGAGGCTTTCCACTTGATTTGTGTCATGCTTAATCTCACACTTGGAGTGTGAGCTTGCAGCTTGTGGTCAGGGTGGTGATGAGAGTGGCATGTTGTAAGCACTTGAAAATCAAGAGGACATAATTAATTTAGAGCATGGTGAACACACTTGTTATGAAAATTAACCATGGACTTTTTATGCAAAATATATTCATGGTTTTCAGTAATAATCATGATTACACCATAGTTATTATGATATTTCTTTGAAATAAAAGCCACCATAAGAATCAAAGTAAAACTGTGGTAATATCCTGGCCAAGCGTATCACTACCATAACAAAGTACACTAGCAAACATGTGGCTGTGTCATGGTTAAATGTTATAAACATATGCTGTATATTGTTTTATGAGATGATTGTACCGGAATGACTCACTTATTATGGTATTCCTAACTCCCAAAGTCAAACTTTTCTCATAGCTTACAGTTCTTATGAGTTAGGACACGGCATTGATGTTTTCAATACAGCCGTGCCTATGCTAAGTATGATTACGAGTGAAATTTTAGACACACAACCTATTTTTTTTTGGCAATTTACCAACACGTGAGGAAGATGTTGACGTTCCCAATATTCCTGTCCCATTTCCAGTGTCATTCTGCCTTTCCTTTTTTGTATAAAGACGTGCTAGTTAGTTACATTAAGCCTCAGTCATAAGCTAGCATATGACTGGCCAGTTGCTTAGCAACAGTGTTCTCATAACTTTAACCACATGAACTGTGAGCATATTGTGTTTTCTCTTCTCGGGTCAAAAGCATGAAATTTCGAGTTACTTTAAAACAACAAAGTAAAGTCATAGTTATCATTAAGTACCATAATAACACTGTGGTATCTATTAGTAATCTACAGGAAAATAGTGCTTCAGTTTAACTGGTATAAAATATTAGCATAGCCATAATCTCGATGCTATAATCAGTCTTTTTGAGGCTTCATGGATTAATTGTTGAATTCAGTAAGGATTCTATTGATTTTCTTTCTTATTTAGTCTTCACTGTTTCCTCATCTGTTTTGCTCAACAGAGCTGGAACATGTTAATGTTGCCAAACCTTGCTGGTCTTGGGTGAAGAGGTTTCTTCCAGTTTGTATATTTGTATAGTCCTTGGTGAAGTTAAAACTGTACTGTAATTTTAATAATGGTCCCCGATTTAATTTCCACAATTGACACATCCTGTTAAATAAGCACCAACAGATCTTGTAACCAGACCTCTAAGGACTTCTTTTACCAACATTCTTTTTTATTGCTTTTATAACAAGACAACAGGAAAATACAAAGAAATACAGTTATATGTCTTGAACGAACATGCCCCCCCAACCCAACCCCACCCCATCACCCGCTCTCCAAATTGATCCAGTTCTTGGTTGGGAATCAGGTTACTAAGTTTGTCCATTTCAGTTATTGAATAGGGAAAAAGAAAAACGCATTTCTGCCATATTAGGTACCGCAGAGTGCCACTGTTTACATGTCTCCGGGCTCTTCCATTACACGTGAAAAATCTGTTCTCAATACATAGCAAATGAAGGGGTCCCAGATCTGATGAGAATGATGTTGTTGATGTTTTATTGTATGTGTAATTTTCTCTAAGGGGAGAGTTGTAGATAGTTCAGACAACCACTTGCTTACACTTGGCTTTGTTTTTCCATGAGAGGGCTATTACTCTCTTTGCCATTAACACACTTAAGTCTACAAACATTCGTTGATATTTTTTAATCTTCAAATTATCTGGATATAAACCTAATATAAACAACTGTGGGATTAAGGGTATTTGAATCTGCAAAATATTTTGAATACATTGTTTAATTTCTTTCCAGAATTTTTGCATTTCTATACATTGCCAAATACAATGGAAAAATGTACCTTTTTCCTTCTCACATTTAATACAAATATCAGGTATATTATATCTGTTAAGTTTTTCTGGGGTGATGTACGTTCGCATCAACCAATTGTATTGCAGTAATTTCAGGCGGGTGTTCGTAGTTCTCGATTGTGCTTTAGAACATGCCTCCTCCCATTTTCCTATTGGGATGTCCTCCTGTAGATCCTCTCTCCATGCCCCCAACCGTCATGTGGATGTTTCTGTACTTCCGTCTATCAGGCATTTATAAATTTTGGAAATTAAACCTCTCCCTAAACAATTTTATTCATTAATTTTTCTATGGTAGACATTTCGGGGATGCATAATGTTTGATTTTGATGTGTTCTGATGAAATTTCTCAACTGTAGGTATTTAAAAAAATGATTGCGGGGTATGTTAAATTTATCAACCATTTCTTCAAATGTCATCAGCACATTTTGCGAGTTGTAAAGATCTCCTATTTTTCCCAGCCCCTTACTGGCCCAAGATTTAAATCCCCCGTCTGTTTTACCTGGAGGGAAGGAGTCATTTCCCCATATTGGGCTGAAGACAGACAGAGAGAGAGAGGACATTTCTCTCAGATATTTTTTAACTTGATGCCACACTACAATCATATTTTTCACAATAGGATTTTTTGTATTCTTTTTAAGGATTTTAGTGCTTGCTGAGTACAGATATATTGGGAGGGGTAGACAGCTGGAGTTCCTCCATTTCTTTCTAGAGAGGAGCATCTCTCTCTGTAGAGTAATACAACAGTGTTCTTAATTGTGCTGCCCAATAGTACCAGAGTGGGCTGGGACATTTGAGTCCCCCTCTGTCATATGGTAAGTACAATAGCGACAGTCGTGTCCGGGGACGTCTGTTATTCTACAAAAATCTAACAAACAATCTTTTAAGTTGAGTGAAGAGGTTACTTGGAGGAGGAAGTGGAAGATTTTGAAACAAATACAGTAGTTTAGGCAGTATATTCATTTTAAGGACGTTTATTTTCCCTATTAGTGACATTGGTATGGGTGTCCACCTGTCCAGTAACTTTGCGATTTCTTGCATTAATGGTTCATAGTTACTAGCTACAATATATTTAATTTGTGGGACAATTTGAATGCCTAGATATGTAAAGCAATCCACAATTTTAAACTGAGTGGCTATTTTAGGAGAGCTTTTACTTTCTAATTGATTTAAGAACATTATTGATGATTTTGATTTGTTTAATTTATAGCCTGAGATTTTTCCAAATACATTAATGAGTTCTAGTCATTCAGGAATTGATTTTTCCATCTTTTTAAGAAATATTGTTACGTCATCTCCAAATAGAGCCGGTATTCCCTCTGTCCAATTGCTATGCCTGTTATGTTTTGGTGTGTTCTTACCGCTATTGCCAGTGGTTCTATAGCCATAATGAACAGTAGAGGGGATAGGGGATCTCCTTGTCTACATCCTCTTTGTATCTTAATGACCTTGGATATATTACGATTAGTCATGATTTCAGCATATGGTTCTGTATAAAGTAGTTTTATCCATTTATTAAAGTTTTCTCCAAAGCCAAAATGTGTGAGGATTTCAAATAAATAGAGCCATTCCACTCTGTCAAAAACTTTTTCAGCGTCCAATGACAGTAATGCTGTATCTGCTGCTCCCTTTTCCTCGAATATTATATTTAGAATTCTCCTAACATTATGAAAGCCTTGCCTACCTTGTACAAAGCCATTTTGATCCTTATCAATAATATCCGGAATTATTTTCTCAAGTCTCCTGGCTATTATTTTACTCAATTTTTAAATCCACATTTAAAAGACTGATTGGCCTAAAGTTCTCACATTTGTTATTCGGTTTGCCCGGTTTTGGCAGCAAAGTGATTAGTGGTCCCCTTAAAGATGTTGGAAGGATTCCATTGTGAAAAGATTCCTTAAACATTTCTAATAATGGTGGCATCAGTCTATGCTTGAACATTTTATAAACTTCAATGGGTATCCCATCTGGCCCAGGGGTTTTCCCTCCTTTGATACTATCAATGGCTACAGATAATTCCACTAAAGTTATATCTTTCTCTAGTTCTCCCTTAATTACTTCTGATATCTTGGGAATGTGGATGCTGTCCAAGAAATTATTCAAATCAGATGTATTTGGACCTATTTCTGAGCTATAAAGCTGTTTGTAAAATTTTTGGAAGTTTTCATTTATTTCAGTTGGGTCCACAATATTTTCATTATTATCCTTTTGCAGTGAGGTTATTAATCTTTCATTCTGAAGTTGTTTGATGCGCCATGCCAGCACTCTGCCAGGCTTTTCACCTTGATCATAGAACGTCTGTTTAAGTCGTAATAAGCTTGATAAAGCTTTTGATGTAGATATTTCATTATATTGTGTTATATTGTGAGGCCCCAAGGTGGGGGAGGAGCCCTACTCCTCCCCCACCTTGGGGCCTCAGATCACTCCACTGTTATGCTAATGCCAGCATACAGGCCGCTGGTTAAAGTCACCAAACCAGCTACAAAACAGATACGTGTGTGGCCAGAGGGGTCCTCAGAGGCACTCCAGGACTGTTTTTCCACCACTGACTGGAGCATGTTCAGACAGGCGGCCACCTACAGCAACATCACAGATCTCCAGGAGTACACGGAGACCGTCACTGCCTACATGAGGAAGTGCATGGATGACGTTACGGTCACCAGAACCATCTCCATAAGGGCCAATCAGAAGCCATGGCTGACAGGGGAAGTCCATAGGCTCCTGTGGACTCGGAACGTCACCTTCAGAGCTGGGGACGAGGTGGGCCTGAGGACAGCTAGGGCTAATCTGTCACGAGGCATCAGGGTGGCCAAGAGACAGTATTCCAGGCACATTACTGACCATTTCAACGACAGCAGAGACACCAGGAACCTGTGGCGGGGGATTCAGACCATCACAGACTACAAGCCCTCGCCGCAGACCTGTGACAACTCCACGTCTCTGCTGAATCAGTCGAACGACTTCTTCGCTCGCTTTGAGGCAGACAACAGCACCATGGCACAGAAGACCCCACCACCTCCCAGCGACCAGGTGTTGACGCTGTCCTCAGACAGCGTGAGGAGAGCTCTCAGGACGACAAATGCACGAAAAGCCCCGGGTCCTGATAACATTCCTAGTCGTGTCCTGAGAGACTGTGCCGAGGAGCTCACAGATGTCTTTACAGACATCTTCAACATCTCGTTGAGCCAGGCTGTTGTCTCCACGTGCCTCAAAACCACCACCATCATCCCGGTCTCGAAGAAGCCGTCTCCCTCCTGCTTCAATGACTACTGCACTGTCGCACTCACTCCCATCCTCATGAAGTGCTTCGAGCGGCTAGTCATGTGGCATATCAAGTCCGCCCTCCCCCCTGCCCTGGACCCTTTCCAGTTTGCATATCAGTCCAACCGTTCGACCGATGATGCCATCTCCACTGCCCTCCACTCAGCCCTCACCCACCTGGAGACAAAAGACTCGTATGTCAGAATGCTGTTCATAGACTTTAGCTCAGCATTCAACACAATCATTCCTCAGCAGCTCATTCATAAACTGGACCAGCTGGGACTCAACACCTCCCTGTGCAACTGGCTGCTGGACTTCCTGACGGGGAAACCACAGAC